>NC_134841.1:3651282-4276915 GCF_965363235.1 Mytilus galloprovincialis
TTTTCCTAATTTATTCATCTAGTCGGCTTACTTTGAAAAAAATCTTCTGTGAAACTGCTGAATCACTTTCAGGAAAATTGAATGAGAGCATCTAATACAAAAATGTATATATTTGAAATTTTGTTTCCCTGTACGTCAAGAAATATAGACAATGTCACTCAAATTGAACATAGGGGTAAAATGCATTTTTTTAAAGAAAATATCACAGATGCAAACAACATTTTAATTGAGTTTTCAAGCCTCTCATTAATATATATATACAAACGCAGAATAATCATTGATGAAGATAAAAGCATAAAATTACAGGTGGGTGATTCATGTTCTTGAAAGACTCTTGTTTTCTGTTCCTTTACAATTAAAAAATTGAAAACAACACTTAAAAATTTCTTTCGTCCGAAGCGCTTTTCTGGATTTATTTTCATCAGGAACGCTCAAAGCCAAACATTTTAAATCCGTAGATGTATAAGTATCGAAACCGTTGAACACCTTTATGTCAAAAATAACAAAATTAAATAGCCAAATTTATCCAATGCCAACTTTGCCTGAGGGAGTTGAAACCTTAGTTTCTTAATAATTTCAAAATTTATAAACGGACAATTTTAGTAAAGTTTGTTAGATCATGTCAGTACCGAAGTACTGTTTACTGAGCTGATGATAGATACCCTAGGGGACTGATAGTCCACATACCTGTTCTCTTTTGTTTCTTGTAGTTTGTCCTGTCTATCAGTGTTATAACAAAACATCTGCACTCAAAAGACTTGCATGTTTATCAATTATATCTCTGATAACCTTATGTTGATTTAAATGATTAGGAAGAAATTGATGAAGACGAATAAAAATGTATTATAATTCCACACTAACAAGACCTTGGAAAATTTTGTCATAATCTGTGATAACATTTATTTTGTTTTACTAAACATGCATGGATTTACTGTAAGGAACATCATATGGAGACCTATTTTTTGGCATTGCACCCGGCCATACTTTTCTTGGACTGTTTATGAGTTTTTTTCACTAAATCTATTGGAGGTGTTCAAATTTAATCTTAAATATTTTAAATATTCAAATTCTAATCTAATCCAGGAGAAGGTTGGACGCTTGCAAACATGTTTATCACCAACACATTTTGTATGTGTCTGTTCCAAGTCAGGAGCTTATAACTCAGGGGTTGTAGTTGGTTACTGTCTGTCCCAAGTCAGGAGCTTATTACTCAGTGGTTGTAGTTGGTTGGTGCCTGTTCCAAGTCAGGAGCTTATAACTCAGTGGTTGTAGTTGGTTGGTGCCTGTCCCAAGTCAGGAGCTTAAAACTCAGTGTTTGTAGTTGGTTGGTGCCTGTCCCAAGTCAGGAGCTTATAACTCAGGGTTTGTAGTTTGTTACTGTCTGTCCCAAGTCAGGAGCTTATAACTCAGTGTTTGTTGTTGGTTGGTGCCTGTCCCAAGTCAGGAGCTTATAACTCAGTGATTGTAGTTGGTTGGTGCCTGTCCCAAGTCAGGAGCTTATAACTCAGTGGTTGTCTGTCCCAAGTCAGGAGCTTATAACTCAGTGGTTGTAGTTGGTTGCTGTCTGTCTCAAGTCAGGAGCTTATAACTCGGGGTTTGTAGTTGGTTACTGTCTGTCCCAAGTCAGGAGCTTATAACTCAGGGGTTGTAGTTGGTTGGTGCCTGTCCCAAGTCAGGAACTTATAACTCAGGGGTTGTAGTTGGTTGGTGCCTGTCCCAAGTCAGGAGCTTATGACTCAGGGGTTGTAGTTGGTTTGTGCCTGTCCTAAGTCAGGAGCTTATAACTCAGGGGTTGTTGTTGGTTGGTGCCTGTCCCAAGTCAGGAGCTTATAACTCAGTGTTTGTAGTTGGTTGGTGCCTGTCCCAAGTCAGGAGCTTATAACTCAGTGGTTGTAGTTGGTCGGTGCCTGTCCCAAGTCAGGTGCTTATAACTCAGTGGTTGTCTGTCCCAAGTCAGGAGCTTATAACTCAGTGGTTGTCTGTCCCAAGTCAGGAGCTTATTACTCAGTGGTTGTAGTTGGTTGGTGCCTGTCCCAAGTCAGGAGCTTATAACTCAGTGGTTGTAGTTGGTTGGTGCCTGTCCCAAGTCAGGAGCTTATAACTCAGGAGTTGTAGTTGGTTGGTGCCTGTCCCAAGTCAGGAGCTTATAACTCAGGGGTTGTATTTGGTTGCTGTCTGTCTCAAGTAAGGAGCTTATAACTCAGGGGTTGTAGTTGGTTGGTGCCTGTCCCAAGTCAGGAGCTTATAACTCAGTGTTTGTAGTTGGTTGGTGCCTGTCCAAAGTCAGGAGCTTATAACTCAGTGGTTGTAGTTGGTTGGTGCCTGTCCCAAGTCAGGAGCTCATAACTCAGGAGTTGTAGTTGGTTGGTGCCTGTCCCAAGTCAGGAGCTTATAACTCAGGGGTTGTAGTTGGTTGGTGCCTGTCCCAAGTCAGGAACTTATAACTCAGGGGTTGTAGTTGGTTGGTGCCTGTCTCAAGTCAGGAGCTTATAACTCAGGGGTTGTTGTTGGTTGCTGTCTGTCTCAAGTCAGGAGCTTATAACTCAGGGTTTGTAGTTAGTTGGTGCCTGTCCCAAGTCAGGAGCTTATAACTCAGGGGTTGTTGTTGGTTGGTGCCTGTTCCAAGTCAGGAGCTTATAACTCAGTGTTTGTAGTTGGTTGGTGCCTGTCCCAAGTCAGGAGCTTATAACTCAGTGGTTGTAGTTGGTTGGTGCTTTTCCCAAGTCAGGAGCTTATAACTCAGTGGTTGTAGTTGGTTGGTGCCTGTCCCAAGTCAGGAGCTTATGACTCAGGGGTTGTTGTTGGTTTGTGCCTGTCCTAAGTCAGGAGCTTATAACTCAGGGGTTGCTGTTGGTTGGTGCCTGTCCCAAGTCAGGAGCTTATAACTCAGTGTTTGTAGTTGGTTGGTGCCTGTCCCAAGTCAGGAGCTTATAACTCAGTGGTTGTAGTTGGTTGGTGCCTGTCCCAAGTCAGGAGCTTATAACTCAGTGGTTGTCTGTCCCAAGTCAGGAGCTTATAACTCAGTGGTTGTCTGTCCCAAGTCAGGAGCTTATAATTCAGTGGTTGTAGTTGGTTGGTGCCTGTCCCAAGTCAGGAGCTTATAACTCAGTGGTTGTAGTTGGTTGGTGCCTGTCCCAAGTCAGGAGCTTATAACTCAGGAGTTGTAGTTGGTTGGTGCCTGTCCCAAGTCAGGAGCTTATAACTCAGGGGTTGTATTTGGTTGCTGTCTGTCTCAAGTAAGGAGCGTATAACTCAGGGGTTGTAGTTGGTTGGTGCCTGTCCCAAGTCAGGAGCTTATAACTCAGTGTTTGTAGTTGGTTGGTGCCTGTCCAAAGTCAGGAGCTTATAACTCAGTGGTTGTAGTTGGTTGGTGCCTGTCCCAAGTCAGGAGCTTATAACTCAGGAGTTGTAGTTGGTTGGTGCCTGTCCCAAGTCAGGAGCTTATAACTCAGGGGTTGTATTTGGTTGCTGTCTGTCTCAAGTAAGGAGCTTATAACTCAGGGGTTGTAGTTGGTTGGTGCCTGTCCCAAGTCAGGAGCTTATAACTCAGTGTTTGTAGTTGGTTGGTGCCTGTTCCAAGTCAGGAGCTTATAACTCAGTGGTTGTCTGTCCTAAGTCAGGAGCTTATAATTCAGTGGTTGTAGTTGGTTGCTGTCTGTCTCTAGTCAGGAGCTTATAACTCAGTGTTTGTAGTTGGTTACTGTCTGTCCCAAGTCTGGAGCTTATAACTCAGGGGTTGTAGGTGGTTGATGCCTGCCCAAGTCAGGAGCTTATAACTCAGGGATTGTTGTTGGTTGGTGCCTGTCCCAAGTCAGGAGCTTATAACTCAGGGGTTGTAGTTGGTTGCTGTCTGTCTCAAGTCAGGAGCTTATAATTCAGGGGTTGTAGTTAGTTGGTGCCTGTCCCAAGTCAGGAGCTTATAACTCAGTGGTTGTAGTTGGTTGGTGCCTCTCCCAAGTCAGGAGCTTATAACTCAGTAGTTGTAGTTGGTTACGGTCTGTCTCAAGTCAGGAGCTTATAACTCAGGGGTTGTAGTTGGTTGGTGTCTGTCTAAAGTCTGGAGCTTATAACTCAGGGGTTGTTGTTGGTTGGTGTCTGTCCCAAGTCAGGAGCTTATAACTCAGGGGTTGTAGTTAGTTGGTGTCTGTCCCAAGTATGGAGCTTATAACTCAGTGTTTGTAGTTGGTTGGTGCCTGTCCCAAGTCAGGAGCTTATAACTCAGGGGTTGTAGTTGGTTGGTGCCTGTCCCAAGTCAGGAGCTTATAACTCAGGGTTTGTAGTTGGTTGGTGCCTGTCCCAAGTCAGGAGCTTATAACTCAGTGTTTGTAGTTGGTTGGTGCCTCTCCCAAGTCAGGAGCTTATAACTCAGTGTTTGTAGTTGGTTGGTGCCTCTCCCAAGTCAGGAGCTTATAACTCAGTGTTTGTAGTTGGTTGGTGCCTCTCCCAAGTCAGGAGCTTATAACTCAGTGTTTGTAGTTGGTTACTGTCTGTCTAATTTATTTTTCTTTTGTTGTTTTTTAAATAAATTAAGATGTTTGTTTTCTCTTTTAAATTGTTTCATTTTATCCTACCAGACTCTATAACAGCTTACCATATGGCATGGCATTTGCTTATTGCTGTCAGCCGTACCGTGTTCTTTAGTTTTTTACATTATTATCATATGGTATCTAATGGATATTTGTCCCATTAGCAATCATACCGCATTCCCTTATTTTAAAGTATATGAACAGTCGAGTATTTTAATTTAGTCGAGTTTTTTAATTTACTGTGCTAAAAGTACGATTCTGCTGAAATTTTTTCAGCATTTTCCCAATGCCGAAAGCTCAGGCCGAAAGCTTCGTTGTTATTAACACAAAAGGTTAAACAGCTTAAAGTGATATATAATAGATAAGAGCTTTTAAGATTAAGTTTTTGAAGCAAAATGAATAATTTTATTTCTTGAATTCAAATATTTAAAATTAATATGATGTGAACATAATAAAATGTAATATAATTGAAAAATTTCTTTTGAAAAAAAGGTCTTTTGAATAACATTTACAACATCAATCAAGTATGAAAGCCTGTCAGATATAAGTAAAACCATGGTTGAATTATTTCCCACAGTAGCTTTGAGGCTTAAGATTCTTTGCATTTGTAGGAAGTACTTTTAAAAATACCAAAACGTTTAAATTGATTATCTTCCCGTGACTGATATTTAGTTGTGGGCAACAACTAGTTTCAGGAAGATGCATGTGTCTCATACAATATGAAATGGATATAAGTCGAATATCCCCTCGGCTTATGTTGCTGTGCATAGTTAATCCTACCAATTGTGTCATAGAAATTGGTCATATTTGACAATGCTTGATAACGACAATGACATTTTTGTGAAACAAATTTGATATCTCAGATGACATTTCTGCACTAACGTGACCTGACTTAGATATAGTAACCTTTAGTTTTCACTTCATCTATTTATTTTATTTCAGTCTGCTTTAAATAACTTGCTTTGTCATCATTATGAAGCAATCTTGATTTTTTATATAGCAATAG
Source organism: Mytilus galloprovincialis (assembly GCF_965363235.1). Taxonomy (NCBI): domain Eukaryota; kingdom Metazoa; phylum Mollusca; class Bivalvia; order Mytilida; family Mytilidae; genus Mytilus; species Mytilus galloprovincialis. Next base: position 3,656,815 of record NC_134841.1, read on the forward strand.
ACCAATCATTGTTTTAAACCACATCTTCAAAATTGATGTATTTTCAATTTTTAAATTTTTTAAAAAACTGCAAGTCTGTACTTTTTACAGGTGGAAAGACGCACCACAGGTAAAAAGAGACATACAAGCCATTAACTTCTATATTATATAGATACTGACAAGAAATAAATAATTCTTTGTTAAAACAATGAAATTTTTTGACATAAATACTGAATGGGGGGTTATTAATGTGTGTCTTGTATCCATTCATAACATAACCTCTACGACTTCAAAAATAAACACACAGACGGGAAATGTTAACTTGAACATTAAATAAAAATGTCAGAAGGTCTTTTGTTTTCTTCAGTTTGCAAAGGTGATCGACTTAATTTTAATTTAGCCTCACTCTTTCTATCTTATGTCCGTTACGTTTGGACTTTTAAAATACCTCAAGGGATCATTTTTTGACAATTCTGTCATTGTTATATTATGTTTGTAATATTACGATATCCTCAATTTCATTTTCAATTCATTTATTTAAAGACCAAAACCACATATAGTTAATCAACACTTATATATTTGCATAGTTAAGCATTGATTTTATCTTTATCTTTTTTAATGTCAAAATGTTAATTTAGTGGTGTTTTCCTATAAAATACCCTTGAAAAATGTAATGTTGTGATCTACTTCTAGGACCAACAACATGGCGAACTACCAAAGATTACTGCTCCTGCTATTAAGCTGTGTGTATGGTATTTCCTACTGCTCTCACCAGGGATGGTGGAGAAAACATCACGGATGGTGGAAGAAACCCAACTGTAACTGTTCAGATCACAATCATTCCGATCATTCAACAACAGAACCTAAACCAATGAGTGAAGTTGTTAGAACTATGTTTCCAGGATTGTTAATTAATTCCAATGATCTTACAAAGTTACCAGTGATTAAACCTGAGGGTACCCGAAGAACTCATGAAACAAGTTATGTTGGAAATATTGTTCCAAATAGCAAAACTGTGTTAGATTCTTGTTGCCAAACGTAAGTCATTCAATAATTTTCTACAAAAAAATGGTTGCTGTCAGTTTTAAAAGCTGTAAAGAGCTTATGTTTCACTGTATTGCATACTTTTATTTGAACTGATTTTAATTGAATTTGCAATATGCATAAAATTATTTGCATATGTTTAACTTTTTTTAACGCTGGAAGTATGTTTAAATCGGGATAACATTAAACCTGCAACGATATGTACAAGTAGAATTTACTACCATGCAATTCGTTTAATGGCGAGATTGCAATATATTAATCCCAACTGCATAAATTGTATAAACTTGAAAGAACGTTATTAATATATGTATAGTTGCGATAATATATTATATCAATTACAAACGCATAAATCGTTTCTGATATAACTATATTAATATATGTATATATTCGTGTAAAAAATGTGAAAACCTATCAAAGTACACTTTGCATATTTTAAAAATGTACAGTTAACAATTACCTTGTATTACAATACCTTGTATCAATGACTGTACGATATTTGACGTTTTATTCCAATGTACCGGCCTAAATGGAGACAATGGGCGCTATTATCGATAAACACCTACTATATCCAAATTTGATAATTTGATACATATTTCCAAATATATATATAGAAAAAAATTGATGTGGAATTTGAGCAATGTTCATGGGTACATGGTATGTCCATGTTAAACTTGTTTGTAATTGGAATATTTCGCCTTCCAAATGAAATCGGAATTAACGACAGTGGTTTTATTTTGATTTGTAAGATATTAGATTACTATAAATATTCACTGCATTTACTAACCCATAATTCATGTGTAAGAAAGTTTTGGTTGAATAAATATTTAAGCAGCGTTTGTCAAAAGTGGTAACCGAAAGTAAATTTTCCTTTTTTCTTTCTTAGAATGAATATGGAGTTGTTATTAGCCTTTTTATGATATTTATGTATTTTTACTTCTCTCTCTGGTTTATTGAAAATTGATATTCACATTGGTCATGGTAAAGATGTTCTCCTGCCTAACGAGCAATATTAACGAATGCTTTATTTTAATATCAGGTGTCTGCCTTGTATTTCTACTTAGACACCAGAAGTTCATTATTGATATCTGTATCAATAATGATTTATCATCTTTAAGGTCTTTGCTGCAGTCTTCTATAAAAGTCTTCTTAGTCAAATGTTGTTAAGTGTTTCATGGTGCAATAATTAATTTTACATTATTCAATACAATAACGACCGATCGAGGAAGCACACTGACAGTTTAACTATAATTTTCTAAAAGTCGGGAATATGACATTTCTTGTCCATTCGTTTTTGATGCGTTATGTTATTTGATTTTGCCATGTGATTATGGACTTTCCGAATTAATTTTCCTCTGAGTTCAGTATTTTTGTGATTTTATTTTTTACTGCTGTTTTTTCTCGAAAAACAGTATCATGAGTATACTGCATTTGTTTTTGGTGTAATTAATTTGTTGGTATGCTGAGTCATTGATATCTACTCTTATCCACATGGCAATAAATGTTGCTGTTAATTTCCCCCTCATATACCTCTCCTTTAGTAACAAAATATATTTGTAAAAATACACTATACAAATTCTTTCAATCATACACGTAGTTCCCTACCTAAGTATAAAAACATATTGAAGATACAATTTGACATGAACCTTGAACCACACCAACAGCTGTAAGTTTTCACAGCTTTTAGTTGTGTGTTACAAATCACAACCGTTTTATGTTTAAAATAGTGTGTTGTTTTTTTTTTACATTTATAGGGAATTTGCATATGAAGTTATAAACACAACTGTATCCAACAATAGAAATTTAAAAGTCGTCCATTTTGAAAATGCCTTCCAGTTTGTTCCTACTGGAAAATGTCCGTAAGTATACTAATACTGACATATAACTGGTGTATCTTATTTTGATTCAGTTACGACTGTATGTTAAATTATCCATCATGGCATAGTTTCTGAGTTTAAAAAAAAGAGAAACACGCACTTTATTTAAAGTTTTTGAAGTTGTTTGGTAGTAAAAGCACAAAAGTAGTTTTGAATAGATACACATGTGGGTTATTGGTGAGTGAAAAATAAACTCATCACAACCAAAACCACACAGATGTCAGCCAAAACCATCTAGATGTCGAAAGTAAAATAACAAAAATACCGAACTCTGAGGAAAATTCTAAACGGAAGTCTTGAAGCAAATGCCAAAACAAAAAGCTTAAACGCACCAAATGAATGAAAAACAACTGTCATATATAAAGGCAACAGTAGTATACCGCTGTTCAAAACTCATAAATCCATGGACAAAAAACAAAATCGGGGTAACAAACTAAAACCGAGGGAAACGCATTAAATATAAGAGGAGAACAACGACACAACTTGGTACATACATGCTCTTATGTAGAAGTTGGTGGATTAAACCTGGTTTTATAACCAGCCAAACCTCTTACTTGTTTGACAGTTGCATCAAATTCCAATATATTGACAACGTTGTGTGGGCAGAACAAACAGACATAATACTATTAGGTAAACATGTGAAAACAGCCGTCACCATTGTGTTATAATCACTATAAAACAAGCAAACACGCCAACAAAGATAAACATACAGGCATATAGACAAAGCACATTAGCAAAAAGTAATAATTTACAAAGACAAATAAAAGACTACTTTAACACGTAAGTAAGATGAAAACAGCGTCAGTACCAAGAAAATATACCTCAAGACCGTCGTGTATTATTATATGAAGTTGATGTGGAATATTTATCAACAAGGTCTTGGAATCTTCCGATTATGTTTTTTAGAAAAAGGACGAGACGTTCTTTGACATACCCCTGGTTCTTCAATTGTCTGCTCGGACACTGATGACGTTTTACAACGTCCGAGTAGCAGCTGCAAGTTCTTGAATACAACTACCGAATGAGTTGGAAAATACACTGTCTGAACAGTAGTCAGATTTATATATAATATGCAAATCTATAAACTGTTCAGGGTTTAAATAAAACAAACAAACAAAAAAATGTTTGCCACTTATAAAAAAATGTCAACGTATGGGAACGACCTTTTAACTTCAAAAGAGGGTGGGGTGTATGGTTGTTGCATAAAAAAATAGTATATCGTACCAAAGAAGACTCGTAAAAGGTACTTCAAACTACAAAACCATAATGCCGTCTTGAACTACTATGTATTGGTGGATGGACAACTTCACAACAAAAGTAAAGGATAACACCATTCCTGGCACGAACTGTACAGAGTTTTGATGACGAAATACTATTTAAATATTTTATGATCGGGTTGTCGGGATTAGCTGACAATACTTACCAAAGGTACCAGGCTTATAATTTAATAAGCCAGACGCGCGTTTCGTGTTCATTAGACTCATCAGTCACACTCAGATAAAAATAGTAATAAAGCAAAACAAATACAAAGTTGAAGAGCATTGACATCTAAACTTCCTAAAAGTGCCAAATACGGCTAAAGTAATATATGCCTAGGATAATTAAATCCTTAGTATTTCAAAAAATATCATACTTTTGTAAACAGAAAATTTGGCAAAATAAAGAATTCATTAAAAAGAATTCACATTATTTAAGTATGTGCCTGTCCCAAGTCAGGAGCCTGTAATTCAGTGGTTGTCGTTTGTTTATGTGTTACATATTTGTTTTTCGTTCATTTTTTTTTAATAAAAAAGGCCGTTAGTTTTCTCGTTTGAATTGTTTTACATTGTCTTATCGGGGCCTTTTATAGCTGACTATGCGGTAGGGGCTCTGCCCATTGTTGAAGGTCGTACGGTGACCTACAGTTGTTAATGTCTGTGTCATTTTTGTCTCTTGTGGACATTTGTCTCATTGGCAATCATACCACATCTTCTTTTTTATATGAACTACTTAATTCATAATATAGCGTACAAACAAAAAAAAAACTATCCGGGTTGTCATAAAATTACTTTGAAACGGATTTTACGAAATCTTCGGAGTTTAAAGTATTTTTAACTTTCTAGCTTTACACAGATTGCTTTTAAGCTTTTATCTGCATGAAAATATTGATTTTGTTTAATTTCAGAGAAAATGCAACGTGTGGTAGAAATACATGTGTACAGATGTATCGTCACCAATGGTTACTGATTTGGGATGACCATTTACCACATTATCCTCCAGTAACATTCGCTGCCGTTGAAGTACCCTCCCACTGTGAATGTGTTAATGTCGGTACATGAATCCATTATTTATATTCTTTCTCTGAAAAGATAACGGACATTAACACATTCAAATCTTTAAAATGTGTAAATTTCATTCTAGATATAGTCTAGTCATATTTTTGATAAATCGGTTTTATTCTGTATGGAAACATAGGTCGGCATGCCTATGCAAATGTCACTGGGTTGTTTTACAGTTAGAGAATACATGATTAATTTAAAGTGTCAATATTGTATGAGTATGATTGAGTAAAATGTTTGAATGGTATGTGTTATAGTGTATAGTGTAAATGAACTTAACCTTGTGAAAGTCTTGTTTGATATATGTATTTACTGTATGATAAATGAACGTTTGAAATATTTGTAAATTGATGTGATCCCTGTGAAATAAATTATTGTTATGAAAAGTGCGTCAGTTATATCAGTCAAGTAACACAGTACGTGAGTTGGAATGATACCTTCTGGTGTATTTATTTTTTATAATCAAAATGGTTGTATCGATAAGTAGGCCTACTAAAATGTAAAATAACAAAAATACCGAACTCCTAGGAAAGTTCAAAACGGAAAGTCTGTTATCAAATGGCAAAATCAAAGGCTCAAACACATCAAACGAATGGATAACAACTGGCATATTCCAGACTTGGTAAAGGCATTTTCTTGTGTAGAGAATGATGGATTAAGCCTGGTTTAATAGCTAGCTAAATCTGTCACTTGTAATTAGTCGTATCAAATTCCATTATATTGACTACGATGTGTGAATCAAACAAACAGACATGATAAGTATACATGTCAAAAATAGAGGTATAGCAGTCAACATTGTGTTACTATCTTAATCTCTTTTAAAACAAACAAATATGTAACAAAGAAACACAAAACACATAACCAACATAAACTGAAATCCGCTTGTGTATAGTCAGCTGAGAACCAGCTTTATCACAAAAAATTAAAAAAAAACAAGAATACAAAATTTTCAAAAGCACAATGACACAATGACGGGCTATCCAAGTACAGAGTCACATCGTATGTAAACAGTAAATTCACAAAAATTCTGAACTCCGAGGAAAATTCAAAACAAAAAGTCCCTAATCAAATGTCAAAATCAAAAGCTCAAACACATCAACCGAATGGATAATAACTTATTATGTCATATTCTTGACTTGGTAAAGGCATTTTCTTATGTAGAAAATAGTGGATTGAACCCTGTTTTATAGCTAGCTTAACCTCTCACTTGTATGATAGTCGCACCAAATTCCATTATATTGACAACGATAATAATAGGTAAAAATGTCAATAATACATAAAAAAAAACAACATACAAACATGTAACAAATAAGCTCAAAATAACATACAGACCCAGCATATTAGTAAAAATGAAGATAAGAACACACAAATTTACCATGGTACAATTACACAATGACGGGATGTATAAGTACAGAGCCACGTCATATATGTAACGAAGAAACATAAAAAAAAAGCATATAGACAAAGGACATAGCAAAAATGAAAGACGAGCAAAACACAATTATTCGAAGTAACACCAAATGACACATAGACAAAGCACATTAGCAAAATGAAGGACAAGAATACGAGAATATTATAAACAATAATGACATAATGTAAATGTACCACAAGCATGTAAATTCCAATAAAAACAAACAAATATTTTTTAAAAAATGCACAAAAGGGATATATCAAATGTAACAACGTCATTCGTTGCTTTCTTTCTTTTTATTTTTTTATGTATGTTAAATCCATCAAATAACACTTGAAAGGTTTTGAGCACTTGGACCGAGTCAGATCAACCTCGCTCTAACGTTGAATCGCGCGTATGACGTCAGTATATAAACGTCACACAGGTAGAGATATAAAATACAGTTGTTCAAAGTATGAAAATAATATAGATTATCATATACTTAGACTAAATAACATATAAATTTTACCGTATGATAATAGCATTAAATTGACGTAAATTCCATATTTTTCGAATTGGTGCTTAGCGGGCTGATATGAAAAGTTTATCACATGCTTCGATTGTTATCACATGCCTTTCCGTAACGTTATCACATGGCATTCCGGTAATACTCGGCCAATTCCGGAAAATACACCTTAATGTTACGTTTTCAGTGAAAAACATTACAAAGTAGTGTACAAAATAATTTTTTGAATACTGGAAAGTATATTGTTTAAAATAATAAAAAAAAAAAAAAAAAAAAAAAAAAAAAAAATTTAATAAATGCATTTTTTAAGTTTTTCTGAAACATAATTTAGAAAGTTTCTTTAAAAAGTTGACTTTTCCAAACAATGATCATTATGTATATTGTTGACTTATTTTTTTGTCGATTCGTCCATATTTATATGTTTTTTTGTCTTTCTCTCTCTCTATTGAGGCATATAATAGAAAGATTTCAGATTGAATGTATCAAATTTTGGGTCCGACGGCCGTGAACTCATGTTTTTACTCTTTAAACTTCGGGAACCACGTAAAAGGATCAATATATAAATCTGTTATTTTTCTCTACTGTTGAAGCATATGATAAAAAGATCATAACATGTCATTTTTCATATCGCATGTATTATCAGCCCTCGGTCAATATCAGCCCTCGAGCCATGCGGCTCTTGGGCTGATATTGAACCTAGGGCTGATAATACATGCGATATGAAAAATGCCATGTAATAATCTGATACTATATAGCTATATATCTTTAGGCATATCCTCTGCAGAATATAAATAGAAGTTTTTTTCATTCTTGCTGCTTGTCTATAGTTTAATTGTGTATTTCTCCTTAAAAAGCCACGTCATTATGTATAAAAGAAACACAACAGGGCATATAGGCAAATCATTAGCAAAAAACATGAAAAAGCATATAGACAAAGCACGTAAGAAAAATGAAAGACAGAAATCAAGTATTTACGTGAACGAATCGTTTTAGACATAAACGCCTCACTGGTTATACGTTAAATTTTATTTGTATAAATCTCAAAAATTGAATCTGCAGATATGTAAAAAAAAATGTTGGAGTTACTAATTCGTTCGACCAAAGTCAATTGACGAATATCTGGACCGATCTGTCAACTCATACTTCGAAGTTGATGATAATGATTGAAAATTCCTTGCATGATATTCTACTTAAGGACCTACATTCAATACAAAAACAGAATTATACACTTTAATGATAAACAGGAAGTAAAGAATATATATGTAACACTCCCAAACGTGTCCTTCCCCTCAAACGTGTCCGATTTCCCCAAACGTGTCTATTCTCCCCAAACGTGTCCATAATATTCAATATTCCCCAAACGTGTCCGATTTTAGAACCCCCAAACGTGCCCGATACTATTGTTATTCGCCCAAACGTGTCCACTTTTAAACGCCCGAACGTCTGGCGTCTTTTAGCGCTAATACATGTCCTAAACGCGACATCAATAACGTTCACGGCAGTTCTATGATGGGGGACATAGTTGATGAAGTGGTAATTGATTAGCATTAACTTGTTCAATGCCGGTTGTTAATGATTATCATTACTGAAAATTGAATATGTAACATATGCATTAACTTTTGACTTAATTTGCTTATTGTCCAGTTGCAAGTATTTCATGCTCATTTAAAGCGAACATACAAATAATTCTGGTACAGTTCAATTAATCGTTTACTATGTAAATTATTTTATACTAATAAACTCCGATGATGCCTTTTATATTAATCAGAATATCGCACGGTGGTCGAATTGACCTTCCCTCTTTTTTTAACAGTTCTAATTTTTAATAAATTTTAGGATACGAGCGTCACTAAAGACACACGAACAAGAGAAATAACGTCCAGTGCCAAATATTTCATTCGTTATTTGAACGATATCATATTAACGATATATACTGTAGATAGGTTATATTATCAAACCGGGAATTTATTATTGGGCATTAATTTTTACGGTTATTTGGGATGACCACTAATCTAAAGAAAAATATATGCGAGTAAAGACCGATTTGTTTATGACTTCAGTAAGAAACTACTTCAATGTCTGTTATGTAATATAGAGGCCGTTTCAAATAAAAGTTGCACAAATTAAAAAAAAATGATGCCTTCCAAAATACAACGTATGGCACATTAGATAGAGTGAAATGCTACAAACATTTTAATGCGCATAGAAAAAGAATTTAAATAATTTTTTTTTATCTTTTAATGAAATAGTAAAAGATCGTAAAATGAGTATACAATGATAATAATAATAATAATAAAAAAAAAACACACAAATAACCTACGTTTTATAATATGAACACGAATGATAGTTCCAGTAAAATAAAAAGCTTGGTATGGACACGTTTGGGGGATTGGACACGATTGGGGGTTTATTAAAAAATGTACACGTTTGAGCGTTTATACAAAATTTATGACACGCTTTGGCGCCCTTTGACAATTAGACATGTTTTTGCAGTTCAGTGACGTCGATGTGGACACGTTTGGGGGAATCGGACACGTTTGGGGGAAAGGACACGTTTCTGAGTGTTACATATATAAAAAAGAAGATGTGGTATGATTGCAAATGAGACAACTGTTCACAAGAGACCAAAATAAAAGTTAACAGTAACCTTTAACTTTACTTTCCGCTATATAGATCTATCCTAACGATTTTGAGATAAATGATACAACAGATATATACACCTGGAAAAAAGTATTGCAACACCAAATTGAAATTGAATTAAAAAAAACACTCATTATTTTTTTGTGATATAATTTGGTAAAATAGAACTAGTTAAACATTATTTAAGTATCACCTGAGTTTAATCAATAAATATCGACTCGATAAGTTTTTATCTGCACATGCAGCTACTGTACCCGTAAACAGCAAAAAAGATGTTTTGATCCTCATTGTTTTCAGCACTTTAAATAACCAAGTTTTTAAAATTATGTGATTGACACCTTATAATGGGTCCTTGACAACTCTTAACTGCAGCAAGATGGCAGATTATCAGCATAAGAGAAGCAGGGCAGTCGCTGTAACAACTGCACGCATTGTTGGTCATCACCATGCCACTGAAGTCGTTTTGAGAATAAAAATCAGGCAATAAACGCTGTAAAAGACCTTCTGAGATAATGAAGACCCCCTATTCCATTTGCTAGATAAAATCAAGCATAATGAAGGTTGGTCAGAAGGAAACCCATTGCATACAAGACAATCCTAAAATGAGAGTGGTGGCCATACAAGAGCCTTTTAACAAGAACTGTTCGAGATCAACTCATCGCTACTGGTTACAGTGCGATAATACCATTTCGGAGACCTTTGCTAACGAGCAGACTTACAGTTTTCCGTATCCAATGTAGTGCAGAGCTCGCCAAAGTTGGAAATTAGCATCGTGGAGGAAGATCCAATGTTCAAATGGAATTTGGTTCATCTTCCTTGGCCCGCTTTGAACCATATTGAGCTTATATGGGCCACTATTGGGCGGAAAGTGAGCGAAAGGACACCCCAGTTCAAACACAACATGAAATAAACAATTCCCTTCATCAGAAATGGTTGCTGCTACCTTAGCAACAAATTAGTCGATTTATGGCAGGAATCAGAAGCCGTTAAGATGCGGTTATCCGTTTGAATGGAGGCTGCGCACAAAGTACTAATTCTTTGGCGTATAACAATCAACCATGATGTGAACAGCCATCTGAAGATTAATTTTGAAATGTCTGACATTGTAAAGTTCGACTACAGTGAAACTTGTCAAATGCGTTTTTTTGTACAAAAAACACTTCATTTTGTTATTGAAATTGTGGTTATATAAATCATTTTTTTTTTTAAACATTTTTTGTTCGTTTCAATGCCAATGTTATCGTGAACTATGTTTCAATAATATTATACACATATTTTATTATATTCCATAAAAAAAAAAGAGGCTGATTTTTCAAATTTTAAAAAATCAAGGTGTTGCAATACTTTTTTCCATGTGTATAATTGTGTCTAATACTATCTTGACTAACATCTCAAAATTGATAATGATACAACTTTACCAGTTGGGTAATTGTTATGGAATATCTGTTGCACAGTTGACAGCGGATATGTTTAAATATCGTAAAAAAGATTGTTGCACGATAACTTACGCTCGCTGTCTCTCGTTTATTTCCACTAAAATGCTAAGTCGTGCAATATACTATTCTGGACTTACAATATTTACTACAATATACGTTCAGATATCCATATTATTTGATATCATGCAGAAACGACATTTTTTTTATGTTTTTCCTTTTAAGCCAATACTTTTACTTACAAAGGAAACATCAACAGATATATTGTACAGATGTTATGCAATCTTTAAAATTTAAATGAATTGAAATGCCTGGTAAACCAGCAAAACCAATATGTTAATTTGCAAAAAAAACTTAACTGAGACTTCCTGTTGTGCTTAACAAAATGTACGAAATATAAGAAGGGATTTGTTAAATCTTGACTTTTGGGGGTTCGATTTGAGAATACCGTATCATAGGTAAATGATTATTGAAACTAAAATTGAAACCATATCACAACTGATTCGCATGTTAATTTCATTTTTGAAACAGTTGATATTGCATGATGTTAATAACATATTTTAACAGTGAACATTTTTAAATTTGCTATAACAATTACTGTAAATTTGATATAGTTACCAAGTCAGGAATATGACAGTTGTTGTTTATTCGTTTGATGTGATTGAGCTTTTGATTTTGCCTGTTGATTACGGACTTTTCGTTTTGAATTTTCCTCGAAGTTCGGTATTTTTTATTTAACTTTCTATACATTACAACTCCCTCGTGCAAAGTTGACCTTGTGTATATTTTACTATTTTTGTAGGTCCCTTTTGTCCCATGTTCCTATTGTATTTAAGTATTCATATATGCATTGCTTTCAATTTGGCTGTTTCAGCATACCTGAAGAATTCATTATTCAAGAAAAGCGCATCGAACGCACAAAATCATGGTTGTTATTATCAATTTCTATTTAAAATTCTTAGCAGTAAATGACACATTCCGAAAAAATGAAATTGAAAGGGAATAATTGAGCCTTTTCCGATGCAATGTTCAGACTATTCCCACTCACTTTGTATATTAATTTTAAAAAATGTAGATTATCTTAGAGGCTTGCATAGAAAAATATGCTTACTTGTGAACATTGTAGAAAGGACTCATAACAAATCGTTTTCAGAATGGAGTAATACATCGCGATATTTAAGATGTCACCATAGAAGTGTTTATAATTCATTTTAAGTATTTGAAAAAAATGAGCCGATAATTTATGCAGTTGCACGAAAGATAGTATGTAGCACAATCAATCTGTGACGATACTGTAGATTTGACCCAAACGATTTACAAGAACAAGAGCGTATGATCCTCTAAAATATAACGCAAGTATTTTTAAATCGTTTTCCTTCAAAAGTTGTCGTTATGTTTACTGTACCGTTCGTCGATTTGTATCTGTACGTTAGTATGGCTTTTTTGTATGTCACTGGGATATCGTTTTTTGATTAACAAATATATCTATTAAGAACATTTACATTTCACATTTTAAACTTAACAATATTCACTATACTATTAGTTAAGTTAACTCTACTCATTTGATTGCATGATATATCATTCAGAAATTATTCCTATTAGCCCTTCGTTTAACCTATAACGGAAATATTAACAGATTTATTGTACATCTACAGGTATTATGCAATCTTTTTCAAAATTTTAATGAATTAACATGTATGTTTAACCTCAAATCAAAACCCAAATGTAACGTGGCAAAAATCTTAACTGTGACTTTCTGTTGCGGATTTCAAAATGTGCGAAATTATGGGATGTTTTTTTTTTTAAATTCTTCGCTTTTTGGGGACTCGATTTGAAAATATCGTTCCAAAGGTAGGCGAAATTGAAACAATTGAAGCCATATCACAACTGATTAGCACGTTAATTTCATTTTGGAAACCGTTGATATTGCTTGATATTAATAACCGAGTAACCGTGAATCGTTGTTTTCAATTCAATACCATCATCATGTTTTAAGTTTGACAAAAAGGAAATTTAATATAGTTAAAAATCCAGATATATATATAGTTCAAACTTTCTCCTGCAAAGTTTACCGTATGTGTATCCAGTTCTTGTCCATTCGTTTTTTATGTGTTTTGTCATTTGATTTTGTCATGTGATTAGGGACTTTCCGATTTATTCAGTATTTTTGTGATTTTACTTTTTGCTATTCTTATATGTCTCTTTCGGTCACATAGTTCCTCGAGTAGTCTTTTATTCTTACATCCATAGCTTGTAAAATCGAATATAGCACCATCAATCAGTGACGTTACTGTCGGTTTGACCAAACTGCTTAGCAAATAAATGAGCGTATGATCCTCTAGAATATAACCATTTATCCATTTGCATTCTCATTTCAATCAGTTTTCTAAGATAACCGTCGCTATCTTATGCTTACTGTACCGTTCGTCAAATGGTAACTGTATGTTTGTATGGCTTTTTGTTCATCATACTAGGATATTGTTCTTTGGCCAACAAAAATGTTTATTAGAATATTTACTGTTTGTACTGAAATACCTGATTTTAGGAACGTTCGAATTGGCATGCGATTTTAATTGGCATATACACTAGTGCATTATTGGTTTAAATTATAACGTCGGTGACAGAATTGAATTTAAATGCATCAAATTTTGAGTTCTACTTTACAATATAAGGTTATTGCTGAATATTTATAAATATTGTACTAGTATTATTTAACTGCACACACAGGTACAATAATATGTTCAGCAAGAGACATATGACTCTGATTTAATAAATACCACTATTCACTATAATATTCGTATCATTCAGCAGTATTTAATTTCAGGATATCTTAAAATATAAAATAAAAAAATTCTGACTTTAACCTATAACAGAATTATGAAAGTTTTTATTTGCACACCTACATATCATATTCAATCCTTTAAAATTTAAATAAATTGACATGCCTGGTAAACCTCAAATTAAAACCAAAATGTTAAGATGCAAGAAACTTATCTGTGACTTCCTGTTGTGATTTTCAAAACGTTCAAAATATAAAACGATAAGAAACTTGACCATGCATCAACTAATTTTTTATCTTTGACTTTTGGGTGAGATTTGAGATTGTGGATTAATTAATATTTGTGGGATACCATTTTTCATTAATTTCGTGGGTTAATTTAAACCAGGAATTGAGATGTTTAACAAAGTGCCAATTAACTATAGGATTGTTTGCAGAATTTGGCAAACCACGAATCCAATATCCACGAGTAATTCGTGTTTCCTCAATCCACAACAAATTGGTACCCACGTAACAGATATCCACAGTAGATAATTAAAACTGCATGTGTTTTCTTTCCTTAATTTGAATTTCCTAAAATTGTAGTTATAAACATGTCATATTAGCACCTTGTTTTCATTTCTTTTACGACTTATATGCTATAATATCCACAACCTAGCAAAAGTGAACGTGTTAGTCTTTTTTAATTATTTATTATCACGTTTGTAATACTATTTTTTAATACTATAATTTGCGTCCAAAAATGTCTTGAAATTAAACGTAGTTAGTACCAACTACCTCGAGCAAACTTGACCTAATGTGGATTTTGGCTATTCTTTCAGTGTTAGCTCCCTCATTGTCAATTTCTAGATGTAAGTCAAGATATGAGGCCGACTTAACTGTATCTGTTGTATCCTTTATCTCTAGTTCAATGGGATAGATGCGTTCGACATAGTCATCAAATTTTGAATTATCTAGTGAATGAACATCATCTATATAGCGGAAAGTAGAGTTAAACGATATAGCTAACTTCTTATCTTTATTCCTAAGAAGTTCCTGTATGAAGTCAGCCTCGTAATAATGAAGAAACAAGTCGGCAGGAAGAAGGGCACAATTCGTTCCCATTGGAATGCCGATAGTCTGTTGAAAAACACGTCCTCCGAACGTAACAAATATGTTGTCAATCAAGAAATCAATCATCTTGATAATATCAGTTTCAAAGAATTTTTTGTTTGAAGTAGCTAGTTAATTTGTAAACGTACTGAAATTTGTAAACAATATTCAACAAATTAATTCCGGTTTAGTTTCAGGTAATTTTTAAACAAAAATGATATCAATGTCATTGGTATCTTCAGTTATTTTTAGTCACTTTTGAATTACCTACAAGTTTATGATGTATGTAATATCAATGTCTTTTAAAAGGTACATGTACATTATAAATTGTAAAATGACTTTGAATGCTAGATTTGTGAAATAAAATATATAAGCATATTAAGAAGGTAAAAGCATTTCTTGAACAAAAAGTGTTTTTGTTTCAGTCAGTCATTTTGTTTGAATACATCAAGTACATTGTTCCATGCATTTGAATGTAAGAATGCAATCATTACCAAAAATACAGGAATGAAACAAACTAGTTTCGTTTTAATCTCGTGAAATAACTTTCTGTATACCAATCGTTCGAACTTTACTGTAGTTAGTGAATGCGATTTTTTCTCCTGAAAGGCATGCGGTACAGTTTTGATCCCACATGTGATATTTTGATAGACATTTGACAGTTTTCACCATTTCAAATATATCTTTATTATATGCCTTCATATATATGTTTCTTTTAGAGAAATGGGGTCCAAATTTTAGATATTTACACCTAATTTCGAATTCGGGTTCTTTGACATTTCTATACTATGGACAGATGCACATAACTGTTTGTAGCAAAAGATGAACACGAGCGAAATTTTGAAAAACATTTTTTCGTAAGTCTGCCATAAATTTATGCAAATATTCTTTGGAAATAAATAATACATTATTTTTTATGATTTTAGAAAAACAGCATATTTTGTTGCATACATAATGTAATTTCAAAAAACATATCTGTGGTTTGTTTATAAAAAAAAACAGTACATAGAATCGTCATTTCAATCAAGTCAAATGTCAGTTTATTTTCAGGCTTATGATAAAAATCAGCCGAAAATGAGCGGTTGCTTGTCTTATGCTGTTCTCTTCTCTTTATTGGGGTTGTTGTCTCTTGGACGCTTACCCATTTTATATTCTCAATTTAATCTTGCTTATCCTTTGGTCCTGTAGAATATATTCATTTCATTCTCGTTTCAATGATTTTCCTAAAATTCACAAGTTTGTACAAAGTCATTTTCTGCTCTTACACAAAATAATATTCGTTGAATTTCAACATATATAATTCATATATGGCATGTAAAATATGTTCCTCTTCAGCCCTGACTTTGACCTATAAAAGAAATACAAAAGGTTGTATTGTTCATCTATAGACCATATGCAATACTTTGAAATTTAAATGAATTAACAATTCTGGTAAACCTCAAATCAAAACCAAAATGTTAAGTTGCAAGAAACGTAACTTCCTGTGGAGCTTTTCGAAATGTGCAAAATATAATACGGTAAGACTTTGCATCAATTAATTTCAAATCTTTGACTTTTTGGGGTCAGATTTGATAATGACATGCCGAAGTTAGTGGTAATTGAAACATATTATCTATTTCCTTAGTGTGAAATTCCTAAATTTTAAACCACAATCACGACAACCTTTCGTTGATTGTTTTTATCATTACAATGGATATGGTATGATTTAATAACCTAGCAAATAGTAAAATCACAAAAATACTGAACTCCGAGGAAAATTCAAAACGGAATGCCCCTAATCAAATGGCAAAATCAAATGATAAAACACATCAAACCAATGTACAACAACTGTCAAATATTTTATTGTAATCCCTCCCCCCTAAAGAAAATGCATGGACGGTGGATGTAGTTAGTTCAAACTCCCTCTTGCATCTTATCTGGAGTTAGCTATTCTTGGCGATTCCGTCTTGGGGTTTGAGCGTTCCTCTTGAATTCTGAAATCCAAAGAAGCGCTTGGGACACATAAAATTCATGATGAATTGTTATCGTCAAGTCTATTAACACTATAAGCAGTAAATAAATTAGTATTCAGAAAGTATCTTAAGTGTAAATTTGAAAAGCAGTGGTCTCAGCAATTACAAACTAGTGATAAGTTGAGAACATATAGATTATATAAGAATATTTTTAAATTTGAAAAATATTTATCTGTTGTAAATAATGATAATGATAGAGTAAGTATGACCAGACCAGCAGTCATAAACTTCATATTGAAATTGGTAGATACACTATACCAAAAACTTCTATAGATAATAGGACTTGTAAGAACTGTAATATAAATTTGGCTGAAGATGAGTTCAAGTTATATTTTTTTATTAAATTGTCAAAAATTTTCTCATTTAAGGAAGGAATTAATATACAACTGTTTAAATAAAAACAATACTAATTCCAGTACTGATTCTCAGTTTATGTGGTTGTTAAGTAATGAAGACACTGATGTGTGTAAAAGTATATCTAAGTACATAAACATGTGTTTTTTACTTAGAATATAAGTGTGAAATGTTTTGTTTGCTGCTTATAATATAGAATACCTTAGCAGGATTTGGCAAAACTTTTAGGAATTTTGGTCCTCAATGCTCTTCAACTTCGTACTTTATTTGGCCTTTTTAACTTTTTTTGGATTCGAGCGTCACTGATGAGTCTTTTATAGACGAAACACGCGTCTGGCGTATATACAAAATTTAGTCCTGATATCTATGATGAGTTAAAATATAAAATGATTACTTATATTTTTTACACTAGAGTAACTCCCGTGGAACACATATACTTTGATACTTGTGTAGTATTAATTTTAGTTAAGATTGTTTAAATGTTATTCTTTGTTATTTCTATGCTATCAATGATTATGTTCATAATTGAGCTTTCTTTAATAAAATATTTCGTATTTCGTATTTTCGTCTTTCGTAAATTATTTAAACATTTAATCCTTTCCGAGGTTTACGATGTAAAGGGAATAATTGCAACGTTCAGACTATGCTCAGTCACTATATATATGTTTAAGGTTGAAGATTACCTCGGGGCATTACAAGAAATGTAACCCGCTATTGATCGCAGACTCATTCGTTCAATGATTGCTGATTTTCCCTTTGGCACAATGATATGATATTTTAGCGAGTAAAAAATCGGATATATTTATCGCCAAAGTTCCTTCTCACTGTCTTGTCTTGATTTAATTGCAGGTTCGTCGATACTTCCTCTGTCTTAATTCAACAAAATCTATTCCATAATTAAGCAAATTGTAAACGAAACGACTTAATTAATCATTAACGTCCAGCACAAATACCTGTTGATGGTTTTAGTATGGTGATGTTGTTCAACTATGTAAGTTTTCGCTTATATGGGCTATCGAAATACAGGTGAACGGATTAATCCGGCGTTAACATGGACTATCGAAATACACGTGGACAGGTTAATCTAGCTGACGCTAAAATTGGTTTTCGAAATACAAGTAGACGGATCAAAGCGGCACTAAAATGGGTTATCAAAGTACAGGTGGGTGGACTATTCCGATGCTAAAATGGGTTATAATGTCTACGCTTAAATGTTGCCATGTTATTTAAATTTTTTCGCTGAAATGTCCTCTGTCCGCGGAGGGTAAGTTTGTTTCTTTTCTGTTGACTCCGAATAAATACATACTTATTCTCCCACCGATAATACGTCAATGAATATTCAATATGCACACATTCAGCCGCACGATAAATATTTTGAAAAGTAATGCCCATCATAAATAAAACGACAAAGTTGCCCACCTGAGGTTATTAGAAACTGTGTTAAACGGTTTGGTGTAGTGTTTACACGTTAGGTAGCAATAAACAGTTAGGAAAAAATATCAAAATTTGCCCTCATCAATTTTACCATCCCCTTTTCATTGCTTTCTTGCAATATTAAGCTTACTATTTGTGTCATATATGTGCATATGTATGTAATCAGAAACTTCCAAAGATTTTATATCCAGTATATAAAATGGTAAAATATAGTTTCTTTTGGGTGTATCCATGGCAACAATCTGCATTTATTTGCACTAAAATCTTGCAAAAAGGGGGGGAAAGATGTCACATATTTCCCCAAAATTTGACTAAAAGCAGAATTTCAATCGCTTGAAGTAATACCTTTTCTGAAGCTGTTTACATATATCTCTCAGTTAATCCGATGAAAATCATATGTCTTTCGTCTCATTTTTTTGTAAAATTGCGTCAAAAACTTCGTGTAGAAAAAAAGTGTTTGTAAACATTACATTAATTTCTGGACCGATGGTTGGTCTAGCTATGAAAATACGGAGAGTCAAACAGAAAATAGCCAATAAAACATGTAAAAAATCATCTTGATGATCTTATAAACCATCTTTGAAGGCTAAATTAGTACTCAGCTGTCTAAAAATGAATTTTATTACACAATAACTTTCATATTTGAAAAATCCACCGGGGCCAAAATGCGAAACTAAACTCCTAACTGTGTATTGCTACCTTAGCCCCAATTTATTCAAACTGTGTGTGCGCCACATTTTTATGTTATTTCGAAAAGACGGAAAAAACATTACAGTCATTTCTTATTATTCAATTGTAAATCCCAATTAATGACGAGGTTAATCACGACAAAACGTATATGACGTCATGGTCACATGACAAAATTATGTCTTTGAGTTGATAGACAAGAAACTATCAGTCAATCAGAAGACGCGTTGTTTTTTGTTACCTTTAATTTCTGCGTCGTTTTTTTTCTTATATCTATAAGGCAGCAACCATTTGATTTTCTGGGGGGGGGGGCACCCTCAGCTGCCACTATATGTAATGCTAAAATTGAAAGAAAAAAATTGTTTTCGACTTATCGCGAAAAAAATAGATTGTTTTTCGGCGCAAGCGAAATAAAAAATTTGTCCAGAAAAAAAAACCATAGGTTACTTGAGAAAATATTTACGAAGGAGTTATTTTGCAAAACATTTTTATTTTTCACCACAAAAAAAATAGGCAACTAGATGATCGAGACACCTAGACTAAAATTTACTTTCATTTTCACTCGGAACTACTCGGTATTGTCCGGTAATTTCCGGAGTTTTGACCACAATGCATTGGTAACGGAATACCCTTCAAAATGAGTGGCCGGTCATTCATTAGAAACACATCATATAAAGAAGAGACGGACAGCGATAGACCAACGCAACTTCACACTGGAACTCCTGTTTCGTACAGATTAGACGCACACAACAGATGGTCGAATAATAGACCATCAGACGATCAACCGGGTGAGTGATGCCCAAGGGAGATAAATCCCTACTTTCATTTTCACTTTCATCATAAATAATTTTGTGAAAAACGTACACCATAGACCAAAATCCCTGCCCGTGAGTCATTGTGTATAGACTATGGCATATCGTGCATTTCTATTTTACTGATTACAAGTCGAGTAGACAGTTTGTCATTAAAATTCAGAAAGCAGGAACCCCCCTTTTTAAAATGACTGGATCCACACCTGGAAAGATACAATTTTTGACTGAACAGGAAACACCAGGACACTTTAAATTTAATAGTTTATTCATGGATTATCATGGTAGTATAGCCGAGAATGAATTTCATTACAAAATTGATTTGTCTCCACCAGGACTCGTACCCCGGAACATCTATGTTGCAATGAAGTGTGTATAACAACTGAGATAAAGTAATAGAATCTGTGACATTTGCTGCACTCACTTTTGCACTGTTCATTAGAAATTTTTTTTCATCATTTTCATAACATCAAAATTTTATAGGAATAACAGCTGGTTATTATGACAAATATCAAATAACGTGGGGAATAATGAGCATGTGAAACAACTTAATCAACTATCCTCATTGTTGTATTAAGTTATGGGTTTTGTGCTCTTGAGAACGCATTGCAACCTTGTGTTTTCTTTGAAATAGTTCAAACTCATATGACGTACATTATGAAAACATAATGTGTGAGATATAATACATTGAGAACATAAAAGTTACTTTTATTTAAGAAATGACTTGTAATATTTTTTTTGTCTATGAAGAAATAACATAAAAAATTTGGTGCACACTGAATAACGGGCGTAGCGGGTTATTTTACAGTGTGCACCATATTTTTTATGTTATTTCGAATAGACTGAAAAAATATTGGTCATTTCTTATAATTTAATCATGTTAATTCTAAATTCCATTTTAAACCGTAGAAAACCATGAAAAAACGTTGATGACGTCACGGTCACATTACTAAATATGTCTATGGGCTGATAACAAAAAACATCAGCCAATCAGAAGACATGTTGCATCCAAAATTAAATTATACAACAATGACCAGTGATGACAGTACATGTATGTAATCTAGTAATATAAACACTTGTCGTGACTTGAACATAGATTTTACCAGGAGAAACTATAATTTACAGTGACTATCAAATATCTTTTGTATTATAATCATAGAATAAACTTTTTCCTTTGTCCTTATTCACTTATATTGAAAAGGAGTCTGAAGTTGTGCATTTTTTTAACACTGTTTCACAGTAGCAAAACTTCAGAATCAAGTCAGCCAATAGTTTGGGAGACGCCTTCTTGTCAATTAAAACATGCCTTTTTGTTTTGTAGATCAAGTTCAGACCTTTGCAGGATGGACCATAGGTATTTCAAGGTCAGTTAGTATATATATTTTTATAATAAACTTATTCTATTAGTCCTGCCATTTCCACGTGTACATATTGGGACACACATATTAGATAAAACATAAATATTCAAGTGTTTTCTAAACATAAATCAATCCTGATTTGGACCAATCAGATTAAAACAGTATTTTTACATAAATACCATACATGTATATTGAATCCTGAGAATACAGATACTCAAACGTCTTCAGGTGCATCGTCACATTCAGCACTTATCAAATTTCTATTTACTGAAGACTAACATATATACATTGAAATAAACTAAATCTACCAAGGTTTATCACTATCTTTGGTACACACAAAATATAGTGCATTGATCATAATATTCTATACATTCTATCCATGAACATTTGCCATGGTGCAGGAATCTAATATCTCTTCTAAAAATATCTATGATCATCTTTAAAATTGAGTTATCTTTCTTTGTCTAGAATCCTAGTTGAATCAACTACAACCAACAGTCTTCATGATAAACATTTGAATCAATTTAAAAAAAAAATAAGTTAGATTATTTTGGCTTATAGAGAAGAATTTTACAAGCCTAGGCTGGTGGTCTTGTGGTTGAGAAAGAAAACTGAACCAAAACTTTATACAACATGTACAACACAATATTTAATTATACTTCCTACTGATATAAATTTAAACAATCTTTACCCTTCAGTGCTTTCAAGCACTTTGCATGCTTTGATTGTTTAAAATTAATATTATTATTATAAAGATGTATGTTATAATACATATATGTAGAATGTTCAAACTCAGTATTACTACATGTACTCCTTCAACATGTAAAATATCATTTATTTGTAATTTGTGTAAATTTTGAATAAGCCAATAAATACACTGTATATCAGTCCAGGTATTCCAGACTGTCATGTTTATAATTGATTTTTTTCAGTGGAATATTAGCAGAACATATATTGGCACATCCATGTATAGTGCTGAGGAGGCAATGTCAGGTAGGTGGCTTATTTTCAGAAAAAAATCTCGAAGGATAGGACTAGAAGGTGCTTTAATTTATACAAATTTATTTATAGTGGGATGGTAAACAGAAAATGCAACTTATATTAATCCCTTTCCACTTTGCGAGTGCTGCCTTGTAGCAGCATTAGCCTACTCTTTTTTCGAAATCTACAATGGTGTCTTTTACATGCAAGAGATATGGCTCCCTCTTAACACAGGTCAGCCATTGATCGTCCCCTTCTGTCAGACTATCATCTTTTCCTCAAGACCATACTCGCAAATGGTGTTAAGGGAGAGCCAAAAATTCAGTCCCTGCAATTTTCATCCCAGAACAGAAATTGAACCAGGAACCTCTGTGTTAATAGCCCACTGCACTAACCACTACACCACGGCTCTCACTCTTGTTTTGGGGTTTTTGATATTTGTATGATATAATGTCAAGAATGTATGGGACCTTAAAAGCTTGATTTTTTCTAGTCCTTTCTATTCAAATAAAATTAAGAACTGAGGTTAAAATAGGACCCTATGGGAAATAAATATATACAAATGTCTTCTATTAAGAGAACCACTGAATCAGGCCTGGGGCCATTACATTGCAATGTAGTGCATTACATTACAATTACTTTGTGATTCTTCCATTACAATTACAGTTACATTTTTTCTCACATGTAATGCATTACATTACAATTACTTTGTCTGTGTAATGCATTACATTACACATTACTTTTTCAATATAAAAACAAAAAGCATTTCAAAAACAGAGGTATATGTACATATGTATACAGTGTTAGGTACATAGACTTCAAATACTGGTTAATTAATATGTCCATTGCACTTTATCATCATAAGTGGTTTAAATGTGATGCCATTAAGAAAACAGCGATCAGTTCTGTACACCTTTCCGGCAATACTTAAAAGCCTTTCTACAGGAGCTTATGTGTGGGAAATGGCTAAATACTTAATAGCTGTATTAGCCAAAGAAGAAAGGCACACTGAATTTGACTTCCATTATTCCAGTGCATTGATTGAAATTTCTTCACATGGCTCAGACAAGCAGATGTCAACATCATGTACTGCACCATACCCTTTGATTGAGTAGTAGGAGGCAAGAAACTGAAAAAGTCACTTTCAAGTTTCTTAGGTGGTGGTAAAAAATAAATAAATTACCATATAATTTTGTTTCTAACATTGATCACTTCATCATTAAGACATCATTAAGGATTTCAAAGGGATATAATAAATGTGTCATTAAAGGATTATCTTGTGAAATGCCTAAGGGTTCTGTGAGGACAAATATAAGTTGAGAAGATTTGATTGCAATAAAAACATTGTGATATTAATTAGGTGAAATAACAACACAGACAGGACCCAAACCACAGTTTGGTTTAAAAATGTTGTTTGATATATTCAATATTTCATTGAAATACATGTAAGGTGTGTACAGAATTATCAAATTTTCATCTTCATATTTTTTTCATTGATCTATATAGTTTTGTTTGATAATTTTTTTTAAAAGATTTTTCATAGACCACCAAACACCAAAATATTCCCATATCATATTAAACAAATATCAGAAACCAAGATCAAAGACTTGATATTTTTTTAACATTTTATATTTCTTACCTTAATGTGTGTTTTAAAGATTGATGTAATTTATTTAATACAGTAATTAACTGTGACAAAAATTTTATTCCATTCTTTCTTTTGTTTTTGTTAATATTTTATTTTTATTTTACAATATTCTTCAATTTTATCTATTTTACCAATTTGTAATGAAAAGTAATGTACTGTAATGGAGGCATTACATCAATTTTTAACTAAAGTAATCATTACATTACATGTAACTGTAATGCAGAAAATGTGCATTACAAATTACTTTGCATTACATCCAAAAAATATAATATTACAATGCATTACAATTACAAATTACCATTACCCCAGGCCTGCACTGAATTGAATGAAACCAAACTTGGCATAGATGTTCTTTATAAGGTGCTGATGAAGTGTTGCTACTTAGTTGCCGATTTATTGTTCACAATGGCTCCAGGAGTTTTTATTAATTACAGGGCCAATATTAAACGAAATTTGGTATGATTTTTGTCGAGCCTGCAACTTTTGTTGCAGAATACTCGACATAGGGATAGTGATCCGGCGGCGGCGGTGTTATCTCACTTCTTAAAAGCTTCATATTTTAGAAGATGGAAGACCTGGATGCTTCATACTTTGTATATAGAAGCCTCATGTTACGAAGTTTCCGTCAGTCACATGTCCAATGTCCTTGACCTCATTTTCATGGTTCAGTGACCACTTGAAAAAAAAGTTCAGATTTTTTGTAATGTTGAATTCTCTCTTATTATAAGTAATAGGATAACTATATTTGGTATGTGCGTACCTTGCAAGGTCCTCATGCCCGTCAGACAGTTTTCACTTGACCTCAACCTCATTTCATGGATCAGTGAACAAGGTTAAGTTTTGGTGGTCAAGTCCATATCTCAGATACTATAAGCAATAGGGCTAGTATATTCGGTGTATGGAAGGACTGTAAGGTGTACATGTCCAACTGGCAGGTGTCATCTGACCTTGACCTCATTTTCATGGTTCAGTGGTTATAGTTAAGTTTTTGTGTTTTGGTCTGTTTTTCTCATACTTTATGCAATAGGTCTACTATATTTGTTGTATGGAATAATTGTAAGGTGAACATGTCTAGCGGACAGATGTCATCTGACCTTGACCTCATTTTCATGGTTCAGTGGTCAAAGTTAAGTTTTTTGAGTTTTGGTCTTTTTATCTGATACTATATGCCATAGGTCAACTATATTTAGTGTATGGAAATATTTTATGATTTATATATTAGTCGCACAGGTTTTATTTGACCTTGACCTCATTTTCACGGTTCATTGCTCAGTCTTAAGTTTTTGTGTTTTAGTCTATTTTTCTTAAACTATAAGTATTAGGTCAACTATATTTGTTTTATGGAAGCATTGTTAGCTGTACATGTCAGCCTGACATGGTTCAACTGACCTTGACCTCATTTTCATGGTTCATTGGTCTTTGTTTAGTTATCTTGGTTAATGTAACGTTTATGTGACAGTTGTAATAAAGCTTTATACTTAGGACTATCAACATAATATCAATGATTAGTAAAGAAGGCGAGACATTTCAGTGTGTGCACTCTTGTTATCATAATAATCTATTTTTACATGATTTCCAAAACCAAAGTAGAGTCAGGCTCTTGAGACCCCTAGTTTTATTGTCGAGCCTGCAACTTTTGTTGCAGAAAGCTCGACATAGGGATAGTGATCCGGCGGCAGCGGCGTCGTTAGCTCACTTCTTAAAAGCTATATATTTTAGAAGGTGGAAGACCTTGATGCTTCATATTTTGTATATAGATGCCTCATGTTACGAAGTTTCCGTCAGTCACATGTCCATTGTCCTTGACCTCATTTTTATGGTTCAGTGACCACTTGAAAAAAAAGTTCAAATTTTTTGCAATGTTAAATTCTCTCTTACTGTGTGTAATAGGATAACTATATTTAGTATGTGCGTACTTTGCAAGGTCCTCATGCCCGTCAGACAGTTTTCACTTGACCTCAACCTCATTTCATGGATCAGTGAACAAGGTTAAGTTTTGGTGGTCAAGTCCATATCTCAGATACTATAAGCAATAGGTCTAGTATATTCAGTGTATGGAAGGACTGTAAGGTGTACATGTCCAGCTGGCAGGTGTCATCTGACCTTGACCTCATTTTCATGGTTCAGTGGTTATAGTTAAGTTTTTGTGTTTTGGTCTGTTTTTCTCATACTTTATGCAATAGGTCTACTATATTTGTTGCATGGAATGATTGTAAGGTGTACATTTCTAGCGGGCAGGTGTCATCTGACCTTGACCTCATTTTCATGGTTCAGTGGTTATAGTTAAGTTTTTGTGTTTTGGTCTGTTTTTCTCATACTTTATGCAATAGGTTTACTATATTTGTTGTATGGAATGATTGTAAGGTGTACATGTCTAGCGGGCAGATGTCATCTGACCTTGACCTCATTTTCATGGTTCAGTGGTCAAAGTTAAGTTTTTGAGTTTTGGTCTTTTTATCTAATACTATATGTCATAGGTCAACTATATTTTGTGTATGGAAATATTTTATGATCTATATGTCAGTCGTGCAGGTTTTATTTGACCTTGACCTGGTTTTCAAGGTTCATTGCTCAGTGTTAAGTTTTTGTGTTTTGGTCTATTTTCTTAAACTATAAGCAATACTAGGTCAACTATATTTGTTGTATGGAAGCATTGTTAGCTGTACATGTCTGCCTGGCATATGGTTCAACTGACCTTGACCTCATTTTCATGGTTCATGTTAATGCCCGCGTCACACTGTCCCGATTTTTACGCCGATGGCAACACGATAATGGAAATTTTCAAAATCGGGACTGATCGTATCCAGATCGGGCTATTCGTAGTGCCATCTTTAACAATCGTAGAACCATCGGCCACTTTTTCTAGCCTTCGGGGACAACTTCGGGAAGGGTTCTAAATTTTTTAACATGTTAAAAAATCCCCGAAGGTGCGTCCGATGTTGAGGGTTCGTATTGAGTTCGTATCACCATCCTCACCATCGTAATGTCACCGGGAATGCATCTTTGCACATCGTATTGCATTCGTGTTTCCATCGTTTCCATCGGGCAGTTTTGACATGACGATGTCTACACGAATGAATCACGAAGATACCCGAAGGTCTTACGATGGCAACACGACTTCGTGAACTCCTCGTAATCCCGTCGTGTTGCCATCGAATAAAAGTACGAAGGCGACAAGATGGAACTACGACGTCAAAAATCCAGCTAAATGTAAGTTAATTTTCGCGCTAAAATACTTTTAAAGTGCCATGCGCGATATGCACTGGTCAGTCTAATACGACAGTTAAGAAAGACGTTCACAAAAAATGGAGCTCATATCATATGATTCTATGAGAACAAGAAAGGCGACAGCGTAGTTTCTTTTAATTCAAATGGAACAAGAAGAGCAGCTAATACATAACAGGCTCAGGATTTACTTTTACAAGTAAAATATTATTTTTTGTCAATTTTTCATATCAAGTAACATAATGAAAATCATAAACGCGCCTCGTACACCAACACTGCGGGTACACGTATATAGGGAAACCAACTTTTTCTTCATTATTCTGATTTTTTATGTGTCGTCTGAGTTGTTGTCACACGAATGTTTACTCCATAACCATTTTGTTTTCTATATGTCATATTTTGCCGCATTTGTTGCTTTCCCCACATCGTTCCTTTTGTCTACATTATTATGATATTCTCCTGGAAAGAGCTCTTTTTGAATAAAAGGGATCAACAAACCCATTACCTTACCTTTAAGATAGATCAGTAAACATGGGCATAATTATGGGTGATTATTCAGACTAGTGCACACATTTTACAGTTCAAACAAGGCAATGCCGAGCGTGGCATCCCCTCGCATGTAACATATTGGGGACAAATATGGACACTATATTTGTATATGACACATGCAGAAAATGGTAAATTGAATATGCATATTTGATACATAAACTATTTTTTTAGAAATCAACCAAAACATTCAGTAACTGGAAATACCTTTAATATTGTCTTTAGAACCAGCAGGTAAAAAAAATGATTAACCAATTTCCTGTGTATTATGCTATTTAAAGGGGAAAAAATAAGTCCATCTGCATGACCTTGACCTTTGGCCTTGAGCGTAAAAAATGTCAGATCATTACAAGGAGGAACAATATACCAAATGTGGTTAAAAAGAAGCATATTGGTTTTAGAGTGTCCACAAGGGTGATATTGCCTTGTATTACAACTGCCACTGTGACCTTGACCTTTGAACTTTAAAGTCAATAGCGCTTAAGATATTCTTAACGAGTAACACCATACCAAGTTTTGAGCATTTTGGTTCTAGAGCTAGTGTCCATAACAATTTTATCTACACGCAACTTATATGTAGTAGGCGAGGGGATAATAAACTAAGTTTTATAAGAATTAGACAAAAAGATCGATTTGCCGCCATGCCTGACAGACTTGTACAGAAACGATATGTTGTCGAAATTCTGTTCGTATCTTTAAGACATCTTATGGCCATCGCGCCATCATCGTTACCCATCGTGTAGCCTTCGTAATCCATCGTGTAGCCTTCGTGATCCATCGTGTAGGCTTCGGCTGAGATATGAAGCTTAAATACCCGTCTTCGGTTAACTTTCGTATGTCTATCTTTTGCTATCGTATATAATTTCGGCACCATCGTATAGACTTCGTTATTCATCGTACTTGCTTCGGTCACTTTTTGGTATTTTAACGAGATCGGGACCAACTTCGTACGAACTTACAATTTTCGCATTCGGGTGTCCATCGTATATAAAAATCGGGACAGTGTGACGCGGGCATAAGTCTATGTGACAGTCGTAATAAAGCTTTAGATTTAGGAGTATCAACATAATATCAATGATTAGTAAAGAAGACGAGACATTTCTGTGTGTGCACTCTTGTTTAACACAATAAGAGATTTGACCAGATGAGAAAGAGGGTTTAACAACTCTAGAGAATTGGATATCTCTTGACATCATCTTTTTATTTAATTTAAGTAGTAATAATATACTCATCAATGGCTCGTTTATTTTTGAGTTGATTAATAGACTTGATCACACATTTTTGAGGTATATGAAGCTACTATTTACCTAAGATATCATTCATAAAGATAAATTTCTCTTTATCTAATTACAGGTTCATGCTTATATTGCAAGATATACTCTAACATGTATCAAATCTCTATTATCAACAAATAAGCTACAAACTTATTAATTTGACTGCTTCTGAATGTTTCAGGTACATCACACTGCCACATGGTATCACCTGACTCCATTTACCCTGTTACCTGTAATGTACAAGTTACAACAACAACAGGTATGTTTAATGCTGAAGTTCTGCAATGGATGCTGGTTGTTTTTAATGCCTGAAAATGATTGCGATTTTTTTTTTACAATAGGACAGCTGTTTTTATACGATATATTGGTATCACGTCATCATTGTCGTTGGAAGACAGTTGGTTTCTGGACAATAGCTTTAGTATAAGTAAATAGAAATCCATGAAATTTATACACAAGGTTAATAACCTCAAAATGAAGGTTGGGATTGATTTTGGGGCTTATGGTCCCAAGAGTTTAGGAAAAAGTGGCCAAAAAAAGGTGCCCAATTAAGCATTTTAGTAGTTTCCAGTCAATAACTTGTATTTATGTTATGAATCTCTCTGAAATTATACCACAAGTTTCCATACCACAAAGGGATGGTAAGGATTGCCTTTGGGGGTTATGGCTCAAACCATTAAGGAATTGGGGGGGGGGGGGAAACAAGGGTTTCCTGGTTTATGGACAATTAAGACAATTTTAGAGCAGTGGAAGGGAGGTAATCCAGTCACATTTAAAGAACAGGTTGCTCAATTCAAGTCTCCATTAGAAACTTGAATTGAGATTATGACCATATCTTGAGGGAAAAGGGGGAGGGGACAGATTTCTGAAATTAAAAAGAAAATTTCTTCAAATATTTTTTTTCAGGGGGGTGGGCAATTCCCAACAGCATAGTGTATTGCACAAAAGCAAAAAATTGAATATAAATACAAATCATATAACCAATTGTAAGTTTTTTTACTACAGTAATTCTGTGTCAGAAACCTATTATGTGTCAAATAATTAACTACAATCCTAATTCAGACCTGTATCAAGTGCTAATATTGTTTCTATTTTTGTCCCTACTGTTCAGGGTTGGACCTCTGTGTTCATATCAAGCTATGCTCAGGGAGGCAATTTATTTATATATACTTTATAATCTGAAAAAAAACTGTTTGGTGACCTGGTGTTTTCAAAGTGAATTTTGAATGTTTAAGATGTTGATAACTCTAGTAGTCACACAAAGGATGTTTTAGAAAAAAAACAAGTCTTCAGGCAACACCCTATGCATGAACAGGAATATATATCTAAAGTTCTCAAACCCTATGATTATTTCACAAATGATTTTCAGATATAATTCAATGAGCCCAAGTCATATGCAAAATTCTACCAAAATCTGAGACATTTACTGTTTCTTGACCTTTATCTAAATGGAATTATCCCCTTGCAGTACAATGTATTGAAAGTTGTTGTTGCCTTAATCAATTTAGAGTTAGCTGTTTTATTCTGCAATATCAACTGATATGGTGAATAGTTTGTGAAACCAATGAATCATTTTAGAGTTAGCTGTTTTAAAGTGCAATTGCTGCTAATATGTAGACTAGCTTGCACATATTGAATAATTTATAAAATCTCATTGTAAAATTTTTGGTGAGTTCTTTAAAAATAAAAATAGCCCTAACTATGATTAGTTTAATACACCACTTCAAGATTGTTTAATGTATTAAATATTTAATTATTTCTATTTGTAGGGTATGTCAGCATTATGGAAAGGTATATCTAGTGCCTTTGTATGTCAAGGAGTTCAAATGGTCAGTGAAACACTCATTAGTGAGATTACACCCCTTCCTAAGTAAGTAATACAATATGTTTGTATTTCAAGGAGTTCTGTATTTAATTGTTCCACATTTTGTCATGCTCTGGCCTTTTACAGCTTACTATAAAGTAGCAGTGTTTTGTATAT
The DNA here is from genome assembly GCF_965363235.1 of Mytilus galloprovincialis. Lineage (NCBI taxonomy): Eukaryota > Metazoa > Mollusca > Bivalvia > Mytilida > Mytilidae > Mytilus > Mytilus galloprovincialis. The sequence goes on from NC_134841.1 coordinate 3,688,199, forward strand.
CATAGAAAAAATAACCAAAAGATATCTACAGAGTAAAATATACTGATAGTCTTCACCATTAGACAGGTGTCTATACTAAACATCTATTTTTAAATCATCACCAGTAAATTACATGTTCTAAATCATCACCAGTAAATTACATGTTCTAAATCATCACCAGTAAATTACATGTTCTAAATCATCACCAGTAAATTACATGTTCTAAATCATCACCAGTAAATTACATGTTCTAAATCATCACCAGTAAATTACATGTGTTTTTTCCATTAAATTTGACATCTAGAAAATATAGTTTATTGACAGGTGAATATGTATGATTTTTGACAAGATTTATCTTTTTTCAACTATTAACTTCAAACATTAAAACTCATTTTCATACATGTTTATTTCAGTAATTTCATTCATACAAAAATAGTTGAAAACTATATAATAGATATAAGAATGTATTATGTAACTATATAATAGATATAAGAATGTATTATGTAACTATATAATAGATATAAGAATGTATTATGTAACTATATAATAGATATAAGAATGTATTATGTTTGACAGTAATGATTTGTTTTCATATACTGTAAAATTCAGAAATTATTGCTTGCATTAATTATTGCAATTTTATCATTTGGGACTAAAATGCTATTTTAATTTTTGCGATATTGTGAAAAATCTTGATCAATTCATATAATAAAATTTCAAAATGAGAGTTTATTTTGATTATTACCCTGTCACATTTTTTGCAATAATGTAAACATTGCAATAATTTCTGAATTTACAATACTGTTGTGAACACTGTTGATTCATTAATATTCATGGGATACCAATTTTTCTGGATTTTCATTTTTTGTGGGTATTGGTAATCAGCAAATTTGAATGTTTATCAAATTTCTAGTTTTCTTAAGGCTTGTCTATCATGTAAATGCAGACTTGTGCTAAACCAAAACAATTAAATATCCTCAAAAATGTAAGTTTTCCTATGTCCACAAAAACTAGTAGCTGAGAAAATAAATGAATTGAAAATAATGTAACAGTCTAGATATTTTATTTTTACAGAGAAATAAGCAGACACCATACAGTAAAGAAACATGTGCAACATTTACTTCTGAAAGGGTAGATATACAAATTAGTTACTCATACTTTTGTTATATTGTATTCAAGCTATCAGGGTATTATTTGATGTTACTGATTTCATACTTTTGTTATATTATATTCAAGCTATCAGGGTATTATTTGATGTTACTGATTTCATACTTTTGTTATATTATATTCAAGCTATCAGGGTATTATTTGATGTTACTGATTTCATACTTTTGTTATATTATATTCAAGCAATCAGGGTATTATTTGATGTTACTGATTTCATACTTTTGTTATATTATATTCAAGCAATCAGGGTATTATTTGATGTTACTGATTTCATACTTTTGTTATATTATATTCAAGCAATCAGGGTATTATTTGATGTTACTGATTTCATACTTTTGTTATATTATATTCAAGCTATCAGGGTATTATTTGATGTTACTGATTTCATACTTTTGTTATATTATATTCAACGTATCAGGGTATTATTTGATGTTATTTGTTAGTGTTGTGTATAGAGAAAACATTTGGAATGGACATGGGGAATGTGACAAAGAGATCCAACCAAAGAAAGAGCAGAAAACAGCCAAAGGCTATCAATGGTTCTGAAATAACAGCAATAAAATTCCACATCTGTAGGGGCGATTCAGATGGTCCCTAAACAAAATGCATTCTAGTGTGAATTTTCAAAATGTACATACCACTTACATATCTCTTGCTATGGGAGTTGAAATAATTACCTCATCTGTTTAAGTGATATATTTTCTGACATTTACAATAGTATACTTCTTAGATGTGTACGGATTAAATGTTAATTTTGTCAGTTTATATATGATGGGGATTAGGGCTAAAAATAGAAAGTGCAATCAGGAAAGCGTGGAATAGGAATGCCTAAATCTACATATAATCAAAAAGATGAAGTAAAAGGTAGCTAGAGGGGAAAAAATGGAATTGAATAAATTTTTGTCATTCTCTCTCTCTCTCTCTCTCTCTGCAAGAACATTGAGTTGTTCCCCTTTACTTAGAATAATAAACATTTCTATTTCAGTTTAGCCTTTGTAGTAACTACTCCATTTTTAGTATCTAGTCTTGTGGAAACAGTTCAGGTAAGTTTACAGTGAATCTGTCATCTGTCACAAATTGAAACTTAAGGTCTCTTTGTCATATTAAAGTTTCAAAATGGAAAATTATAAATAACATTATCAGAATTGTGACATAATTCATTTCAAACAATCTCAAACAGACTTTTCGTTGGAATCTAGGAAGATAATTAATGGTAACTTTCATAAATTATCTAAATAATTTTTTCGTAGTTGAATTTTTGCAGAGATAGAAATAAGACCAAAGATCAGTCATATGGTTCTGTCCCTCTTCTCTAGACTTATAGATGTAGGTGTAATGATTTATTTTCACATAAATAAAAAAAATAACACTAGGAATAAATTAGTTTCCACCTTCAGATTTTTCCATTGTTGTGTAAAACTATTTATATTAAATGTAATTTTAATTACACCCTACTATACAGTATCTAACAGTTACACTAAAGTATTTTTGAACTATCCTCTCAATCAGAATTACTTTTGTTGCAATAGTAAGATTAAAAAAGAGCCTTAAGAGTTTTCTTGAGAAAGTTGTCCTTTAAGTGTGTTAAACACCAAACAATCAACATACCAAAACAACGTGACATAAATAGGCCGTTTAAAAACGCACAATTATAGGCATTATATATTTATATTTTCCAATGTTTTGCTTGAAAACTTCCATGTAGTTTTCATAAAAAAATCACATTATCTTGAACATCAAACTTTAAAGCGTTATTGAAGTTTATTATGCAGTATAGATCAAGTTCAAAAACAATGGTACAATCTGTTTCAATGATGATTTAGGGTTGATATTTTGTCAAACACTCAAATTGTTTTCTGATGAGAGACTCAACATTTCTTGTCATTGTGACATGGTAACAGAAATAGAATAAAGAAGAAAAAAAAAATTGCCATAAAATATGTTTGACAAAGGGGCTATAAACCTCTTCATAAGACAACAAAAACTAAGGATAGGTTTATTTGTTGCATAGATTAAGAAACATGAATAATAATATATAAAAAAGAAGATGTGGTATGACACTTTCATATGATTTGAAAATTCAATACTATAAGTTCATTGTTTTTCATTATAATAAATTAAAATGTTCAAGGAAATACATATTTTTTTATACAGACTTTTGCAAATGCATGAAATCAAAAATCCACAAAAACATAAGTTTCCTTCCATCCACAAAAATAATTGAACACATTATAATAAAATTATTGTCTATATTTCAGTCTGATGTATCAAGTGAGAGACCAGGCGTATTTAATTGTGTGACGGAAGGTGTCACTAGACTGATGGGGATGGGGTCAACACAGTTTACAAAGTTAATACCCATCTGGAGGTTACTCTTACCAACTGGATTAGTGGGATTATCTCGTTACATCATCATGCAAATGGCCAGATATACAGTTATAACAACTATACAGCAAGAGGAACAGGAAAAAAGGGTCAGTATGCTCTTATCATATGTAATAGTACTCAATTTTATTGTAATATTTGTAATTGACTGATTTCCATTTCCATTCTCAATTTTATTGTCAGTACGATTTTGTAATTAAAGATTCAAGCTATTTTCACACTTATTGATGAAAAAGAAATATGGCTACAGAATTTTTTTTGCTAAGTTACAGAAAGGAAGAAGAAATGATAAGCTGATTATTTTGAAAATATGACAAAATTATTTGATCATGGACAACAATTTGCTGTTTGAGCAGGTGTTGTCTCCCTTATGGCATAGAGGATTTTTAAACAAAACCGCATTATGTCCTGAAAACAAAACTGTATTTCTTTCAAATCAAAAGCATTGGAAGCATTTTTGGGATGAAAATAAGAGATTTACTGCTGAAATCTTTATTAGAAGAGTGGAGTGTATATCACCTAAGTTGGCAGTGGAAAAGTGTTTATTAAGAAATACGGGAAAATGCCTATAAATCTGACTGATATTATATGCATAATTATATAACAATAATTAACAATTTGAAATTAAAATGCAAATTAATTAAATTGAATCAGTGCCAATTCAATTTGGCCTTATTTTTACACAAACATGGAAAAAAATGAGCTGAGAAAGCAATACATAAAAATGCAATAATTAAAGTAAATAATTGAAAAACATAAATTATCTTTTGATGGAAGATTATTTTATGAAAAAAAATATGATTTCAAATTATTGATACCAAGACAATCATGTATACAGTTACTCTGAGAAAAATTGGTAAACTCAAAAGTTTTTTTCAAAATTACTTAATTTCAGTCTTATTTAAATGCTTAGAACTGTAAATAAAGTTCTGCATGTTAAAACCTGGGATTGTCTGTTTATAAACTTTTATCTTACCTTGATGAAGTAGGAAGCAGCTAGACTTTGATGGGCTATTTCAAACATGGTCAGTGGTGTCAAAACTGTATTTGTGATTAGGCCTGGTAAAGAGAAACTTCTACTTGTACTTCAATTTGGTTTTCAGTTGTATTAGCTTTGGCACATCTCATTTCCATGGAGATCACTTGCGTCCCCCATCAGTCATGGTCTATTGACTTCCAATGTTTAGCTTAGTTTGCATTTTAAAGTTTATGATTATGTTAGTTTAGGGAAAACATTAGTGGTAGGTCAATATTGAGTTGATTGTACTGGTTAACAGTTGTTAGATCTGCTAGGCTGTCAGTTCCTGCTTTACAAAACTTTAGATTTGTATTATCCCCACCTGAGCATGACGTTTTTATTACAAATATCTCATCTTCTGTAGTAAGGAACAAATTGATATTTGATCTAGAACCTTATAATGATGATTTGCAGATCAACCTGACAGTAACTTCCTTTGCTATGATACTTTGAATTTTATCATATCTACTGAGCATACATATTTCTTATTATGAGTGAAGAGTATATTTTAAATGACATCACATGACACACACAGCAGCTTGTTTATTTATTTTTTGAATGTCAAGGTCTTTTTAAGTGATTGTCACTTCAATCTTGTTTTGAGAATCATTAGAAGTGTTAGTTTTTTACACCTTTGTTCAAGTCTATCACATAAATTGATTTCATTTTCCTAATCACTTTAGTGAATGTCAAGATTCTGTTGCACCTAACTTTGACTGTAATATTGATCATATCCTCTAGCTTTGGTAGGGTTTACTTCAGCTTGGTTTCAAGAGTGTAAGTTATCATAGCTTTTCTTTCACAGCTTTCTACCAAGTAAGACTTCACAGTTAGAAAAAAGGGGAAGAAGAGATGTACAATAGAAATGAGTCATAATGTCAAAATTGTAAATCCTGCAGCTGTGTATATAATGTTTAACTTTTCAAATTGATCAGGTTGACTCCATATGGAGTAAATAAGATTCCCTGTTACTCTATTTTGACATTGTTTGAGTCACATATTTGTTTTAAACTAGAATTTTGATGTATGTATATATATATATATATCTGTAACAATAACATCTTCATGCCTTATATATCATGTACTGTAGTACGCCGCTAGATTAAAACTGACGAGGAAAGGTAACACATGGCCACTGAAAGCTGTTCGAATCCCGGCGAGGGAAGAACCAAAAATTTGCGAACGCAAATTTACAGATCTAACATTGTTGGGTTGATGGTTAGACGAGTTGTATATATATATATTTGGACAGATATCAATAAGTCTTTTCTAATATATTCCTTTTAATTATTCAAATTGATCCTGATAGTGTATGAAACTCCCAACTGAATATCAAGCAACAATCAATCAGTCTTTCAAATTAGAATCATAAAAAAAGTGAATGTAAATTAAATGTGCAAACAAGTCTGTACTTAATCTATGGTAGTCAATTGTGTGGCTCATATAATTAAAGATATGTTGGCAGTTGGCACTAAAATATTTTTATTTCTGTATAATAGCTCTTATATGTTAGCAAAAAGGTAGCCATGTCAGCAGTTATAGAAAAAGTAAAGTATTAGTCTTATATTTAAAAGGTAAACATGCTGGCAGTTGGGGCTAGTATTAGTTAGCATTTATGAATTTTAAAAAGCAGATCAGCAGTTAGGTAGCTAGCATTTTATGTATATATAGTATATTTCTTTTTATGGCCCTGCAACGAAGTTGTCAGTGCCATATAGTTTTACCCTTTTCCGAAATTCCGTAATTCTGTTATTCCATAATTCTGTAATTCCGTAATTCTGAAATTCCATCATTCCGTCATTCTGCAACAAACCAATATAAGGAGTTTTTTTCTAAATGCCTTCAGATATTGGGCTCATTTTTGGTATGTGAGTTAACCATGATGAGTTACAGATCAAGTTTAAGTTTCGTTCTGCTCCACTAATTTTTGCCGAGAAAATGGGCTTTGGACTTTGAGAAATTGTTGAAAATCACAGTTATTTGGACTTTTTTTTCTAAACGCCTTCGGATATTGGGCTGATTTTTGGTATATGAGTTAACCTGATAAGTAACAGATCAAGTTTAAATTTCGTTCTGCTCGGCTAATGTTGGCTGAAATTACAGGCTTTGGACTTTGATAAATTGTTGAAAATCACAATTATACAGACTTTTTTTCCAAACGCTTTCAGATATTTGGCTGATTTTTGGTATGTGAGTTACTCGCGATGAGTTAGTATTCCACATTCCAAACTAAGAGACAAATTGAAAGAGTTGGTGTTGCTTTGCTTTATAAAAAAGAATGGCCAACGTAGATACAAGTATCGTGTCTTAGGGAGGGATAAATCTATAACCAGTATATTTTAGATGTCAGAATGTTAAAATGTGGAATTCAAATCATTGTTATAATTTAGTATTATAGTTAAGATATTAAGCTAGTGCTAAATATCTTAACTATAATACTAAATTATAACAATGATTTGAATTCCACATTTTAACATTCTGACATCTAAAATATACTGGTATAGGGAAGGGTATAACCAGTATATTTTAGATGTCAGAATGTTAAAATGTGGAATTCAAATCATTGTTATAATTTAGTATTATAGTTAAGATATTTAGCACTAGCTTAAGAAATAATTTACTTGATAAATAGTTAATATAAATCTTCACAATTTTAGATAAGTGTAAAGCAAATTATTATGTAATCCCCTGAGGCCTAAATGACAATAGAGAATTAAGGATTAAAGAAGTGTTATATATATACAAAAAGGATTTCTTACTTTTTAAGATGATTTAAGTTATGTCACAAAGACTTGATATTTGGGAATATAGATAAAAAAGCATTATTATGTAAATTAGCTATTTGAGTATTAATGTTATGTAAATTGAATAATGATACAATATATATTAGTTGACCATGCAGTTTGGCAGACTTGCTTTACAGTCACGTATTGGACACTGGTGTTATAGACTTGGATTTATATTAGACATGCTGTTTTATTATGTCTCATGAACTTTTGTGATTATTGTGATTGATAAACTATACTGAATGCTGATTTAATAAACACTATATATTGAACTTTGAATCTGTGTTACGTTAACATGTATTCATATGAAAGCTACCAGCTAGTTCCCCCAACCTAGCAAGATGATTAACCAGGTCAGGAACGAGCATAGTACTGGCCTGGGTTATAAATCCTACTTTGTAAAGAACCACTCTGATTCAAACAAAAATTCTGTGAAACTTATATTATCAAGATGCTTGATTTCTTGATTGACAACATATTTGTTACGTTCGGAGGCCCTGTTTTTCAACAGACTGTCGGCATTCCAATGGGAACAAACTGTGCCCCTCTACTTGCCGACTTGTTTCTTTATTATTATGAGGCTGACTTCATGCAGGAACTTCTTAGGAAGAAAGATAAGAAGTTAGCAATATCCTTTAACTCTACTTTCCGCTATATAGATGATGTTCTTTCACTAAATAATTTAAAATTTGGTGATTATGTGGAACGCATCTATCCAATCGAGCTAGAGATAAAGGATACCACAGATACAGTTAAGTTGGCCTCATATCTTGACTTACATCTAGAAATTGACAATGAGGGTCGGTTGAAAACAAAACTTTACAACAAAAGAGATAATTTCAGCTTTCCAATTGTGAACTTCATTTCTAAGTAGCAACATTCCAGCAGCACCTACATACAGGGTATATATCTCCCAATTGATATGATATTCCCGTGCTTGCATTTCCTATCATGATTTTCTTGATAGAGGGTTGCTGCTCACAAGGAAGCTATTAAACCAAGAGTTCCAAATGGTGAAGTTGAAATCATCCCTTCGTAAATTTTACAGACGCCATCACGAGCTGGTTGACCGTTCTGGAATAACCGTTTCACAAATGATATCGGATATGTTCCTTACGTCGTAACTACAATCCCCTTCCCTTTCATGAATGTGACCTACCGAAATTAAGACTATTTACCGGATTTGTTATCACATAAGCAACACGACGGGTGCCACATGTGGAGCAGGAACTGCTTACCCTTCTGGAGCACCTGAGATCACCCCTAGTTTTTTGGGGGGTTCGTGTTGTTTATTCTTTGGTTTTCTATGTTGTGTCATGTGTGATGTTGTTTGTTTGGCTTCTTCATTTTTAGCCATGGCGTGGTCAGTTTGTTTTAGATTTATGAGTGACTGTCCCTTTGGTATCTTTCGTCCCTCTTTTACAGATCAAGTTTAAGTTTTGTTCCGCTTTGCTAATTTTTGCTGAAATTACGGGCTTTGGACTTTGATAAATTATTGAAAATCACAGTTATACAGATTTTGTGTCCACATGTGTTATTGAAATTGCAGATTTTTCAACTTTTTGGAACGTGGCCATTCGTGTCGCTTTGACACATCTAGTTTTTATTATTTACCTTTACCTTTATCACCCTCTGAGCGAAGTAATCATTAAACTGTACCAAACACAATTGTTTGGTTTCTTCTATCTGAAATTTATTGATACCTTTTCTTTTTTTTTTTACAGCAAGCAGCAATTTCCGAAGAAGGATATTTTCAGACAAAGTCTATGTATGACATACACTTTCCTGAAATGTTAGCCAATTTTACTGGAGGATTTCTAGCAGACATCATGTTTTTCCCCCTTGAGACAGTATTACATCGACTTTATCTACAGGGAACCAGGACAATAATTGACAATACTGATACCGGGGTGTCTGTTATACCTATCAATACCAGTTACCAGGGTATAATTGATTGCTTCAGAGATATCATATTAGAGGAAGGACTTTCTGGACTTTACAAAGGTTTCGGAGCTCTTCTGTTACAGTATGCCATACACGCTGCTATTTTAAGACTTGCTAAATTTCTTTTTAATAAACTATCTAGTGAATTTTCTGCCAGGAATAAAAACACAGGCCATTTATGATTTCTATTGTATATTATTTTTTTGTTATATTTATTAAGATACCTTTTATGTACTTCATCGATTCAATGGCTTTACTTTCAATCTTCTTTTTCTTATGCTTATAATATATACTTTTTTTTGGAAGGGATTGATGCATGATAATTTTTTATTTTGAAATGTTTTTTAAATGTCTCCTTTCAATATAAAACAATTATGACTCTCTCAACCAAACTTGATCCTAAAGGAATAATGCTTTGTATTTGACGAAAATTAAACTGCAACTTTTAAGTGATTTTTGTGGTCTTGTTTTTTTTCCACTATTCCCAATACTAGATATCAGTTGATGATGTTTTGAAGATGAATCACTTTTCCAAATATTTATTGTTTCACTTAAAACAGAAGATTTTTTGTATATAGTCAAAACCTAATGAGGTTTGAAACAGATTTAGAAATAAGTTCAAGTTTTGATTGTAACAGATAACTGGGAGTTTTTTGCCTATAAACATGTGCATGGATCTTTGTTACAGTATCACCAATATTTAAGTCTACGCATAACTTTTGAAGGTTCTGTATACATGTGTACAAATCTTAGTTATCAATATACTTTTTTAAACTATAAATTACAGTGCTGAAAGATAACAACATCACAACAAAAATATATGTAGAAAAAATCATACCTGCTTTTTAGCCCTGTTTAAAAATCTATACTGATATTGTAATTATATTATTCAATTATAAATGGCCGTTTCAGAATCTTTGTCATTGGTTGAATTTCTTATTCTAGTGGTGTTTTTAACCAGTCACCATATTTTGGAGTACAGTTCTGAAATTATTGCAGAGAATGTACACTATTAGATTCTGAAATGGTGAGTTGTTGCAGTGCAATCATTTATTAGTTATGTAGATGAGACGTTATTTGTCATATTAATTATATGATTTAAAACTAGAACTTGAAATTTATATTAAAATAGACATTCAGTCATGATAGTTACAGGATCATCATCTGTTTTCATTCCCTTCTTTCACAATGTCTATAAAACTAGGAATTATTTGAATCTTGAATAATTTTGAATAAGGGAAAATTGATAAGTTTATGATGAAAACTAACACAACTAAATAGGGTTAGCCATTCACCAATGGCTAAGGGGGTCTTAGTTAGTCCATACTGAAATGAAAGTGAAAGTAGAATTAACCTTAGCCATGTGCCCATGGTTAGCAACTATTTAGTTGGGTTAGTATTTGTCATACTATTCTAATCAATTTTCCCGAATTCGAAATTATTCCAGATTTAAATAATTCCTTGTTTAAGTAAATGAAATATAAATTAACTATTTTATACTTTTAGAACATGTACATATTTTATAAAATATTAAAAGAAATCAAGTAGAATGATCAGTTTTGTTGGAATTATCAGATAATTAATATCCATATATACTGAATAAATGAATTAGAGAATAGCTATTTTCATATTCATTTACTTCGATAATTTTAAGGTTTGTTAATTTTTTTAATCGAAGCAACAACCACAAAATTTACATATATTTTCAGGAATTTGTTTGTGTGTAATTTAATAATAATAAAAACATATATGTGATGATTGATTTTACCTCCTAGTTTTCAAAATTAATTTTGTAAAGAATGACTAGCAAAAATTTTGATTTTGTGAAAAGTAAAAAATCTGGACAACAAAATATTCAGAATATTTGAGGATGTAGTTTGTTTTTTTTTTAAATAAGGAAAATTTGGGCAATTTCTAGGAGTGTAGCATAAAAGATAAATTTACCTTGTGACAAATATCTGTATTAAAGCTTGCAACTGTTAATAAAGCTTATACTGATCTTTGACCACAAACAGGACTGCAATTGGTAGTACATCTGAAATATATAAAGAAATTGTTTTAACTCTCCTTGTACACATTTACAGAAATTAAAGCTTGCAACTGTTAATAAAGCTTATACTGATCTTTGACCACAAACAGGACTGCAATTGGTAGTACATCTGAAATACATAAAGAAATTGTTTTAACTCTCCTTGTGCACATTTACAGAAATATGATAAGATATTTGTAAACACAAGTTCAACACAGTTGCTGTTTCAGAAATTTGTTAACAGAAGTTCCACATAGTTGCTTCTCCTGTAGTGATATTTTTGTACTAGTTTATTTCAAATTTATTTATATTTGTTGTTATTGAAAATTTTATATAAAATATGAAATTTGAATAAAATGTCACACATGTTTGATTGCCTATGTAACATCGTATCCCTCATAATGGTAGATGCACCAAGCATGAAAACATAACATCTTATTCGTCATAATGGTTAACACACAAAGCATGAAAAGTAGCATCGTATCCTTCATAATGGTAGGTGCACCAAACATGAAAACGTTATATCTTATCCCTCATAATGGTAGATGCACCAAGCATGAAAACGTAACATCTTATCCCTCATAATGGTTAACACACCAAGCATGAAAACGAACCATCTTATCCCTCTTAATGGTAGATGCACCAAGCATGAAAACGTACCATCTTATCCCTCTTAATGGTAGATGCACCAAGCATGAAAACGTAACATCTTATCCCTCATAATGGTAGATGCACCAGGCATGAAAACGTACCATCTTATCCCTCATAATGGTAGATGCACCAATCATGAAAACGTAACATCTTATCCCTCATAATGGTTAACACACCAAGCATCAAAACGTAACATCTTATCCCTCATAATGGTTAACACACCAATCATGAAAACGTAACATATTATCCCTCATAATGGTTAACACACTTAGCATGACAACGTACCATCTTATCCCTCATAATGGTAGATGCACCAAGCATGAAAACGTAACATCTTATCCCTCATAATGGTTAACACACCAATCATGAATCCGTAACATTGTATCCCTCATAATGGTAGATGCACCATGCATGAAAACGTAATATCTTATCCCTCATAATGGTAGATGCACCAAGCATGAAAACGTAACATCGTATTCCTCAGTATGTCCAAAGTACACGGATGCCCCACTCGCACTATCCTTTTCCATGTTCCATGGACCGTGAAATTGGGTAATTATCTAATTTGGCATTAAAATTAGAAAGATCATATCATAAGCATCAAGTGTACTAAGTTTCAAGTTGATTGGACTTCAGCTTCATCAAAAACTACCTTGACCAAAAACTTTAACCTGAAACTCCGACTTTCATTTTCTATGTTCAGTGGACCGTGAAATTGGGGTCAAAAGTCTTATTTGGCTTAAAAATTAGAAAGATCATCTCATAAGCAACAAGTGTACTAAGTTTCAAGTTGGACTTCAGCTTCATCAAAAACTACCTTGACCAAAAACTTTAACCTGGACGGACGGACGGACGGACGGAGCCACAGACCAGAAAACATAATGCCCCTCTACTATCGTAGGTGGGGCATAAAAAAAAATATTATAAACATTGACTAATGACAATCATTTAACTACAGGTATTACCAATGTTATTTCAACTGATCTGGTGGAGCTTACATTTTAATATGCATAAGGATAGTCTATTTGAAGATGTGTCGGATAAGAACGATTGCCTTTATAATTATTACTGATTTCTAATCCCCTATCAGTGTCATCAAAGGAATTTGATAAATAATGACTGGACACTTCATTAATGAGTTTAATCTATAACATCTATATATAGATGGACTGGTTTATTATGAGCGAACCGGTTAAACTCCGCCCAGTCAAGTGAAATAAATCGAGTGATACTCGACTTTGTACATGCATAAACAACATTCATAACTGTATAGGAATATCATTTGGTTATCTTTCAATTTATTGAGAACAACATCGATGTAAGCCCTTTCAAAACCAAACTTAAAGATTTTATCACAGTGTTGTATTGGTAACCTTGTAGAGTCACAATCAAAGGATTGATAATATTCAAAGGGGTCTCAACATGAGATATGTCAATGGTGTAGTTGTTTACAATTTTGTATCTGTGGAGCGAAATATGATTTCATTCCGTGAGAACTTGGTTGTGTTATAACACGACCACTTTGTTGACGGTTTGATCGGCAGATTTCAAAAACAATTCACTCAAGAAAACCAACGCCTGATTTATGTACAAACCAGTAAACGAAAAATAAATATGGTAGACAGCTACTAAGGTCAACCACTAAATAGTTTTCAAAGGTACCAGGATTATAATTTAATACGCCAGACGCGCGTTTCGTCTACCTTAGACTCATCAGTGACGCTCAGATCAAAATAGTTATAAAGCCAAAAAAAGTACAAAGTTGAAGAGCATTGAGGACCCAAAATTCCAAAAAGTTGCTGAAAATTCGGATAATGTAATCTTTTCCTGGGATAAGAAAACCATTATTTTTTCGAAAATTCAAAACATTGTCACAGGAAATTTATAAAAATGACCATGTAATTGATATTCATGTCAACACCGATGTGGTGACTGAACTACAGGCATTTTGAAACTTTGGACAGGCAACAACATGATGTGGCGGGATTAAGTTCAACCCTCCGCCTAACCATTGACAGTGGTGTAACAACACAGCATGAAAACAAACCATAAAATTAGCTGACATGACTCATCATATCTTTACAATGCGCACATTAAACAATTACTAAAAAAGATTTGAGATTGTAAGTGTGCCCACTGTTGTTGAAAACTAGCGCAAAACCAATTACATTTAATTTACAACAAACAAATAAATCATAATTTCCAAACTTAAACCAATCAGTATTTTTTACATATTTGTTTGTTTTTATAGTGATTAAGATTATAACACAATTTTGACAGCTGAATCCCTATTTTTGACATCTTTGCCTATTTTATCTTTTTGTTTTGTTCACATATCGTTTTCAAAATAATAGAATTTGATTCGACTGTCATACAAGTGAGAGTTCAGTGGAGCTTTAAACTAAGGTTTAATACACCATGTTGTACATAAGAAAATGCCTATACCAAGTCAGCTATGACAGTTGTTATCCATTAGTTTGATGTGTTTGAGCTTTAGATTTTGCCATTTGATTATGGACTTTCCGTTTTGAATTTTCATCGCAGTTCTGTATTCTTGTGATTTTAGTTTTCAGAACGTTCCGAATGGATAGAGAGTAAAAACGTCAAAACAGTCCAAGAAAAAACATGACCTTGTGTAATGTCATAATAGGATCAACGCCAGGAAGTTAGGCTGTAAGTGTTTATAACTGTTTACGAAAAATATTTAATGACATTTTCATGAATAAAAAGCAATACCTTAAAATCGTATTACAGTAAAAAGCGTTGGATTTGGTAGAAGAGACTAACGATGAAGTTTATATTATAATCCAAAGTAGTTATACTTGATTAATTAAGGTAATCATGAAAATATTTTACATGGTACGTTTTAATTTAAAAGAAAAAGCCACCCTTTCTAAAAAAGAAAAAAAACATTCATATTCGGACATTCTGAGGAGAAGATGTGTCTGGATTAGAACCTGTCGACCCGACACGCTCAACATACAAATATGCAGATTGAATATTAAGGAACTCTCTTTTTGGGGCCATTTTGGTTTTTTTTTTTTTTGGGGGGGGGGGGTAGGTCCGGGAGTAAGAATGCATTTTTTCAACGCTTTAGAATTGAGACATGTGACTGGAATCAACAAAGGAGAGTTTCAAGATTTTATTTTCTTCTAAAACAGATATTTCCTAAAATGTCGGGTTTTGATAATATCTTGAAACAACTTGTAGTAAATACTATTGGTAATTTTTTAAGCTCGTGCTATTTAAAAAATAATTAATTTCTATTGTTTTGAATAACAAAGGACTGTGCTTTCGGGATGTAGAAACAGGGGTTTCATGAAATTACAAACGCCGTTAGATAGATCAAATCTTTTTATTTAAAGCATATTTAATTTAGTTATCTAAATAGAGGGAAGGTTTTCATAAATCAATTAATTCTCACGTTAGCTTCCCGAAAACTAAAACCCAAAATAATGTATCCTAAAACATCTAACACACTAGTTCATATTGTTCTTGATATAAAATTCCAACTTTCCCTCAAAAAATCACACAATACCAAATACAAAAGATGATGTAATTTTATTTTACTGCAAAGCACATCATACCTTTTAAGGTTAAACTTGTTGTTCTTCTATATTGACGTTATTTTGATATAACACCTGGTCAACGACATTTGTCACTGTTTCAAACGATAAACGTGTCTTCAAACGTGTCATTTACCACTGCTTCAAGGACGTTTGTCTTTAAGATTAACGCACAATATTGTCCCCATTTTTTAAAAGAAATCCATAAAATAAAATTTGAACCTTCGATTATTTCCAATTTCCTATTGTTTCATTAGTTGTTTTTAAGTATACAAAACGAGTATACGGTGTACAGAGTTTGTATAACTTGTATAACTACCAATGAGATCAATGTAGGACTTAATGTTAATGTCACTTACATGAAATAATGCAAATTTTCGGTGTAAAAATTCAAAACTGTAGGTCAAATCTGAATACAAATAAGTATATTCCTTAGTTAAGATGTAGTTTATTTAACCATTGGAGGGAGGTGTTGTCGCTAAGAACTGTAGTGTGATATGTTCTCCCCAGAGGAATATCAATTGGTAAAGTGTACATATTGTCTATCAACTTGATATTTGTATATTTTGTATATTTAGCGCTGGACAGATTGCATTGCTTAAGGGTTAAAAGATCAACAGACAATATGAATTGGTAGATAAATCTTAAAATGTCGGTGAGATGGGAGGACAAAGCTACCAATGGAAAACGATTGGGTTGTCGAAAAGCTTTAAACAGATATTGGGTATAGATAATTACTGATGGGATATTCTTATAGTGTATCATACACTATAATCCTAGCTCTTGAAATTAATTCTGTTTATAAATTCATACTTTCGAACTAAGGTACACAAATTGACAGGGCAAATTAATCATAGGAACAGACATCCCAGATACTAGTATTATAGTTTAAATAAACTCATCATAGATACCAGGACTAAATTTAGTATATACGTCAGACGCGCGTTTCGTCAACAAAAGACTCATCAGTGACGCTCGAATCCCAAAAATTTAAAAAGGCCAAATAAAGTACGAAGTTGAAGAGCATTGAGAACCAAAATTCCTAAAAGTATTTCCAAATACAGTTAAGGTGATCTATGCCTGAGGTAGAAAAGCCTTAGTATTTCAAAAAATTCAAAAATTTGTAAACAGTAAATTTATAAATTTAACCATATCAATGACAATTCATGTCAGCACAAAAAAGTGCTGCCTACTGGGCTTGTGATACCTTCTGGGATATATATGTTTTAATTCACATTTTGGAAATAGATTTGCTCAAAAGAAATAATTGCGTAAGTGAGTTTTAGTGCAAATGATTAATTTGTTTGTGTAAAGGTAGATTGACAAAATAACTCGACATTTTGACAGCTATCCCTGTTTTCATAACAAAGTATTTAACACTATAAGGATCTTTTCACTAAGTTGTATTATTAGTTGTTCGATATATATTATATAGAAATATAAAATTGATGATATAAAAATAAATGTGATAATATAAAAAAATATATCACCTGAATCGAAAACCTTGTTTTATTTTAATTTTTTCCCTAATATTTTGTTTGTGACATATTTTCTGTCCTTTATATGTTTTTAGGTATATACAAATGTGTATTGTGTTACTTCAATTATTCTTTAAAAAAAAAAAAGAAATAAAATAGTGTTGCATTTTGGTATTTGTATCTATATTGATAAACGGTTAAATAAATATTGTATGCATAGCATGAAGTCGTTTTCGTTTTTACTAATTTCAAAAATGTATAAAATAAATATTTGTATTAGGTATTTTATCACTGCTTCAAATGCGATACGATGTTTCTCCATTAAAGACGGTAAGAATGTTAACTGGGAAGAGACGGAATATATCATATTCCAGAACATACAGAAAATGATTGAATCTATTTCTCTACTGGTCTGATGATATCTGTTTCTCTACTGGCTTGATGGAATATATTTCTCTACTGGCGTCTAGACAACATTAGGCAAACTGCATCTTTCTTTTCCAAAGATCGAGACAATATGTAGGAAATATTTTATCTTATTTTGTCCAATTATCTGAAAAAAGATTTTTTGTTGTCTAAGAGACGTCATATTATCAAGCATGGTTGTCTTTTTTAAACGTCAAAACATCGGAAGAAGAAAAGAAACAATTCACAAAGGTATAACAACATAAGCTGCAATACGTTTATTATATCTATTTAGAAAGGTTAAACGTGTTGTTCGTATGTATTGACACTATCTTTGTAGTATATCGTGTCAACGACTGGCGAAATGGACAATATTTATCCACTGCTTCAAATGATAAACGTGTCCTAAAACGTGTTATTTGTACATGCTTTAAAAGGGTGTTACATTTTATATATAAACCAATAAGGAGATGTTGTATGAATGCCAAAGAGACAAGAACTATCCACCATAGTTCAAATGACATGGATACAAAAATGTAGACAACAGTAGTATACCACAATTAAAAAGTCGTATATTGATGGAGAGAAAATAATGCGAATAATGCGCCTGGATGGTCATCGCAATTATAAGAACTCGCATTCTGATAACTGAAACATAGATCTGAACGCAATTTTTTTTTCAAATCGCGATAATGAAACTCGCATTTTTGTCTATTCTTGAAAAATTACAATAATAAATGCACGCAATGATTGTTGAATTTACAGTATTAGAAAAAAACAAAAAATAACAGAACACAGAAGTGCACCAAAACACAAACAACAATGCAACATTCATAGAGACTATTAGATAACAAAAGAGGGACGAAAGATACCAAAGGGACAGTCAAACTCATAAATCTAAAACAAACTGACAACGCCATGGCTAAAAATGAAGAAGACAAACAAACAACATCACACACGACACAACATAGAAAACCAAAGAACAAACAACACGAACCCCATCAAATCACTAGAGGTGATCTCAGGTGCTCCGGAAGGGCAAGCAGACCCTGCTCCACATGCGGCACCCGTCGTGTTGCCTATGTCATAACAAAGCCGGTAAATAGTCCAATTCGGTAGGTCACAACTGTCATATTCCTGACTTAGTACAGGACATTGAAAACATGTTGAGTTGAACCTGGTTTTGTGGCTAGCTTAACCGTCGCTATGTGTGGCAATGTTAAATGTACCGCTAAAATGACAACATAACAAGACAGGAACACAGTACAAATAAATGCGAAAACACCAAGACAATGAAACACATAAACAAATAAAAACAATAGTTCATTTCGACATGTCAACCACAGAATAACAACGAATAATTAAATTAATTTAGGACAATACACAAAAACAGCATAATAAACGACAATTTAACTGTAAGCGGGAAGGGGGGGGGGGTTCCCTTTCTAAAAAAATATTCTGATCCTCAATTTGATGGAAAAAAACTAAGATAAAAGCTTTTATAGGTCAGTGTCCGACACAGACACATAATTTCCAGATTCTGCCTTAGTACATTCAGACAAACTTGATTGAGTAAATAGTAGTTATATAAGATCATTAACATGTAAAATGAATACTATTGAAGTATTATTTAAATGTTATATAGACTTTGAATTCCAGTTGGTCTTATTAGTTTTCGAGTTTGTCCCAGTTATATAGGGAAACACATTTAGGAAGCACTTTCCTTTATTTTTGGGAAAAAAAACTTAAAGTTGTGTGTATGTTTTTTGCACTCATTTCTTTGAAGTTTATAGGATAATTTTAATAAATGATTTTTGTTTTGAGTTATAAATAAAGGCAACAATAATATAGCGCTGTTTGAAATTCACAAATCGATTGAGAGAAAAACAAATCGGAGGAGAATTACGACAGAACAGAAACACAACATTGAAATGTAACAAACACAGAAACGAACTTGATATAACAATGGCCATTTTTCTGTGAAAGAATAACTACTGATTTGGTACAGGACATTTTAAGAATAAATGGTGGGTTGAACCTGGTTTTGGGGCTTGCCAAACTTCCCGCTTTTATGGCAATGTTAAATATAACATTTAGATGACAACATTACATGACAGTACTACAATACAGATAAATGGGAGAACATGTAGGACAGAGAATCACACGAATAATAGCTATCAAAAGGTACCAAGTCTATAATTTAATACGCCAGCGCGCGTCTCGTCTACACGCGACTACCCTGTGACGCTCATATCAAAAAAGTTCGAAAGTCAAAACAAGTACAAAGTTGAAGAGCATTGAGGACCACTTAGTTGTAAAACATTGTGCCTAATACGGCTAAGTGTTTCTGCCTGGGATGAGAACATCCTTATTGTTTAGAATAATTCATACTTTTTTTGCAAACAGTAAATTTATAAAAAAATGACTTTATAATAGATATACATGACAACACCGAAGTGGTGACAAATTACAGAATAAATACGAACACATTAAAGAACCTTAACCAGCACATAAAACGATACAGCCGACTTAGCCGAAGAGATCGACGAAAAAAGTGACGTCACATTTGAATTTCTAAAACATTCCAAATATAGGATAGAATTCAAGAATAGGTTTGTACGAGAATAACGTTTTGAAGTTTGAGAAATAATTATTCTTCCACAGGTTAAACATAGGTTATACGATAATTTTCTAACTCTTAAAGGAATAAAAATAAGACTAGTTCTGAACTACATTTTGGTTATGAAAAATAATTGCACGGTCGAGAAACGGTGATATCAGTTAGAATAAAAAAGGATATCAATTCTCGCTTTCAATATTATATAGCTGTGGACAAATATTTTGTCGTATGTATTGCTTTGATATATCATTCGAACGATTTTAGCGAAATAGTGCTATGAATTAACTTAAAATGATAAATCTCTTCAACCGTGTCTTTTATATACCAATTCTTCAAGGAGGTTTTCCTAACTGTTACTAGAAATTAACGCGTTTTTAATGAAATCCTTTTCCTCAATGAAATGTCTCAGTGACATTCATATACCAAAGCTCCAAGGAGGTTTTCAGGACTGATAATAAGCACGATATGTGTCGTCCGTTTTTGGGATACGATTGCTTTTAAGCAATCTGTAGACTTTTACCGTTGACTCAGGGCTCATTCCCTCACGTCAACCGTTTTATTCTAAACATTCAGCAACATCTCAGATTCTTATGATTGTCTTGCTTTAAAAGGTAAAAACAAGCAAAAGGATTGAACATAAACAACTTTTCTGTAATGTTCTTCTCATAATCTTCATGTATGATTTTTCCCTTGACTTATATGCGTGTTTTTAACAACACGGAAAATCAGAATTAAGCAGTATTTATATTTAGTGTTTTTATAAATTTAGAAACACGTCAGAGGGAATTCCCCAGTTTTGATAAATGCGAGAGTTCTTTGAATTACGATAATTCTATTTCTGTCATATAAGAACTGAAGTGGAGTTTTCTATATTTTACCGTTATGAAACTGATAATGTACTCCTGAGACTACTATAACGTTATAGTAGTCTCAGTGTACTCTCATAAAGAAATTGAAACTCATTCATCATATCATAAATTAAATAAACGTTCTTGTTCCAAATCGCAGGTCGCGGGTTTGTTTATGTATTAACGCGCATGCGTATAGTTTTTCTTGATTTCAAGGGGTAACAGATTGAGTGGTTGTTCTGGATTCCCCGCTTATTAATTAATTTGAAACTCATTGGATTCTTTCTATGTCTGCCTGCTATTGAGGGTTTAATATTGTTGTTTCATAATTTAAAATCATATGCATCATTTAAATTAAAATCAATGAAGTTTTACCTATAACACCCCTTTAGCCGAAATGGAGTCTTCCATATTATCGGATGTTTCGAGTTGTCTCCCTTTCAGAAGTATTTCCCGTCAAGAAAAAATTAACTCGTTAGATGTCGATAAACGTCGTATTATATTAAGAACGATCTCAATTTAAACAGAGGAGTGTGTACGGAAGGATTCATGCCCACTGACCCAAAGGAAATTGATAATTAAAGAGTTAGAAATGGGGTTCCTCCTAGAATTATCGAATTAACGATGATAAGATACGAAGTGAATAATCCGAGATTACTGGGTACAAGTCAAATCGGCACCCATATTACCTTTGCATGTGCAGTTGAATTAGTTTTGAAAATAATACTATCCAGCTGTACCAGGCCTTGCGGTCATAAAACTTTCGAGTCAGTTTTTTTGTACTCATACTCGAAAATCAACCAATGAAATTGCTTGATTTCTTGTTTCGAGCATAATTTTTGTGCTCCAAGCACTGAGCAAAGTTTTGTGCCTTCAAGGCCATAGTCCAAATAATTATTACGTATTGGAAGGCTATTAAAATTTTTTTCTTTGAAGCCTTACTTCGACATCGAAGTAAGGCGTCAAAAAAAAATATAATAGACTTTCAAGACGTCATAATTATTTGGACTATCAAGGCCAGGGCTGCCAAAAATGCGTGAGACTCACGCATGTTCATGCTTTTTTGCAGCAGTATCCTTGGATCAATTTTTTCCTCTTTGATCTTTTCTATTTTGGCCAAATCTTACGAATTTGCTTAATGAAAAATTGGCAGAACTGCTACACATGTGTCAATGAAAACTATATGGCAATCGTATCCCTCAGAGCATTCTGCTCTTTGATTCAATGAATAGATATTAAACACTTAATGTCCTTCAATATTGTTTTTCTCTAATGAAAATTACACATTATTTGTTATTTGATAAAAGTAAAAGGTCGACGTCATTCCAAATTGTTCGCCATTCCATTATTAATGAAGAATTTCATGCGATAAAAATATATGTATATATAACACTTCACATAATCCTCTCCAAATAAGATATTAGTTTGAATCTCATATTAAAAATGGTGATATAAAAGAGGTACATATTCTATGGTAACATTTTATTACTGGTTTTTGCTCATTGTGCAAACTATTCACCGTGCAAATATTACCATTATACTTGCCATACTATTCAAATTTGAAAAGCAAACGTGCTAAAGCTTATGATTTTCGTTTAAAATGTTCCTCTGAGTTTGGTATATTTGTTATTTTGATGAATTAGAAAAGTTCTTTACCCTCCAATCACATATCCTATCTACCAGAGTAGGATTTACAGCTAAATTGTCGCGTTCAAAACGAATTTCCGGGTCGTTCCATAAATTTAAGATATGAATAACCAACCCAGTAGTCAGTGATACGGTGTAGACATGAATATCAGTTGTGTGGTCATTTTTATAAATTGACTGTTTGAAAAAGTATAAATATTTCGAAATACTAAGGATTTTCTGATTCCAGACATAAATTACCGAAGCCGTATTTGGCACAGCAATTGTGAATTTTGGTTCCTCAATGTTTTTCAAATAACCTTTAATTACCTTTAAATAAAATTCTGAAAACTATTTAATTTTATTTACAATATATATTAAATTATTACATTATTTTGAGGCTTATTTTCTAGATGAATATATCATTATCCTAAATCACGTTAAACAAAATCCAATTACTTTTGTATGATGTATTATTTGTGCATTAAACAGATTGCATAGCCTCATACAGTTGGACGATTTTGTATACCAACAAATAATTCATGCAAAAAATGTATACTGTTAAACGTTTCTTTTGTAACGATAGCAGAAAGCATTAATAAATCATGACGTTGATTAATTGTTTCAACTAATAAGACATATTTGTAGATGTTTTAACTAATAAGACATATTTGTAGATGTTTTAACTAATAAGACATATTTGTAGATGTTTTAACTAAGAAGACATATTTGTAGATGTTTTAACTAATAAGACATATTTGTAGATGTTTTAAAGTTGCTGAAATCAGCTTCTGTCTATTTATATTACAGTTGTTAAGGTAAAAAGTACTGAACTCTGACAGGATTTAAAGCAGAAAGTCCCTAAACAAATAGAAAAATCAAAAGCTCAAACACATCAACCGGTATATATGTATTAGGGGGGATTAAAAAAGTCCAACTGAATAAAATATATTTACTATATATACTTCCACAGATACACTTAACTAGATTATTTATAAACATTTAGATGTTTGTGACGCAAAATCGCCAAAATCCTGTTTTTATTTGCATGGTATTGCTGCGAACATATATTTAACAATATAAATCATCAAGGATTGTCTGGTTGTTATTCAGTAGATATCACTTGTCTCGATAGTTAAATGAAAAAAAATCTTTAAAAACGACTAAAATGCATGATGTCGCGACGGCGGTTGGCTGCACATTTTAAGTGTAACTTTTCTTTGCATATTTCACACAAACTAAAAGAGTTGAGTTAACATAAATTAGACCGATAACCATAAGAAATTCATTTTTTTTGTTAATTGAAATTATCATAGCAGTAGCTTATAATTTTTAGACAAAATTCGTACGACATAATTTTGAGATATTGCAAATTAAAAAAAACAACAATTTAATTTGACTTCCATAAATTCAAATATATTTCACAAATATTTGATTGGATACAACTGTCCTTCTGGTATCTTTCGTTCCTCTCCTAAAATGTAAATTATGCCTATATCAATTTATCGATATTCACATGTATCTCTGCGAGATCTAAATGATGAACGACAACTTTCTTTCCATAAGTTTGAAATCCTGACGATAGTTGATATACGGATTCTTTGCCTCAGTGAATTACTCCTTTAACGAGTCAAGTTAGCGATTCGTTTTGTAGATTTGATATTGCTGTTAGTTTTTCTGTTTACTGCTTCTATTTATATATATGTCGTGTATAGGTTGCGATTGTGTACATGTTATAACTTGTATGATGCAAAAATACAAGTTATGACATGTACAAAAGTACCCTGTACATGTTATACCATGTACAAAATACATATAAAAAATGGTTTTAGCTTGTACAAAATCTGAAAATAAAGATATGTTCATATTGTTATAACACATGTCATTGACCTCAATATAAATGTTTTTGGTACCTTTGATAGATTTTCAACTTTGTACTTGTTTGGCTTTATGACAATTTTTATCTGAGCGTCACTGATGAGTCTTATGTCAACAAAACGCGCGTCTGGCGTACTAAATTATAATCCAGGTACCTTTGATAACTATTTACACCACTGGGTCGATGCAACTGCTGGTGGACGTTTCGTCTCCAAGGGTATCACCAGACAAGTAGTCAGCACTTTGGTGTTGTCATGAATATCAAATATATGGTCATTTTTATAAATTTCCTGTTTACAAAACTTTGAATTTTTGGGAAAACTAAGGATTTTCTTATTCCCAGGATTACCTTAGCCGTATTTGGAACAATTTTTTGGAATTTTCGGTCCTCAATGCTCTTCAACTGTGTACTTGTTTGGCTTATTATCTGTTTTGATCTGAGCGTCACTGATGAGTCTTATGTAGACAAAACGTGTGTCTGGCGTATTTAATTATAATCCTGATAGCTATTTGAAATAAAATGCAGCAATTTTCAAAATTATTATTCGTCCTTTACTCATATAAGAACTAAAGGGATATCAAAATAAATCTCTTACTAATATGCATATTTTGCATTGCTTTTAATTTATTTTTCCATGTATAAAAATAACTTTGAAAATAGAAATAATGAATGTTTTAAAGAGACAACAACCGACCAAAAAGCAAAAAAGAGCTGATAGCTAACAAAGGTCTTCAACACAGCAATAAAAATTCCGCACCCGGAGGCGGGCTTCAGCTGGTCCCTAAACAGTATTTGACACATTCCCCATTTCCTTTCTCAATTTTATTGTTCAGTGAAACTAGACGTCATATTAAACTCAACAACCCATAAATGAACTAATATAAAAATCATACAATACTAACAAAGGCCAGCAACTCCTGACTAGGAACAGGCGCAAAGATGCGGCAAAAATGTCTAATCATCAATTAATATTTCAGATATTTGATGGATAAAACTGAAGATTAGTTTAATATTGTCAACAAGGAATCTGACTTGTATTAAAACAAAACACAATAGCGTACTATT
This sequence comes from Mytilus galloprovincialis, assembly GCF_965363235.1. NCBI lineage: Eukaryota > Metazoa > Mollusca > Bivalvia > Mytilida > Mytilidae > Mytilus > Mytilus galloprovincialis. Next base: position 3,713,645 of record NC_134841.1, read on the forward strand.
TTTTTTATCAGACACATGGCAAACATTGTTTTGTTCGCCATACAAATGTAGGCAAAATCTTTTTCAAGAAGTATATAGTTCCAGATTTCACCAAAATGTCTGATGAGGAAAATTTTGTATTTATGTTTACTTTTAATGAATATGACGTAACTAAAATTATTGTCAAGGAAGTTAATGATTTATATGTATTAAGCAACAGCCTAGCTGAAAAGAAAAACTAGTGGATGTAAAAAGATTATGACTATTTTATATTTTCTTATAGTATTTGTAATGATATATTTTATAACAATTGCATTAATATGAATGTTTGTACTTGTACTTTCAAATTTGCAAAGGTATCACCTCCTCTAAAACATTTAAATATATAGTTTTATAAGCATATAATTGTGTTTAAATTTAGATATTATATGTTTGTAATGATTGTCATGTTTGTATTGGTAACAATCCAATATTTGGATTTTACACCAATAAAATGATTTGATTTGATTTGATTTGATTTGATTACATTCCTAACACATTAACTAAATCGGTGAATGTTTTGTACATTTAAAATCGAAGTCCTATCAAAGTTGTTAAATATCAGACACGGATTTCTGACTTTTCTCAAAATAGGGTAGGGGGTGAAATTGTGAACAGCTAAACAGAAGTGCTAATATTGATTAGCAGTTATCCGCGTGAGGATAATCGTAGCCGACTTACTTTCAGCACTAGAAAAATACATGAAGTGACTAGAAATTTTACTTTCGCCTGTTTTTTTTTAAATTTTAAAAGATGTTTCTCCTTCTAAAAATACATTTACATTTTCTAATCCATGTACCTGTTGAGTACATTAACTCACTATCGAACCAATGCTCCTTCATGAAGAGAACAATTTTTTTAAAAGAAAATGCAGAACAAAATGAATAAAAAAGAACTAATTTGTGTTAATGAAACCTACCAAAAAATCGGTTATCAAACACACACAAGACTTTGATGAAAATGGTGTAAACCACATTTTTTATACACAGGACCAAGTTTTCCATAATCAACAATTCGAAATGTTTGATCAAGATATAAGATTTACAGAGAAAGAATGAGTAATGAATAAGATACTTTGAGGACATGGACATCAAATTAAGGAAAAAAAAGGGATTTTTTTTTAATTTATTCTCCAAAGAATAACGACATTTAAATCTGACAACGCTTGTAAGAAAAACATGGCATTAAAATTGTTCCGTTGGTCTATATCATACGTAATTCACACCAATAGGACGTCAATGCCTTATTTTGCAATGGAAGTTTCAATAAAATAGGACATAGCCTGGTAAAAAATCATGTCATTTTGCATTTTACTCCGGTGGTTATTTATCCATGTAGATTACATTCGTTTACGTAAATGCAGAAACAGTGAACAAAGTACAATGTCCTTATCACTAAATTTTAAAATGGAAAAGTTCTTGAAATATGTTATCCGTATATTAAACTATGTGTATCTATTTAATATGAATATGAGAAGCAACGATTTTACAAAATCAGAATTGGTGAAGCCTGTTTTAATCTTTAAAGGATATAGATATTTTTTGAATATTATAGTAATTAAAAAAAATCAATGGAAACTACACTTTATAAATTACATGCGTCCGTTGCACTTTCTTATACTACTAAGGAACGCTGAAAGCAAAATATTTGAATATTTGAACTTCAGGCATCTATGACAAACTTGCTTCAAATGTCAACTTCCCATTTCTCAGCAGTAAATTAAGCAGAGGATTAATAGTTTTAATACCATTAAGAGGTATATATGTTAATGCAACAAATGTTAAATACTCCAATATTCCAAAATGACAAGACAACAAGAAGATAGAACAATAGACAGCTTGATGATAGCATAAATAAACTAATCATAGATACCAGGACCAAATTTATAGACAACCACCAAGGTTATTTAATTGCATATATACTTGAAAACGAAGGGGTAATCAGATAGCTTTTAAGTTTTATCATTATATGTTTACATGTCTTTTCCAGAGATGGGTACCGCTGCTCGTTGAATATTCTCCGAGGAAATATTTTTTTTTTAACGTTATAAATTTTATACTATAAAATGAAACCAGATTGAATATATTTTGGCCCATAGGGTCTGTTTGTTTTGATCACTCATCGTTTTTAATATTATGTAATACTTTGAGAGAGAGGTTAACCTAGTTTCAAAACCAATTTTAATCCACCATTTTCTAAATAAGAAATTATCTTTACCAAGTCAGGAATATGACAGCTGTTATCCATTCGTTTGATGTGATTGAGGTTTGATTTTCCCATTTAATTAAGAACTTTCCGTTTAGAATTTGGCCAAGTTTATTGTACAAAAAATGAACGAAAAACAAATATGTAACACATCAACAAACGACACTGATTTACATGCTCCTGACTTGGGACAGGCACATACATACAGAATGTGGCGGGGTTCAATATGTTAGCAGGATCCCAACCATTCCCCTAACCTGTTGTTGTGTAACAGTTTAACATAAGAAATAACTATAAACATCAGTTGAAGATGGCTAACAGATGGATACAAAGAGAAATACTACACAGAGTGGACGTAGCCGGGTACTTGTATATCCCAACAAAAAAAGACACTAAGTACAGATCCGAGAGTACTCGCGATTACTGACAGCCATTTCAAAGCCATTTCAAAGCCACTAACATCTAAGACTAAATTATCAATCAGTTCACATCCAACATCCCATGGATTTAGTGTAAAGACGTCATAAACAGTCAGAGAAAAACATGACCTTGTGGAATGCCAATGTGGTAACAAAATCCCTGGCTTAGAATACCTTAGCCGGGTTTGGCTTTATAACTATTTTTGAGCTATTTATTTCTGAGCGTCACTGATGAGTCTAAATGTAAACGAAACGCGCGTCTGGCGTCTTAAAATATAATCCTGGTACATTTGATAACAATTAATAATTTATCAGTAATACATAGATTAAGTTTGTTAAAATCAAAAACGTCTCAACAGACACGGGCATAGCGAACTAGTTGTTAAATATAAACATCGTTACGGCGTAAGATAGCGCCAAAGTAATATCGCCTTCTTAAAAGGAAAATTAACAATAGGGAACGAAAAATCGTCCCTTTTATCGGAAATTGTAGTGTGGAGTTTCCCGTGTAAAACACAAATATATAGAAAAGGACAGTAATTACCGTTTAATTTTGATTATCTAAAGTAAGTTCCTATGGGTTAATTTTGGCAGTATATTTAGAAAATTCTTGATTATTCAACAAAAACATATCATTACGAAAACGGTTACTGTTGTTGAATTTCTGAAATAAAAGCAGTTAGGACGGGTCTGAATTGAGTTTGGTCATAATATATAGCAAACAACTGGCTTTGTTTTGACATACCAACAAAACTTTTCAACACATTTGCCGCTATACCGAGTACTAGCACATGCTACAAAAAATTAGGCTAAGTAAAATGTGTACTACATCAAATTATTTGCCTTTACATTATCCTTCTATCGATTAATGTTGATTTATTCGAGTCACTGACATTGAAATGTGTATTGGAAAGTTGTAAATCAAATCACGTGTATTGTAATAAACTTCCAAATATTCTTTTTCCTAAACCCTCTTCTTTTGTTGTGACTCCATGGTTCTGTATTTTTTAGTGTATAAATTGTACATAATATCTGGAGTGAAACCGTGAACTATACCGAAGTGTTAACAATGATTAGCAGGCACCCACTTGTGAAATCATCAAATCCTGGAGGTCGTGTTTCCATCGGCAGAAAAATATCTGACAAGATTTGGTTTTATACTTTTGGTTAATATTTCTACAACTATATTCCTCTTATTATAATAGGTCTTCTCCCTTCCTATGTGAACTGATCGATATCATATGTGCACTGATGGATAACATATGTGCACTGATCGATAACATATGTGCACTGATCGATATCATATGTGCACTGATCGATAACATATGTGCACTGATCGATAACATATGTGCACTGATCTATAACATATTTGCACTATCGAAGCGTCATTCAGGTGCAAACAGAAAAATAATTTTGTATATAAGAACAGAGAAATAAACAACTACAAGGAATATAGTTGGCATTTGTTGAATGTTACAGGAAAACAAAAAAAGTCAAAACATGGACGTTGTTGAAGAAAACATAGTTAGCATGACACAACTATTTGGAATTTTAGGTTCTCAATGGTCTTCAACTATGTACTTGTTTGGTTTTATAACTATTTTGATGAGAGCGTCACTGGTGAGTCTTATGTAGACGAAACGCGCGTCTGGCGCATTAAGTTCATGAAATTATAATCTTGGTACCTTTGATAACTAATTTTAACTAATTTTCCATCTAATTAACTTATCATAACTAATTGTTGTCCATTCGTTTGATGTGCTTGAGCTTTTGATTTTGCCATTTGATTAGGGACTTCTCGTTTTGAATTTTCCTCGGAGTTCAGTATTTTTGTAATTTTACTTTTTTTGAATATTTATTGAATGTTATAGCGATTCAGTAAAATAATTACTAAGCATAAGGAATCTAGTTTACATCCGTAAACATTTTAATATCATTATAAATCTTAGCATTGTTAAAGATGTTTTACATGCAAATGAAAATACTCGACGTACTAGGTCAAACATGCATCTATCATTTTAAACATTCACCGACTAAACAATTTAAAATATTCTTTTCCTATAATTTGTTTTGTATTTCTTAAACTATATAGATTTAATTAAAGCATTTCAGATAACAGACTGTTAATTTGGGTGGGTATACATTAAATTTTGATACTTCAGCAATATAAAAATGTATGCCTAAGGGAGCAACCATTTGATTTTGCGTGGGCATGGACGTGATATCGTGATATCAAGACTTTTTCACGCTAATCTTGAGCCTAATCTATTTCCTGTAAATGGTCCTGTATATTTTTCAAGAACAATCCTTGGTCAAGTTATGAGAGATTAATTTGACCTGGATCCATATGATACATATATTAAAGGAGCCTACTAAAAATTAAAGAAGCTCGAAATCATAGTCGATTGGAAACACAATTGCAGTTCTAAATTCTATTTCAATTAAAGTTCAAATCCTTAACCATAGCTTTTAGCATCAATTAAACCGTTGAGGCATGCAAAAGAATGCACGGCAATGTCGAGTATTTGTCAACTATGAATTTCCGTAGGATAAATGTCCTATCCCTATGTTTCATGTGTGATTATTTATCAACTTATCGTACTTTTACTCTGGAAATTGTTCAAGTTTTTGACTATCAAAGGCATAAAGGGATAAATCGAAGCTATAAGGCCTTTATTCGGGCATTTTTGAATCATTTCGTCGTTTGTCATGCCACTGTGGTGGATGTTTCGTCCCCGAGGGTATCACCAGCCCAGTAGTCAGCACTTCGGTTTTGACATGAATATCAATTATATGGTCATTTTTCCTGTTTACAAAACTTTGAATTTTTCGAAAAACTAAGGATTTTCTTATCCCCAGGAGTAGATTTCCTTAGCCGTATTTGGCACAACTTTTTGGAATTTTGGGTCCTCAATGCTCTTCAACTTTGTTATTGTTTGGCTTTTTAACTGTTTTGATCTAAGCGTCACTGATGAGTCTTATGAAGACGAACGCGCGTCTGACGTATTAAATAATAATCCTGGTACCTTTGATAACAATATTATTAACGTTTATCAGGCATGATGATTATTGGACTTTTGTTTTGATTTGTTTTTTGTGACGTCCACTTTTAACGGTCTGATCTAACGCACGGACAGCCATAAATGTCAATGGCCATCAATTGTCTAATATATGCAATATGTAACAAAATTATAGATAATAGTCCAGAACTATCTTACAAGGGCGACAAATGTGCGTGACATTTAAATAACCGTCCTTTATTCAACAAAAATATAATTTGCTAAATAATCTTGGGACTTACCAGTTCACGAGTACATAGGCATGGCTACCATTCTTGTCACGTATTCTCAATCGAAATGACGAAGGTGGGAACTTAATTTCACAACATCTTCAGAGGTGTATAATATATGCAATATAACAAAATTAGTATAGATAATAGTCAAGATCCATCTTACGAGGGCGTCGGGGTTTTACGAAAAAGATAAAACCAATCAAATATATGGATAAAAAGTGTACAACACCAAAAGAGTAGACAGTACTAAAAGGTTAAGAAAAACGGCTGTGAATTTTCTATGAAATTTTCATATATCTAGTATTGAAAAATTGGGTACATTATCCGTAAGGGAAGAAAGACAAACATCTAATAAAAAACACCAACACACTTTCCTAGCGATTCATGAAAAAAATCTATAAAAATAAATATACAGAAATCTACTTAAGGTAGATTCATGGTATACCGCCATCTTGGATTGTACAATCACAGTACAAAATCGGTCTAGTTATTTGCCTAAATCTGCAAATTTGGAGACAGATTTGCAATTCAATGGTTAGACTATTTTTTTTATTTAGAGAAAACTTGTTAATTAATCGTATCATTTAAAATATTTTAACAAATATAATTTCTTTTGGTTTTAAAATATTTTTTTTCAAATGTGCCATTTAAGGGGAGATAACTCTTTTAGTACAAAATTTATACTGGGCTAATAGGGAAATTTTTTAATTTTACTTGTAGCAAGAAAACAAGTTCGGTGACACCATGTTTTCTTTTTATTTTCTTAAAACATATTATGAAACCTTTCTTCTCACAATTTATTTCAAAATTCTATCTCATAGAATTTTTTTTATGCACACTAATGTGTTTTTTCATGAACAAACTAACCAAATTTTGGCAATTTTCAACGCCTCATAACTTGAAAAATAGCACGGTGACCCATACTTTTTATTAAATTTTTGAAAAGAGCATAGTAAAATCTTCATTTTGGCAAATTATAAAAAAATTCTGTCTCAAAAAATATATACTTGTGATCCACCTTAACATAAATAAAAACATTTTATTAGCGTTATAAATCCGATTATTGTAAACGATTCCTAGTAGATTTATACATGCAAATGAATTGAATTAGGCTTATTAGTCCAAAATGAATTTACCCATTGAATCATTCACCGACGAACAACTATTATATTATTTCCTTAAAACTTAACAAAAAAAAACACAACAAAATCATATTCAAAACAGACTGATAAATTGGGATGGGTATTAACTAAACTATGACTTTTTGTAAAAGATCTTTCCACTAGATCAAATGTAGACCTAGGGGCAATTATTTTACTTTACGTGGGCATGAAAGTGATAAGGTATCCTAGACTTTTTTTCACGCCAATCTAGAGCCTAATAAGTCTCGATTAATATATTTATTATATGATTCTAGCTCAAATAAATGCAACAGTAGTATACCGCTGTTCAAAACTCATAAATCCATCGACAAAAAACAAAATCGGGGTAACAAACTAAAATTGAGGGAAACGCATTAAATATAAGAGGAGAACAACGACACAACACTAAATTGTAACACACACACAAACGGATCAAGCATCAGACAAAATCCCACGAGAAAAACAAATATAACATCAAAACCAAATACATGAATTTGGGATAGACAAGTACCGTGACACGTCTTATCGAAATGTGAAATTACACTCAAAAATAAGAGAAAACAAACGACGCAACGTTAAAATGTAACACACACAGAAACGAACAATAATATAACAATGGCCATATTCCTGACTTGGTACAGGACATTTTTAAAGGAAAAAATGGTGGGTTGAACCTGGTTTTGTGGCATGCCAAACCTCGCACTTAAATGGCTATGTTAAATATAACATTGAAATGACAATATAATATTACAGGACTACAATACAAATAAATAGGAGAACGTATTAGACAAAGAAACACATGATTAATAAATAACAAAAAGCATCAGGTTTAAAATTCAATACGTCAAAAACGCGCCTGGTCCACACAAGACTCACCAGTGACCCCCAGATATAAAAGATCGAAAGCGAAAAAAAAGTACAAAGTTGTACAGCACTGAAGTAATCTCATAATTAATTTTGTTCTTATTATGGGTCATCAATACGATTATCTACTCGATATGGCCATAGAAAGTCTGACATTTTTTTTTGTTAGCAAGGGGTTGTTCTTGAACAAAATATATGCAGGACCACTTCTGACAGGATGTTCAACAACTCCTCTGTGGAGTAGCTCAAAATCATAGTCATTATTAGACACGCAATAGGACATCTTAATTCTATATCAATTAAAGTTCAAAATCATCCACCTTTTAAAAGAATCACTCAAACCGTATGAAACATATATCAATTTGACTGTCCATTTGGTATCTTTCGTCCCTCTTTTACACAACAAAGTCATTTATTTGTCAACAATGTGCTACATTTCCGTATCGTTCCGCGTCACATGACCTATCAAATTATCGTATTATTACTGTACAAATTATATACGTCCTTGACTAAAAAGGTCTCACACAAACAGCCAAGGTTCTTAAGCCCTTTCGTGTGCATAATGTGAATAATTTTGTCGTTTTTATTAAAGTTTGGACTGTTTGGAATTTGTTTTGATTTGTCGAAGTTTTTTAGTTTTTGGTGACGTCCAATTTTCAGGGGCTCATTTCATGGCATGACTTATCGCCCGAGCAGCACAATCTCTATGTGAATGATAGAAAGTTGTCTGCCTAACACTATTACGAAGTCGTAGATACTTAGAGGATACAATAGTATTGTATGATTTTTAATTTCAGTTTTCTTTGATATATTTCGGAGTATAGTATGACGTCCTTTATCACTGAACTAGTCAACATTTTTGTTTATGGACCAGCTGTAACACGAAGACCCATTGGTGGACTTCTTCTCTTTGGTCGGGTTGTTGTCTCTTTGGCACAATCCCCTTCTACATTTTCATTCTCTTCGTCATTTTGGTGCTGTTTCAGAAATTCAAATGTCTGCGTGAGGTAATATTGTGCCTTTTCACCACTTCGTATGTGACGTCAATGTTATGACTTTTTGCGTTCAGGGCTGGACTGAGTCAGGTGTGTCTATTTTCTGTGTTGGTCTTCAATGTATTATGAATTCCGGTTTTTGTTTTCTGTAATTAGTTAAGACGTCAGTTTTATCATGTAAATCTTTTATATTCATTTGATAAAATTTACGGTTTGCAATAGCATAAATTGTTCTATATAATAAGGATGTTCTTATCACAAGCAGAAAACCCTAGCCGTATTTGGCACAACCTATTTCAACTTTTGATCCTCAGAGCTGTACAACTTTGTACCCCCTTTTTTTGACTTTCGAACTTTTATAACTGGGCGTCACTGGTAAGTCTTGTTTGGACGAGGCGCGTTTTTGACGTAATGAATTTTAAACCTGATGCCTTTTGTTATCTATTATTCATGTGTTTCTTTCCCTAATACGTTCTACTATTTATTTGTATTGTAGTCCTGTATTATTATGTTGTCATTTTAATGTTATATTTAACAATGCCATCAAAGTGCGAGGTTTGGCATGCCACAAAAACCAGGTTCAACTCACCATTTTTTTCTTAAAAAATGTCCTGTACAAAGTCAGGAAAATGGCCATTGTTATATCATAGTTCGTTTCAGTGTGTGTAATATTTTTAAGTTGTGTTTCCGTTGTGTCGTTTGTTTTCTCCTATATTTGAGTGTGAATTCACATTACTATAAGACGTGTCACGGTACTTTTCTATCCCAAATTCATGTATTTGGTTTTGATGTTATATTGGTTGTTCTCATCGGATTTTGTCTAATGCTTAGTCCGTTGCTGTGTGTGTTACATTTTAATGTTGTGTCGTTGTTCTCCTCTAATATTTAATGCGTTTCCCTCAGTTTTAGTTTGTTACCCCGATTTTGTTTTTTGTCCATAGATTTATGAGTTTTGAACAGCGGTATACTACTGTTGCCTTTATTTATCAATTTTAAGATCTTTCTTTAAAAGAACGAGGGCGTCGGGTTTTTTTAAAAACGATAAAATCATGTAAAATAAACAGCGAAAAGGTCTACAACACAATGAAAAAGTAAACATCAAATAAAATATAAATGGCAATGAATATTTCGGATCATAGAAGTCCTTGATCAGCATGATGTACACAGAAGTATTAATCTATGTTGATTTTCCAAAATATCTTGAACTATGCACAACTAAAAAATCAAACACTGTTTAATTCTAAAGTATGGAAGGACATGCAAAGCAAATATTTTAATTAGATGCTGCTGAACTATTCTCATCACTTGGTGTCTGTCATCCGTCAGCAGTCGTCCTCCTTTAACTTTTACAAGGATATTCTCCTCTGAAACTACTATGTCCTGTACCAATTCAGGAAAATGGCCATTATTATATCATAGTTCGTTTCTGTGTGTGTTACATTTTAATGTTGTGTTTCTGTTGTGTCGTAGTTTTCGTTATAAATTTTTTAGAAACTAAGGTTTCAACTCCCTCACGTAATAAATTTGGCTATTTATTTTAGGTATTTGACATATAGCTCTTCAACAGTTTCAGTACTTATACATCTTCGGATTTCAAATGTTTGGCTTTGAGCGTTCCTGATGAAAGTAAATCCAGAAAAGCGCTTCGGACGCAAGAAATTAATAACGTGTTGTTTTCAATATTTTTCCTCTGATATTTGATGCGTTTCCCTCAGTTTTGGTTTGTAATCCGGATTTGTTTTTTTCCTCAATCGATTTATGAATTTCGAACAGCGGTATACTACTGTTGCCTTTATTAGCCAATTTTACCAAACTTTGGCCACAATCATCGGGTATATTGTTTTAAAATGTGCCGGATGATCACGCATGCCAACCAATATGGATGACATGTCTAAAATGTAAGGATAGATCTTGAATACGTCTATTGCCACAGAACATCTTAAAGGGGTAAAATTGTTTTAAGTATTGATCTACGCGCTACCTAGTAATTCCGCGGAAAATGGACCGTAGTACCCAATGGTCCATTTTCTGCGAATCAAAACAGTTATCCATAAATAACGAATGTTTCCATTATTTGTTCATGTTTGTCTATTATCTTGAAAACTTCAATTGAAAAAAAGGAAACATCTTATGGCAAAATTATAATAAAGACGATATCTCCGAATACTTGGACATAGCCGAAATTGTCAGTTTAATTCATTAAGTAATAGTACATATTTGCGTTAAATGAAAGAGTTGTGTCAATTATTGCAGTTACACCTATTGTCTTAAAAGCAATTATAGATACACATATAATCTATAAATACCAAAAAGGATTAAAAAAAAGGATCAAGATCTAAAAGAGGGACGAAAGATACCAAAGGGACAGTCAAACTCATAAACCTAAAACAAACTGACAACGCCATGGCTAAAAATGAAAAGGACAAACAAACAGCACACACGACACAACATAGAAAACTAAAGAATAAACAACACAAACCCCACCAAAAAACTAGGGGTATTCTCAGGTGCTCCGGAAGGGTAAGCAGAGCCTGCTACACATGTGGCACCTGTCGTGTTGCTTACGTGATAACAAATCCGGTAAATAGTCTAATTCGGTAGGTCACATTCATGAAAGGGAAGGGGATTGTAGTTACGACGTAAGGAACATAAAAATTGCCGAACATAGCCGAAATGGTCAGTTGACTTTTGATTGGGGTTAATGCTCTTAAAATATGAAAATAACACTTTATTATTTCATACGTTCGAAACATTTAAGGATGTACTTAGGTGAGGTTTTGGAATTTGTGTCAAATGTTCGGACTCCTTGGTGTTTTTCCATACAATACAATGTAAAATATTTTGCCCCATAACACCCATTTATTTTTTCATATGAGACTTAATAGCTCAAGAAAGGTCATTTACCAAAATTTTAGAAGATTCTTAATTTTCTTTCTTTTGTTTGTTTTGAGACCTAATAATACCAATGCAAATATAAGGTAAAAGTCCGAGTCAGCCTTTTCCCGCCATATTTTAAATCTCAAATATCTCGAAAAGGAGGTCCATGACCTATCAATATTTTCAGCTTATTTTATTCCTTAATTGATGCTCTACCAGCTTATAGTATCAATTTTAACTTCTTAATTTATTAATTTTCACCTAGCCTCACCTAAGTACATCCTTAAACGCTATATGACTTAAAAAAAAGAGTAGCCAAACCCAATGGATGGCAACCTGAGGGAGTTGAAGCATTAGTTTTTTTTTAATAATTTATAAACAATATTTTAAGAAAGGTTTGCTATGTCAGTACCGAGGTACAGTTGATGATATACGTGGGAACTGCTAATCCAACAGCAGTGGTACCGACTCTGTAATATGAACAATATCAGTTTTTAGTTTAGTGCGTCCGAAACGTTTACCTTGATTACCCTTCATCACGAAAGATCAAAGTCACATGTTTGAATCTAACGGATATGCATAAGAGAACCGAAACAGTTGGAAGACCAACAAACCAAAAAGAAACATAAAATAATAACCAAATACATCTAGTGTCAATTTTGCCTGAGAGAGTTGACAGCTTGCTTTTTAACAATTTCCAAATTAAGAAATAGACAACTTTAAGAATCCAAAGGTTTACGATTTATTTTATACGATTATTACAGGTGTTCTTTTTGCGTTTAGGCAAAATTGTAGAAGATGGAGAGAAACCGTATTCAACAGTAAAAATGATCACCAAGACACAATCAACAAGATTGGCAACGAACTAAATTGCAAGTCCACTTCCTATAAAAGAAGTTCTTTCCGATATATTGAAGATGTCCTATCACTGAATAACCCATATTTCAGCCAATACTTGCATCTCATATATCCAAGTGAACTTGAAATTAAGGATACACTGATACTAGAAGGACTGCTTCATACCTTGATCTTTTCCTCAATATTGACACAGATGGACGACTTCACACGAAAATATAAGATAAACGGAACGATTTCAACTTCCCAATTATCAATTTTTCATTTCTCAGCAGTTACATACCCTCTGCCCCTTCGTATGGTGTTTACATATCTCAATTAAAACGTTATTCCCGTTCATGTTCACCCTATACGGACTTCATATACAGAAGTGTTCTCCTAACGCAGAAACTGCTCCAACAAAGTTATGAGGAGGACAGATTAAAAATGACACTCCGTAAATTTTACGGACACCATCACGAATTGGTTGATCCATACGATGTATCTTTGTCCAAACTGACTATGGATATTTTTACCACATGTTAGATTGTGGTTTGTTATTACGTCGTCTAATCTTTTTTATTACCGAACATGACTTATTCCCGAATGTGACTGTGTGCATTCGTATTGCTTTAAGACGTGGCACGGTACTTTTCTATCCCAAATTAATTTGTTGGGTTTTGATGTGGTGTTTGTTATCGGATTTTGTCAAATGTCTTAACGTTTGTAGTTGTAGTCGTATTTTTTTCTGTTGTATTCGTGTGCTGTGTTGGGGATAACTACTCATCCAGTTCATTTGGTAGATTTAATTTTGGATCAACGAAATTTACAATATATTTGGTTTGCAGTTTGATCAGTAGAAACACCCACAAAGGTAGATAATACAATTAATTATCTAATTACTACTACAATTAAATAATAATTAGTATTATAATTTTCACTGTTATTAAAATAAGTTATTATAAAAAAGAAGATGTGGTATGATTGCCAATGAGACAACTATACACAAAATACCAAAATGACACCGACATTAACAACTATAGATCACCGTACGGCCTTCAACAATGAGCAAAGCCCATACCGCATAGTCAGCGTATTGTCTACTCTATGGTCGGGTTGTTGTCGCTTTAACACATTCCCCATTTCCTTTCACAATTTTAGATAAGTCATACAAATCTAATTTTGAATTTCATCCTAATTCTTTTTTACTTTTCGGAACACGTTTTAGAAATTTACTGTGACGTCAAGTTGGGCGTTGCATTGACTATGGCTTACAGGGCTGTGATTTTGTAATGTATTCGTTTTTATTCTATAACTAGTCACCACTTCAGTTTAATCATGTATTTTTATTATATAGTCATTTTATAAAATTAATTGTTTGCAAAACTATATATTATTCTTGATAATAATGATGTTTTTGTCCCAGGCGGATAACCCTGTCCCGTCAACTTTTTGGAACTTTTGGTCCTCGGCGATCTTCAACTTTGTAGTTGTTATGGCTTTTCAAACTTTTTACATCTAAGCATTATTTTATATGGACGTAGCGCGCGTGCGTCTGGCGTATAAAAATATTCTTTAACCTGTTACATTTTGATGGCTATTATTGATTTGTTTCTATGTCCTATATTTTCTCCCATTTATCTGTTTATTTATTGTAACCCTGTCGTGTAATGTTGTCATTATAATGTTATAATCAAAACTGCCATTAAAGCGGGAGGTTTGACATGCCACAAAACCAGGTTCAACCCACCAAGTTTTTTCAGAAAATGCCCTGTAACAAATTAGGAAAATGGCCATTGTTACATTATGGTTCGTTTCTGTGTATGTTACATTTCGGTTTTGTGTCTCTGTTATGTCATAGTTCTCTTATATTTGATACATTTCCCTCAGTTTTAGTTTGTAACCCGGATTTGTTTTTTCTCTATCGAGTTATGGATTTTTGAACAGCAGTATACTACTGTTGCCTTTATTTACCAATGTTTGTGTGTTGGTTCTTGAGTTTCTAAACTAATTCTGATTAAGGTGTTGTTGAACGTTTTTTTTACGTACATATTGATATACCTCTCAACAACAAATCTATCCATTCGATCACCAGTGAAATTGGCTTGTCACTTATTTAGACGTTCCTATCAAATAATTATTTTTGTAACTATATCTCACTATCTTAAATTTATGATAGATATTTAACTAATCTGCAATAAATTCCAACTTAATGCTTAATATACCATGTACTGTGTTACAGGTCTAACACCACAAATTCGGGCCCGACCAGAAAGCACATATCAGAAAGTAGTACATATTTAACACAAAATAGTTCCTACGCATGAATGTAACTCTCAAAATATGTAGAGTAAAAAAAAAAGTTATCATACTTTATTGATAGTTTGACATTTGTTAGTGGATACATCAAATACCAGTACCTTATCCCGGCCTCGTTAACTGTTAGTAGCATATAATTAATTTTGTTAGTCTTTGTTAGTTTATTTAACTGTAATATATAAAATTTATAATCATAGTAAATTATAGTATATCCAACTAAAATATTATGAATATAGAATAATCAATAAATCTGAATAGATAAAAAAAAAAAATAAAAAAATAAAAAAATAAATAAAAATCACAGAAATTTAAAATGTCAATTGTTCTTGAACAATTGAGAGGTCTTTCCTTTTCGAAATGTAAAGTAAATGTTCCAATAGGCGTAGAAAGCATTGAAAAGCTCTCAAACACACATAAAACCGTTAAAAAATGACAAAAACAATAAATTCGATAATTTGGACATGACCTTGACTTTTGACCTTGTAACCTTTGTGAAGGTCATTGGTCCACAATGTCATTGTAAAAGACTCCATGGGTCTAGGACTCAGAAACCGTTAACGGCGGTTATGCCCCTTAAGAATATGTCAAATCCTTTCGGTCAAAATGTAAAAAAGTTGTGCCTCAGTCACCTTAACATTTTTCACTGTTTACTATTTCTGTAAGATTAACTGCTTTTGAGATATCGACTAAAAAGTTGAAAGGTCAAAGGTCAAAGTCAACCTTAAAAACATTTAAAACACACTAAAAATACTTAAAATAAGATCAAACACACATAACTCGCTATCTGGGACTTGACCTTGTGACCTTTGTCAAGGTCATTAGTCTACAATGTCATTGCTGAAGACCCCATGGGTCTAGGACCTTTGGTTATATGGTAAAAGCTGATTTTGTCTTTTCAGAAACCTAAATCAGGGGTTATGCTCCTTACAGAAAGGTCAAATCTCTTCGGTCAAAATGTAACAAAGTTGCGCCTTAAATATCCAAACATTTTCCACTATTCAAAACTTCTATAAGTATAATGGTTTCTGAGATTATCCCATAACAAGGTGTAAGGTCAAAGGTCAAGGTCAACATACACATTTGACCTTGAGGTATTTTTCAAAGTCACATGAATTGATGATGAATGGTGAAGATCCTAGGTGTCTACGACTTACAGTTTCTGAGTTTTGGTGGTCAACCGACACCGGTTAATTTTCATAGGGGCATAACCCTACCAATGAGTCGTTGAAACCTTTCGATCCAAATGTAACGAAGAACCGGGGTCTGGTCCTGAACAAATTTCACCCTATGCTTTTTTTCTACCTCTTACGGTGACGGTGTTTGAACGATAACAAGGTTTTTTGGTTTCGGAGGGATTACTCCGAACCGACAAAATATTTCGACTCACAGGGTGAGTTCCGGATAGGTATTCATGACACCGATACAAAGTGTGAACATGAAAGCGACACGTCTTACGGTTTGTTTTTAAATATGGTATAAAAATGATTAAAAAATAATTCATCATTTATTTCAATACAAGCACGTATATACAAACATATTATTATTTAATGTAACAGGTGACATTAACTATGAAATAAAAATGGCCGATACAGTTCAAAATGGTGTCTTTGACGAGTTCTTATTTTTCACAGTTACAGGTAAATGATCTTAGAAAATTTCACAATTTTCCTGAAATAAAAAAAAACCAACATATGCAGTATTGAATCAGTGCAAAGAGTATTTCTTTTTTAGAAATGAGATAAGAAATTGAAAAAAACCTCACAAGTAACTATTCAACATAACAGATTAAAATTATAATTAAAATATGATACAAATGCAGGAAAATCAAAAGAAAGCACAGTCACAATCAGTTTCTCTTTCACAGTCCGGTGAGCAGTTGCATGATGCTGTGCATTTTAATGCTGCTTTCAAGAATTTACATGCTCCTCGACATCCTTTCTTACATCCACAGTGGATGGCATACTTGAATTTGCAACTAAACAATTGTCCCAAATAACACTACCTTGGTAAGCTGCACGTTTCGTATGTTCAATGAAGAAGTTCATCTCGTGTTGGAGGAATATTGTCAATTGTTCTTGTCTTCTGCGTGATTAACTGTTTTCTTAACTCATTCACCATATTAGCAGTACTAGACCGATCATACAGAAGCGTTCTATTACTTTTAACACTTTTAAAATTTCCACTTCATTTGGATTTTCAATAACCTGCAGAAATGCTTCTGACAACTCCTCATATACGGACCATGTGTCCCAAGCTGATTTCGTACCTTTCCCAGAAAAAGCTGAGACTGTGTCACAACCGGTTAAAGAGAGGAACAGTGGAAAGACTTTCAATTTCAATGGTCCTAGAGCAAGGCACAATCCATGAATTGAAATATATAGGAAGTTCTTTCCAGTGCCAAAACCTATCCACAGCTGTTCAGCCATTTGAATTCCCCTTTTAATGCAGCTGGGAATGAGGACATATCAATTGAAAGTTCTCCTTCAACTAATGGGATATCTGGTTCCCTGAATCTTAGTACATCTGGTTGAAGATTTGAATAACTCTCTGGTAAAAGAGACACTCTGTTTGACTGGCATTTCAACATTGGTTCAGATTGGTCAAATGTTTGAACAACGCCTTGAACATCCTCTGAAATATGTTGGAATAAAGATATACCTGTACCATGGAATAAATCTTTTAACGAGATACTGCTTGAATTGTGATCAATGTTGTCTACAGCAGATGAAGTAAATACATTTTGTAGTGGATAGGTAGGGCAAACAATATCTTCTTGGACATAACGACGACAAGCATTATTGGCCATGGAAGTAGAAATTTCTAACACTCGGTCGTAGGAGACAGACAATCCAAGTTTGAAGAAAGTATCTACTAGATCACGTTTGCTAGTCTTACATGGATCATGATTCCAAAATAAGCACAAACTGGAGGTTCATGATCTTTCATGTGACGGTTGGATAGTTTCTTTGTACAACTATACATCAGAAGATGTGCTATTGTTATAATTTGTGTCGACTGAGAATATGAACGATCCTGAATGTTGGGTCCAAACTGAATCATGCTGACCAAAGTAAGCAATGACTTAGGTACAGAAGCTTCCTGATATCTCTTTGGGAAGGTTCCTTTAAATTCTGAATTTGATGCGAAAATATCTTTACGAAAAAACGTAGCTGCTTTTGATATGTTGACAAACTCATTATCAAAGTCTTCTAAGCAGACTCTCTTCAATGCAGGACCAATGTCATATTTGAAAGCAAGAATGTTTTCAAGACGTTGTTTGTAAGCATCTAAGTTAGGGAAATTACAATTTTGTGTTTTAGTCGTGTACTATTAACTCGAGATGAAACATCTGCACCTAGAGATGTTATTCTTTCCGTATAAAGTTTACATAGATCTGACAACTTGTAAACACTTATGGTCTCATCGCATGACCTTGTTTCATTTATATAAGAGACTAGTTCTGAAAATGCAATACCATGGATTTGAATTTCCTTGTTAGATTCGACATTATCATTTTTTATTTCAATTCGAGATGCACGATTATATACATAAGGAAACAAATCAGAGTGGTACTTTGCTTCCTGTGCAATTAGATCACCAGTACTTAACTTTGCAAGTAACAACGTGTCATTTAATTTTACTGCACATTCTCTCACATGTGTATCTTGTCCAAACGTTGAGGACTCATGAAGGGCTTCTTGGCCATTTTCATTACAGAAAAAGCACACAGACGGGTTACTGGTGGACAACGGAAAAGCTATGTCTAGTTTTCTTTTTAGATGTGGTTGCTTTATTATCTATTCTCTCATGTGAGGTTGGTTTTTCTGCTCTACCCAACTTTGTCCTGTTCAGTTTTAAGTTGCAAGATTTGTGCCAACATGCCTTTTGGTCAATGAAAGACTGTGCTATTCCAGATCCCTCATCTAAGTTTTCAATGCACACATTAATGCCTTCAGCCATCAATCGTAATTCATGAAACTTCTTAATATTGTCAGCTAAAGATTGATAACCAGCACTAACATTGAGACAGTTAGAATCAAATGGGCATAAACGTTTTTCATCCATTATTTCTTGGCATAGGATGCAATTTGCCCAATCAATATTATTTAATTTAGTCGGTTTGTCATATTCTTCACTTGATACCCTGAACGTCTTTTCAGTAGCCATGTTGTAAGAAATATGATCGTAAATTAGTTTATATATTCCTTGTGGATAACTTCTGTATACCAAACGCGTGTTTCGTCGACAAATGACGTATCAGTGACGCTTGAATCGAAAAAGTTAAAAAGAAAACAAAAGTATGTAATTCAATATTTGATGACCTGAAATCCTGAAAGTTTTGCAAAGCACAAATATTTGTTGATTATTAATAGCTTTCTAGATATACACGATATAGTTTCTGATAATAAGACTTTTGACGGCCATTTTGAATTTGTCAGCCATTAAGGAATTATGTTTGATTGTTCCATATTCAGAAAAGATTAATTATCATCATAACTAGCAATATGAAAAGTTTTGTGCTTTTATTATCAAATGATCATTTATACCATTTTTTTTTTTGGACTCTGCCTCATGACTTTTGGCGGCCATTTTGAATTTGTCGGCCATTATGGAATTATTTTGATTGTTCCATATTCATTAAATATTAATAAGCACCATAACTAGCAATATGCAAAGTGTTGTGCTTTTATTTTCAAATGAGAAATTATACCATACTTTTGGACTCTACCTCATGTCTGTTGGCGGCCATTTTGAAATTGGCGGCCATAATGGAATTTTTTTTTTATTGTCCCATATTCAGAAAAGATTAATAATCATCATAACTAGCAATATGCAAAGTTTTGTGCTTTTATTTTCAAATGTTAAATTATACTATATTTTTGGACTCTGCTTCATGACTGTTGCCAGCCATTTTGAAATTGGCGGCCATTGTGGATTTTTTTTTTGATGGCTCCATATCCAAAAATGTTTATAAGCATCATAACTAACACTGTGCAAAGTTTCATGCTTTAACCATAAAGTGATCAATTGTCCCAAAATATTGGACTTAGCTGCTGGACTATAACGCGGATAAATTTGTCAAAGTTTGGCGGAAGAATAATAATAATAATAATAATAATAATAAACAGAAGAAATACAGTAAGGTCTTTCCCTTTAGAAAAAGGAAAGACCTTAATAATAAATATATATTTTTCATACAGCAGTCATAATATAGTTTGCAGGATTTATTTATATAAATATTGCGTACAGGCAATTACTTAGAGGAACATACATGTAGTTATAAACAAAGGCAAAACATCAAGCATATATATATATAAACCAACATATATAACAGTATCAAGTCATAACATAGGTGGTGATGTGGATAAGGAAAGAAATGTACATAATAATAATTCCGGTACATAATGTACCAATTTTTTGATAATCAACCTAGTCTAAAATTGGAAGCCAGGGGTTTCAGCAGATATTGGCCATATGAAAAGGTTTTCTTTTAAAAAATAATTTTTTTTCTAGTGTCAGAGAATATTTGAGGTAGTTTTTAAGTCCTGTAAAATTTACCTTATTTTCACAAAGTTTTGTTCTGTAAATATAGAATTTTGTCAGGAGTATTATTAAGTTTTTTATCATATTATTTCCGTTGTTACCTAAATTTCCAAATAAAATAATATCTATATTAAAGGGAATCAATATTTGTGTTTGGTTATAAATCCAATCACCAAGTTCAATCCATAAATCTGAAATTTTATGGCATGTCCAAAATATGTGCTCAATATCTTCAATAGCTTCATTACAGTCTGATTGTTTTATCTTAATTTTAAATAAAAATTCATTTGTGCCTATGATTCTGTGCACTATTCTGTACTGCAACCAATGAAGTTTAGAGCTTTTTGTTGTGTAGAACGACATATTATGCACTTTTTTCCAATCAATTTTTTTTGTTTAATCTTAGAGACCATTTTTCTTCACAACTAGGCCTAGTACTACTTTTTTTCTAAGAAAACATTATACATATCTTTTGACCCTTTATTTGACTACAAAAATGTTCTAATATTATTTGGTAGAATTGGTCCATGAACTTTATACGGACGCCATCACGAGTTGGTTGACCGTTATGGAATAACCATTTCACAAATGATATCGGATATGTTCCTTACGTCGTAACTACAATCCCCTTCCCTTTCATGAATGTGACCTACCGAATTAGACTATTTACCGGATTTGTAATCACATAAGCAACACGACGGGTGCCACATGTGGAGCAGGATCTGCTTACCCTTCCGGAGCACCTGAGATCACCCCTAGTTTTTGGTGGGGTTCGTGTTGTTTATTCTTTAGTTTTCTATGGTGTGTCATGTGTACTATTGTTTTTCTGTTTGTCTTTTTCATTTTTAGCCATGGCGTTGTCAGTTTGTTTTAGATTTATGAGTTTGACTGTCCCTTTGGTATCTTTCGTCCCTCTTTTATAAAGATTTTCTATAGAGATAATATGTTTAAGAGAATTTTGATATGATTTTATTGCTGATATAACACCGTTATAAACTAGAAAGTTAGATTTAATTTCAAAAATATTTTTGCATTGCTCAAACGACATTAATTTACCCTCATTATCTACCAGATCATTAATCAACAAAATACCGTTATTAGCCTTGTCTTTATAGAACACAGATCTGCTACCTATTTTAATATTTCCATTATTCCAAAGTGGATCTGTTAAAAATTCCTCTTCATTTTTTGGTTTAAGTTTATTTTGCATTTCTGTCCATGCTTTAAAAACCTCTTTCCAAAAGGGGTTTTTACATTTGTTTGGTGGGCCTAGATATACTAGATTTTCCATATCAATATTTTCTGTGTTTTCTATAAGCTTTTTGAGTTTTGTATTGTTTTTTTGCAACCGTCGAACCCACGTTAATTTTAACCCTTTTATATATTTTTCAATATCTAACATTTTCAGCACCCCCCCCCCCCCCCCCCCCCCCCCAAATTTATGTTCCAGACAAAATATTTCTCTTTTAATCTTGTCAGGCTTGTTTTCCCAAATAAATGAATATATTGTACGAATAAGTTGTTTAAGAGTAGTATTGCATGGTATTGGTAATGTTAAAAACAGATGATTTAATTTTGAAATAATTAGTGTCTTGATAATTGTTATCTTTCCCACTGGAATAAGTGTTTGTCTAGACCAAATATTGATTATATTTTCAATTTCTTTTATTTTAGGATAATAGTTCAAAGATTCCATTTCTTGCAAATTGACAGAAAAGTTTATTCCTAATAGTGTAAACCTACTGGAACCCCATTCCAATCCCCACTTTACACACATGGTGTCTTAACTATATTTTTTCTTTCCTATCCACACCACCTTTGTCTTGTCTAAGTTCATACGGAGACCAGATATTTTAGCATATTTATGTAATAAGCGGAGAGATGCGTCAAGGGACTCTGGTGCACCGTCAAGAATAAGTTACGTGTCATCAGCGTATTGAGAGATTAAATATTCAGTATCATCTATTTTACTTCCCTTTATTTCTTTATTTTTTCTAATTAATATTCCAAGTATTTCTCCACATAACAGAAATATATAAGGTGATAAAGGATCCCCTTGTCGACAACCTCTTTGAATTTCAAAGAAATTAGATAAAAAACAATTTTGAGAAACTGCAGAACTTATATTTTTGTAAAAGGTTCTTACTTTATAGAGGGGCCGAAATTGAAAAAGTCTAAAACGTCTTCAATGAAATTCCATGATACAGAATCAAAAGCTTTTTCAGAATCTATTTAGGTATTTTGGGTATCAAATGAAAGCTGAAGGCCTGTTCATCCTTGTAGAACACTTATTTACTGATAATTTTTAATATTAAAATAACTGCACCAAATTTTAAAAAGATGCTACATTTTGTCTGTTTGTCAGATCTGAAGTACCTGTTTTGGTACATCCGAAGTTCTGGGGACCAGTTATTTCTGATATGCCATTAAAAGTATGCTGGTTTTTTCAGTACAAGAAACCATAAGGCAGCAACCATTTGATTTTCTGGGGGGGCTATGGTTTTTTTTTCTGTAAAAACTTTTTTTTTCGCCTGCGGCGAAAAACAATCTATTTTTTTCGCGACAAGTCGAAAACAATTTTTTTCTTTCAATTTTAGCATTGCATTTAGTGGCAGCTGAGGGTGAAACAAACAATTTTTTTTCTCAGAATCAAAAACAAATTATTTTTTTCTCCAAAAACTGGAAACAAACTTTTTTTTCCAAAAAAAACCATAGCCCCCCCCCAGAAAATCAAATGGTTGCTGCCTAAAGTGTTGCTTTGACATGCAATGATTGTCACTTTATTTGAACTTAAAATAAAAGAGGTGTGCCTGCTTGAAATGGAGGAATTTAACATAGAAAGCAATGGGGCCATGAATTAGTGATGTAATTCCTACAACCCAAGATTCTACTGACAAGAAAAGGTAACACTAGGTCACCGAAAAGTAGGTGGACGAGTGGTCCAGAGCGCTGGACAAAGTGCAGATGATCTTGTCTCAATGTATCAATAGCATAAGTATAAGCATATCCTCAATGCTCTTCAACTTTGTGCTTGTATGGATGAGTCTTATGTAGACGAAACGCGCGTCTGACGTACTAAATTATAATACTGGTACGTTTGATAACTGTTTAATAACAATATTCTAAGATTGTATGAATCTTAGAATAGATTAAATGTATATGTCAAAATCGTTGTTCTGTTCATCGGGTTAATTGATATCCTTATAAAATTAATAATTTGCAATCTGATAAAAAATGATAGTCCAAGAATTCAAAATGTTCGAAAAAGCAGGGAAAATCAACTCAGTATATAAAATCACCTGCTTCTGACAATCAGATCATTTAGTTTACCACATTTCATCTAATTAATGACCTCCTCTGGCCATTCAAATTGTCCTTATAATGTATTGGATCACTTTACCACTTTAAACCGCCAAATAAGTTAAGCCAGTAAATATGTATATCAATTTGGTTCAATTTAGCATTATAAATATTACTTGAACTAGAAATGTTTGTATTTTTTTTTCATTTATCTATAAATGTGTCACCCTTTTTTTTTAAATCATTCATGACTTGATAAGTGGTGCCAAACCTCACACACGGAAATTTTATTGAAAGGTAAAGAATACGATATGTTAAATATATTTTATCTATAACTATTTGTAGGAAAGGGCTGGTGCTTCTAATACTTGTTCATAAAACTTTGATCATTTGCTTAATTATTCAAAATATCAGGTTTTAACAAAATTCACACATATTTATAACGTCACAAATCATGCCAACTTTATGAGTCGATGCTCCATCTCCATTTGTTAAACTATGCTTTTTTCTAGACTTCTTGACAAGTTCCATGCTATTTATCAAAGACTTTATTATAATAATTTGCAACAAAAAAAACCGATATAATAATGGAATTACCTATTTTGGTTAGTAAACACGTTTTAGTTAGATATAATATGTGTGTTTAACTGGAGCCTGTAATTCAGTGGTTGTCGTTTATTTTACGTGACTGTATTTATGTATCCCGTCATACTTTAAACGACAAAATTATTTCATGTCTACCTGTGCGAATTTCAAACGCGCAATTTTACACCAGTACTTAAAACCCTCCATCTTTGATGGGTGAATTTTACATAGATAAATAAAATCGTATAATATAAGCAAAATGAGAATGTTAAATTTGACGTATGCCTTTTTGTGCTTCTTTGTTACATTTGTTGTTTTTATAGTGATTAAGATGATAACACAATGTTGACTGCTGTACCTATATTTTTGACATTTTTACCTATTGTGTCTGTTTGTTTTGTTCACGCATCGGTGACAATATAATGTAATTTGATGCGACTGTCATACAAGTGAGAGGTTTAGCTAGGTATAAAACCAGGTTCAATCCACCATTTTCTACATTACAAAATGCATGTACAAAGTCAGGAATATGACAGGTGTCATCCATTTGTTTGATGTGTTTGAACTTTTGATTTTGACATTTGATTGTGGACTTTCCTTTTTGAATTTTCCTTGGAATTCAGTATTTTTGTGATTTTACTTTTGTTTATGTGTTACATATTTGTTTTTCGTTTTAGTACGTGTTAAGATCCGACTAAACACCTATATTCGATATTGTCAGCATATTAATCCTGAATACACCGTTTGGTGGTGCACCTGTCAGATGCGGAACGTACAGATAAGGTAATAGGTAACAGGTAAATATACTATTGGTATCGGTATCGGACTCGACCCGCAAACTTCTTAATTATTGGCAATATTAATTACGTGGAAAACAAAAGGGCCTGGAGTGGTGTAATTTTTACTATACACCTTTGTAATATATAGTTATATATATATAAAGTTGAATTCTTTGATTCGTCGTTTTTACGTGATGACGGCTGACAAATTGGACCTCGTTATTTTAGTATTATAGATAAGGCCGTTAGTTTTCTCGTTTGAATTATTTTACATTGTCATTTCGGGGCCTTTTTTAGCTGACTATGCGATATGGGCTTTGCTCATTGTTGAAGTCCGTACGGACTGTTGTTAAAATAAAATTGAGAATGGAAATGGGGAATGTGCCAAAGAGACAACAACCCGACCATAGAGCAGACAACAGCAACAGACCAACAGGTCTTCAATGTTAATTTCTGTGTCATTTTGGGATATTGTGGAAAGTTGTCTCATTGGCAATCATACCACATCTTCTTTTTTTATCTAAACACAAATGTAGTCTCCTGTAGTCAAGAGGTATCTATTTTTAATTTTTAACTACAGCTGAAAAAATACACTCAGAAAACTAGGGCAACTGTTTTTTTATAAACATAGAATAACATGCACAATCAAGTCATTGTAAGATTGGAGAAGAGTTATATTTTTAATAAAATCGGGTTCTTCCTTTCCGAATAGAGAGATACATAACTGAAATGGATGCAAGATTGTTTTGAAAGTAAGAAATGCTCTCCACGAATGGTCATATCATACATTAGCACATATCAGTAAAAGACCTCCTCTGAAAAGCCATCTTATCTGTAATTACGTTAACATTTTAAATATATGTATAATATTAAGTGCTAATACTCTAAAGGCTGTACTCTGTTCGAAGAGTGAAATAGTCAACAAATATATCACCACAACATGTCGTCAAAAGAGGTCATCTGAAAATTCAAATGTCCTTACAATTTATTGGCGACATAAGCTTTTTTAAACCGTCAAATGATTAAAGCCTGTAACTCCAATTAACTGCGCTATAGATATGAGTTTGTTAACTTTCATAAATTAAGATAATTTGATATGAATGTATAAATTCTGTCCGAAATAAAAAAAAAATGTGATAGTGTATACTCGTGTATAGGAATAAACCATATGTGGATTCTAAAACCTTTAAAGATCGTCTTGATAATTTAAAATCTGGATCTTTCTGTGAAATAAATTATGTTTTATTTTTCAACCCTTAATACTAACATTCCACATATCCAGTTGAAAAATAATAATCCATAATGCTTTTCGATATAAAAATGGTAAAACGCAATACATTTATTGCTTTAGGATACCATAGATCGTAATTTGTTTATGGTGAACATGCTATATTTGTACACCGCGAGAGATCAGTATGCTGGAGTTTCTTTTTGACGACATATTTGTAGAATATCGAGGTAAAATGTTCAATAAATGTTCGGCATTCCTTTGGAAACGAACTGTGCGCCTCTCCTTGTCGACCTCCTATGAGTCGGTATTCCTTTATTTACTTGCCAGTAACAAGAAAATCAAAGAAGTCCGATCATTTAACTTCACATTAAGATATGGATAATATTCTCTCTATTGTAAATCCAAACACATTAAGATATGGATAATATTCTCTCTATTGTAAATCTAAACACATTAAGATATGGATAATATTCTCTCTATTGTAAATCTAAACACTTTAAGATATGGATAATATTCTCTCTATTGTAAATCCAAACACTTAAGATATGGATAATATTCTCTCTATTGTAAATACAAACACATTAAGATATGGATAATATTCTCTCTATTGTAAATACAAACACATTAAGATATGTATAATATTCTCTCTATTGTAAATCCAAATGTTCAAATTGGGTTCCATTAGTATATCCTTCGGAACTCGAAACTAAAGAAACAACACATCTTCCTCCTCTTCCTTTTTTATACCTTGTGCTTGACTTAGCGGTCATCTCAATACTAGAATCTATGACAAACGAGATTATTTTAGATATTAAATTATGCATCCCCTCTTAGCAGCAATATACTATCTTGTCCTGCATATGGGATATACGTTTCCAAATTTATTCGGTAGAGATTGCAGCTGATATTCAAACTTTATAAAACATCACCAGTATGAACTGAAGAAAAATTATGATGAAAATCATGGTTATGCCAACGAAAATCTCGGTGTTTTTCTATTCACCGGAATATACAAAGATCTTGTTGATAAATATTTCGTATCAACACAAATAATACATGATGGTTTTAGAGTAGAGACTCTAGGTACTGGCGTTGGTTATCATCTTAATTACGAGTTTAAGTATTCTTTGTATTGCATTTGTATATTTTAAAATTTTACTACTACTAGTATTCTATTGTGTTGGTAATCTATTGCTGGCTAGGCGCGGTATTTATACATTTATACAACCTGTTAGTATGCTTTTGTCATTTGTGTATGATTGTCCTTACTTTTTTCTTATGTCCCTTGTCTATGGAGTTTCCAAGTGACTTTTTTTTCTTTTTGGCATAGTTTTTATAGCGATTCGGATTATATATAACAATGCTGACTGCTCTCCTAAATTTTTCACATGTTTACCTATTATATATTTATTTTGCTCACACATTCTTGTGACTATAATAGATAATTATTAGGTTGTCATACAAAGAGAGGTTAAGCTGACCATAAAACCAGGTTAAATCCACTATCTTCCTCATACGAAAATACCTGTTCGAAGTCATTAAGACGGCAGTAGTTCTCAAATAATCTGTTTCTATGTATGTGGTCGTGGTTTGGTTTTGCTTTTCAATTGTTTTCCACTTATAATTTATGTGTTTCCTTTGGTTTGATTTGTGACACGGATTTGTTTCAGTTAAATCGATTTGTGACTATTCACCAGCGGAATACTACTGGTGCCTTTATGAATAATTCAGATATTTTAGTAATAGACATTTGTCAAAAAGGGCTAGCGCCAATTTAAATTTTTAGCAACTGTCATAAAACTTGACAAATTTTACAAAACATCAGATTTTAACGAAATGCATTTTAGAAAAAGGTTTAATTTATCGCCCAACATCTTAACAAAAAGGCTAACTGCAAGTACTCGGAAACGTGTTGTGTTCAACTGACCAACAAATTTGACAATAATGCAAGGTAGTAAGAGGTAAATTATAACTCAACTTAATAAATCATCTGTCGTCAAAGGCCGTAGGCTGCAAGTGGTAGGTAAAAATACAATAATCAAAGCATGACAACATCTCTCCATGAACAGTCAAATCATACATTACAACATCTTAGCCAAAGACCTCCTCTAAAGAAGTTCACTGTTCAAGGAGAAAACTTGACAATCAGATCATTTCATTTACCACATTTCATTTCAAATACCTCCTCTGACCATTCAAATGTCCCTATAAAGTATTGGCTACCTGGACTACTTTAAACCGTTAAAGTAGTAAAGCCAGTTATCCGAACAAGACTGCCCTTTCAAGTTGGAATTTGAAACATATTAGTATATATGTTTGCGTTAAATTAATGTTATAAATATATAAGCCTGAACTAGAAATGGTTTCATTTTGGTCAATTTATCTAGAAATGTCACTTTTTTTTTTACAGTACTCCATGTTTTTATATGTGGTGTGTAAAGAATATGATATAATAAAGATAATGCAGCAATAAATACTTAAGGACAAGGGCTAGTACCACTTTAATTTTTTTCATAAAATCTGTCATATAAATCTTCACGAGATTTCCAAATATTTATGCCGTCAAAAATAACCAAAAAATTGTTAAATGCAATTACCTCTTATGTTATATAAAAAATGTGGTATGATTTCCAATGAGACAACTCTCCAAAAAGACCATATGACACAGAAATTACCAACTATAGGTCACCGTACGGCCTTCGACAATGATCAAACCCCATACCGCATAGTCAGCTATAAAAGGCCCCAAAATGACAAATATAAAACAATTTAAACAAGAAAAGATTTTTTTTCTTTTTTATGAACCTCTTGACAAGTTCCTAGCTATTACAATTGTATTTTAAAAAAACATATGACAATGGATTTAACTATGTATGGTGTGTAAATACGTTTGTATTTAGATATAGTATGTGTGTTTAATTGTCCTTGATAAAATGTATTCTCCAGTGATAGAAATGTATATGCAACTATAAAAATAATAATTCTGGATAAAAATACACATCTAGTATTGTATAACCACTATAGCAATTAACATTTAAACCTAGAGCAACTATTATTTTTATAAACATTGAATAAAAGAGGGGCGAAAGATACCAGAGGGTCATTCAAACTCATAGATAAAAAAATTAACTGACAATGCCATGGATTAAAACAGAATAGGACAAACAGACAAATAAAAGAACACACGATACAACATAGAAAACACAGCAATATGCACACACACACACACACACACACACACACACACACACTTGTTCATCATTGTAGAAGAGTGATATTTTGAAGAAACATGTGTTCATGCTCAGATGAGAAATACCTGAAAAGAAGCAAACAACCATAGAAGATATTTTTGAAGTAAGACATGCTATGATCTCAACGAATGTGCAATCATATATAAGAACATCTCAGTCACTCAATTCTATAAGGACAACAAATACAGGTGTCGTTATAATTTAACCATTTTATTGATTGTGGCGCGGGCTCTGTTATTTTACAAAAGACCTCCTCTGAAAAGCTATCAATTTTTTTATTACGTTAACATTTTAAATACATGTATAATATTGAGAAAGGCATTTAAATGTTGATACTTTTAAGGCTGTACTCTGTTCATGGAGTGAAAATGTGGGCGATCATAATGTATTATCATTACCACGTTTCGATCAAAAGGCCTCCTCTAAAAATTCAATGTCCTTATAATATATTAGCTACCTAAACTACTTTAGACCGCCAAAGGAGAAGACCAAGTAACTCCAATAAAAACTGCCCTTTAAATGTGTATTCTTTAACCTTGATATTCTAGGTATATTTAAAGTGTATGTATTGCTAAATGATATTAATTATTGTAAATATATTAGCCTGAACTAGAAGTAAGTTTGATTCAGTCTATTTTCTAAAAATGTGTCAACTTTTTCGACCGTATTTCATAATATCAAATTTGTCACAACCTCTGGCTAAATATATTTGTTATAAATAATTAAGGACAAGGGCTGGCGCTAATTTTATTTCTTAGAATAATGTCATAGAAAGTTGCAAAAATATGCCATATAGCAGGTTTTAACGACATTCCTCATATTTATAACATCACAAACAAAACCGAAAGATGAGTAAGTTGATAAACTCATTTTCGTTTATCTCTAAACTTCTTGACAAGTGCATTGATATTTCTTAAAGTCTTTTTTGTGTAAACTTTTTAATAAAACATTTGATAACGGAATTACTTATTTCTTGTATATAAATATGCTTCAGTAAGATATACTATGTGCGTTTAAGGGCCCTGTTTTAACATGAAGTTTTCAGTTCAAAAGAGGTACAGTCCAAATGAAAAGATTTAAACTACAGCGCTTAAAGTGACTTTAGCTACGAGATAAACAAAATGTATATGTATTATGTAATTATGTTTGTTTAATGTTAATGAAAGTGAAATAGTTAAATAAAACTTCGTTTTAGCAGCCATTTTGGTTCAATTTTGTCAAAAAAAAACCAAAAAAACAATCGATTGTGAATTACCCGTTTGCAAGGGAATAATTCGACTTCATTGAATCCGAAATTATTCGACAACCTTCAATTTAACCCTCTAGCTAGAGTTGGGTTATCCATGAATAATGAGTGTTTATTTAGTAAAAGAAAATGAAGGTCAACATTGAAAGTGAATCGAGGGTACACAATTTTGGATGAAAAAGAGAAAAATACCAGAGGAACATTCAAACTCACTGATCGAAAATAAACTGACAACGCCATGGATCAAAAAGAAAAAGATAAACAGGCAAATAATAGTATACAAAAGTCACAATATAGAAAATCAAAGACAAAGCAACACGAACCCCTACAAATCTGATTGACTGATTCGATTCACAAAAGCTCATTCTTATACAGGTAAAAACTACGATAAAAATATATTTTTTATCTATAATACGAAATCAAACAGACCTAGGACAATTCATTTCAACAGGTTAACTATTTATTAATATCTTTATGTATGTTTATATCGGGTTATATGAGCATGGGCAAACTTCGGAGGTCACCTCGATGGTTTATTAGATGGCGTCTAAACTAAAATACGCATGAAATAAGGACACCAGAGTTGTATCTCAACGAAAACGGAACCCCTCGCCCTATTTTTGCAATTGCAAAACGTTGAAAAAACAGTTGAAAGGTCATTAAATGTATATATTGCATCTATATGGAGTGTTTGAAATTAAAGAGTGTAAACCAAGCCCAGAAATTGTTTCTCTAAATTCATTGGATTTTGGATGTGTGTTGATTGATCTTTTGTATTTGATTTTTTGTATTAGTTGTTATTGGCTTTGAACTAGGTGTCAGTAACTACAAGTAAACGCAGATCTGTGCTTAGTGTCCTTTTATTGTGGGGATGTATAAGTACCCGTGCACATCAACTCTCTTTTTTCGTGAGATGTATTTCTATTTGTATTAACCTGATGAGTGAAAACTTTTCAATTGATTTTTATAGTTTGTTCTTATGTTGTATAGCTATACATAAAGACAACAGTAGTATACCGCTGTTCAAAATTTATAAATCGATAGATAAAAAAACAAATCCGGGTTACAAACTAAAACTGAGGGAAACATATCAAATATAAGAGAACTACGACTCAACAGAGACACAACACCGAAATGTAAGCCACACAGAAACGACTATAATGTAACAATGGCCATTTTCCTGACTTGGGACAGGGCATTTTATGAAAAAATGGTGGGTTGAACCTGGTTTTGTGGCATGCCAAACCTCCCGCTTTAATGGCAGTGTTAATTATAATATTAAAATGACAAAATACTATTGTCCCAGGTTAGGAGCCCTCACAAAAATGTTTAACCCTTATACATTGATATGTTATAGTCCAAGTCAGAAGCCTGTAGTTCTGTGGTTGTCGTAGGTTAATGTCTTTCACCTCTGTTTTTCGTTAATTGTTTTGTTATGAATTAGGCCGTTAGATTTCTCAATTGAATTGTTTCACATGTTCATGTCGGATAGTTATCAACGAAAGGGCAAAATACGGCTCAGGTAATCTAAGCCTTGGATAAGAAAATTCTTAGTTTTTTTTTCGAAAAATTCAACGTTTTGTAAACAGGAAATTTATAAAAATTACCATATAATAGATATTCATGTCATCCTCGAGTGCTGACTACTGGGCTGGTGATACCCTCGGGGACGAAACGTCCACCAGCAGTAGTGTAATAGTAATCAAAGGTACCCGGATAATAAGTTAATACACCAGACGCGCGGTTCGTCTCCATAAAAGAGGGACGAAAGATACCAGAGGGACAGTCAAACTCGTAAATCGAAAATAAACTGACAACGCCTGGCTAAAAATGAAAAAGACAAACAAACAACAGCACACATGACACAACGTAGAAAACTAAAGAATAAGCAACACGAACCCCATGACTCATCAGTGACGTTCAGATCAAAATAGTTATAAATTCATGAAAGGACAAATTTAAAGAGCATTGAGGATCCGAAATTCAAATCCAATACGGCTAAGTTGATCTATGCCTGGGATAAGAAAATCCTTAGTTTTTCGGAGCCTTTTAAAGCCGACTATGCTGTATGGGTTTAACAGTTTTTCATATTATTGAAGGCCATCAGGTTGCTTATAATTGCTGACATCCACGTCATTACAACTTTGGTGGTTAGTTGTCTCATAGTCAATCTCCTTATTTTGATATTAATTACCAAGTGCAATGTATGCATGGTCACAACCTCAAATCTGCAAAATAAAAAAAAGTTCAATAGTTGAAACATTTTTAATGGATTTAATATCTTCAACACTTAAGTTTAACCTGACCCAATATTACTAATTTTAGACTGTAAGCATGCATAACAGATTACATGATCTGTGGTATGATACTTTGTAAAAGAGAAGTAGTAAGATTACTACTTTGTGTGGCTGAGGATGTGCGCATTAAGAATGTGGTGGGTGAAACGAAGCACTTGAGCACATAAAAAATCCCGAAACAGTATCAACTTCGCAAATAGTACATGATGGTCTTGAAGTATACATTATAGGGACTGCCGTTGTTTATTGTTCAATAACGTGTTAAAGTCCACCCTGTTTTGTCCTTGTATATTTTCAACATTAAATGTTTATCCATTTTGATTATATACTAAAGACGTGGATCGGTACTTCAACATCCCGCCATCTCGCTATGGCCAGTTCTTAGTTTTTGTTTTAATTTTTGCTTATGTACTTTGTATACATGTCATTTCGTGTTTCGTTGTTGTTTTTATAGTGATTAAGATTGTATTACAATGTTCACTGCTGCATCCCTTATTTTTACAGGGATTCTATTATGTCTGCTTGTTTTGCTCACAAATTATTGTCAATATAATGGAATTGTATGCGACGGTCATATAAGTGAGGGGTTTAGCTAGCTATAAAACAAAGATTTAATGTCAAGATTATATATACGTTACAAAAATACGTCACTTCTTGTGGTTTGTGGTGTGCTGGGCTGTTATTAAAGGAAAATGTCCGTTGTTATTCTGTAGTTTAAAGTTATTTTGTTTTTATAGTGATTAGAATCAATACACGGTTTTTACTTCTCTATCCCTATTTTCGACATTTTGACCTATTATGTCTGATTGTTTTGTTCAAACATCGTTGTCGGTTTAGCTAGCTATAAAACCAGGTTCAATCCACCATTTTCTACATAGAAAAATGTTTGTATCAAGTCAGGAATCAGACAGTTGTTATACCTTCTTTGATTTGATAACAGACTTTCCGTTTTGGAATTTTCCTCAGAGTTCAGTATTTTTTATGATTTTGTGTAAAAGAGAGGCGAAAGATACAAGAGGGACATTCAGACTCATAAGTCGAAAATAAACTGAAAACGCCATGGCTAAAAATAAACTGAAAACGCCATGGCTAAAAATAAACTGAAAACGCCTTGGCTAAAAATAAACTGAAAACGCCTTGGCTAAAAAAAAAAAAACAACAGACACACAATAGCACACAAAACACAACATAGAAAACTTAAGACTGAGCAACACTTATTATATGTTGAATTGTAATATTATCTTATTTATTTATCCGCTTTACATATGGGACACGTCGTGTTGCTCGTGTTGTACAAACCCAGTATAGTCCGTTTGACTTCTATAAATCTTCAAAAAATAATTCTTAAAATTTCATTTTTAAAGATAAATATTTTTTTTCTTCATGTATGTTAATGTATGATATATACGAACTCTGACTATGAATATCATAATTTTAAACCTATAATCAAGAAAGTTACTCATTAGGTCTCTATGTTACTTCAATTTATTTTAATATAAAATACTCAATGGAGTACGTATGAGTAGTGTAACAGCCTTCCATTCAAAACAAAAACATTAGACATGTGCTCTTAACCTGTTTCATTGTACCATGTGACTTTACTCATTTAAATAACTCTGGTCATGTGTGAATGCTTTTGTATTTCTCATTGAATACAGAAAGCTCAGTAATCACATGACCAGAGTTATTTAAATGAGTAAAGTCACATGGTACAATAAAACAGGTTTAGAGCACATGTCTAATGTTTTTGTTTTGAATGGAAGGCTGTTACACTACTCATACATACTCCATTGAGTATTTTATATTAAAATAAATTGAAGTAACATAGAGACCTAATGAGTAACTTTTTTGATTATAGGTTTAAAATTATGATATTCATAGTCAGAGTTCGTATATATCATACATTAACATACATGAAGAAAAAAAATATTTATCTTTAAAAATGAAATTTTAAGAATTATTTTTTGAAGATTTATAGAAGTCAAACGGACTTTAATAAGTCTTATTCGATGTAGGCATATTCTATCTGTATGTGCCTGTCCCAAGTCAGGAGCATGTAATTATGTGGTTGTCGTTTGTTTATGTGTTGCACATTTATTTTTCGTTCGTTTTTTTGTACATAAATTAGGCCGTTAGTTTACTCGTTTTACATTGTCATTTCGGGACCTTTTATGGCTGAATATGTGGTATGGGCTTTGGTCATTGTTGAAGGCCATACGGTGACCTGTAGTTGTTCATTTCTGTGTCCTTTGTTCTCTTGTTGAGAGTTGTTTCATTGGCAATCATAACACATCTTTTTCTATATGGTAATGCTTTTTACCACGCCTACACACACCTGCACTGGAAAAACAAATTTCAATCTATACATCCCTTCGCAGCATCATAGCTGGTTATGCGAACATTAATTGTTGTTAAATCTTTTACGTGTATTGTTTAAGCTCTCAGTCATTGTTTACAACTATTTGATTTCAATCATACGAGTGACAAACAAATACCGGTGGATTGACGTACAATGACCTATAGTTGTAAACTTTTACGTCATGGTAATGTCTCTCGCGGAGAGTTATCTCGATTGCAATCAAACCAACATGTCCAATACTAGAGGGTTTGGATGGGGTTAAATGATTAGAGAATAATGCCCTTAAAATGAAGATTAGAGAATAACGGGCCAAAAAAATAAAGATTAGAGAAATGCGTGGTCTAAAAATATAATGAATATTGAATAATCAATAAAAGAAAACTCTAAAAATTAAGTGTTTACAGAATTTTCCCTTCTTAAAATTTAAAGAAAATTATCAAAATTATTTGTACAAGAGCATTTCCAAAATGCGAAAAACCTCCAACAGCTTCATGTTAACGTGACAAATGGCCCACAAGGAACCGTGTCTAACAAAACCTGTAGATCCATATAGATACTCGACTCCGAAATAAGCGAGTTAACTAGAAATGTTCACGTGTTGTTTTCCGGTCAGTATCGCACAGAAGCCTCTACTTTGCTTATTTCTATTGTCGAAAACCTCCATGCCGTATCACACCTCCAACACCAAACATTTTCAATGCTGGAATATGCCATGGGTTTCAGCACTATCACTGGAAAATCTCTTAAAAGAGTATCTGTTTGGTCTCTAAAGTATTTCACACACCCAAACTCCTACTATCCCGTTCCTAAAAGCAACATGCCTTTATCAGACGTTTTCGACATTAAATTTGACTTGGAAATAAAGAAGGTATCTAAAACTGATGTAGTTGCAATGAAATCATGGATAGAAAATTACCGACCCATTAGACAAAGAAGCGTCAGAGATTCTTTATACTGTAATCAGGACATTCAAAACAGGGGACATATTGAATTCAGAATAAGCAATGAAGTGCGTGTTACAGAAGAGACAATGAATAAACCAAACGAAATTTTGGTTGACGAAATTTTTGATGACTCCGATAATTCAGATGAATATGACTCATCCAGCAGTAGTGATGATAGCCATGATACACAGGAACAAACTGAAAATGAAAACATTGGTCATATCAGTAGGTCAGGTCGTGTTGTAAGGGCCACTGTGAGATTAGACTTGTAAGAGACGTTAAGGACATTTTATTGTTGTATAATTGTTCATATATGTTAACTCAAAAAAGGCACAATGAAACTGTATTGTTAGTTTTCTGGTTTGAATTGTTTTACATTTGTCATTTGGTAGCCTTTTATAGCTGACTATGTGGTATTGGCTTCGCTCATTGTTGAATGCCGTACAGTGACCTATAGTTGTTAATTTCTATGTCATTTTGTCTCTTTTAAAGAGTTGTCTCATTGGCAATTACACCACATCTTCTTTTTTATATATAGTCAAAATCACTGGAAAGAACTGATGAGAACTTGGACTTGTTACTTCAAGGAACTAGCATTTAAAGCATGCAGAACAATACACATCAACACGTCATTGTTGAGAAACAAATGAAAACCTTGCTGTTGTTTGGAAATCACCGTTCTCATTCATTTAAAGGAATGCTTTTTACTTTTGTTTTTTAAAGATTAAAGAAAACTGGTGGAAAAATTAGAGAATAATGCGTAAAAAATCACTTTTAAAGAATAGACTTATTTTTTGAAGATTAGAGGAAAAAGGGGTGAAAATTAAATGTTTACAGAATAACAGACCCCCCCCCCCCTTCCCCCATCCAGACCCTCATACTAAGTGTAACTAAAGTTTTACTTTTGAAAGATCTGATGTCAATGATCCAGGATTGTGAACACTTTACTGTGAAATTTGGTACCGAAGCTGAACAAATTGTTTCTAGCCCCATGATAAGTATAAAATGGTGGATTAAGCCTGATTTTATAGCTAGCTAAACCTCTGACAGTCGTATGAAATTCCACTATATCAACAACGGTGTGTGAACAAAACAAAAAGACATAATAGGTAGGATGTCAAAAATATGGGTAGAGTAGTCAACATTGTGTTATTATCCGAATCAGTCTAAAAAAAAATAACAAATATAAAAACAAGCATTTACCATTGCTCAATAACACAATGACGTGATGTATAAGTACAAAGCCACACCAATAAATTAAGGAGATTCGCAATTTGATTTGGAGTTAGAAGATGTTTGTTTTGGGTTTTTTATCGGATAAAATCTTTATTTGTGTATAAATCAAATATTCTGTTCATCAATTTTAGCGTTTCCCATCTGCAGAGTTACGAATATCCAGCCGCTTTTCCATTGATATACAGAGTGTGAAGGCCGGAATGCGTTTTTTATCACCAAACTAGTACTTTCAACTTACTCGTATCATGAGTAACTTCGATCTTTCTTCGACACCTTGTCGTTTACATTTGTATCACTTGTATATGTATATTTTTGTTTATAAAAAAATATCCAATACGACTTTACCAACCTATAGATATGAACGTATTTAGGTTTATTGTATTGAAGCATGACTGTGAAGCAAAGACAGCTAGACTGTCGTAAAAATATGTTTTTACCGGAATACATTTTATTTAAGATTTAACAAAATTTGCTATTTATAATCTTATAATTTTGTAATTAAATGTTGATTTTTACAATAACCTTTCTAAGGAAAATATATGTATGTGCTATTTCGAAACTGATTATCATTGTACTTTCTTATCTACATTCTGATATTCGACTGATTAATAATAAATGGGGAAGATTTCTGATCGTTTAACGGATCCCGTGTCTTTTTATTTTCATCAATTTTCTTGAATAAGGAAATGTATTTTAAATTATGTATTTTTAAGAAATTACCAGATTATGTTTAACTGCTTTACGTCTTTTCACCTATATCTATTTATTTTTTAAAGAGCTTGCCTCGAAATTGTTATGTGGTTTCTTTTGTGATAAAATAGAATAATATTATTGCTTTTAATAACCGAGAAGTTCAACTTGAGTCGTCAGAAAAATTCAATAGTAATTGACTTCCACTTCGCTTGTTATAATACGTGCACGTGCGAAAAATCTTGCACGTGTTTTGTACAAAACAATTTTTATTTTCAATAAAAAGTCTTCGGTTTTTGATATAAAGACACTGATTTATCAATAATATCCATCTTCAATAGAAACCGATCAATTTAA
Source organism: Mytilus galloprovincialis (assembly GCF_965363235.1). Classification (NCBI taxonomy): domain Eukaryota; kingdom Metazoa; phylum Mollusca; class Bivalvia; order Mytilida; family Mytilidae; genus Mytilus; species Mytilus galloprovincialis. Next base: position 3,752,429 of record NC_134841.1, read on the forward strand.
GCTTAAGACCGGAAGTATTATAAATACTGCGTTTTCTGTGTTGCAATTTTGATTTTCTACATATTAATGGAGTTAATAAACTGAAAATACCAGCTTTTATACAATTAAGTGTTAATTTACCCGAGAAAGACTTCGATATTCCGTCTGACTAAACACTGTAAAATTGCATTGAACTTGCCGATAAATTTAGTCGTCTATCACGGTGATACATTTGCACGCTTCCGCTTAATAAAATTGTTTATTTAATCTCATTCTGTCTGTGATTAAACATTTTGTAAAAGTTATGTTCTCGTCAATTTCATTTCTGAAAAAAAATCGTTTTCTTTATTTAAGATGCCTTCTTGTTTGTATTAATAAATTGTATAGCATAAAAACATTTCCATTTTAGTGAGAAAAATATCAACTGATTTAAGTTATTATTGAATTACAACGATATGTTAGTAATAATGCATTCCGATCTAACAAAGTTGCAAAACGAGTGTTTTTGTATTGTGGCATAGGTGTTCAATGATTTTCTAAAAAAATATATGATAAATCTAGTGGCACATGATATGTATTTAGAGAAAAAAAATGATAAAACTAGTGGCACATGGAATGTATTTTGAGAAAAAAAATGATAAAACTAGTGGCAAATGATATGTATTTCGAGAAAAAAATTAGATGTAAATTCAAACTAAAGTTTATTAAAATGCATTGATCACTTGTAACACAAGATATAACAATTGGTGATTTCAAATTAATTGTGTCATGAGTTCACACCTCGTGTTGTTCTATAGAGACACGTGTTACTATTGCTTTAGTTTTCAGTGTTTATTTCATCCTCTTTATTATTTCTAAATGTCTGTGTTGTGTCTAATTGTAATTGTGTTTTTTGTCCTAGAATACCCCTTTTTGATTTCAAACTTTCAGTGTATATAAGCTAAATACTTAATTTACAATTAAGGTGGGATTTTTTTTATATAATTAAGTGATTTTTAAGTAAGTGTTAGATATTTTGCCTACCCTTTCGTAGCACATGCGTAGAATGACTACACAATATCCCTTAATCACAAAGAACCACCAACTTGTAATTTTCCGGATTAGAAGTATATGAATATTGTCTATAATATTCGTAAGTTACCGTTATTAACAAGATATGTTTGTCCATGGAAGCATCTAACTCTACATCTCAGTTCAACATAGTAATTAAGTAATTAATAGAATACCCACTCAAAAAGCATGTTCGTACTGGACACACAATAGGCTAACACTTTTAAATCATGTTTATATACAAGTATATGCTTATGCAATAGTATATATAGGTCACAGTTTGTACACAGTTGTCTTTTACAATATATTTGTAATTTATTCATTTAAAACTATTTCAACTAAAACATGTAATTACATATACCTTGAATGACAAAAAACAATATATTGCATAATTACAATTCATTCTTTCTAAGCTATCTCTTGCTGTCTGGCATAAATATAATTTAGAATTGAATTATTACTGAGCTCGGTACTGTAAATTGTTATCAATATTTTATTTTAACGTTTATGAATAACTTGTAAAGAGATCAAAAGGTCGTGTTGATGCTATTAAGTCTAATAACTTGAAGGTGATGCTTCTCAGAAAAGATGAACGTGTTTAAAATCAGGAATTTATCATCAACGTCTGAGCTAATGGGTTTTATATTATTGTTGTATGAATACAATTATTTCAATTACCAACCAGTGTTATCTGCAAGTATTCTACCAGTCATGTTACAAATTTATCAATGTTTCTGTAATTTTTAGCAACAGTGTTATAAAAAGAAAAATTCGGCCTAGTTTTGGATTGAAAAAAAAGTATGAAAATTTATTTTTATCTTGCGTTTTTATTAACTTTTTTTGTTTTCCCATTAAAAATAATAGCTAAAAAAATTTTGGTACCAGTCAATAGCCAATAGTCCATAGCACAACCCTCCAAAATTGATCAGACCGGCTACAAACATGGTAAAAAATGTACCTTTCATACCGCCTACAAATACGGTACAAATTTACCTTTCAGACCGGCTATAAACATGGTAAAAAATGTACCTTTCATACCGCCTACAAATACGGTACAAATTTACCTTTCAGACCGGCTACAAATACGGTACAAATTTACCTTTCAGACCGGCTACAAACATGGTATAAAATGTACCTTTTAGACCGCCTACAAACATGGCACAAATGTACCTTTCAGACCGGCTACAAAGATGATACAGATGTACCTTTCAGACCGGCTACAAACATGATACAGATGTACCTTTTTCACCTCTAGATGTACTATGGTTTAATTCCGTTTATAGACATTCTGGTTGACATTTACCCCACGGTTCCATAGACTCCAATATATTACTAGAAATTTCACCAGATATTTATACCTGACTCGTAGATTTTTTTTTGTAACTTTTTTAGGAAAAAAAATAGTGTATATTTTCTTTAGATATGGTGATGGGTGTGTATAAAGCATCATCATAAGAGCTGCATTATGTACACTGATTGTGTTCCTCCAAAAAAAGTAACAATCCTGATACGAGTGAAGTTTGACTCCGGAAACAGAATAATAATACTCATAATTAAATAAATAAATAATCTATATTGTTAAGAAGAAGTAAAGCATATAAGCTTAAACATGATAAAAAAAAATAATTTAAAATATGATATTTGAAACTTTTAACATTCGTCAAATTGACTTATTGATAAACTCAATATGCAAGCATCTGAAATTTATTATTTTGGCTTAGTCCAAGTCATTTGCAATTACATGTTTCCGTGTTGGTCCAGTTACGTACAAATGATACCAGACTTAGTTATATGCTAAAAGTTCAGTGACCAATATTTCAAGCGTACTCGATATGGACGGTCATTTAAAAATGCCTATTTTCGTTATACAATTGTACTCGTAAGACAAAGAAACTAGATTTTCGTTCATTTTGTTTATCTTGAAATTATCATTTGAATTCCTTCTTACATTTGACGTTTCCAGACACAGCAATCATCAATCGTGACTCTGTGGTTGAATTACAATTAGAAATTGTTTGCGTGTTTTGCTGACAATTTCTAATTGAATTTCTACGGATAAAGATGGCGTGATAATTGGCCTGCATTATCCTGGAAAATACATTTTATTTTCATAGAAACTTGTGTCAATGTCAATAGTACTAATTGGTTAAAAGCCCCGTATAAATGTGCTTTCCGTCTTCGGTTTGGAATTGATTTATTTACGATCGCTTGTTCCTGTTCAATATTATGACATTGTAAAATTATGTTGGTATCGTACCGTGCAATTATCTCGTTTTCAGACATGCTAAGAAATTTGTATTACAGATTCCTTAATTATGTTTTTATACATGCAAATTCAACATATCCATGATATTGTAATCAAATGTAAATACTAGCATACAGTTTTACAAAGTAAGAAATCAGCAATGAAAACTGTATCCATCACTCTTCTGCCAGAACTAGGCGAGACTATCTTGTCCACTTGGTTTCCTAGTTTGCCTTTATTTGTTTATAGGTATTCGCAGTCGACGCATTTACCGAACGTTCTTGTTTGGTACAAATTTTTTTGGGTTCAGTATCAATAGTTGTATAATGGTTCTTCCTACATGTTATTTGTTGTAATACGATGATTCTTTTTAAATTTACTTAATACAGGTCCGTGGACAGGATAGGGTTAACCCATATCCTTCATCTTCCTAGTTATTAACAGAAACGGTAGAAGGCCAAAATTTTTGGAATCTTTTTCAATTTACCTACATGATCTTAGAGTACCGTCGCAGTTACTAACAACTGGACAAGAGCCACTAACAGCTGGATCAAAGCCACTAACAACTAATGGAAAAAATCATGCATCTAAGACTAAATTAACAATCTTAGATGTTTAGTAATCAAGTTAAAACTAAAATAGTTTTTATGCAAGTATTGTGTACAAACTGTTTACAAACTGTGACCAATATATATACATTAGTCTAAGATACAAAGTTTAAATAATGTAACATTATTTGACAGCTGTATCTTTGGAAACTGTTGATAAATGTAGAGATAATTAGAATAACTGTCTTGGTGTTTCTATAAGGTGTGAGACGACTTCGTGAATGATAACCTTTTTTGGTATTCAATGTTGGTCTTGGTATCAATTGTTGGTCTTTGTATTCAATGTTGGTCTTGGTATCAATTGTTGGTCTTTGTATTCAATGTTGGTCTTGGTATCAATTGTTGGTCTTTGTATTCAATGTTGGTCTTGGTATTCAATGTTTGTCTTTATATGGACTGGTGGTAATTGTTTTGTATGGTTTTTGTTTGAGGTCTTTTAAAGACAATGTCATCACCAAAACTGATTCTTCAATCATGACTCTATTGACGGACTTCAAAAACGCAGCACCATGTTTTCTTTTTGTTCACATTTTCAGATATGCAACAGTGTAAAATAAATGTACGATCTTGATTTCAATTTTTGTCTGAAAATGTTTGCAGTTCAAAAGTTGAATTGATTACGTCATGTTTAATGTTAAATTTGGATAGTATAAACTGAATCCCTCGTTTACCCTTCCCCTGTTACACTTTCTAATCTGGCCTCTGTCGCACCAATTACAGTGTGTTTTGGTAATTATGCATGCGGTTTACTTTTTAGTACTTGAAAAGTTTTTCTACAGTCGATTCTTTGGCATTTCAGTATATGGGAAACATTTATTGCGTAAAATCTGTTTGCCATTACATTCGACGTTGCAGCCGTAAACTTGTCTCGCATATTAAATTGCGCAAATTTTATTGACGTGACGTCTCGTTCAATTTTTCATGTCACCATACCAAGGACCGGTAACTTCGTATTCTGGTCAGGATGGTCATCAGCAAATCCTTTATGCATGTCCTGTTGTTGGGAGACAGTAAGAGGAGTTTCTGATTAGATTTGTTTTGGTTACATGACCAGAAGATCAATCTGCATGTTTGTGTGTAATTGGGTTTTTTGAAAAATATGCATTTGCGAACTATTATTTTTGCGGTGATTATTCTCGTTGAAAGTAATCTAGGATGTACGAAAATGTTTTCATTTTATATAATAGTAATTGTTTTAATTTGGTTCATGTTGTTTCGTCAATTATTCCTGTGCTGATGAATGATTAGTTAATGATGACCGTCACGGTCAAGTTTCTGCACAACTATGGTAGTGTTTCTTTCTAGAGGAAATATCCGTGACAGTGGTGGATCCAGGATCCAGGATCTGATTCTGCCCCTGTGCGACACACCAAGCTCCATATATTTACTCATTATATATCTTCAACTCCGCATTTTTCAGACTGATGATCAACATTTTAACTGGTTATCTATAAACTATTTCTCGTTTGAATTGTATAATATTTGTCATTTCAAACATTTTAGAGCTTGCTATGCAGAATTTGTTTTGTTCATTGTTGAAGACCGTATGCTGACCTATAGACGTATAGTGCTGGCAACCTTTTACGACAGATTGGTCTCATTTATAGAAATATATCATATGCATTAATACCACATGTTCTTACCGCCTCGATGTTAATTCATATTGTCCATGTAAAAAGAAAAGCAGTTTGTTAATGTACAAAACGATAGTTAGGATCATATAGGGAAAACGGTACTATTGCATTTTCCCAGCATTAGGTTGGCCTTTTGTTGTCCCCAAGACAGGTGAAGGAAGTCAACTTAGGAGCGCTGTGATTGGATGTAAGGGTACAATATTTTTTTTTATTTATCTATGAATGACTGCAGTGTGTAAATTTACAATATGAATTTTAAAACCTATTAAAATATTTTCTAGAGAATTATTCGAAAGGCTTCCAAAATTTTATGAATTTGGTGTAAATTTACTGTGGGCATGGATAACATAAACAAGCTTCGTTTGAAAATTGGTCATGATAATATTTGGCTTCACTTTTTAAAATAGATTGATAAAGTACTAACACCACACATCCAGGTTTTTATTATAAAAAGTGGTAAATTTAGAAGATATTGGTATTGTCGCCTATGGTAGAATAAATAGTACCGTTTTCCCTATACATGATAGCTTGGTGTGTTACTAATTTTAGTATTAGTGTGCCGTGCCAGTCGTGCCGACCACGAAAAACACTCACCGAGTTTGTTCCGCAGTTGGCCTGCTGTTTTACGAAAATATTACCCCTTGTTTTCCTTTCAGTGGAGTTAAAATTCTTCTTCCGATTTTAATACATACATATAAGATAAAGTTCAGGAGAATCAGTATGCTGGTAATGTATTAGACATTAAATAAAGACAAAAAAATAGCACATTGTAGCAGCTGGAGATTTGTGAAAGGAGCGAAAGCGTGAATTAAAAACTTTTATTATCTGTTTTAAAATAATTTTTTATACAATTAGTATATACACACCTGGAAAAAAGTAGTGCAACACTTCCATTGAGAACAATGAAAAATGACATGATCGAATGTGTATAATTTGGGTTTTACCACATACTTTTTATCCGTTTATGTTTTGAAATTGAATTCATGGTATTAAATAACTTTCCATTCATTAGTAATGCTACATGGATAGGACATAACAGCTGCACGGAAATAGTTTTTCGCGCTTTTCACTAAGGATGCAAATTTTGCAGGACTCATTTTTTCCAAAACATTTAGTTCTGCAATACAGCTCTAATGCTGCGTCTCTTGAGTCTGTATTTGCCTGAAATGTAAGTTAATAACACAAAATCATTTTTTAAATTTATATAATTAAGAGTCCTCTGTTCCCAGTTTGAAAGACTATTTTATAAAGTCGGGTTTTTCACTTGATATAGATTAAACGGATTAAGTAGAACCAAAAGATTTCAGTTCTTTAGAAATATAGGATAATATTTTTAAAATATATAGGGGCACTTTTATAATTACGGTAAAACATGGTTTGACGAACCTTTGTCATGACACTAAGAGAGAACGTGGACACTGGACACATCTTTAATTATGATTACATGTTTACAGATTCCAATTTTCCATTAACAGATCATATTTCATCAACCAACCACGTTTTTAAATATGAACCCTGGTCTCCGGAAGTTACTTTTCTCTCAAGGAAATAAAAAGTATCGACTTGAAATGTTATACCGACCCGTACTATTTAATTACAGTAAACTTATTAGCTCTGGATAGACAGGTAGTCACACGTGCTGGACTAAATGGTCTAATATTTACAGTGTCGGTCATTATCTCGACGTAAATAGCTCGACTATGTTGGCTTATGACAACAAAAGTCACAGGTGTATACAAAGCAGTGCCGTTATTGAGTTAATTAATGCGAAGTTAATGGTGGCGCATTAGAGAAAACGATTTCCGTTTGGATGGGACGATCACCAGTCAGGATCATTATCCCATGGCTGATCTTGTTTGATTACCAAACAAATCGAGCGACTAATTTAATGGCAGCGGATGAAAATCAAATGTGAATCTGTGATCCAATAAATTTGTGTTTTACTTTGATTGAGCCGCATTAACAACTGACAATGAGAATCCACCATAAAGTTTGACATCCTTATTCATGTTCCCTACAACTTTTACCAGATTATGCATAGCTTTCTCTGTTGTTTCCAATATGCAGTAAATCCTAGTCACAATGCTTTATGACCCATCTTGTTAATTCTTCAATTTCACAAAAGGATTAATTTTATGACGGGCAAATCGAAAGATTTTGGTAAAAAAGTAATGTAAGGATTAATTGACAATTTCTTGAAGATATAAATGTCACCAAGGGTTTCGCAAAGTTTTATATAATGTCATGTTTGATAAATGATAGAAAAACAATAGATAAATCGCGAAAAATACACATTTATTTATATGTGAATAATGTATATTCTTTGTATCAACAGTAAAGGACATATTGTAAAACTTTTCTACAATGAAAATATATAGAACTAGTCATTTGAAAAGACAGGAATAATAGACGAATTCGAAAAGTTGAACAACGAAATAATAAGAGTGCATGCGGTTTATCATTTTGTTGATGTAATACATGAAAAACTGTTTTTTTAAACCATTTTTTTAAGAAAAATATCTTAAAAATTACTGTTTTATTTTGCTTTCCTTCACATTTGTACCTGGGTGTAATTATTTTTTGTTATATCCTTTTCTCCTTTTCCTTTACCATTGTTCAACCACGATTCAATCACAGATTTCAATCAGAATGAAGCAAAATAATTTTAATTACGAAACAGAAAATCTGAAAATAACATTTTTTTTTTGTTCATACAGATCTCAAATTTGGCATTTTTACTCCCGGATCATTATATATTTTTTATGAAAGATACCAAAGGGACATTCAAACTCATAGATCGAAAACAAACTGACCACGCCATGGCTAAAAAGTCAAATACTAAAGTACAGAAGACACAACATAGGAATCTAAGCAACTGGAACCCCACCAAAAACTGGGGATGATCTCAGTTGCTCAGGAAGAGTAGGCAGATCCTGCTCCACATGTGGCATCCGTCTTTTATGAAGTTATTATATCAGAAAAACTCTCGTTTGACAATCATCTAGTTAGATTACCCCTCTTTCTCGACTAAACAGAGAATTAATATTTTATTAAAGTCTCACCATAAAATTACATATATTTACACAATAAAATATTCATACAGGTACATAAAACATACATGCATAACAACAAAATTTAAATTAACTTTGTATGTGCCAATCTTAAAAGCTTTTTGAGAAACTGGTCACGCAATATTAAAAGAAAACAATTCAATATTGTACATATTATTTATAATATATATTTGCTCAAGAATATCATCAAAATGGTTCTCTCAGGGCAGGCCGGCTTTCTTCACCAATAAAATCTTACCACCACGAAATAGAACAATAATGTTGAAACTGGCGTTCTTCAAACAAAAATCAATCATTCAATCAATTAATTACTAGTAATCTATTTTGTTCTTCGAATCAAATTTAGGTTCCCAGTCCGTCAAATATGTGCACGTTTTGCAAATGTTCGATGATTCTTCCATTGTATGCAGCAATGTGTCTTAAATGAGTGCAAATAAGCATTTTAGATATATAAAATGATAGTAAGTTTCTTAAAAAGTTTTTAAAATATTTTGCTGGATCAAAAATATATTTGAAATTTCTCGTTTTTTCACTTGTCAAGAATGGTATAATACAAAGACCTCTCAGTGCTAACCTAACACAACTAATACTCTAGTTCAGGGAAAGCTTGTTCTCGACCTAGAATGGCTGCGTTTTAAACAACTATATCATTTTCATCATTTGAACTCCGTTACATAGTTGTCCCATCGCCACTTTCGTATCACATCTTCTTCTTTTTTATTAATACAATTTATTTTAAACAATATGTCATTCGAATAAATTGAATAGGGTTGGACAACAGGCATATCCTATGTAAGCCCTCTCCACAAAACAAGGTACAATGTATTACATTCAAACAAAGCAACACAAACACAATGGCAACTTAGTATTAATTTTTCAAAATTCCTCATAACTGACTGGAATGATGCTTCAAATGCTTATCTCAGACAAAAAGTATGAATATTCTTAGAATGCTTCAAATATTAACACAATATTATATCTCATAACTATAAATGAACGTTGTTCGCTTAATATTTACTAGAAGTTATACATTAATTATATATTTATAGAATATAAAAGTAAAACAGTTGACTCATTTCTACGGAAAGAAAAATGAAAAAGACGACTTCTTTTTTCCAGGTTCGTAGCTGAAATTTTTGCAGATATAGTAATCCAATTTATTTTATCATGAACTTTTTGTAAACATGAATGTCTGCTTCCCTTTTTGACCAGCACCATAATTATAAGGCCAATCTTCTTAACCGTTAGTATATTGAAGGCAAGTCCTCTGTTGTTTTGGGTGTCCGAGTACACAATTATTTCGTAGTGCATTTCCTTTAGACAATAAATGGAAATAAAAAAAATCCCACCTGCGCTTTCTCCATAATATTTTTACAGTGTGTTGTACTACTTTTGGGACAAATTATATCAAAATTATAGAAAACTTCATCAGCTCTAACTCAAAATATGGACAATTTTATGTGAAGGGGGGCTTGAAATCTTTTGACAGCTTCCGAAATGCTAATTTTTGACCTTTTTCAACTGGACCAAATCACTACTTTACATTATAATTCATGAATCAATTTTTTTTACAGTGTAATTTTATCCCCCTTCTTGCTACTTGAGGCATAAAACATAAATAAATAAATTTGGAAGGGGTATAAAAAAAATTGACAAGTAACACACTGTCCACAGTAGGGACTATATTCGGGACGATAACTGTGTACTCGGACCTAATTGTTGACCATTGCTACCAACACATTCCTAGTGGCTTAAATAGTTACCATCGACGCAAAAATGCAGTTACTTTACCGTGTAAAATGTGCCAGCTACTAATGCAGTTACTTTAACGTGTGCCAGCTACTAATGCAGTTACTTTAACGTGTAAAATGTGCCAGCTACTAATGCAGTTACTTTAACGTGTGCCAGCTACTAATGCAGTTACTTTAACGTGTAAAATGTGCCAGCTACTAATGCAGTAATACTTTAACGTGTAAAATATGCCAGCTACTAATGCAGTTACTTTAACGTGTAAAATGAGCCAGCTACTAATGCAGTTACTTTAACGTGTGCCAGCTACTAATGCAGTTACTTTAACGTGTGCCAGCTACTAATGCAGTTACTTTGACGTGTGTGCCAGCTACTAAATACATTGAAGAAATTCATTTTGAAGCTCATTACATTGAAAGAAATACTATGGGAATTTGTCCACAAAGAAAATGTTTCATCTAAGAAAAATATAGCAAGGATTTGCAAATTAACAATTGTTTGTCTGTCCTTGCTCTGACAGAATTAATCCTGTTCATCTTAAGTTTTTTTAATCTCGTAAGATAAACGGATAATATTTGACCACATAAAACTTTCGGGTTTAAGATAAAAATATGGAACGTTGAATACTGACTGAACAACGAGTATTTTATACACCATATTCACATATTCTAATTATTCATTATAAAGATTAATGTTTTTTTGGTGATTTCAAGATCAGAATGCTAATTAAAAAGTATTTTTCAGCTGCTTTGAGACTACAAATTCAGTAAATGTAAATAAGTATAAGGCATCAAAGATTGTTTTATTGGAAAAAAAAACTTTATATATATATATAAGGGTGAAAAAAATAATAACTTGTTGGTACCAATGCTTATTTTATTTGAAACAAAAATAAACTTTCTATTTAGAAGTGAAAAGACTGAGTGAAAAGATAATAACTTGTTGGTACCAGTGCTTATATTAGCAATGATGATTTTTTTCAGAGAACTATAATTAGTCTTTCATCATGTTGATGTATAATCGCAGTTGATTCCAATGTATAGGAAAGATACTATAGGATACTTTATCAAAGCTTAAGTATGCAATCAGTGGATCGTTTTGGTCGTAAAAAGTAAATTTAAGTCCAATATCTTTATTCATTTAAGCAATTTTGTTTCACTAATGAACCATTTAACTGTACGCCCCTCCAATTTGCAGTCACATAAAATATGTACTGCCGTGTGTTTTATTTAATCATCGTTTTCACTCATTGGGGGTTTATAAGAAAACGGAATTTTAGTATAATATATTTGTTCTGTACGTCGACCCCCCGTTGCAATCGCTATCCTTTTCTGGGGAAAGTGATTGTACGGACTCACCGATCCGGATATTAATCTTATAATGAAAATGGCGGGAGATTTTGTCATCAACACACAGAGAATCTAATGAAAGAAATAAAATATTTAACAGCCATTCATTGCTGATGTTAAGACACAGTGGGAAACGAAGAAATTGGAGATCCTTGCCTTCGCTCCTGAAATTACATTTTTTTCTTCCTTAAGCATGAATGTCACATACAATGAACAAGCCAGATATAATAATACCGGTTTATTTTGTCTTGTTATAATAAATAAATTAAATTAATTAATACTAAGGTAATTAAAGGTTGGTATCGATGTCTAGTGTTTGCCGTTGGTATTATGTATGATGTGGATGTTGTCGTTACAGTTTATAATAATAATCTTATAGTAAAGTTTATAGTTTCAAGAGATAAACCAAGTTCATTTCCGTAGATGTAAGTTATGCTATATTTTGATTAGGAAACGCTGCCAGTGGTGGTTATGAACTCAAATTGTAACCTCAAAGTCTATAGTATAGTTCGGTGATAATACGACTGGACTTCGGCCTTTCTCGTCGTAAATCCTTAGGCCAGCTATTGCGAGTGGTTAGGGCCACTTTCCTCTGACCTGTGCTACATATTAATCCAGATACTATGAATATTATCAAGATGTTTTGGTAATAAATAATTGAACAAGTGATAATTTGAGCTAAATAACGTAGTTTTTTCATTGTTTAACATACTCTTTTTATCCCTTTTTCATAATCTGAATCTATATTTTCTTTAGGGAATTAATAAAGCAGGGGGGAAATATATTCATTCCGTTGTAATATCATTTTATCATACTTTCTAGAATGTAATTTTTATTATCATATTCATTTTTAAATAATAATAATAATAATAATAATAATAATAATAATAATAATAATAATAATAATAATAATTTTTATTTATTATTTATTATTTTAATCTGTCTGCTATATACAAGCAGGTGAGTGTTTGTATTTCTCAAGTTTCTTCTTTACATAATCTTGCCTTCGGAATGTTTGAAAAACCGAAAACAGATGTAACACAATAGTGACACACGCACCTGTGTCTTTGAACATTTCTCGTACAATGGCGAGAGAAACATGGATGCCACGATAGTTTGTACGGCATGCCAATAATATACTTTTATTAGTTCATCAAAACTGTTGTATACCATCATAAAATGTGCGGTGAGAGTTACATTCTTATCGATCTAATCCCTTTCTTTAACAATCATAAAACCGCTTGATATTAACACCTGTCGAAAAGCAAGGTGCCGCACACGACCGAAAAGTGAGAAAAACCTGCCATTCACATTGTTAGATTAACGATTTTATATCATTGCAAAAATTATGATATCAGTGTATTCACTTTAATGAAGTAATTGAGCATTAAACTTAACAAAATTTAATATACAATTTTTAACAAATATTAATGAATAATTAATAATTTCAGTTTTAATTAAAAAGATTTATAAATCCGACTTTTAAACCTTAACCGACATCTATAGTGTTTTTTTTTTCTTTTAAAAAAAATCACATAAATATGTTTTTAAACCAAAACTTTTCAAACATTAATTTGGAAAGGGAATAAATGTGAAAATAAATATTTAATATGAAACTTTTCTATAAAAAAAATCATTGTTTTTTTATTTCATATATTTATTGTTGATGCTTCCGGTTTTTTTTTATTAATTAAGAACATAAAAAATACATTGCTTTCAAACAATGATACGTATAGTACTATATAAATCTTGTTTCGAACTAGAAAATAATGTTACCCAAAAGCTGCTTTGATTTTGTAATTATCCCTTTATAATTTCAAATATGTCATAAATGAAATTATAAAGGAATAATTACAATGTCTTAATCATTTATATGAAAACTATTGAAAGAACTTCGAGTATACAATTTGCCTAAGATGGAACTTTACAATTAAAACAGATTTCTATACAAAGCATCTATCGTTTAGCTAATGCATTAATTTTAAAATATATTTGTATTCCTTTATTTTAACAGAAAATTTATTGTATTTGAAATGTTGTACGAGTCTGAATTTTCTATAAATTATAAATATACGTACATTTATTGAATTAAGTCTATTTAATACTATCCTATAACAAAGTAAGGTTTTAAAAAGAATGTCTAAAACTAATCCAAAAGGGTGGACTATAGTAATAAACGAATTTCTTTTGGAGTAAACTGTTATAGTTAAAAATGGTATGCATAAAGCGTATCATTAGCACGCAACACAATTTAAAAAAGGTCGCATTAACATATAGTTAACGATAATTTATGACATTTATCTTCATTAAGTGAAGTCGATTGACTTTCCAATATTTCATTACTATTGATATTGAACGAAAATTGAAAGGACTTTTCTCGGTTTGGTATTATTGTCAACATTTATTGTGTACTTGAATAAACAAATGAATACAAAACTGTAAGTTTTTCTTGTCATATTTCATTTCATATGAAAATATTGTTCCTTTAATGCAATATAAAGTCGTTATTTACCTTAAAACGACAGAATTTTCACAGTATCGGAAAACCAGCGTGAAACTGATAGCGTTGTCCACTCATTTTCAAAGAAGGGTTTTAGCCAATCAAATGACGAGTTTTGCCACATTCAAGACACTTGACTGAGAGTGTTAAAAAGCAATTGGAACCAAAAATCAAGCGCAACTCGTATTTCTTGATTCAACTGATATGGATGGTGTTAACAACTCCTCTTTATATTTTCAAGAGCCACTTGCCAAGCCACCAAAAACAGGTAAGCTTTTCTTTTTTTACTTTTATTTATTGATAGGAATCGGATTTCAGGTTAATATTTCTGTACAATAGCAAGTGACCAGTAAAACCTCAAAGGTTTAATTGGAGAATTAGACCCAGAAACTTGGTTGGTTCAGCTTTTATTCAATTTATTTGCAAGAAAATTAAATCTTTGGTTCTCTCTTCCAGATTGTTTAGAACTAAATCATCCAAATTTGATTAAATTTCAGGCGCGCTGTGCCAATATATTATTCTGATTTAGCTAACTAATATAATTAATTATTACTCGTTAGTGCCTATATTGATTTTCAATCATGATCTATATGTCTTGTTAATTTCCAGTGGAGTAAATTTACACATTGTTTTAAGGACAGACAGTGGCACTATTATATTACTATATTCTTCTACTAAAAAAGATTTAGAGGTTTTATATTTAATATTTTTTCTTTCCTTTTCTTTGAGTTCCGTTCTTTGTTTTATAATACAGTAAGTATTATGGATACAAAAAAATATAATTTACAAAAGAAGTCATTTTCTATCAAGGAATTGTATATTTAAATATACAATTCCTTGGTTCTATTAAGTAAAGTTCTTGATAGTTTTGCTTTTGTTTTTAAATATTGAAAAAAACTTCCTTGCTCTTGATTTCGGTATAAACGATTGCTAAAAATGTTTAAAATTTGAAAAACAGTACTGATTTATTAACTTGCATACTTTATCTTTTTATGTATTGAAACTTATATAAGTTTATGTTGATTGATATCCCGTTATATGCTGCATATGCATGTAAACCAGTGAAATTCAAATTGATATGTTAACTAAGAAAAAAATCAGTGTTTAATTTCATGTTTAAAGTGCAAGTTGTTATACTTATATAGCAAAAACAACATGATAATATTGGCATATTTTATAGTAACTAAATTGGGCTTTTTCAGCATGAAAATGCATTAAATATGTAACGTTTACACTCATCACAGAAGACAACTTGAACATACTGGTATTTTGCGTATATACATTTATTTTACTTTATTCTTTTCTGCTAAGATTGCATTTAAAAAATTACAAAAGAATATAAGGAAAGATATAATTATTTATAACGGTCATAATAAAAAAAAAATAAAGACGAATTTTTTGTTTTATCCGTGAAAAATGAATGTGACGGAATTGTATGAATTTTGTTAGTTCGTCATTTCCAATTTTTCGAAGCAGCGTTTGGATTAAAATATTTTATTGGATCTGAACTTTTAAAAGTAAACTTTTACGCCTTCTTTTCCAGACTTGAAGCAAGCAATGACTAATTCCCAGATGATGAACCGAGGGGATAGTGACAGCGGATCCTCCAAAGAACCGGACAGTGGTTCAGAAATAGACAGTGAAAGAGCAAAACAGAAACGACACAGGACAAGGTTTACACCAGCCCAGCTGAATGAACTAGAGAGAAACTTTGCTAAAACACACTACCCTGATATCTTCATGAGAGAAGAACTTGCTTTAAGAATTGGTTTAACAGAATCACGTGTCCAGGTATGTCAAAGCAATAATTATATTTATTATTTATTCAAGATTTTCATCTAAATTTCAATTGACATATTTTTTTAATATGTATATATTTCATTTGTATATCAATGCACCCGTTTTGAAAAAGTAAGAACTGAAGGGAAAAAAACCTATTTCATAGTTCCATATTTTTTTTATAAACGTC
The DNA here is from genome assembly GCF_965363235.1 of Mytilus galloprovincialis. NCBI lineage: Eukaryota > Metazoa > Mollusca > Bivalvia > Mytilida > Mytilidae > Mytilus > Mytilus galloprovincialis. The sequence goes on from NC_134841.1 coordinate 3,768,583, forward strand.
ACTTTTTTATAATGCTATCTTAGTTAATCTGCAGTTAATCTTATAAGTGAGCGGCATGGTTTTTTTTAGATAAACAAATTGTTTTTAACAGGAAAATAATATGGTTTTTTTTTTTAATGATAAACATTATTTTGATCAAAAGAATGGTCACTTTCATTTCGTTGTTTTTCTTAGCGGCAAATTAAATACTTCATATATTAATGGCCCGATCAAATTTATTTATTTCCATAAACTTGATGAACGCATTTTTGTTTCAATATATAATATTTATCTATTCATGTAAGTTCATAGAATCAAATATTAAAGTCTTATGGAACTAAATACTAAAATGAATTACGCTTCGTGTAAATAACATAAAATATAACAAAATATGATTAACAAGGCAAAACATATCATTTTAATAAAGGAACAAAAAATCAAACAAAAATTGTGAAACATTTTAACATAAAATATATATATATATATATTTGTAGTATATACTATTTACATAAATGCTATCCTTCACATATAGAAATCATAATTTCTGATGAAAATGACAAAATGGTTATATAATATTTATCATTTTTAGATAATTAAATTACAAACTTGCTGCAGATGAGTCTTTTAAATCATGGTATAACTTCATTTTCCTATCATTTGTTTTTAATTTGTTTATTTGTTATTTATTATTTAAATTTATCATTAAACTATAACTGCTATGATACGCGTAATAAAGTCTAGCGTTCTTGTCAAGAGCCTAGTAAACCAACCCTACATGTAAATTCATAATAACGTCTAGTGTTCTTGTCAAGAGCCTAGTAAACCAACCCTACATGTAAACTTAAAAGTTTGATAGTCTAAGTGCATGTGGGGTTTGTACCGTGTACTCTGTTATCTTTGGCTCGAGTGGTTTTTACAATGAAATATATTTAAGCAAATATACTATTTTAAATACTTCGACGTTTCATAAAAAAATCATTATGTACTGTCTGTCTATTGCACTTTATTGTGAATATTTCTGGACTAAAGCCTTGTTTATTTCAGTTAAACAATATAGAAAACATTTCTTTGAAATAGACCGACACATTTCGTATCGTTTTAAACAAAAATGACCACAAATAAAAGTACATCAATATTTAAACATGCCAACAGTATCTTTTATTATGTTTGAGACTTTGTCCGTTTCATTTTATTTGACATTAACCGATTCGGACCTTATAAAAGGTTTTATATAAGTGCATTATCCATAATTATAAAATAGATTAAAAAATATCTACTGTAACTCGAACCATTGGTTCAAAAGAAGTTTGTAGACTTGTCAGAAGCTGAAAGTTGTAGAATTACTTATATATACTTATCTGTTTATGCCGATATTAAGTATCTTCAGTCAGAAACTTTTATCTGAGTCAAAACAGACTTTTATTTATATAGACTTCAGAGTTTGTTGCTCGTTCGTAAAATCTGTCCCGTGCTTGTAGTGTATATATAACCTTATATTTTACCATTCTAATTTATGTTTATTGAAGATATACCTCTGGGAAAAGTCTAATAAAATAAGATATATGTTGGGTTTTTTTTGTATTTTCATGATCTCGAACTATTTTGACCGATATCTTTTTTTGTAATGAATGTAATAACATTATTATTTTAATTATAACACACCTGTTAAAATTGATCTGTATAACACTATCATTTGTCTCCCGTTTGTCTAAATAGGGTTTTGATATATAACCGTCACACGCAAATTAGACACCATAATTAACATACAGATTATATTATATCCTTAAAAGAAGCGGACTTCATTTACAATTGACACCCAGATAATTACACTATTAACTTTTCTCAGCTTCTTTCCATAACGAAATACACACGAGGATCTCCAATTTCATCCGCGTGTGGACTGAAATATTAGCTTGAATCCTCTAGGTTGTAGCATTGCGTGCGAGTATATTCGATTGTCAGTGAAAAATGCAATGCGGGTACGTCAGCGCCTGTCCCTCGGTGGTCGCACAGTACAGATATTGATGACTTTACATGTTTGAATGATATGACACGAGAACTCAGCGATTAAACTTACATATTTTTAAAACAAAAATGAAGGAACAGTAATTGGTTATTTTTAACAATGGAATTTAAAGAGTTCCATGAATAACAAGAAGATATTTTGTAACCTTTTTTTTTTTTTTGGTAATTTTCGCTTTAAGGGATCGTGTCCAACTTTTAGCAAAAAATTATGACATTTATCTCAATGAGACTTTAAACTTCAAAGCATTTGTATTGATATTGCCTATTGACACAAATTACAATTAATTGTATTAGCATTTAAATCTATTGTAGGTGTGTTATATTTGATTTTTGATTTCAACACTTACTAACCAATATTAAAAGCCGTTTATTGACCATCTATTAACTAATGGAATGAACAAAACAAACATGGCCACATTCAGGAAAATGTTACAGAAAACGATAGTCTTTTAAAATGCCGACATTGGACAAATAATTTTTGTGTTCCTTAAATGCGTAGGTTAACGGATGAAAATAAACCGAACTGACCTTTTTTTTATGAAGATAACATTTTATACATTTATATGGTCTAAATTGCCGACTTTAATTCGTTCGAAATAATTCTCTACATAAAGAAAACGAAGAGTTAAAGCACATGCGTATAAATAAATTGTTACACATAGGGCTAAATAAAATAAAAAAAAGGCATTAAAAAAATAAAACAGTCTTTTTTATGGTAAGCCTTGTGAACTTTTTCCTGCTTCATTTGATATTTTAAACGAGAGAAAGAGATATACATGTAGTTGTCCCTTATATTTTGATTATGATACACTTAATTTTTTTTTAAAATGTATGATGTATTTCCAGTACACATAACAGCTGTTTCTATGCATTGAAGGATAAAATAAAGTATGTTAGAACCAAAAGGACAACGAAAAGTAAAATCAAATTCCCGTTATGAACCTGCAATCTTAGAGTGATGAAATCACACAATTTTTTAATAGTCCAACAGCAGCAGTACTGACCCTAGTGGTCTTACAGTATATCTGTACATAAACAAATGTGTAATAGCATTTAATTGTAAAGGAAACTTAATACATCAACTATAAAATTCTTATCAACTGCGATTCCGTATGTAAAAACGATTCATTTTACTTCCATGGTTAATAATAATTTTTCTGTTTCAAAAGTTTTACGATTTAAAGTATGCATGCATGCATACATAAACAATAAAAGAATGGCGATGAAAATTGCATTCTGAAAAAATACACGAAACGTATTATCCGAAAAATGTAACAAAATGAATAATGGAAACAGGAAATTCCAAACGAGAACGAAAATTTGCATAAATTTACAATAGTAGAGGATAAACGTCCCAAAAGTCAGTCAAAATCACAACCGTCTTAAGCGTCATTATACACTCTATATGAGTCTAATTAGAATTCTTTTGCGTGTTTTCAGACCATGTGCAGATTGGAAATAAAAACAATACCATGGAGACAGAATCATAACGTGTCTCCATTGTTATCAATTTTAGACAACTTTATGTCTGTCCGAGACTACATCGTGACACGAAAGGGAAAAAGGCCACAAATGATGTTTATAAAACAATATGGCGTCACTAGATAGTTAACAACAACAATTTTCGAAGGATAAGTTAACTCACGTGTTGTTGGTTTTTTTTTACTATTTTTTTCTGTCGGAAAACGAGGGAGTCATTAACACAAGAGATCCCACGACATTAAGATAATGTAATTTCCATGATTTTTTTGTTTGTTTTGGGGTTTGGCGTTTTTGTCATTTTGTAGAAGACGAGGGTGTCATTAGCACATTAAACATTCTACTAGAAAGTTAACAACAACAATTTTCGAAGGATAAGATAACTCACATGTTGATTTTTTTTTTGCTATTTTTTTCTGGCGGAAAACGATGGAGTCATTAACACAAGAGATCCCACGACATTTAGATAATGTAACTTCCGTGATTTTTTGTTTGTTTTGGGGTTTGGCGTTTGTGCCATTTTGTAGAAGACGAGGGCGTCATTAGCACATTAAACATTCCAATGACATTATTATAATGTGACGTCTGTTAACTTGTTCTAAATAGTAGGATTACATTGCGTAGGAAGACAATTATATTTATTTATGCATTCAAAGAAATATTTCATGATGAGGTGCTAAAAGAAGTAATTCAAAATCCAAAAATTATAAAGATATGTATTAAATTGAGATACACTTCATTTAATTTTATAACAGTTTTAAATAAAAGCTTATTGATTGTCAAGTTAGTACAAGTACATTAACAAAATAGACGTAAAACAACATTATACTAAATCTTGGATCTTTTCAGGTTTGGTTTCAAAACCGAAGAGCTAAATGGAAGAAAAGGAAGAAGACCACCAACGTGTTCCGAACACCTGGAGCTCTACTACCATCACCCGGATTACCTCACTTTGGTTCTATGAATGATGGTCTCTGTGGTTTTCATCCATCAGATACTCGCTGGTCTGGAATGTCAAGTATGTCCGGAATGACAAATTTAGGAGGATCTATCAACGGTAATCCACTAACATTTCCGTCATCTTTACAGAGACAAGGACTTGGACAAGGATTTGGTTCACAAGTATCAATAGCAGGCCTGGCTGATGCCGTTAATGTGTCACTGGGTAATAACCTTATGCCTAATGCAAGTTCTATTTATAATTCCAACTATGGAGTCCAAGTTGCTAGTTGTTCTTCTCCCCTACAGTCAAATTCAAATTCGCCACCGGCGATGTCAAATACCCAGATGACGTGTGGAATGCAAGAAATAGGCGAGGCTTGGCGAGGTTCAAGTATAGCGTCATTACGTCGGAAAGCACTAGAACACACGGTTACCTTGTCGGGGTTTCGGTGAAATCTCAACTATCCGTAAATATAACGGTAACATTTTATTTCTGTCTATATACATAGATTCAATTGACTTCTATCGTATTTCTAAGGAATATAACTGTGGAACTTGAGTCGAAATTACTCAGTAGTTGTGGTTTATATTTCTGTTCGCAAATTCCCTGCCATTTGTTATTTACAGACAAAAACTTAAAAGAACAAGAGGTGTCTGATTGTTTTGTGTATATATTTATTATATTTGACTTCACCTATTGTAAAACATAGTTAAGATTAATATTAGAAATAATGGTGCAATTTTAAGCGATCTTGCCGACATAGAATATTTTTTGTGATTTAATTTAAAGGGAACATCTCTGAGATTACCCTTACTAATGAATTGTAGTGCTATTAATATGTTTGTTGTTCAATGTATGTGCTAAAAGTATTGTAAAATTCTTCATCAATGACAGTCAAATGAGCAGGAAATATATCTGCATACATTTTGAGTCAGGATACGTATTGCCATTAGTATTTATCTATTTATTCATGCATAAATTAATTAATTATTGAATGCAATAAATATTTAGCTGCTCTTAGAATAGAGATATTTCATGATAAATGATAAAAGCATGAACAGGTGATTTCTTCATTTAAAAACCTAATTGAGAAAATACACTAACAGACAAAAAGAAGTGTTATAAACATTGTGGATTTGAGCAAATACCATTTTTACCATCACTAAGGTTAATGAAACTTACACAATTGTCTCTTTCTTGTTGTAAGGATATATTGTTTTGCAATATTCACAGTTTGCCCATAAGAAAGCTGTTTAGGGCTAACAGTCGAAAAAAAGTAAATACTAAAGGCATGTATGATACATTTTAGAGAACTTCAAATCTCTTAGAATATTTTCGCATTTCCAATATATATTCCTGTTTATATCTGTGCCATGAAGATTTGTGTATATCTTGTTTAATACGGTATTTGTGATTTATTCAGTAGGATCATTGTTTTAATAATTGTTTTCTACTGTGTAAAACTGTAATAAATAATTAACTATAGAAAAAAACGTGTTCTGTGTCTGATATAATAGCCTGTGCATTAATAGGAATGAAAGTTTTTATTTACTATATAATTGATACGTACGGAGAACCGTTGCAGTATTATAATGACCATATATATCAAGTACTATTTACACAATTTATTTTTCAAACCATATATCGTAAATAATATCTTTAATAATACTGTTGTTATTATGATACCTTCTAGGACGTAATATATAGATGTATATATATTAAGCTAGAAGAATAACGTCTGTTAGTGTGCTGCCTTTAACAATGAGCAAAACACATACCGCAAAGTCAGCTATAAAAGGCCCCGAAATGACAAACGTAAAACAATTCAAATGATATAACTTACGGCCTGCATTTGTGTATAAAAAAACAATGAACGAACAACAAAAAACCTAGCCTCCCGGATTTGTTTTTTGCTTAATCGAGTATTTAACTGTTGCCTTTGTTTATTCCAGTCTTACGACAGGCATATACAAAATTTGCAGGGGTTAAACATGTTAGCAGGTGCCAAACCCTGCCCCTAACCTGGAACAGTGGTATATAACAGTACAACATATGAACAAACTATAAAAATCAGTTTAAGAGGACTATATTGTTCATATCGATACAAAGGTGGAACAACACAGACTGGATGTGGCAGGGTATCCATACATTCCTACAAAAACAGACAAAAAGTAAAGATCTGATAGTACTTGCAGTTTCTGCCAGCTAATTCAAAGCCTACAACAAATCATGCGTGTAGAAACCTACAGAAAGCTGCTTGTACACCTTTCTCGCTGATAGCCTGAACTGTAACAGACTGTAAACTGGTTAAACCAGTTTTATGTGCCCACAAACCTATAAACCTGTTACATGTCGTAAAATTAAAAAAAAAGCTACAACTTTTGTTTACACCATTAACAAAAAAATGTCTTACTTATACCCTGCCCTCTACGTTACACACTATATACGTGCTACTTATACCCTGCCGTCTACGTTACACACAATATACGTGCTACTTATACCCTGCCGTCTATGTTACACACTATATACGTGCTAAAATGACAAGGGGAAAAGTTTCAATCTAAAGCTGACTAGTTGCGTATTGGGTAAACGTTTTGATGGCTATGACGTGTGTTCGCTTGCTAAAGCGACCACCAGTTCTCCGGGGGAAGGTTCTTTTCCTGGATTATTCGGAAGTTACATTATATATTTGTATGCCCCCCGCAACTCAAAGTTGGGGCATATTATTATACCCATGTCCATTGTACCGTTCATCTGTCCGTCTGTCCTTCCGTCCGTCCGTCCCATTATGGGTATATATAGTTATTAAGGAGGCTCGCAGGTATAAGATTTTCAGAAAAAAATTAAACATTAATTTTTCATTACAAATTTCACTTATTACCTTAAGTAGTTGTTACTTTATCATATGGTACAAAAATAATTCAAAAAAATCAATTCGTGTTGGCTCCAGCGAATTTTTGAAATGTAGTTATCATTGAAAAAGCTCCAAATTATCTCCCTTTGGTGCAAAAATGCCATTTTTGGCATTAAAATTGAAATATATTTTTTAACTCATCGGTGACCTATATTTTTTATTGTTGTTTTCGAATAAGCTGTACATAAATTAAATAATTGTAAAATTTTAGCGATTTCTGTAATTTAGTTCTTTTTTATATCGATATTACCGCTATTTCTCTTATTAGTTCAACAGAAAAAAAAGGACATTAACAAAAATGTATGCTTCTTTCGAAGGCAGATTGTGAGCGTAAATGAACGGTGACCCCATTTTTTTATTTCATTTTTCTATTAAGTATAAGATAAAGTTCATTTATAGAAAAATATAGAGAAATCTTATATTAAATAAACAAATTCATTTAGACCCGCGAGCCCCCTTAAGCATAACTCCGCCTACAGTTTGATTCCCAGGAAGTTTTCAATTTGTCATCTGTATTTACATATAGTGAAGTTGTGCATATGTGAAGGGGTTTGGTTTTTATTAATATTTTTTCTTTTTGGGAGATAGTTGAACTTTTCAATTTTTGGGAGTATTTACTTTCATAAGAGGAGCGTTTCCAGATAACTCCTCCTACAGTTTTAACTTTGTCATTTTCTGGGACGTAAGCGATGATTAAATGTTATAGTTTTTCTAAAATAAAACTTCTATAATTCAGTAAGAAGACATTTCTTATCAGTGTTGCTCTGCCAGTTTTACTCTGCCAGTTTTACTCTACCAGTTTTACTCTGCCAGTTTTACTCTTACCAGTTTTACTCTACCAGTTTTACTCTGCCAGTTTTACTCTGCCAGTTTTACTCTACCAGTTTTACTCTTACCAGTTTTACTCTGCCAGTTTTACTATGCCAGTTTTACTCTGCCAGTTTTACTCTTACCAGTTTTACTCTGCCAGTTTTACTCTGCCAGTTTTACATATAACTGAGTACATTATACAGATATGACTGCACGGATTTAGTCAATGAGCAAAAAAACATATTGTATAGTGATAATGATGGAACCTTAAAAGAATCATTGAAAGTATATATCACTTTATCCATCTTACAAAACATATAGATTTATGTATACAATATAATAAGTATCAGACAAAAGACTAGAGTTTCAAAAAAAGAGTAATAAACCATTTCAAATGAATTTAATATAAGCAACGAAAAGATAGTTGAATGAGTAATTTTCCAGGGTACTCCAAGAATACAGTTACAAAACATTGCCTTACTTAAAATCAAACATAGTTTAATGCAATTTTTTCACTTTCATTGATTTTATTGAAAAAGGTTTTAACATTTATTGAATAAGACACAAAGTGCATGCTTAGTTTTAAAATATTGCTTCATAAATAGTTTGCTAGACCAGTCATCATGTTCATGACCATTTCAACGTCGGATATATACCTTTGCTATAGCAATGTTTCAGTGTGCTTTTTGTTGTATTTCGTTAAGGTTGTTGATGGTTAAAAGTCAGTGAAATTTCTATGCCCAAACTTTATATAGTCACTTTTTTATGGTGTAAATCACGGATGTTAATGTATGTACTCAACACCTCTTTCAATTACGACTATATGACGCAGCTCGCTGTACATTTCACATTTGAAGAAGACATTTACACCAGTGTCCGTTGGCTTTTAGTTGTCAGATTACTCATTGGCAATCACACCCCATGCATACTATTTGTTTTTTTCAATAAGCCGACAAAAATTCATGTCAAAAACCATTATCTATACCTCATTGAGAATTGTTTGACTGCGGTCTTTGATGATGTCAAGTCTTTGGTGTTTTTTGTTTAATTTTATTCACAAATGGCATTGACCCCAATGGGACGATTTTGGTCTTCTCTTATTGTAAGGAACGTGCCTCTGTCTATCGCTGAAGACTACAGATTTTTCCCTCTAGAATATCCATTTGGATATGTTTTGTCGTTGGGTTGTGCAACAGGCACTTGTCTACGAAAAAAATCCTATATAAGAAATAGGATTTTTTTCTGAGATAAGTGCCTATGCTATTGTCGTATCATTGACACGCTTCTGTTCATATTCTAATGATTTTTTTTTTTTTGTTTAAAAAAAAACTCTCTTTACACCTGTCATACAAAAAACCTAACCTACAAACCAAACACCTGCGTTATATATTGAGTACAAGTATCAGAATGGTATATATACTTGATATATACTTCAGTACACAATATCCTTTTTTTTTAATCAATGGACAATCTATAGTTTGTTTTTTACATCAATGAAACAACTGTGGTTTGATATTACATCAGTTCACAGTTTGTAACATTGTATTATAGCAGCATTCACATGTAAACAGTTCTTGTCATATATTTGGTTTGCACACAGCCAAGAACCATTAGTCCAGACTCAGTGGGTGCAGTCTGTCGTAATGTTTACTGTTACTCTCTGTAACGGAGGATATGATATCCATGAAATTATACTCTTAAGTACTGAAACACCCTGACAATATCGGTTACAAAAATTGTTGTCATCTCGACATAATTTAACATTCAATTTCAATAAGTATAAAAATGTATAAGGGTTCCGCGGAATCCAGTGTCTCGCCTACTTTTGCTGTTAATCGCAGGCCCAAAGTATTCCTCTTGATACTATCTTTTGATTGTCATGATTGTAAGAGGCTTCTGTCCAAGTTTGGTAAAAATCCAGGATAGTTTATGAATCTTATAAATGTTTTTAAAAATTTAACTGCAGACTTTGTAATGTTAACTGAAAAAAAACTAAGTCCATTTATAAGTAAAATACGGATACACAGGTACAAAATTTAAAAAAAAAAAACTCCTTCTCGATATTAGCTTTTTATCATAAACAAGCTTCTGTCCAAGTTCGGTACAAATCCAAGATCGTATAGGAAAGTTACTAAAATTTAAAAAAAACTTTCACCACAGAGTGAATGTGTTGTTTCCTGGCAGAAAATCTAAGTCAATTTAAAAGTAAAATACGGAAAAGATGGATTTTATTTTTTGAAAATTTCCATCTGGATACTATCTTATTACCATTAACAAGCTTCCGTCCAAGTTTGGTACAAACCCAGGATATTTTAAGAAAGTTATTAAAATTTTAAAAACATTAACCACAGAGTGAATGTAATGGTTCCTGGCAGAAAAACTAAGTCCATTTAAAAGTAAAATACGGAAAAGATGTAATTTTATTTTTACAAAATTTACTTCTAGATACTATGTTATGTTTATAAACAAGCTTCTGTCCAAGTTTGTTTGAAATCCAGTATAGTTTAAGAAAGTTATTAAAATTCCAAAAACTTTAACCACAGAGTGAATATTGGTGGATGCCGCCGCCGCCGACGACGACGGAATGTAGGATCGCTATGTCTCGCTTTTTCGACTAAATCGAAGGCTCGACAAAAATGATAGACATTAGACATTATTTTTATTAAACCAATCATGGGCCCTTGTCGGGCAAGATACAAAAACATCATACAATGATTATATAAACATTAGTGAAATACACAATATTATAAGTAATACACAAATAATAAATTGATGATATGAGCAATGTAGGATATATTTAAGGTAAGAGGCATTGAGTGCAATGAGGTCGATTTAATATTAAAAGAATATGATATAAAGTTTATTAATACGGAAACAAAAAGTAAAAATAGAACCAGGAATATAGTGTCTCATGATACATTCAGTAGTAAGATAGATTTGAAGCATAAATTTCAGAACTGCGAAAACCATCAAGAAAAACGTTCGTTCTTCCGAAATTATATGTTATTCTCAAGTGTATCCCTTTGTTTGAGCAGCTTTGTAAATCCAAATCTACATGTCTCTTTTGAACATTATTTGCAATGGTTCATCCGTTGTAAGGTACGGCATGCACAAGTTGAAATCGTTCTCGGTTCGATAATTAAAACCGGAATTCTAAATGCGATAAATCCCTGATTTCCGGTGCAATTCATCAAACTTTAATAGTCTCTGACAAATCTCCATTTAAATATTTTAGATCGTGAAATGATATTAACTGTTTTATGTGAGCTATAAGTTGCTGTCGTAATTAATCTTAGAAGCTCTTAAAAGTCGATTCCTGGACCATTATTGCGATAATAACTTTACTAATAATATTTTATTGGCTAGAGTGTATTCTTAGCACTTTGTGTCGTGGCAGACATATCTAAGTGTCGAGCGAATGAATCAAAAACGCATCTTAATCAATTGTGATGTCGTCCTGCACGTGCTTATTTATTAAATTACTGCTCGTCATTCTTTGGTTAATTTTGTCTTTGAAAAATTATTATTTTCAGAAAGCTCTAGCAAAAAGGACAGACATTGTATTGTAGAAATTTCGAAATTTTCGGTCTTCAAATATTTTCAATTATAGTCGGAAGGAAGACTGCAGATAAAATATTAGGATGTTTAAATATCATTTAAAAGAAAAGTGTGTTTTTTTATTTATCAAAATGTGATATATATAATCATCAAAACTTATTTTATTTATTGGATATATTTTTTTTGAAAGGATTTATTGTAAAACCAGAAGAAAAAAAATCAGGAAATTATTAACTATTTCTGTTTAGTTGGTCTGCATGAAGTCTTGAATATTTAACGGTTTAATTATTAAGAAATTTGAAAATGTTCCTTGATTGACATTCGAATACTTCTTTTTAATATTCAACTGAATCACATACTTTCAGTGGAATGATATTGAAGTGAGCGGAGTAGGGAGACGCAAGGCATACGGTATTTTAACTTTCCTCAGTATACTCCGAGTATTATATATAAACTCATTTACTTGGTACTCGAATCATCAATTTAAAAATTTAAATTGGTTTATATGTTGTTAGTTATAGGAAGATGTGGTATGGTTGCCTATGAGACAACTCTCCATCCATGTCACAATTTATAAAAGCAACCCATTATATAGGTCAAGGTACGATCTTCAACACGGAGCTTTGGCTCACACCGATTAGTAAGCTATAAATGGCCCCAAAACAATACTAGTGTAAAACCATTCAAACAGGAAAACCGATGGTCTAATTTATATAAAAAAAAAAGAGAAACGAGAAACACTTATGAACAACATCAACAAACGAGTTCGAAATTGTATGATCACAAGACATATTCTTTGTACGTCTATGTGTTCGATAGCTTAAACAGTATATAAGTGTATATAGATCAATAAACTGAGGAATCTATTTCATGAAAGTATTACTAAAAGTTGCATTTGCAACCTACTTCTTACGTGTTGTTTGGTCTTTCTTGATATATTTGAAAAACCTTATCGCTTATCGCTATTTGGTGCCTCGTTCACACGTACATTTAATTCGAATTGAATTCGAATCGAATGAGAATCGAATTCGCTCTTCGCCTTCACACACTCTTCATTTTTAATTCGAATTGATTCGAATTAGCTAATTCGAAGTATCCAATTCGCATTAGAAATACGCTTTTGTTAATTCGAATTGAAAGTCAACGTCGTTTGAACAGTTTTTGATGCGAATTTGACGCGCATTGCAATTCGAATGAGAATTGACGTTAGGGCGTAAAACTTTCGAATGCGAATTAAACTAATTCGAATTAGTTAATGCGAATCGAATTCGAATTACGTGTGAACTCAGCATGGAAATCTGCGACACTTGACCTGAGATTTATATATGCAAAATTTTTAAATTTCTGCTCATTGTCCGTGCAAGTCTGCAGTGGAACAATAACAACTGAAATTTAAAAAGTACAAGAAAGAGCACTTGGCTTTATTTATCAGTATTATAATGGCACATATGAAGACTTACTTCAAAACACAAAAATACCATCACATAACTTCATGATCTTATAAACATTAAAGAAACAAAACATTCTTTTAGATATAAAAACTTAATAAATGCCTGCAGTAAGAACTACAAGGTATGGCTTCAGATATTTTGCAGCCAAACTATGGAATTAAGTTGCCAAACCACTTTAGACCTGAAATATCTTTTAACCAATTCAAGAGTATAATAAACTCATGGGATGCCAACTCATACCATTGCAATGCATGTGCTTAGTATTTTTTTTTTATGTTTTATGTTACAGTTTTGAAACATAATAGTGCTGCTTATTACTTTATTTGCTTAGCTTTTTATAATTTGGCCCCCGATTGCTTTTGTGTTTTATGTAGGCTATCTACTGCAATGTTGCTATTAGCTTAGTGCTCATGCATTTATATGACATTTATTATATAAATTAGTTCAGCCTTGCCTAAATGTGCATGAAATATATCATGTATATGTTCTATGTCTTTTATGTTTTAATATTAGTATAGAGTATGCTTAATATGACTTTAAATGAATGCAATTTGTCATGACCTTTGTTCATTCTCACTTTCCTGTCCTGACACAAATCATAGCCAAGGTGATTGATAATGCTACAGTTGAGGAACAGTTTGACCTAGATCAAACCTTAAAAGATGTCAACGACAACACAATTTCATCTAAGCTTGATGATTCCCTAACATCCAGCAAATCCACCATACACCAGAATGTGCATGAGCGTACAAATACACCTACCATTACATGTAGCACGTCGGAAAACACAAATTTAGTGGACCACTTTTCTCGTATTGAAAAAACAATAACTGAGGCTATCATGCAAACAGCAAGCCAACAATCTAATGATTATACCAAATTGATCACGGCAATCACCACTTCTTGTGAAACTCTAACTACCATAATAAAAGCTAACCCGAGAGCGGTAAAGACCAATCTGAGGTTACCTCCCTTCAAAAGACAATATCAACACTTCGAGATAGGCTTTTACATGTAGAGAACCAACTAAAAATTCAGGATGGTAACATTCAAATAGAAAGATCAAATAATGAAGTAAACATCAAAAGCTTACAATCACTGCTTGATGAAACAATTAAGCAAATAAAGCAATCTTGTGAAACTTCCCAATATGAACTCAATCAGTACACCGAAAAAAAATAAAGGCGAAAGATGAGGAAATACAGCAATTAACACAAAATATCAGAAAACTGAAAACAAATCTGGACACAGCCCAGGATGAAGTAATCCAACTTAAAAATCATATTGCTGCCCAGCTTGATGCTAACATGGCCAAGGAGACTTCTACTAATAAGGCAGCAACAAATCAACAGCAACATAGGAATGACACACAGAGCAAACCGAAAGTTCTTTTTCTAGGAACATCGAACATTAAAGCCATTAACGAGGCTAAGCTGACTACTGCAGCTACTGTGGAAAAGGTGGTGAAATATACATTGAAAGAAACAGTAGCTTATGTCACTTCACATGAAGACAGACCAGATTTGGTTGTACTTCACTCGTTAACAAATGACCTGAAACACCTTACTCCACAGCGATGTATTGATGAACTTGATCAATTAATATCTTTAATTCATGATAAATGGTCACTTGCTAAAATTATCATTTCTTTAACTACCCCAAGAAAAGATGATATTGGGTTTTTTACAAATGGTCAAATCATAAATGCCTTAGTCAAGCAGTTAATTATTGGAAATGAAGTCACGAGTGTGACATATTGTGAACATAGTAAGTAATATGCTGTTACAGGGAAATCCCATCAATGATTTATTAACTGATGATAAATTCCACTTATCTACAAAAGGGTGTCTATTTTGGCCAGTAATATTAAAAAATAAATACATTGGGCCTGTGATATTCCTATGCCTACCCAGCAAAGAGGGCGGTCCCAATCCAAGGGGCCAAAAGGTTATGGTAGGGGCACAAGAAGACGTTAGACTGGGAATAAGCTGTGTTTCAAATATCAGTCAGTAAGTTTGTTTGCTTTTTTTCTCTCTCTCTCTCTCGTATTATTTTAATATAAAAATATTCACAGGGGAACTATCAGAGTTTGTTTCTTCTTGTCTCTTGTTTATTTGAGGGTGCATTTACATATACATGCACAACAGCAAGCTCACATGCACATAAATTCTAAATATTGAACTATATATCAGGGTGACAGGGTAATGTCGGTAATGTTGTTTTTTTTTTTTGTTTTTTTTTTTTTTTTTTACTATTTAATTTTGTATTTATTTTGTTTTGTCGTTATCTTACATTTTACCTTGCTGCAACTATGTAACAATTAGCTATGGATACATTTGTGTGTGTATGTAGTATGCCAGCTACAACTCATATATATATATATATATATATATATATTATATTATATGCATAAATATCTGTGTGTTTATGACGAAACATTGTTTTATCAGTTGTGAAAATATTTACAGTATTATTACTCTCATATCATTGTAGCTAAAACCCTAAAATTTTGTTATATAAAGATATTGAGTTAGGATAGCCAGTATCTCGTATTTAATTTCTTTAATTAATATCTAAATTCATTAAAAGAAATTATTCAATAATATACTATTCAAAAAAATTAAAAGATAGAATTAAAGACACTCTTTTATTTTGTAAATGACTTGTGATAATTTATCTTCCATTAAAATGGGCTTCTGGAACGTGGGTGGTCTAAAAAAAAAAAAGACAAAACAACAAGATTCAAGACCCCCTTTTTTTGAAACATATAGAAAATCTAGATCTAGTGTTTCTCGCTGAAACCCACTTGGGGTATGATTCTAATATAACTAATATAGGGTCGTTCCATTGTCATCTAATTTGTAGACCTCTAACTAAATATAACAACAGGCATTTTGGAGGACTTGCAATACTACGCAAGCCCTCACTAAAACAACATGTCAAAATTCTAAAATCATCTATCCCAGATTTTCAGTGGGTGAAATTAGAAAAACAATTCTTTGGATTTGACAAAGATCTTTTTATATGTGTTGTATATAACCCACCAGAAGGGTCGTCATACTCTAAAGGACTTGACCATGATATTCTTACATGTTTAGAAAAGGATATTGCTTTCTACCAAAAACAGGGTAATATATTATTGTGTGGGGACTTTAATGCCAGAGTGGCTTCTGATACAGATTTTATCATAGATGACAGTAATAATCTTTCTCCATTATATCAGTCCTATTTCAGCGATAAACAAATTCTTGAAAGAAGGAGCAAAGATGATAAACTTGACTCAAGGGGCAGGGACCTGCTTGACTTGTGTATTAGTAACCAAATAAGGATTCTAAATGGTCGAGTTCTTGGTGACACCTTTGGTGGGTTAACATGTTATACTCCTAATGGAGCTAGTACAGTTGATTATGTTTTAGTGTTGGAGAGTATCCTAAATCAAATTTTGTACATGAGAATATATAATTTTATACCAACACTATCAGACTGCCATTGTTTGTTGGAATGGTCATTGTCTGCTAAATATTGTTTAAAAACTGATTGTGATAGTGTTAAAACTCGTAAAATGTCACCAGGTTTCATATGGTCAGATGACTCACCAGCTCTTTTTCAAGATGCCCTTTTTACTGCAGAAATTCAGCAGCGAATTGACAAATTCCTTAAACTAGAGCCCATACATTCCCAAAATGCAATTGATAACGCATCTCTATAATTGACAGACATTATCATAACTGCTGCCAATATTTCTCTTAAAAGGCGTAAAGCCCAGACGGGTAAGGGGGTTAAACACCAAGAGTGGTTTGACTGTAATCTTGCATATTTGCGAAAAAAAAACTATTTAGTTATGGGACAATTTATTCTCGATTTCCCAGAGATCCTACTGTTATTAAAGGTCACTTTTATAAACTACAGCGCTTATATACTAAGACACGGAAACACAAATACAGGGAGTACAAGCAGTCTTTGTTGAAGCAAATAGAAACACTGCATGAGGAAAACCCTAAGCAGTACTGGCATTGATTGATGAACTGCAGGGTAAGGAAAAGGATGATAAGAGTGCATTAGTTGCACCATTTGATTGTTTGAATCATTTTAAAAATTTGACCGAACCAAAAGATGAGTTTAAAGAACGACTGCAATTTTTGGAGGAAAAGCTTAACATTCTTGAAAAAAAGTGCTTTATAGTAGGATCTCTGAAACCGAAATATCTACTGCTTTGTCATCTTTAAAAATTAGTAAAACAGCAGGGTTGGATAACATCTCAAACAGTATGCTAAAATATGGTCAAACCTCTTTGTTACCTTGTTTACTAAAAAATTTTAATAATTACCTCTCTTATGGACATTACCCAGAACCCTGTACTACTGGTTACATATTCCTAATTCATAAAGGGAATGATGCATCTGACCCTAATAATTATAGAGGAATAACTATCACTGATGCTTTGGGGAAGCTTTTTAATAAAATTCTTGACACCCGTCTTTGCAAATTTTTAGATAAATATCAGATTATTAAAGATAGCCAAATTGGTTTCACAAGAAAAGCACGACCATCTGACCATATGTTCATACTTAAGACCATTATTGATAAGTACTGTCATACTAAAGAAGGTAGAGTGTTTGCCTGTTTTGTTGATTTCCAAAAGGCCTTTGACACGGTCATTCACCCAGGTATAAAACTCAAGTTATTAAACATTTGGGCTAGGTACAAATTTTTATAATATAATTAAGAGTATGCCCAGAGTAAATCGTGTATTCGATTAAAGAATAGAGTAACAGACCTTTTTGCAACTAAGGTGGGAGTGAAACAGGGAGATCATTTGAGTCCAAATTTGTTTAAAGTTTTCATAAACGATCTCCCTGATTATCTAGAAAAGTCACCTGATCCAGTCTTGGTAAACTCCAAGCCAGTTCATTGTTTATTATATGCTGACGATATTGTCATTTTTTCTACCTCGGAAAAGGGGCTTCAGTGTAAACTTGATCAATTAAATATTAAAGTATTGTAAAGATTGGTGTATGGAAATTAATTTAAAAAAAAACTAAGGTGATAGTATTCAACAAAGCAGGCAGGCATATAAAACATAATTTTTATTTTGATGACATGTTGATAGATTGTGTTCAACATTGTAAATATTTAGGTATAACATTTAGTGCATCAGGATCTTTTTCCCTTGCTCAGAAGGAATTGTACAATAAGGCATTGAAAGCATACTACAAGCTACGAAAGGACTTCTTATCACTGAATCCAAACATTAAAAACAGCCTCCACGTATTTGATCATACAAGTAAACCCATTCTTTTGTATAGTTCGGAAATTTGGGGCTTTTTTAATCCCTTTAAAAAAAATTAAATTCTCAGACTTCTACAGATGATGAAGCCTATCCTAAACTTCTTTCAGAAAGATTACATATGAAATTTTGTAAATTGTTATTAGATGTGGGGAAAAGAGCAACTAACCTTGCCACTCTTTCAGAACTTGGGAGATTTCCTTTACATTTTGATATCACCAAATCTATGATCAGATACTGGCACAGGCTTGAAATTTGGGTTTGTCCTTTCCCTTACTAAAAGATGCATATTTAGAGTCAAAGCTATTATTTGAATCAAAAATTCCCTCTTGGTATGGATCATTAAACTATTTGCAAAAAAAAATTAATGGGCTTGACAGTCTAGCCTTTGCAAGCAACTTTAGATTCAAAATTTTAATTAAAAGTTTTTGTATCAGCACTATGAAATACAGTGGGGATACGAAATGCACAATTGTGCTGATGGGAAACTTTGTAGCTATAGCACTTTTAAGACTCATTTTGGTCTTGAAAGATATCTTACTATATTACAATCGCCTGAGCAGAGGAGAAATTTCACTCGATTGCGTATTTCTTCTCACAGACTAAGAATCGAACAAGGTCGCTATCAGGGTACTCTCCGACAAGACAGGATATGTCTCAGGTGCACCTGAAATGAAGTTGATGATGAAAAACATTTTTTATTCTCGTGCACATCATCTCAAGATAAGAGAAATTGTTTAAATTCCACTATTAACTCACTATATGCCATAACTTTATGCATTTGATTCCTAGCCAAAAACTGATATGACTTCTTAATGTAGAGAATCTTGATATCTTAATATCTGTCTGTGAGTTAGTTGATGAACACAAAATATAACTTGAAAGATAAATATTTAAATCAGGCTGTCTGCACTAGGCACGAGGTTGGCATGGCGGGGTATAGGACACATCGTATAAGTTCTATTACCTTTCTGTTTGTGATATTTTTTTATCAAACTGCTAATATTTTATCCTTTTCGTAATATGTGCACTTTGGAATGTCAATTAGCATTGTCCCTTGGTGCCTCTTGCAGTTGTGTCACTTTAAAAGTACTGAATAATACATGAAGACTGTTGTCTCTTATTTGTGTTTGTGACTATGTATACTGTATTGTTTATTATATTTGTAAAATAATATATATTGTAATGATATTCATATCATGCTCCTTGTGAGCCCATTTTATGGAAATAAAGCATCTTTTTCTTCTTCTTCTTCTATACTTCATGCGCCAAATTGCGTTTTCTAAGAAGGCCATTGCCCAAAATAAAAAATATTGGATCACAAGAAAATCTTTTTCCGGCTTTTTAAACCTACTGACAGCCCATGACGATTTTAATTTTAGTATTACAATCACTATTGACAAAAACCAATTTATGATTTATGGACAGATCCGACATTGTCAACTATAAATGACAAAACAGAATACTATAGATTTACACTAACATTCAACAACTTTGGTATTATCTCGGAAAGTTAACATTAAGGTAGGTTTGTTTGTCAGTATGAATAATGATTCAGACATTTAAGATAAATTAGGGTTACTTCCCTTAGCATACTCATTATACCATATATACTGTAATGAATTCTGAACGCAACACAATTAAAATTTTCGACACTTGTATGCGGACCACTTAACATGTTTAAGGGGCGGGGCAAAGGTCTCGGGCAGCCTTATATATGGTTTAAGAATAGTCATTTAACATGTTCCACTACGGCTATTGAATTGGCTTTTGGAAATCTGTATGTTATGCGACCCCCCCCCCTTTCCCCTTTCTAATATATATATGCTGATGGTGATATTTTCAAATAACTTTTTCAAGTTCATAATAAAGGACACATGTAAACAACTCCCAAACACGGACCGAAGCTCATTAAAGGAGGACTTCTGAAAAAATCAGATATTCGCGAGCCTTTTTAATAATAATACTTTTTGGAAATAAATGCTGTCGATTCTGATGACAGTCTATAAACAAATTGTGTGTTCATTTTATACAAGTATGCTTTATAATGCACTGTACGTAGTACAATTTTAAAGGAAACAGTAACATTCTTGAATTTGAGTTTACTCATAACAACTTTTAATGTAAAACATTATGTTGCATGGACGACTTTGGAAATACACGAATTTGTTTTTCGATCTGAACATGAGGAAGTTAAAGCGAGACAACAGCAAGTTGATATCGGTATTCTATCTGTTAGAAGTGCGGCATGAAATTGTAGCATAGAGATTATCAGGATTTTTGTTGTTTGTATGATGATAACGTGTAGAATTTTTTGAAACCCCTCATTCCTTTTTCCAAATATTCATAACTAGTTATTATATAGACAGTATACTTCATTACTTGTATATATATATCCTCTTCATGTAGACCAATGCAATTCTTCCAAAGACTTCAGAATGTTATGTATACCCATGGAAGTATATTTCATTTTACTTCCATTGTCTACCGATTTAACGCTGATTTCAAACATGATAATAATTTCCGTCTGATTTTAAACATTATAATAATTTCAATTTTGTTTTGGATTATATTCCAGATAATTAAGTGATTTGTTTTATGTTGTAGAAAGGCTTCTTGAAAGGAGAGTTTAATGGTCATGTCCTTCTTGGCAAAGCAAGCAACGTTGACAAAAACATGTTCTACTTTGTTTGGTCTTAGTGTTAGACATTGCTCTAAGGTTCCAGTTAAAAGAACAAAACTCGCTCCACTGCTGACTCTTAGAGAAGTCGACCAAGGAAGTTTTACTCAGAATTCTGCGAAGTTCATACCTAAACATAAACCTCTCGTTATAGTTTTCGAATGGTTGTATGCAAATCAGAATGCTTTAAATAAATATTGTGAACTTTATCACGATATTGGACTTGATGTGTTAACAGTGCGTGGAAAGCTAGTTCATTTTCTATGGCCACCCAGAGGAGAGATATTTGCGAGGACACTACTTAACTATCTTTTAAATGAAAGGCCACGAGACGAACAGATATTTATTCATGCATTTTCAGTAGGAGCTTACAATTATACTATATGTGAAACTCTAGCACTAGAAAGTTATACACAATTCGGATCCTTTAGAGATAAGGTCATAGGTCAAGTTTTTGATAGCATTGTCATCGGCACCTATGAAAATATGTCTACGGGAATAGCTGCTGCCCTTCATGACAGTGGCGTTCTGACAAAACCAATAATTGCGATAATGGATGCTTATTACAAAACTACTAATAAAAAGACTAAAGAAGTTTACGACAAACTGGTTCAAAATTTTAAAGAAGATCCAGTGGTTGTACCAACACTGATGTACTTCTCTCACAATGACCCTATGTGTCACGTGCCGACTATGACGGAGATGGTATCAGACTGGAATAATAAGTTTCCACAGTTCGATGTGACGGTCAAGTCGTGGGAGGAATCTATACATGCAGCTCATCTGAAGTTTCACAAAGAGGAATATCTCGTTAGTTGGTGGGAACTTATAAACAAGGTTATTCAAAATAAACAAGGAATTAAACACTGATTCTTAAACATTTTGTTGTTTTAATTGTTTATTAAATATTTGAAAGGATATTGTAGTATCATACATATAAGATATACATAACTTCTTAATCATGAATTTGGTATGGTCCTTTTCTCATGGACCCTGTTGTTTATCTCTCGGTTACATATAACAGAGTCAGACTAAGGGAATTTTGAATAATTTATAAGGTGTGCGTTTTTTTCTGTAAGTTTTGCATGTATGAGGGTCCGCATGGGGTATTTTTTCTGTAAATTCTCTTATTTGTTAAGCCATTTTTCTGTATTCTTTAGTCTGTTATTAGTCTGTGTTCAGTAAACTAGAAGATAGCAAGACGAGCTAGAAGTTTTGGACATTCATTAAAAAAAAGTGAAAACGTAAGTGAATCTCTTAACAACCAGTTTCACCCGGAAGTTCCACTTAAACTTGTAAAAATACTACACATTGGTGTCATAAGTGAAATTTCCTAACATCCGCCAAAAAAATAATAATTTGAAATGAAGGAAATCAATATCAATCCAGAAGGGACATCCAAATTACAAAAAAAAACTCAACTAAGCAATAGAAACAGACATTTAAGATATCACCCTATTTATTAAATCGGAAGTACACCTTGAAATTTCACGTAGTTAGTAAAATGTCCGACTTGCTTAATTCATCAGGAAATACAGACACAGTACTAAACGACCACCGGAGAGAGGCAATGGACCTTCACACCTGTATTCAAAAAGGGAGGAAAAATCTAAACCTGAAAACTGTAGGCCAGCCTCCCTAACCTGTATCCTCAGAAAAAAAACATCAGAACACATAATTGTATCACTTATAAACACAACTAACATCCACGCATCAAATTAAATTCTAGACTATAAAAGACATAGATTAACTTAAGAACCGGCGACGGAAATAGCCCCTATATTTACAATCATCTTTCAAACATCAATTGAAACAGGGGACGTACCATCTGACTGGAGGAATGCCAATTTTAGCCCATTCTACAAGAAAGGAGAGAGATTTTCAGCAGAGAACTACCGACCAATATCTCTAACTTGTATATGCAGCAAACTCATAAAGTACATAATCACAAGCCATATCATGAACCATGCAGATCACCATCAATTTATCTACCCATTACAACACGGCATTTCCTCTAAACGATCTTGTGAAACTCAACTTCTTGAATTTGTGGACGACATCACTTAAAACATGAGTGCCGGTAAACAGACATACGTACTAATAATGGATTTCTCAAAAAACATTCGATCGACAAGGTCAGTCAGTCTCGTTCATAAACTCGAACACTACGGAATCAGAGGAAAGGTCAATAGGTGGAGTGCTAGCTTCCTATCACATCAAACACGAGCAGTAGTAGTAGATGGAGAGAGCTCATCACATATTGATGTAGAATCTGGGGTACCAAAATGCTCAGTCCTTGTGCCTTCGTTATTCCTGTTATGCAACAACGTCATGCCTGATAGTATAAATCCACTATCCGTCTTTTCGCAGATGACAACATAGAATGCCTTACAAGATTAAACGACAAAAATTCGAACAACGTACAAAAAGTTCTAGATAAATAAGCAACATGGGAAACCAAACGGAAATGGCCTTCAATAAAGCCAATTGCAATGTACTTACCACCAGTCGGAATAACAATACCATTGCAACATCGTACAAGCTACATGGTTACACTTAAGAATCGGTCAAAAGTGCCAAATATCTAGGCTTCGCATCCACACTGAAATGGAATGACCATGTTAACAACGTCTGCATCAAGCAAATAGAACAATTGACTTCCTAAAACGAAACCTGAATAAAGGCTTTCCCAGGTTAGGGGGATCTCGCTATCATGTTTATCCACATTCTGTATGTATGTCTCTGTCCCAAGTCAGGAGCCTGTAATGCAGTAGTTGTCGTTTGTTGATGAGTTACATATTTTTTCGTTTATAAAGTAGGCCGTTAGTTTTCTCGTTTGATTTGTTTAACATTTGTCATTTCGGGACCTTTCATAGCTGACTATGCGGTATATGCTTTGCTCATTGTTGAAGGCCGTACGGTGATCTATAGTTATTTCATTGGTAATCATACCACATCTTCTGTTTTATATCAACTTCTTTAAGGAAAAATGCATATAAGACACCTGTTAAACCTACAACAGAATACGCCAGTCCGGTATAGGATCAATACAACAAATCAAGAGATTGACAGACTTGAGATGGTCCAAAGACGAGCAGCAAGATAATTAATGAACACACACCATAATCACCCGAGTGTAAGTAAGATGATAAATACTTAGGATGGAGATCTCTGGAAAAAAGGCGAACAGATGAAAAACTGTTAGTGAGAAAGTTGCAGTGACAAAGAAAGGTCGTCTGATGCCACATTACGTCTCAAGAAACATGCATGACAGGAGCTTCCAAATTCCTGCTGCATCAAGTGATCACCGGAAATATTCCTTCTTTCCACATACTATCAAAGATTGGAACACTCTTCCTCCTGTGGTTGTATTAGCACCGTCAGTCGAAAATCAAAACAGCTGATCAAAGTAGTGTAATAGCTATGTTTGAACATCTCATCGAACCAACACTACAACAGTCTGCCACCATCATATAAGTTTCCATCTGAAAAGGGAGCCCACATCAATAGATATAAAGAATTCACTAAAGTTTCTTGCAAATTGGTCAAAGTGTTTTTTTCGATTTATTGTCCGAAAACTGAACCCCCCTTATTCTACTAATAAAACACAATAACTAGAAAACAAACACTTTAAAATTCCTTAAAATAGAAGACGAGCTTAATAGATATAGAGAATTCCACAATGTTTCAAGCAAAAAGGTTAAGACGTTCTAGAGTTACTGCAATCAGGCGCGTAGCAACCCGTACGCAAAAACGCAGTTGCGTACACATCGAAAATTTGACAAAAATAAAAACATGGTAAATCTAGTTAGAATAAAACTTAAGTAATAGAATTAATCATAAAGTGTTATAAAAATATGTTAATAGTCACCTTGTAGCTATATTCCGTTCCGGAAACTAGTTTTCAAAATTCTCTTTACATTTTCAGGACCAGCATCGTGATTGTGCTGCTGATGTAAATAATTAAAATAGCTGAGTCCTCGGGGTTTCAGAATACAATAAGTGCGTCTACTATGCCTCCTTACCCTGACATCTTTTCTGAAGATTTCAAAATGACTGATGAAATAAAACGTGATGTTCTATTAATATAAGGGTAATATTTTTGCAACCTATTCGCCGTTTTTTTTTGACGATCAACATGTTTTTTACTTTTTTATTTTATGTTCGGTCGTGCAAGATGGGTGCCTCGTTCATTTAATTTTACGTGTCTCGAGATTAAAAAGGAAATGGTCATTTACTTTCACTCTTTCAGAACTAACTTTGAGAATTAAAACCTAAAAGAAAGACTGCTTGTTCTCTTATAAAATAAAACAGAGAAATGTGATTCGATATATTTATGCATTTGCTCAATAAAAACATACCCTTTAAGGCTTAGAAATTTGGATTTTCTCAGTGAATGTATAGTGGGTTGAGACTAATTAGGTAGCAATTAAAATATATGGTGGTGGCACTATATATTTTAATTGTTACCTAATATATAAATCAGCTCTACCCACTACACATTAGAAGTTTTTTTTTCTTCAAAATTATTTTCAAAAGTTGACTTGTTTTTCATGAAAACAAGATTTCTGAGGTCATTTTCAGTCCCAGGAAATCGCGAGAATGCAGGATTTTGCACCATTTACTCTAGAGCTTCTGGGGGCCTTTAGCGGCCGCCAGAACCCTCGCCGTATGACTTCTTTCCCCGGCATTGCGTACACATCATTTTGGTCTAGCTATGCCCCTGGCAATACGTCCCATATTAAACGGAAGACAAATCTACTCACTACATAGAAAACTAGATTACGCAGATCGAACCAAAACATCAGTCGTTGGTGATCTCGTGTTTTCTGGAAAGGCAAGATCCTGCTCAACGTCCACAGGCACTTGTCTCAGTGCCTGTGTCAACGTCCATCAAATCATGTTCCTCATATAAAATACATTTAGAAGTTGTATTTGATTTCGTTAAATAATGGTGACTACAATTCTGAATGCAATACTTTGTATCATGTGAAAAGAATCACATGATAACACTAGTTTGTATTAAAGAAGATGGACTCAGTGCCAAATCATCTTCCAAATCCGTTAACCATTGGTCTCCACGCTATTCTCTTACCCTAAAACATGACATGTGAAATTAAATAGAGATAATTTTTCCAGAACATAGAAATGTCCAAACTTAAAACAGTGATTGGAAGTAAAGCAGACATTGCAAAACTAAAAGGAACAAAGAACATTGTTAACCGAGACAATACAATACTCTTTTTAAAACAAAACTATGGAATCATGTAAAATTCACAATTGGAAAGCTTAAAACTTTCTTTTGTCGTCTAGTTTGTCTCTCGACTTTTCAATTTCTAACCAGGTGCTCCGCAGGGCGCAGCTTTATACGACCGCAGAGGTCGAACGAACCTTGAACAGTTGGGGCAAGTATGAACAAAACATTCAAGCGTGATACAGCTCTGAATTTGGATTGTGATCAAATTTTTGACATTACATGGGTTTTTTTTTACACAAAACAAATGTCAAGATTTTACAAATCAATTAAAGATTTCTTCTTCAAACTTTTTAAATCTTAAATTAAATAGTTGACACAGCATAGGTTTCTGACACAGAATGAATGTGGTCTAATGAACTTAAAAGGTTTTTTTTGCCTTTGAGCAATTCACTATGCTGTTGAATATTAATCCTCTCAAAAAAATGTTTAAAGAAATTTTCTTTTTATTTATGAAATCTGAAATGAAAAAAATTTAACCCCTCCTTTTTTTTCACATCCCTGTTTCCCTTTTTCCAAAACTGATATCAATTCAAATTTCTAATGGAGTTTGCAACAATAACTACTCTTTTAAATACATCATAAAATATTAAAATGTAAAATAAAGTGCTTGTTATCACTGAATGGTAAAGATTGGTTGGTAGTAAAAGTGAATATACCTTGTTTATTGTATAAAACAATAAAAAAAAACTTCATCAGCAACATTTTATATTGGCAAATTTCCAATGAAGTTATTTACATAAAGTTATTGGCAAATAAAAATAGAAAATGACATCATAGTCATGTCTGGCAAATGTCCAACATACATTATCTAAAAACATTTTAGATAAGATAAGGAAAAAAAGCTTCATCAGCAACATTTTATATTGGCAAATTTCCAATGAAGTTATTTACATAAAGTTATTGGCAAATAAAAATAGAAAATGACATCATAGTCATGTCTGGCGAATTTCCAACATATTTTATCAACTACTATTCTACACAAAGAAAGATAACTCCAATTGAAAATTAATTGCTATTGCACAATATTGTGCAATTAGATATTTCTTGCTATTGTGCAATACTGTGCAATTGAAAATTTCTTGTTATTGCACAATACTTGATATGGAATCCTGATTTGGACCAACTTGAAAACTGGGCCCATAATCAAAAATCAAAGTACATATTTAGATAAAGCATATCAAATAAGCCCAAGAATTTAATTTTTGTTAAAATCAAACTTAGTTTAATTTTGGACCCTTTGGACCTTAATGTAGACCAATTTGAAAACTGGACCAAAAATTAAGAATCTACATACACAGTTAGATTTGGCATATCAAAGAACCCATTTATTCAATTTTTGATGAAATCAAACAAAGTTTAATTTTGGACCCCCATTTGGACCAACTTGAAAACTAGGCCAATAATTAAAAATCTAAGTACATTTTTAAATTCAGCATATCAAAGAACCCCAAGGATTCAATTTTTGTTAAAATCAAACTAAGTTTAATTTTGGACCCTTTGGACCTTAATGTAGACCAATTTGAAAACGGGACCAAAAATTAAGAATCTACATACATAGCTAGATTCGGCATATCAAAGAACCCCAATTATTCAATTTTTGATGAAATCACACAAAGTTCAATTTTGGACCCTTTGGGCCCCTTATTCCTAAACTGTTAGGACCAAAACCAAACCCAACCTTCCTTTTATTGTCATAAACTTTGTGTTTAAATTTCATAGATTTCTATTTACTTATACTAAAGTTATGGTGCAAAAACCAAAAATAATGCTTATTTGGGCCCCTTTTTGGCCCCCAATTCATAAACTGTTGTGACCTCAACTCCAAAAATCAATCCCAACCTTCCTTTTGTGGTCATAAACCTTGTGTTAAAATTTCAATGATTTCTATTTACTTATACTAAAGTACTTGTGTGAAAACCAAGAATAATGCTTATTTGGGCCCTTTTTTGGCCCTCAATTCCTAAACTGTTGGAACCAAAACTCCCAAAATCAATCCCAACCTTCCTTTTGTGGTCATAAACCTTGTGTCAAAATTTCATAGATTTCTATTCACTTAAACTAAAGTTATAGTGCGAAAACCAAGAAAATGCTTATTTTGGGCCCTTTTTGGCCCCTAATTCCTAAAATGTTGGGACCAAAACTCCCAAAATCAATCCCAACCTTCCTTTTGTGGTCATAAACCTTGTGTTAAAATTTCATTGATTTCTATTCACTTTTACTAAAGTTAGAGTGCGAAAACTAAATGTATTCGGACGACGACGCCAACGTGATAGCAATATACGACCAAAAAATTAAAATTTTTGCGGTCGTATAAAAATATTACTGTGAATTCAGAAATTATTGCGATGTTTTCATTATTGCAAATAAACAGCTGCGCCATGAGCTCATGATACACCCGTCGTCTTGTGTGGAAGTTTTATGCAATAATCCTAAAGTTTCCGAGATACAGTGCGACATGTGAAAACCCCCTTTTTGTCGAGCCTTCGACTTTAGTCGAAAAAGCGAGACTAAGCGATCCTACATTCCGTCGTCGTCGGCGTCGTCGTCGTCGGCGGCGTCCACAAATATTCACTCTGTGGTTAAAGTTTTTGAAATTTTAATAACTTTCTTAAACTATACTGAATTTCTACCAAACTTGGACAGAAGCTTGTTTATGATCATAAGAAAGTATCCAGAAGTAAATTTTGTAAAAATAAAATTCCATTTTTTCCGTATTTTACTTATAAATGGACTTAGTTTTTCTGCGAGGAAACATTACATTCACTCTGTGGTTAAAGTTTTTAAAATTTTAATAACTTTCATAAACTATCCTTGATTTGTACCAAACTTGGACAGAAGCTTGTTTATGATCATAAGATAGTATCAAGAAGAAAATTTTGTAAAAAAATAAATTTCCACTTTTCCGTATTTTACTTATAAATGGACTTAGTTTTTCTGCGAGGAAACATTACATTCACTCTGTGGTTAAAGTTTTTAAAATTTTAATAACTTTCATAAACTATCCTTGATTTGTACCAAACTTGGACAGAAGCTTGTTTATGATCATAAGATAGTATCAAGAAGTAAATTTTGTAAAAATAAATTTCCACTTTTCCGTATTTTACTTATAAATGGACTTAGTTTTTCTGCGAGGAAACATTACATTCACTCTGTGGTTAAAGTTTTTAAAATTTTAATAACTTTCATAAACTATCCTTGATTTGTACCAAACTTGGACAGAAGCTTGTTTCTGATCATAAGATATTATTTAGAAGTAAATTTTGCAAAAAAAAAATTCACTTTTTCCGTATTTTACTTATAAATGGACTTAGTTTTTCTTCCAGTTAACATTACATACAGTCTGCAGTTAAAGTTTATAAAACATTTATTAGATTCATAAACTATCCTGGATTTTTTACCAAACTTGGAAGCTTCTTTCAATCAAAAGACAGTATCGAGAGGGAAATTTTTATTGAAGTTTTTCCTCATTTTTGTTGAGTCTGCGATTAACAGCAAACGTAGGCGAGACACTGGGTTCCGTGGAACCCTTACGAATTTTTTAACAAAACAACTCAATATCTCTAAAATCAAATTTTGAATCATCACCAAAAAGTAAACAGATCTTAAGATTTATTTAACTAAGAAGAATGAAAAGTTTTAAGCAATAATCATATATTGTTTTTGAGATACGGAGGGACATGTGAACTCCCCCTCCCCCTTCTTTTTTTTTATACAAAAAACTAAATATTACTAAAATAAAATTTCGAATCAAAACCAAAAAGTATACAGATCTTTAGATTATTATAACAAAGAAGTGTGTAAAGTTTTAAGCAATTATCATAAGTCGCTTTTGAGATACAGCGCAACATGTAAAAAAAATCAAAGAGCTGAATAGCTCTGAGGTGAAAGACGGCCCTTGTTTCTATTTAAATTTTTTTTTTTGGAAAGGGGGGGGGGGGTATCTTTTGATAGTCTTCATATAAAGAATGATAAAAGAGAACAGCTAGAACATGCAGAAAGGTTGACAATATTGAAATCAATTGTTGTTTATGTAATTTCATTTCCTTAGTTTAGGATTCAATTTGGACCAATGGAGGAGATCTGCATCTTCTAAATCTAAATATTTGATTAAAGTTGATAGTTAATTATCTAAAATTCAACTGAATTCTGTCATTTCACAACAACTACAATATTTTTTGAAATCTTGATTGTTTACCACTTAACTGCAGGCTAGGGCCATTTTCCATTTTTTGTGACAGTACTCTTGGATTTTTAATTTTTTTCTTAAGAAAGTGTGGACTGAAAAATCTATTCAGTTTTAAATTTCCATTGATAAAGTTCCCAGTTACAACTCTCATCACAGGGAAACAGGTACTAATAAAAAACAATATGATTGATGTAAACTGTGTGAAGCTTGTTTTCAAATCCTAAATTTGAAATATTTGTAAAATTTCATGAATAAATAGGTTGAAACTACAAAATGCAACATTTTTAATTTTTTGTTTACCATTACAATGATTATGTTGGTACACAAAAATTTAGTTTTAATGGAAGACTACTAATCCAATGAAATGTCACATTTTAACTGTTTAAATACATTAACTTTTATTTTAGTGGATAATTACTCATCAGTTGAGGTGCTCCTGAATTGGAGGAAGATTCTCAAAACAGAATTTTTACAGAAAAAAATCAATAAAATCGTTTCTCTCCCCTATCTCATGTAACCCCACGATCTTTGTTTACTTTGAAAGTTGCTGACCTACAAATTAAAGTATTGCATGTTGATGTTTGAATCATCTACAGCAAACAATATTATGTTTAGATTTAGCAAATACCAATTTGTAATTAGTGCACAATCTCTGGGATTGATTTAAATAACCAGTGAAGGATATCCCTGCTTCTGCATAGTGTGGCATTCCAAGAATGACGTCACTATAAAATACAATGTAGGTTGGATATATTTAGAATATCTCGTCATACTGATTTTTCCGGATTGTAAAAGAAACGTAAATAGTGTAAAGGAGAGCTCAAGATACGATAATTTCGTCAGAAACAGACGGGAAATGTGTAAAAAAGTGTTTAAAGTCAAACTATTCATTTCTAGGTCTCCTTCTCTTCAATCTAAGTAAGTTTTGTTGGGGGGTTTTCCACACTATAAAAACAAAATGAATGATGTCAGGGAATGTCACTCTGGTCAACCCCATAGGGGATTGACGGCTTGAAGCCGTCTTTCCCCAAAAACTCCCCTTTTTTACAAAATATTCAATAATTCAAAAATAAAATTTTGAATCATCACCAAAAAGTATACAGATCTTTAGATTAATATAACAAAGAAGTGTGTAAAGTTTTAAGCAATGATCATAAATCGTTTTGGAGATACGGCGCGACATGTGAAACCAGATGCTTCGCAGGGCGCAGCTTTATACGACCGCAGAGGTTGAACCCTGAACGGTTGGGGCAAGTATGGACACAACATTCAAGCTGGATTCAGCTCTAAATTTGGATTGTGATTAAATAGTTGACACAGCATAGGTTTCGGACACAGAATGAATGTGGTCTAATGGACTTTACATACACAGTAAGACTTGGCATATCAAAGAACCCCAATTATTCAATTTTTGATGAAATCAAACAAAGTTTAATTTGGACCCGATTTGGACCAACTTGAAAACTGGGCCAATAATAAAAAATCTAAGTACATTTTTAGATTCAGCATATCAAAGAACCCAAGGATTCAATTTTTGTCAAAATCAAACTAAGTTTAATTTTGGACCCTTCGGACCTTAATGTAGACCAATTTGAAAACGGGACCAAAAATTAAGAATCTACATACAGTTAGATTCGGCATATCAAAGAACCCCAATTATTCAATTTTTGATGAAATCAAACTAAGTTCAATTTTGGACCCTTTGGGCCCGTTATTCCTGAACTGTTGGGACCAAAACTCCCAAAATCAAACCCTACCTTCCTTTAGTGGTCATAAAGCTTGTATTTAAATTTCAAAGATTTCTATTTACTTAAACTAAAGTTATGGTGCGAAAACCAAGAATAATGCTTACTTGGGCCCCTTTTTAGCCCCTAATTCCTAAACTGTTCAGACCTCAACTCCCAAAATCAATACCAACCTTCCTTTAGGGGTCATAAACCTTGTGTTTAAATTTCATTGATTTCTATTTACTTAAACTAAAGTTATTGTGCGAAAACCAAGAATAATGCTTATTTGGGCCCTAATTCCTAAACTGTTAGAACCAAAACTCCCAAAATCAATCCCAACCTTCCTTTTGTGGTAATAAACCTTGTGTCAAAATTTAATAGATTTCTATTTACTTAAACTTAAGTTATTTTGCGAAAAACCAAGAAAATGCTTATTTGGGCCCTTTTTGGCCCCTAATTCCTAAATGTTGGGATCAAAACTCCCAAAATCAATCCCAACCTTCCTTTTTTGGTCATAAACCTTGTGTTAAAATTTCATAGATTTCTATATTCACTTTTACTAAAGTTAGAGTGCAAAAACTAAAAGTATTCGGACGACGATGACGACGCCAACGTGATAGCAATATACGACGAAAAATTCAAATTTTTGCGGTCGTATAAAAAGTATGGAAAACTGATTTGCCAAACTGTTTGATTGAAAGACAGATGGACAGTGCAAACCTAAAGTCCCCTTCAACCTCATCTGTAGGGGACCTATAGAATCAAAGACACACTAACTTCCTTATCTTTACTAGCTCTTTAAAAGCAAAAGTTGAATGCTGGACATTGCTGGTCTCTATGGTTTTGAAAAGATGACACAGATTGGTTGTACAATGAGTGTTAGAACTAAGGTGGATCATAAAATGAGTGCCGACTTCAGACATGAACATTGTTTCAAAAGTAACTTTTCCAATAATTGACAAATAAAATCATAAAACAATTGCTGTGACTAGCAAATTTTAACCCAAACTTTCACTGAACTTTGACAATTTAAAGAGTATAGGAGGGACTATAAACAATTATCCTGATAAGCCAAATAAAGAATAAAAGGGATGCTTTCAGTATTGGCAACAAAACCATCAGATTTTTTTATTCCTTTATTTGCAGTTTATTTATGTTGTTGAGCTTTCCTCATCTTCTGTAAGACTGATTGCATTTCTTCCCTCTTCTTCTTTCCTCTGAAGTGAGTTCCTAACTGTAAAAATAAAGCATATAATTGAACTATATGTCACTTTTATTTTTCTCTTACTAAGAATCAGATCTTTATAGTTTGCTCAGGTTTATTAGCTTAGTGGAACAAATAGGAAAGAAGCAACCCCTTAGGTAGATTTGCTTGGACCAATTAACCTTCTGTAAATAAGATAGCTTATAGCATATTATACATGTACAAAGAACCTTTTATTTAAATAAAATACTTTCTCTGGTACTTTTGGTCCCTCATATTTCTTTGGCTTTATTCAAGCCATCAAATAAACTGTTCATTATTTCAAGATTGCAAAATTAAATCCTTGACTTAAATCTGTATTAGTCAGCAGTAAACTTCAATATGGTTGATATTCTAAAATCTTTGCTTGTCATTTTTTTAATCATCATACATGTATACCTAGCATCTACATTTGTATTCACAGAGACTGAAATGTTTGTATCTATATATTGACACAATTTGTAGTGCATTTTATTGAAATTATTAATAATAAAGGTTTTTATGAGAGTAGTGATGTCTTAACCCTTGTCATGCTGAATTGTTTTCAGAAATTGTCTAAAATTTGAGTATTTGCAAAAATATGCAAATAAGCTGTACCCTGATGCTGATGCATACTGATTGCATTAAATCTAAGATAGGGGATCACGGAATGGGGAGATCGGGGTAAGGAGGCTGGCATGGATGGGCAGGAATTTTCCCCAAAGTTGGTCCTCAGGTGCAAAAAGCCTCAATTTTGACATTTTTCTGTTCTTTTTCTCGACCTTGAAGTCTGAGAGATGCTAATAAATGCATCCAACTGTAATTTACATGTAGATTGGACCCCAGTGAACCCATTTATCACAACAGTTGTAAGGTTGGTGTGAAACTGATCTACTAGATTCATCAGTTAAAAGAAGGTCATGTGCTTCAAAATTAAAAAAAAATCCGATTTTTTTCAGATTTTGAACTTGCAACCGGAAGTAGTCGTTTCCTTGGCGTACATGTATTTTGATTATAAACACAATCAGTCGTTATATGCCTTTGTGTTAACAGTATAAATTTAAGTCTCATAACTCCTTGTTTTAGACCTCAAAGGTAAGCCCACCCCTCCAAAAAACACAATTTTGTCCGATTTCAAATTTTGAAGTTCGTATTTGAGCTCAAAATGAATATTCAAAGTGAGAAACATGACAATCAATAGTGTCAGATTGAGGAAACATGCACACACTAAGAATTAAATGGCATTATAATGACCTCCAAATGTATGGAGAGCCATTAATGCCAAATAACTGTGATCTGGGTACGGTCGTAATATTACGGCCCCCGCACGACAAGGGTAAAAACTCCTCCAAACAGAACTAGTAAATGTTTTGAAAAATTACGATTACAATGTTAAATTAAAAATACACCTGAAAAAGACTGACAAATCCACATCAACTACTACAACTAAATATTCTACGACAATTCATTTTTGATGAGGGGGTATTTCCTACTTCTAAAATGTATATATTTTTAAAAACTTCTTTTTCATTTAATATATTACTTACAGTTACAAACATTTTTTTTTAATTATAAAACTCAGTGTAGTATTTAATTTAAAACAACACTGATTTTTAATTTACTTTTTTTACTTTTCTTTTGAAACCAATCATTTGCTTTTAAGAAATTTAGAATTTAAACTATTCATTGTGGGAGATTAACTCCGGACATATTTTAGTATATTTCTCATGTTGGGTATGACCAGATTAAATCAACATTTTCATATTTGATCACCAGCAATCCTTGTATTTCCTGTCAATTACAATGTTGTAAAAGGTCAAATAACTCAAACCCAGCCCAAGAGATTTTAAACATGCACCAATATGATATTATATTTTTAATACAGTGTAAAATTATGAACTAACAAATATATATCAAAATATAAAACCTACCCTCCTTTTTGCGAATTTCAATGCCCTTTTATCTTTTGAAATTCTCAACAATTCCTGCATTCTTTTTTCATATGGGGCAAAACCAGCAATTTCTCTGACTAAATCTCTTACAAATTTGGCATGCTTTGTGGCTCTCTGAAATAAAGATTAAAAAAATGTATATATATTCACCAGATAACTCAGAAGCTGTCTAACAACAGGCTCCCAAAATGGACAAGCTCAACATTTATTAGGTTACAGGATTATCATGAAGTCAAATATTGGCAACTCAGGAAAAGCTTATTTCACATCATCAATTTTGGAATATGATATTAACAAATAGAGCTATTTACCATCACACTGAAAATTACAAATTATTTTGTGTTTTCATCTGTCATTAAATACAAAATGTAAGTGTTGGTAGACCAGTAACAGTTGAACACCCTTATTTTTGCCTAAGTTAGATAGGTCATTTACATCATCGTGGCATGTTTGACAATCGTAAAATATAAAATTTTAAAGACATTAATATATAGCAGTTCAATCTTCCTTCTTTTAAATTGCCTTTTTTCCATAAATGATGAAGATTTGATAACATTTTATTAAATATACAATGTACTTATTATTGCCTCAAATAAAATCATGTTTAGAATGTACTTACACCTTTTCTGTATGAAGGTTTAGCCTTTCTTGGGTTGCTGTCAACTTTTGTTACTTTATGGCCTTTGTTAAGGCCAATGGCCATCTGGTATCGAACAGCCATTTCTGAAATATATTATTGCAGTATAATTACCAAAAGCAATGAATTAATAAATTCAGGAATGTTTCTATTAAATCATTCACAGTCTCAATGGTCACAATTCAACAACTGCAGTAGTGTATGTAAAATAAATGAAGTCAATGGAACCAACATGATGTCTCCACTTCCATACAACTTTATAAAGGGGCACAACTTGAGAACAGTAAAAGGTGTTTTCAGGTAACAAGCTTGAGTACAAGTTTCATAACATTTGGTTGAGGGAAACAAAAAGTTCCAAAGAGGCATGTAAACACGGACTGTCAAAGATAACTCTGCTTGTCTGGCAAATTGCCGTTGGGCATCAGAGTAATCTGAGACTACTAGCAGTCTTCGATTTTAGACACAAGTCTGACGGTTCTGGCCAGTAAAATCGGCCACGGACTTGTTAAATGTTGTTCCTTGGAGGCCTGACGGGGCTTGTAGATTTTTAGGAAGTTGGTGCGCTCTTTGTCTTTGGTGATGATAGCTCATTAAAATCAGTATGTTTAATCCATGAAAAAATGTGCGCTTTTTCTCTTGAATTATACGTAATGCTTTTATTACCGGTATGCAGGATTTTACATCTAATTTCTCAAAAATTTCGGGGGGGGGGGGGGATGCCCCCAGACCCCCCTAACAAATTTGCTGTGCAGCTCACCTGTGATAGTGTATTGTGGGAACTTGTAAAATTTTAAAACCACAAGTCCACATGACTTGTACCTGTAAAAGTTAAGTGTGAAGACTGTAGTGATTAAGCCAAGGGTGACACTAAATGTTCCATCTGGTAATGGCATGGGCACATATAAAAGAGTTACATATACTTTATCAATCAATAAACTTGGAGCCTTTTCTTACAAATGACAGACTTATACATTTTACTTGAGAGACATTTATAGATCAATGAGATTAGAACATGCTCCCCTTTTCAGTGAATGAATAATGCATTTAGCACCACAAAATTTACTTAAAACCAATTCACCTGAACAAGGTGTTATGCATTGTTGCCTAATTTACAAAATTAGTATGAACAGTTTTTTTCAGAAAACAAAAAAAATACAAATGAAATGGGCATTTTAGTGTACATTTATAGTTCTCATAATAAATATATAGGAATCCCCATGTTCAATGTCATATAGATTATGTACTGTCTAGTAAACTTTAAACAGACTAGCATATGGCATCATTTTCAGACATGCATAATAACTACAGGAATTTCAGTCCCCAAATGGAACTCTCAACATGAAAGTGAAAGCTTATTGCGTTATTTGCCCTTCCTACTGTAAAATTGTCTATGCAAACGTTGTTACATTTTATGAACTCTTTCACTTACTAATTGTTGTTTCGTTTAAAAAAGATAATTTAATAAGTATGCTTATTTAGAGAGGATTACTTTAGATTTAAAAATATAGGCATAAAAACATTACGAACCGATGGATTCTAAACCGGAAAAGGAAGTTGAACCATTTGGGATGAATAAAGCTGTCAACCGCTTGTTCTTTCAGAGAACTAATTATAATACAACAAGAAACCAATTCATTGGAAAATAACGAAGTGACACACTAAGGTCGTACTGATTGAAAGAATGTAGTAGGGCCATAGTTATTATATTTTTAGTTTTACGAAATTTTTTGACAAAACCAATGGGTAGGAGGACGAAAAAAAAAAAAAAAAAACTGCTGCTGCTGATTTTTTTTTTTAATACCAACTGTCAATATCAAAATTTTTTTTTTTTTTATTTCACCAGGAGATTTTCTACTAGTGTAACAACTATTTTTTTTTTCTTGACAAGGTTTGAATTGAAAATCAATGTGCAACAACTTACTAAATCACCAAGAGCATAAATTTAGATTCTTTCATGCAGTTATGAACTAAAAATTATTTTTTTTTGCATGTAAAACACTGGGTCGGAGGAGAAAAAAAAAATAAAAATCAACATTTTTGATTTTATTTTTTTTCCTATTTGGCAAAAATTAGGGTAGGAGGGTTCGTAAAACTAAAAATAAAAAAACTACGGCCTAGCCCAACTTACTTAATAAATGTCAAAAACCGAAAATTTCAATTAAAAAATGTTAAAATACAACTAGTAACTACATAACCACCACACAGTCACTATAGTATCACAAGGATTTGTATTCAAATCCTTGAGTATCATAATTACAATAAGTCAAGATTGTAAATTCTATAATCAATAACCAATACTCCATGCCACAATAACTATAATTCACACAAATTATGTCGAACAAACCAATGTTAACACTCTGAAAACTCTAGAAAAACTTTATGTATAATTGAGCCATACTTTTTTGTGTAAAAAGTTACAAATATTTCAAAATAAATCTGTTAGATTTATTACAGATATGGGAAATAGAACTTCTGTAAATTTTAATGTATTAAATAGCATTGGTTTCTTCAAGGATTTGTATACTAAGGCTAAACAAATCCTTGGTTTCTTGAATGTAGAAAATAGAGTTTAAACAATTTTAAAAGACTCAGCCATGTTCATAACAATTTATAACAAAAGCCACGGCTTACTTTATGCAGAGACATATATGTGTATATGACGTATATAATGGGTCATTTTCAAAAAATGTCGAATTTTCAGTACACTCATGCTAATTTTTTTATTTTTAATGGAAATTTCAGATGTAATGGTTTAAATGAAAGCTTGTCGGATTTGTGATTCAGAACATTAATAATAAACACACCTTACATCTATTTCGATAAGATTAAACTGCATTTAAGTCCGATTTTGGGGGTATTTGTGTGCCTACAGTGTCAGAAAAACACATTTCAAATAATTTTTTCCCGATTTTCTGATCGCCTTGATATCTGCAAAAGGGACTTTTAAGAACGAGAATTTTTACTCTAACGAAAAATCGTAGCTTCTTTATCATTGTATGTAACATATTATCTACAAACTAAATTCAATCAGCGTACGGGAGGTTCATGTCCATCCTGTTACCGCTACTTAAATCAGCCGCTAAATTATTCTCCCTATGAATATTGAATCAGTCAGTGTTGATTTCAAAAGTGCAAAGTAATCTTTACATTGTAAAACCCCTCGTTTCTTGAACGACAGTGTAGAGAAAAGAAATTTCAAGTCATTTGGTGAAAAAAATAGAGTGTACTTTTTTTCATGTCTATGCTGTTACCAACAATTTTGATTAATTACACCAACAGTATGCTTGTGAAAAGTGCAATAACGTGTAGGAAACCAAATTCACAATAGAAAACCATAATCACTTCACCAAAGGGAGTAGTTATTTCACAACAGCAATCAAAAACGAAGAAATGTGTCTATCCTGTTATGTCTATCCTGTTACTATGGTTGCTATGGTTACAGTAACAGGATAGACAATTGTAGACAAAAACGTCGTTATTTTTTTTATCTTAACATAAAGGTGCAAAACGAATGAAATATTTCGTTGTTTGAACTCATCTTAAGGTTATAACGTCTTAATCTTCCCAATTAAGCATTTTCAGGTGCAATACTGAAATCGGTAACAGGATAGACTTTTAAATATAGTGATATATATGTTACCAATGAAATAAAGAGAAAAGTAAACTAACTTATGAGGGTTTTACTTGATGTTGAGTTTATTTGAAAGGGTGAGAAAAAAAAAAAAAAACGAACAATATAAATTGCTATCTTAGACTTGCATTACTGGTGGTAATTTTTACCGAACCTTTGAAAACCAATTTTTAGAGGCATTTTTCAGTACAACCTGGAAAATTGGCAAATAATCCATTATTTTACATAATGAATATATATATAGAAGTTTATTCTCTTGAAAACAATCTAATTGGCTACGTAAAACAAGCTATACATTTTATCTAAACCTTTTCTTGATAACCCAAAATTTCTTTTGAAAATGGTAACAGGATAGACAAAATATTGTACCACCGATCAAAAAATGTTTCAAGATATTCTTGTATGACATTATAAAGATTGCATCTTTTAATATGTTGTTCTTAAACTGAGTACTGTTTGTTTTGATTGGCTTATGTAGAGCAAAGACGTATAACTAACTAACATACAATATACGTCCTTGTGTAGAGGGTTGTTTGAATAAGTAACTTTTAATATATTTTTCAATTTCAAAATTCGACATTTTTTGAAAATGACCCATATAGTAGTCTCAGAGTGAATACAATTTTTTATAGGCCCGCTACCGCCAATAAAATGGCGACAGAAATTAACATTTTATTACAATGCTATAGACTAAAGGGCCATTCATTTCAAGTTCAATAATGAATGAATCCCATTTTATTAAAACAAAAATAACTATCAAGGAAAAAGTACATCTGACACGTCACAGCGCAAAATAATTAGAATGTCAATATCTACTTATTACTTTGTAAACCAGTAAATTCTCAGTCGACTCTTTATAGGTGTTATTACAATAACAAAGTTTTAAAATTATTTTTATGTTTTAAACTTTTGTTTATTATCTTACAAATATATTATAGACATGCAAAGAGAAACTTGGAACAGCAAGAATGATTAGTAGGACCTGAGACTACTATAACACATAGTTATAGTAGTCTCAGGTAGGACAAGATCTACAAAAATGCCAAATTTATAAATTATAATTTATGAAAAAAAATCTTATATAGGTCTAATTATTATAAACAAGTCTTTTAAAATATATATTGATAGTGTACTATTCCACGGCAAGTTATATTTTAAGTTTACTTTTACTTTATTATTCTTATTTGTGCGTTGTTGTTGATAATTTATCATAACCAGCCTCAAAAGAAACAATCTGACTAGAGCATTATATTTTGCACAAATGAACGGCGCGAGAAATAAACAACAGAACAGCAAAGAGAAGTCAAGTAAATGCTTGTATAATTATTCTGTTTGATTGTAGAGGGTAAAACTTTCCATTAATGACTAAGAAATATATTATGGTTTCGATAATTCTACATTTTAAGAAGATGAGTGTCTTAGCCTTGGGGAGTGTATCCCCCTTTTTTCTAAATATTTTTTTGTGTTAGATTTTTTTTTTTTTTTGACAATTTTTTTTGTTTAACCTTTAAATTAACTCAATGTGTCATTTCTTTTTATTCATAAGTTTTAAAAATTATAACAGTAGTTTTACACTCTTCAAGTGTCTCTTTAGTCTTTAGTGATTTAGTGAGTGTCAACTTGACACTATAATCTCTTTGTATTTAGATCACTCTGGTGATTTTATGTCGCTAATGTATACAACTTGGATTTGGGACATCATGGTACATGTATAAATTACCTGAAACTAGTCTCTGAATGACCTGAGTCAGTCTCTGAATAAACTGATTTCATATGTTTCGACATAATATCTTCATGGTGTAGAATGGTAACAGACTTATTGGGTTTTTTTCAGCGTTTCCGCAGTAATAAAGTTTTGCAATGGACTTATCACGATTTGAAATGACAACATTTGGTCGAAGTAGTTATTTCTTTTGACTTGTATTAAAGCAGAATTGACATTTCCAAATAAGCTTAATGTCACGGAATGGGGAAATTATTTATTTTGCTGGATATCTAATCATATATTCATGGGAAGATACGATTTATTTCAAATTGTTTCCACCTACGTGGTACCCGAACTTGGAAACAAACATTTTTCATGGAAAGATGTCAAATTGAAGCGTGTTTTAAGCATGCTGTTTTCTTTTCCAAGTAAATTTTTGGTAATTATTCATTAAATGTAGACATTTTCCCTTTCAGAACTGTTCCATTCACTATTAAGGTCTTACATGTAAATGATGGTTAATTTGGAAAATGTATGGCACCAGACTTTTTGTGTTATTGGCACTGGA
Organism: Mytilus galloprovincialis; assembly: GCF_965363235.1. Lineage (NCBI taxonomy): Eukaryota > Metazoa > Mollusca > Bivalvia > Mytilida > Mytilidae > Mytilus > Mytilus galloprovincialis. The sequence goes on from NC_134841.1 coordinate 3,810,594, forward strand.
CTTTTTGTGCCAAATGAATACGAAGACTCATATCTTCTCAGTCAGTCCATGTGTTTACTCCACCTGGGTCATGTTCAACACTTCTTTCTTTATACATTAATCACACATCACACAATAATATAATTTATTAATCCACAAAAATATACTGAGCCAAAAAAGTTTAGCAACACTTTTTTTTTTTGGTTTTTTTTGTTGTTGTTTTTGGAAAAAAATTATTTAAACATCATTGATATAATCCTTAGTTTTACCTGTAATTCGAAACTGGCGAACTTTTTTCCTGGTGATCGATTTCGCGCCATTTCAGCTTTGCATGTGTAATTGATGTTTTACCTTCTGTTCCTGTACTTTAAAAACGATATTAAAAAAATCTTTTTCACTAACGTTCAGAAACACACCATTGGTAAGAAAAACACATACACTTTTGAAAAAAATGCATAGGGCATCAACTAGGCCTCCCCAAAAATGACCGTCAGAAAGCTCTTGGAATTATTGATGCCGGAATGAATGTTGCTGACATCGTGGCTCAATTCAATGTGCATAAAGCAACAGTTTAGAGATTAACAAACAGATTTCGACGAATTGCAACTGCACAGGATAGGTCGATATCTCGTAGACCAAAAAAAAATATCGTCAAGGGAGGAGCGCTACTTTCGCATTACGTCAACACGTGAGAAGTTTTTTCCGGCCACAAAAGTAGTGCATTGAATAAGGGCAGCTGCTGGTGTGACTGCAAATCCTGCAATGGTGCACTTAGGGCATGGCTGAGAAATTGATTTTGAATAACACTATACTCATTTCCGCATTTTGACCCTCCCGCGCTCCATACAAAGAAAATCCTAATGAATGTTAGTGATAAACATTCATGTTGCTTCTGCCATGTCGTAATTCCATTTTGTTATTATTAAACCTATATGTTGTTATGATTTTGTAATAAAATAAAATTTCACATTTTTGTTGCTAAACTTTTTTGGCTCAGTATAGTTGGAACTTCCAACTCACTTTCGTAGTCGGAAGTCCCCTTTTCCATTTTAATAAAAGTTTTACTTTTCTTTAAACATGTTAAAGATGTGCTAGTAATTGATGGTACTATAAAGAGGTATTGTAGATTGTTTTGTATTGTTATTGATTTGTTCGACACCTACATTCCTACGACTAAAGCTGGGTTGATGCGAATATTGGGTTTCAACCCCCAAAATTGTGATGCTAATTGTGGTCCTAATGCTCCCCAATTAAAAATAAATACTGACAGTGACGCTTCTATAATGGTCCCTTATTGAGTGTTGCTCATTTCGAATATGATGTCATTAGAAGAATCAACTCATCTTGAGGTTATCAGATGAAATGTTTTAATGTTTTTATGTATTTTGCACTTAATTATTCTCTATGAGCGTACCAGAAAAAAACAAAGTTTCACAAGATCGCCTCCGGTTTGGTTTGTTTAGCCATAGGCTGGACAGGATCTTTTTCCTTTTTACCCTGGTAAAAAAATAAAAATGCAATAAGTCCTGTACATGTGCTCAATATACCCCAACAGTTTGATGCCAAAAAACACGTCAATTTAGGGAAACCTGATTAGTCCGCTGCCAAGCAATTTTAAAAAGCTTTTATATATAATATTTTTTGTTTTTGAATGCACACAAGTGGTTCTTATATGTATTTTGCATGAAATAAAGGAGCACTAAAAGTCCACATTCTAATATACTGTGTATTTAAACAGAAACCGCACCATTATTTGCTTTGTTCGGCCGGTTGTCCTGTTAAGTGTGGAAAAAGCCATGAGTGGTACCGAAGCAAAATGAAAAATTTTGCAAACTTAGATCATGGGTGCCATCCGTGATCATATAAACATAAACACTTACGACTTCTTTTCATCTATTTGGCTCATTTTCTGTCACACTGTCTGGAAACAAAGCGTGATAAGTCCGTTGCCGAACTCAATTAGTGCGGAGACGCTGACAAAACCTGATAAGTCCTTTACCATTCTACACAGTGATTTTGTCAGTTTGAATCTCGGTCAGTTCTCCCCTTTCACTTTCGCACCCTACACATTTGCACCCAAAGCCCATTCACACTCAAAGTCCATTCGCTCCTACATGTTCAAACCCTTTTTATTGCTTTTGTGTTCAATAATTTTGTAATCGAGTTTTGGTAAGTGTAATATGCCATAAGTATTTAACAGCAATTCTGCCATAAAAAAATCTACATGCATGTATCTGATAATGATTGTGTTACTTCATGTATAATTTACAGTCAAATGACAGTTCATCATCACATCCTTTTTTTGCCAATATTGCAAGTTAACACCACACAGTTTAATCCTGAGTACAACATTCAATGAACATGTATTAAGACAAACCTGTGCAGCTGGGAAAGCTACATATACATGTAGGCGTGGCAGGAACTAGAAACATATTAAAAAGTTAAATATATTTCATTTCTGAAAAATATACAATTTTGGGTATTTTGTTTGAGAATCAGACTGGTCTCTCGTTTAGAGGTAGTGCTCAGTACATTTAAACCACTGATAAGTACTGCCTGAAATGAAGAACTTTTAAAGCAGTCATAGATTCTAATGTTCCCTTTTAAATTTCCTTCGAAAAAAGAAAGGAATGAATGAGTAACTTTTTAATTTTTTTTATACAGAGAAACAAATGAAGAAACAAAATATTAGAAGATGAGTGCTGAAGCTACAAAAAGGTACATGTATGTTAAGGCAAAGAAAATACATTTATGTAGCTAGTGTATATATATATATATATTACCCTCTATCAACTACATTGAGAATTTGAAAACTGATAAGTAAGAACACTTCTTTATTCATCGGTGTACCAACAACTGTTGTTTATTTGGTGACTTTCATTTAATTTAGTGTTTGAAAATTGATTCTATTTGAACTCCTTCCCGCCACACGAGCACAATGAGCAACTCAAGTGATACACCCCATCGTATAAATGTGGACTTTGAGGACATTGCAAAGTGTTTTGCACATCAATAATGAAGTTGAAATGTTGAAGACAAAACAAACTGAGATGGAAAGAAGAGTTTGATTGAAAAGGAACAAACTGAACGATTGAAGCTAGAAATATGGGGCGTAAGTGGAATGTTGTTATCAGAGGTGTACAAGGAAATCCCAACCATCGAGAACTGCCAAAGGTTACAGAGGCATTCACTAGAGTCTTTCTGAAGAATACACTTAACATCCCACCAGAATGTCTGGTGATAAGGACAGACGTTTTATTATGCTAAGACTATCGAGTCAGATCGACCGAGATGACATTCTAAAGGCAGCCATAAAATTACCGCCTCGCTCAGGATATAGTGTCGTGCCAGATCTACGGCCCAGTCTCTCCGTTCGCTGAGGTGAACTCTTGAAGGAACGACAGGATTTGTCACAAGAATCCAGAAGGAAAACGAAATTGGTATACCTACGAGATGCTCCATTTTTGAAGCTTGTCACCAAGCGTTCATAGATTACAACAATTATTTACAATGTGCATAATAAAAGTTTGTTTTTTCAGCTATGTTTGAATTATGTGTTATTTACATTCATGACATTTATTGTCATTATGTATTGCCTGGGTGTCCTCGTCGAGGTCCGCGTTTTTAAAAATCAGCTGTTTTAATCACATGGTTTGTTTGTACAATTGAAATATACAAGTGCTCTCATAGATGTCCGCATTCAAGAAACAATAACAAAGATGGCGACCCCCATGTGTCTGAAAATTTCTTGTAACCCCAAATAGTTTAAGGTGTAATTACCACATTCTACAATAGTAACAGGCATGTACTAGACTCAATAAATATGGGCGCTCGGTAAGAAAAACTTGGCAACATTCCAACAACAACTTTTTGTTTGACCGCAATTTGGCAAAATTTATAAATATTGCAAACAATTTCTATTTTGCAAACCATGCATCATACTCACATGTATATACAAATCCAGCAGTAGGCTCATTTGAAATATTTCAATAATAACATCTTTACAGTGAATGATAAAGGTAATCCGGGAACGCATTTACATCCAAGCTCAGGGTGTGTTTTGTTATTTTGTTCAATCATTTTTCCCTTAACTTTCATTCTCTTACATGAGACAAAATTACATAAACTGTAGATTCTAAAATTCTCAAGCTAAAAAGAAAAGAACAGGAGAGCATAGTATGACTTTGTTGTCCTTGATATGGAATGGCAGCACAGGGAATCACCTCTGTGGGGTTCAACTTAGGGGGTTTATTTATTTCAAAAATATTTTTTTTCACTTATTACATTTTTGTATGCATAAGATTTGTTGTGTTTAGGTTGAACTTGTCAGTGTCAGGGAATAGGGATAAGAAAACTATTTGTTTTCATGCTGCACAACTTGAATATATGCCTATGAATTTGATATATTGATTAAATTTGTCTTCATATCTTTTATTGACAATTATTATTTGTTAAAGCAATTGATTTATTTGATTACATATACATGATATACATGTATAAGCATATATACAACTTAGTTCAATATTTTAGTACTATGGCAGTTACTATAGGGGCTCATAATTGCAGGGGACTGTCAGAAGAAGTAAAACGCAGAGATATTTTTGATAGATGTAATAAACTATTTTATGTAATACACATTGTACAAAAGAAAGAGAAAATAAATGGAGAAATGAATGGGGATATCAAGCCTATTTTTGCTTGTTCACTGGACACAGCAAGGGAGTTGCTATACTTCTAAATAATAAATTCAAAGTTATAGTTCATAAAGAATACAAACATAAAGAGGGAAACTATTTAATTTTGGATATGACCATTCATGAGTATCGAATAACTTTAGCTGGTATATAGGGCCAAAATAATGATAATCCAGGTTTTTTCTCAGAACTCAAATATTCAAAATTCTTCAATAATTATGGCAGATGACTGGAATATAGTTCAAGATTATGAAATTGATACACTTAATTATAAAACAAAAAATAATGTGAAAGCGCACACTAAACTGATAGAAATATAGGATTCCTTTGACTTTGTAGATGTTTGGAGAGCAAATAACCAAGACAAGAAAAGATATACATGGAGAGGCCCAGAACATAAACAAAGTCGTTTAGACTATTTTTTGATATCCACTGATTTTGAATCCTTAGTAAATAAATCTGATATAGATATTAGTTATCGTTCTGACCATTCTCCTGTTTCTCTCAGTTTAAAATTTTGTAACCAAGAAAGGGGAGGGGTACTTGGAAATTCAATAATAGCTTACTACATGATACAAAAATGGTGTGAGGCAGGAATTTTTTTGTCAATGATTTACTGAATGAGAACAATGTATTTCTCTCTTTTAATCAATTTAAAGAAACATATGATATTGATACAAATTTTCTTCAATTCTATGGACTATGTGTCAAAAGATTTGCTCTAAATTTTAATATTTGATACTTTTATTTACAGAAGTTTCAAGTTTAAAAAGCCAGGTACTTCTTTGAGTTTGAACAAGAGAACTGATTCAACAACTTTCTCTAAAACCACCAGTCATGGGGAATCAGATATATCTACAAGAGTACCACCAGTGGCTTCTAACAACCAATCAAAAAGTTTCTACAGTGCACCACCACAGGCACTCAAGAATTATCCAATCACAGTTAATGATATTGATGATGACTTTGATATAGCTTCATCCACCTTTAGATCATCCAAGCAGAACGAAGGAGTTTATAATACAGCTGTTCAAAGCAAATCCTTGGTAGGTTGTTATCAATAAACACTACCTGATGATGTCCCCAAAGAAATATACTGTCGATTCTTTACTTTTCCTGGTATACCAATTTTTGTGTATTTCGTGGATTAAGTTGAATCACGAATTCAAATGTTCAATGATTATACAAATATAACAAGACAAGGTTACGTTTGCTATCAGTTTAATTAACGCTGCATAGGCCGATGTGTCCCATACCGTAAAATACACAAGTATATATACAGAATATAAACAGTGTCAAGGTTTCTATTAATTTGACCATTATAGTTTTAATTCTAAAGATACTGGGATGAATATCTAAAGTTGACTATAATTGACATGTTTTGACCAACCTGGAAATTGATGTTTGAAGAATACACATATGTCCAGTGTCTTAACTAATTGTTATTGCTACATGTCACCACCTGGTCTGCATGTAAACATGTTATATGCAACGTATGCAATATATAATCATAAATATAAATATAAATATTTATTTATATATTTTTTTAAGCCCATCATATTGTCACACAAATACCATAGGCATATTTGCAGATTTTAGCAAGACCAATATTATCAACTAAAATAAATTAATCAGCAGTAGTCCTGGTCCTATATGTTAAAGAAAAGATAATATACAATTAGTGTCTTTTGATGAGGTAAATATGCGGTTTTATTGACTTTTGAAAAAATGATATTCACTGAGGCCGACGGCCGAAGTGAATATCAGTTTTTCAAAAGTCAATAAAACCCCATATTTACCGAAACAAAAGACAGTAACTGTTTTATTCTATAGTCCGAGAGAAGAAAATGTATCTAATGACAAACATATACCAATTTTTTTTTTACATGAAACATTTTACCATAACCTTGCATGTAAAAGCGCGTGACGTTTAGCGCGGTGAATAACACTTTCACAGGTGAATATGCTTTTTTATTCAAAATCCAATTCATATAGAAAAGCCTACTAAAATAATACCAATATGGAATAATTGAATTTATCTTATTCAATAATACATAGTATTGCTGGGCAGGGGTATCCCTTGGGAATTCACTCGGTTCTCAGTTATTTGGAAATTATTTCGCGATTTGCTATCGTAATGGTCTTGTCTTGCACTTGTTAAAAATAAAAAGACACTTGCATGCTTGTGTATCATTGTATTGCATAGAAAATAAAAGCCTGAAATTTGGTAAATTGGAAAAAAAGTTGTCTGACTTTGACTTATCATGCTTATAGTCTCCTGTCTTGTTTGATTCCATTAAATAAGGATGGAAAAAAAGAAGTCAAAATTTGATTGAGTTTAGACAGAAACTACCTCTCCTGTACTTCATGTACTTCAATGCTTTGATTTAAAGTTTAAATATTGATATTATTTTTCAGAAAAATAAATTACAGACATCTATAACAAGTTTTGCCAAGAGTAAGCCAGATAAACCTGTAGCAACAGTAGCCCCTCACAGGTATTCTTTTCTAATTTATTTTGAGCTGTTACTGTGTTAATTTATATATGAATTAAAGTAGATGTCACTTGGGGTCAGTTTGCCAATATGACAATTATTCAAATATGTTCAAATGATGTGAATGTAAGCAATTATTGGCAACTGTAAGCTTAAGGCTTTCAACAGTTAATAGAAAAAAACCCATATAAATAGTATACGTAGGCTATGAAAGGGCCTTGCATAATAATGTGACAGAATTAAAAGCAGAAAAATGCTTAATTTATATGATAACATTGTTAATAAGGTATAGTCACCGTCACGTAAAATTAGCACCATGATTTGTCAAAATTTTGTTAAATATCAACCGTGTTCACTTGAGATGATGTTTTTTAATTAGCGGAAGAAAAATCCAGTCCAAATATCCACTACTGTCCTACCTGTCCTACCTTTTATTGTGTTTGCACTGTATAATCCTGACCTTCACATTTTTCAAGATTATTTACATTGTAAAACCGGCATCTTGGTTTCTATGAGGATCCCTTATTTAAATAAACATGATGAAAAGCTCTGAGAGACACTAGAAAATAGACAGCACGTGGAACCCCACGGCAACACTCCCGGTAATAACAATGTCGGATTCCACCATACAAAATAATCTGGGATTATGTGAAGGTCAGGATTATATAGTGCAAACACAATAAATGGTAGGACAGTAGTTGATTTTTTGAATGATATTTGATTCTGCTAAATGAAAAACGTCATCTTGAATGAACACGGTTGTTAGTTTAAAATTTTCAACCAAAAACATTGTGCCAATTTTACGTGACAGCGACTATACCGAAGATGGAAAAAAGTAATACGGATCACGAAAATTTTATTTGTATCTGACATCATAAACACTTTATAAGTCAATGAATATAGTTGAAATTAGAGTCAATAATAATTGATGCAACCAATTCAAAACGAACTTTGAAATTTAATTATCATTGTGCCTCAGTGGTCTTGTAATATGAAACTAAGAAGACATTGTTTGATTGCGGAAACTCTCCACGGGAGATCAAATGACAGAAGTTAATAACTATAGGTAACCATATGGCCATCAACAATAAGAAATACATGTACCACAGTCTACGGTGTTAGAGGTCCTGTGTTTCAACAGCATCTGTGTTAAACCAGATCATTGCTGCTTCTCCATGTAGCTCATGTCATGTAAGAGCTTAGACTGGTTGGTCATATGTTGGTTCTGAGTTGGGATAATTTGTTATGTGTATGGGTAGGGTGACATGTTTTTGACATGTGAGCTTGGCCATTAGAAATTCCACTCCAGTTGTCAGTATGGTATAAACAGGGAATAATCATAACTCATACCTATTTATGCCATAAGATTCATCATATACTTGTTGCTGGACTCTTTGTTAAAATTGTGATTATGTCAGATAAAGGGAAATCACATTTCAAGTCGAGAATTTTTGTTATGCAGATAAAAAAGCATTGTGACATCTAATTTCCATGGAGATTATTTCACTGTATTTCATGGTGTTGTTCATTAAGATTTATCACTAGGACAATTGTGTTACTTTTGAATTAAATGATAAGTGTATGAATTGTCATGGCCATGAATGCAATTTGTTGACTTTGATCTTACACACTCTTGGTTATTTTCCTACTTGAATGGTATGTAATTATGCAGACAACTGTGCAGTTTAGTGTGATGTCTATTTTCACTGAACTAGTACAATATTTTATTTAGGGGCCAGCTGAGGAACTGTGAAGGCTTACAGGTGTCAGATCTGCGTTGAAGACCCATTGTTGGCCTTCAGCTTTTGTCTGCTCTTTAATCTGGTTGTTGTCTCTTTGACATATTCACCATTTCCATTCTCAATTTTAACTCTTGTATTAATAATTTTTCAGTGCTCCTGTAAAGGTTGCCCCTATTGCTCCATGCATGGGAACTAAAAGGAAAGAGATTTCTCCTCTGTTAATGACCAATCAGAATGTGGCACATGACAATACAGTCATAAGTATGTTTGGAGAATCAGATGACGATGATGATGATGACCTCACAGACTTTGATATGCCAGGTTTGTACAGGGGAATACACCTTATCGCTATTTGTCCGCCATTACTGGATATCACACAGGTTCCCGTAAAATTTTGACGTCATAAAACAAAATATCTGACGCTACAATGGAAAAGTGATTGTTGTATGCGTCAAAAGTTCAAGCGACCGGGTCAGCCGGGATTAGTGATAAGAATTGTACAGAAATTATAATTTTGGAGAGAGTTTCTATCGGTCTTTGTATTTTTTCTTTAAAATTTTTACATGTCATATTAAAATTTAAAAATTGTCTGACAGTTAAAATTTCTTATTTTCTTGTTAACTCCCATATAACATGAGATTCTGGGAAAAAGTCTTCCAATTGGCTGAAATGGGAACCATTTTGTCTCTTGAGTTAAAACTACTTGCTCAAAAACCAAAATAAGAAGGAATTTTATATAAAAGGTCTTCTACAAGCCTCTTTATTTCTTTCTAACTTAATAGAAAGCATGGCTGAAGGGGCATTCTCAGGATTAACTAATTTTCTAACCTTTTTGAAACTTTACTGCATTAACACTTGGAAGACACTAATTGTTATCATCAATGTCTATTAAGATTAAAGGATTATGACAATAGTTACCAGTCACAACTAAAAGGAAGTCTTAATTTATGCATCTTGTCATACACTGCTTGGCCCATGCTATATCAAATTAAAAGTAGTAGTATATTTATGCAAGTTTTTATATATTAATCCTGACTGCCCTTTAAAAAACAAAGAAAGTCAAGCTAAAGTCATTTCTTTGGAAATTCTGGGTTAAATATTTCAGCTAGCAATTCAGGCTCATAGTTAAAATTCTGAACACTTAGAAAACACATATATATTGTATGTACTGGAAAACTTATTTGCTGTGATGTTATTTTTCAGTATCTCCAACTTTGATGAGGAAAAGTGATGGATTATTGTTGTCACAGGTAAGGCATTGTTTTAATCAGAATAGTATGGAGGAATCAATTAAAATTTGAAGATTTTTTTATTATGGTTAATCTAAAATTATATATACATTACATTTTTTTTTTTATGTTTCATGATGAATTAAAGGTAAAATCATTTCTAATGATGGGTTATAATGTAAAAATTATACTCATTTAGTCTTGTTCATAATTGTTGAAACTGGATTCACAAATTGTTTTAAAAATTCTAATGTTTGGTTTAGGGACCATTCGCTATCTAGACTAATTATACATATGTTCATTAAATTACCATAAATTTGTATTGTATGATTTGGTTTTGGAAAGGATTATAAAATATAACAAGCTTATTCTTTAACACAAGAGCACAATTCAGTATTGTAATATGCATTTCTTCAGCTAAACAGATGCTCTAATTTCTAGAAACAAGATGGTATTTTGTAATTCCCTGTTAGCCAAGATGATTCAAGATATTTCAGAGGAGAACACTTTGACCTTATATGTATTTTGAAGTCTTCTATTGTTTAGAGACCCTCCACAGAAAAGAGAACAAATAGTGTTGAACAACAGACAAAGAGAAGACGGACACTACCAATTACAGATAGTGACGAAGAAACACAGATGGATGAATTTACCTCAGGAATCAATGACCATCATGTGATAAATGGTATTTAGGAAACTTATTGTATCTATAAAATTATAATAGATATAAGAAGAAGTGGTATGATTGCCAATGAGACAACTCTCCACAAGAGAGGCCTAAATTAAAATATTGTTTGTTTGCCCTTTTCCGACCTTATGTTTTGAAACAGGGTAGGCAGGTATGTAAAATATTTTATTTTAAAGATACAAAATCTGCATGATATCATTTTGTCTGTATTGTTTTTGTTTTTAATTATGCTTTTGCTAATAAGTTTCTGGGACTATTAGTATAATAGTCCCAGGAAGTTTTGAAAAATTATCATGAAGAATGTGAAGTTAATTCATATGCAAGACTATTTTGTTTAAAATATCAAAATATAGGGCTGTGTGGCATATTTTCAACGTTTATATGCCTAGAACTTTTAAGTGTTTTATCTTACACTAATATTCTGTACTACGTACCTTGTACGCTTACCTCGACCTAAAAGTTTCTGTAAGAGATAAATTTGTCCTGGTAAAATATGTCCGGGGAGACATGCATTACTAGTAAAAAAAGTCCCTAGAGTGTTTGAATTTTCAAGTGTGCCTGTGTTTCCTATAAAAATGCTACAAGACCTGAAACTCAATTGTCATGTATTTTACATCGCATTTATAAATGATCTGTTTATTGTATGGAAAAACTTGGCGATTTTACTGCCAAATATTCTCTACTTTACAGACTTTTGGTTCATGTCAGATATATAGATAATATAGCAATGCTGGCCGAAGGCATCGTTAACATAATCATCCTGATCTACAGATCACCAAAGGCAAAGGCCATCCCTACATAGGATACAACATCCGTTTACAAAATAATTTGTACACACATGGATAATTTTGTATTGGATGAACTTTTTTTGAACGAACCCTGCTCTTCAAGTATAAAGACACAGAGTAACGTTCGTCATATCATGATTTCAAAGCTTTCAACATCAGTTTCAAACAAATGCTTTGAAACTCCAAATGCAAGTGTTCATGTCAAACCCTCACATGATACCAAACGGACTAGACCTTATACGGGAAAATAAAAACCTGAGGATTCCGGTAAAAAAGTTTTGAGCGCGAAATACAAATAAAAGATTTTTGGTAGGAATGAACAAATAAAATAAAATAAAATCTTGCTGGTAAATACAAATAAAAGATTTTCAGGCGGAACAAATATATAGGGTCGGTCGGTAAAGGGCAAACAAACAATATTTTAATTTAAGCCAGACTAAATGACACAGAAATTAACAGCTATAGGTCACCGTACAGCCTTCAACAATGAGCAAAGCCCATACCGCATAGTCAGCTATTTAAAGACTGTTTTATTTAATAGATAATAGATTCTGAGGGGAGTAAGATCAGTTAGCAGGTCACATGTAACTTTTGACAAAGGTAAAGGTCATTCGTGGTAGTTATCAAATATGTTGAAAACTGAAGATTATAATTATGTTTATATATTTATTAATGCATATGAATGTGAAAGAATAATTAATTAGAATTTGATTGTAGAACCAGATAAACCAAGAATTGAAATTACATCAAACTATTCTATCCAGTATCAGAATAATTCAAATGTAAGTAGATTCATTGGGTGTAATTTATTGAAAAAACAAGTAAACAGTAGTGAATGTTGTTTACAGGGATATTAAAATGGAAGAATGACAATAAAAGTTTGAAGTAACTAAGAAAGTAGTGTGTAAGCTTTGAATGGTGAATTAATACCTTTTTGCCAGTGCTTTGCTTTGGCTCCAATTGGCATTTCATTTGCGCCAAAAAAATCTTTCATTTGCGCCAAAATAAAACCTGTCGTTTGCGCCAATGTCACAGGTAAATAGTATAAAATATATATTTAGAAAAGAATTTTGATAATAAAGGCCGTATTTGGTTTGCATCATTAAACATATTCCTCAGAAATCAGTCAACATTAAACCATACAAGTAATGTTGAAACCTTGCTTAAACATAAACTGTTATAAATCAATGTGATCATAAAACCTAATATAAAACATAGAAGAATGCACTTTATACTGGAGTAAAACATTGGGACAGTTCTAAGCATGATGCACAATAGTAAAGTTATAAGTCTATCCTGGCACAAAACTTGTAAGCAACGATCCTGATGTATTCATGTCTGGAAAATCCCCCCTCTAATGTGCATACCATATTGATCCAAAAGATAGTCCCGCAGTCCATGTCAATTGTTATACTGGCTTTGCAAGGTTTTATTTCATTTGTGGTACCACTAAACGACTTGTCTCCATTTTTGGGATACAATTGCTTATACCATTGGCTAAGGGCAATGCCCTGACGTCAACAGTTTTATTCTAAACATTAAGGAACATCTTTGATATTTCCCTTGACTTATATGCGTGTTTTTAAAAACAAAGAAAATCAGAATTAAGCAGTATTTATATTTAGTGTTTTTATACTAAAAAGTATTAAAAAGAGGGGGGGGGGGGCAGGAGGATTTGTTTTTGATCGGTTATTTATTTTTGTAAACTAAGAGGACAGATTATTCATTTTCTGCACTATTGAAGCAAGGTTTTTCATTAAAGCAATGGACTGATTATTCATTTTCACCACTATATATTTATGATATTGGAAAACATACAATTTTTAAATGATTTGTTTATTATATATGACATGTATAGTCAAGTCATTATGTGCCATTTAATCAGAATTAATCATCATCCATTGCAGAAATGAATCATTTATATTCCCAACTGCATATACATGTATTGCATACATACATAGTATTAAATTTGGTTGTAACTAGCCTCTTTTTAAAAGTATTGGCAAACATATTTCGGTGAGCGGAGCGAGGCAAAAAAAATTTTTGAAGCGTTTTGTAGCCACTGAAGGCCCAAGAACCTATAGAACAAATGATGCAAAATCATGCTTTCTGGGTGTTCAGAAGACCTTTTCTTAATCTGAAAATGCAAGTTTTGTTTTAATAATTTTTTGGGATACGATTGCTTTCAAGCAATCTGTAAACTTTTACCGCTGACTCAGGGCTGCATTCCCTCACTTCAACTGTTTTATTCTAAACATTCAGCAACATCTCAGATTCTTATGATTGTATTGCTTTAAAAGGTAAAAACAGGCAAAAGGATTGAACATAAACAACTTTCCTGTAATGTTCTTCTCATAATCTTCATGTTTGATATTTCCCTTGACCTATATGCGTGTTTTTAACAACACGGAAAATCAGAATTAAGCAGTATTTATATTTAGTGTTTTTATAAATTTAGAAACACGTCAGAGGGAATTCCCCAGTTTTGATAAATGCGAGAGTTCTCTGAATTCCGATAATTCTATTTCTGTCATATAAGAACTGAAGTGGAGTTTTTCCAGATTTTACCGTTATGAAACTAATATTTGATACTGTACTCTCCGATAAAGAAATGGAGAACCATTCATCATATCATTTAATAAACGTTCTTGTTCCAAATTGCAAGTTGCGGGTTTGTTTATATATTAATGCGCATGCGTATAGTTTTCTTGATTTGAAGGGGTATCAGATTGAGTGGTTGCTCTGGATTCCCCGCTTCATTGATTAATTTGAAACTCATGGGATTCTTTCTATGTCTGTCTGCTATTGAGGGTTATTGTTGTTGCATAATTTTAAATCATATGCATCATTTAAATTAAAATAAATGTAGTCCATAGTTTACCTAACACCCCTTCAGCCGAAATGGAGTCTTCCATATTATCGTTCGAGTTGTCTCCCTTCCGGAAGTATTTTCCGTCAATCGAAATACAATAGCCAATACGACTCGTCAAGAAAAATTAACTCGTTAGATGTCGATAAACTTCGTATTATATTCAGAACAATCTCAATTTAAACAGAGGAGTGTGTACGGAAAGGAGTCATGCCCACTGACCCAAAGGAAATTAATATTTAAAGAGTTAGAATTGGGGTTTCTCCTAGAATGGACGGTGATACCTTACCTTACCAGGAAATCTTTCTCCGTCCACTTCGGGACAACCTCATTTGAGTAGTCAATTTCCACCACCACATCTATTTACACTATTTTACACACATTATCGGTAATTATGTAATACACTTGAGTACGGAGATATCGATGTTTCATATTATCCTCCATGCATCACTGAATTAGCAATGTTTAAAATAATTTCAACATTATACGAGTATATACAGTACACTATTTGACAGGTATGCTCTCGGCACAACAACAGTATAAGATACGAAGTGATATACCTTCTCCCACTCTCAGTGACTGCTGTGGAAAGTAAACTTGGAATTGATAGTACAAAAATAACACAATAAGTACATTGCTCATACACTTGTATCCGGGATTGGCTATTTTTAAAGTTGAGTGACTATTCAGATTATTACATTTTGCATGTGCAATTAAATTAGTTTTGAAAATAATACTATCCAGCTGTACCAGGGCTGCCAAAAATGCGTGAGACTCACGCATGTTCATGCTTTTTTGCGGCAGTATCCTTGGATCTATTTTTTTCCCCTCTTTGATCTTTTCAATTTTGGCCAAATCTCACGCATTTGCTTAATGAAAAGTTGGCAGAACTGCTATACATGTGTCAATGAAAACTATGGCAATTGTATCCCTCAGAGCATTCTGCTCTTTGATTGACAATATTTTGGTCTCAAAGCAAAATGAATAAATTCAGTGTAAGACTTAAGTTTCTAGGGACAAGATCAAAAGACCAATGTGCATGATAAAGCAAAAATGGAATTCACATAGTTAAGTCTGTGGCTGCTGTTTTTTTTTAAACTCATGATCAAGTTCATAACAAAATTACTAGATTACAAAAGGAATGCAACACTAACAGAATACAATGAACAAAAGACAATTAAATAAGAATCATTGATCCCGAAAAAGCAGGGCTACATCTGAGAGAAAACTGAACTTGCTTCTTGCAAGGCACTTGCCGTGAACACAATTTGATATGGAGACAAGCGTTTGGTTTTGAAATTTCCTACATGAGGCATATACCTCAATGTAGTTACGGCCCTGTTAAAATAAAAGTGAGGTAAGGTTTCCTGAGACAATATACCTTAAGTTAAGGTGGTACCCAACACTTTCATCAAAATTAATTTGGCTCATTTGATTTTCATAAAATTTTGTCAAATTATTTACTTTGACCCTTTAACAAAAATCTAAAAAATTCAAAAATTTTGAACCAGCCGTTTTATCAGAAAAAATACACTGGTTATATTGCAGTTTGACAAACACCAATTTTGATCATTGAGAAGCTTAATATTCCTTTTACAATACAACGTTATTAAAACGTTCAGCTGACTTTACAGAGTTATCTCCCTGTAGTGTTAGGTACCACCTTAAATGAAACCAATTTTCAGACATTTCAAGTATATTTGAATAATATTTATACTTTTATTATTAAAAAAATTGGGAAGTGTTTCCCGATTTTTTGGGGGAAAAAAGATGAATTTATGAAGAATCTGGTGCCATCTCATACTTTCAATTAGACCTGCTGAGTTATTTATTTTCAATACATTGCAAGTCAGGTAATTTATTTTCAAACTACCACAGAATAAACCATTTATTTTTGTGATTATCAAGGCTGAGTTATTTATTTTCAAAATCCTCCTTTGATATTGTACTTCCATAAAGAAATAGAGAACCATCTAGGTCGTTAAATTAATTAACATTTAATATACGTTCTTGCTTCAGGTTTTTTTTTATGTAATTATGCGCATGCGTATATTTTTCTTGACTTCAAGAGGTATAAGATTGTATGGTTGCTCTGGATTCCCCACTCAATTGATTAATTTAAAACTCGTGGGATCCTTCCTATGTATGTCTGCTATTGAGGGTTATTGTTGTTGCATAATTTTAAATCATATGCATCATTTAAATTAAAATAAATGTAGTCCACATCGTAAAGGTGTAACTACAACACCCCTTCAGGCGAAATGAAGCCTTCCATATTATGGTTTTGAGTTGTCTTCCATCCAGAAGTAACTTCCGTCAATTCTGAATCTAAATACGATACAACATGTTGAGAAAAATTAACTCATTCTGTCGATAAACGTCATATTATATTAAAAACAATTGTAATTTAAACCGAGGAATGTGTAGGGAAAGGAGTCATGATCACTGACCCAAAGGAAATTAAACATTTAAAGAGTTAGGAATGGTGTTCCTCCTAGAATTAACGTAGGAAAAATTATAGGTGATAAGAAACAAAGTGAAATACCTTCTCTCACTCTGAGTCTCAGTGACTGCTGTGGAAAGTGAACTTGGAGTTGATATTACAAAAATAAAACACAATAAGTACATTGTTCATACTGTTACACTTGTATCCGGGATTGGCTATTTTGTAACTATTCAGATTACGTTAATTACATTTTACATGTGCAGTTGAATTAGTTTTGAAAATAATATTATCTGACAGTGTATACATGTGTCAATGAAAACAATGGCAATCATATCCCTCAGAGCAATCTACTCTTTGATTCTGAAGATATGATCTAATGATCTAAATGTGTGCTCATAAAAAATTACAGACTTAATTCTTCTGTTTACACAATGGTTTATGTCTAAAGTGAAAATGTCCATCTTGACCCTTCGAACATGTGAACACTATATATAACTAGATATCATTGAGATGGGAGCCATCTCTGTGGGCCCCGCTGTGAATAATGTGCATTAAAAAATTGTATCTTTACCATAGGACATGGGTTTGTCAACTGAAATCAAAGTTTTTGACCTTGACCTTTGACCTAGGAAGTTGTAAATAAATTATGACACACCCTTTGGTGTTGGTTTATATACATGTCAAGTATAAACTTTGAAATGATAACGGTTCTCAAGATATAGAGCGGACACGATCTTTACCATAGGACATGGGGTTGTCAACTGAAACCAAAGTTTTTGACCTTTAACTTTGCCCTAGGCAGTCGTTCATAAATTATGACACACCCTCTGGTGTTGGTTCATATACATGTCAAGTATAAACTTTGAAATCATAACGGTTCCTAAGATATAGAGCGGACACGATCTTCACCACAGGACACAGGGTTGTCAACTGAAACCAAAGTTTTTTTACCTTGACCTTTGACCTAGGAAGTTGTACATACATCATGACACGCCCTCTGGTGGTGGTTAATAAACATGTAAAGTATAAAGTATGAAATCATAATGGTTCTCTAGATATGGAGCGGACACAAAGTTAAAGTGTTACGGACGGACGGACGGACGGACAGACTGATCACTATAGGGCAACCCGCCTTTGACCTAGGAAGTTGTACATACATCATGACACGCCCTCTGGTGGTGGTTAATAAACATGTAAAGTATAAAGTATGAAATCATAATGGTTCTCTAGATTCGGACGGACGGACAGACTGATCACTATAGGGCAACCCGCCTTTGACCTAGGAAGTTGTACATACATCATGACACGCCCTCTGGTGGTGGTTAATAAACATGTAAAGTATAAAGTATGAAATCATAATGGTTCTCTAGATTCGGACGGACGGACGGACGGATGGATAGACTGATCACTATAGGGCGACCCTCCTAAAGGCGGGGCCCTATTTATAAACCTTAGTGACTCTCAGCTTCAGAAATGAGTATGGCATTGAACTCCCTCAATTATCCAGGGGGGAATACTGTAGAGACAAACCTTTTAGAGCAATGAATACTTTTCCGTTATATCTTGCCTGAATTGCCTGTAAAATGGCACAAATGAAAGATTGTAATTTTCAAAAATTGGCGCAAATGCAATGCCCCTCTTTTAGCATGAATGCAATGGGGAAAAACATCATGTCAAACAAATGAAATAAAGGTCATCTTAATAAAAACACTTTTTAATGGCACTTTTTGTAATAAAATTACAAATTTGTGTCAACATAGAACAGGCTATTATTTAAACTTGGAATTATTATTACTTGTGCTTGAAAATTTTATTAAACTCCATGTTTATTCTGTACTTTAATGTTCTGTACTGAACACAACACATTCTATTACAAAAAAGATAGTACATTTTCAATAGAATATACTGTGCCGCGCACAACACTATCTATACAAAATGCATTGTATGGAAACTGTTATGAACTCTCAAAACATTGTAATACCAAATAAACCTGGAATTTATTAAAAATTTCAAGCACAAGAAATTTTGCAAATTCCATTATTAAAAATAATTCCAAGTTCAAATAATAGCCAGTTATAGATACAAAAGTTAAAAAATCAGTCTTATTGACATTTTTAGAAATATCTTACAGACATAATATCTACAAAGAAATGAGGTTTTTTTTTAATAATATGCTGAAACACATGTTAAACTTTAGTGTCTGATTTCCTATCTTTTAGTCATCAGAAGAAGAAAAAGTTGAAAGGGTAACAGTACTATTAAAAACGATGGATGAGATCTGTAGTATAATAGGAAAAGTTAGTACCAACGACCTAATGTCTGTTGTATGGCAGGATTATTCCAGGCTCCAAACCTTGTTAGCATTAAGGTAGGAACTCTAATCATTTAATACAAAGACCTTTAACATTCTTTGATATCGCTATGGTATAGTAGATGAACAAAAGCATTTTGATATCAAACTTCCAAGTGAAAACATCAATTTATTTTTGAAGTACAGTTTGTATAATGATTGTTTGAATTGTTTTGTGCTTAGATGTGAAAAAAGGAAAAAAAAACTTTTTTGGATTTATTATTGTTTTTGTATACCATTTTTCACGGATAGAGGTTGTCCATTAAATAATATGTTCAATGTCAGATGTATAAGTTTTCTATAGCTTTTGTAAAACCATGAAATCAAAATATCCATGAAAAGACCATTTTTTTTTAATCCACCGAAATTGGTACCCACAAAACTAAATGAATTCACAGTATCTCCCATCATGAATAAATATCCCTCGACATGATGCCATCTGTAACAGAAGATTTGTAGTACCAACATTAATTTTGTAGAAAGAAGATAACAGACCAGTCATCTGTGGAGGAAACTTGTAAATTTGTTACCCAGAAGTCTAGTCTGCCTGGAAATAGAGATTCCAAGAAGAGTCCATCTTTTCCAAGATCAACTAGTCCATCATTGCTTTCACCTAGAAATATATCATCTACCTCTACTCCATATAACTCATTGAATCCATCATCTACAAGATCAATTCAGTCCAAAAAGGTGTCTGGTATTTCCTCGTCTGTGATAACTTCACCTTTTACTTGTGGTGAGAGTTTCTTTGAGGCGGATGCTCCAATGACACAATCCCATGCAAGTTATATTTCCTCTGTCAGTAAGAACTCACCTATGACAAGCTTCTCACATCTAACAGAAAACCACACAAAGGGAAGTAACTTTGCTAGTCCTGTGTTCAATTTTAACAAAAATGCTGCTAGTGTTTTGAAATCAAATACCTCAGACTTTGAAAGTTATGCTTCGTTTAATTCTTCTCAACCTCAGCCAATGGATGATGACATAGACTTTGGGTACAGGATATCAGAACATGTGCCAGATAAAAAGAATTGTTCAGTTGGACCAATGATAAAGAACAATAATGACTTTGATACTAATTTCTCTGATGATGATTTGTTTGCTGTAGAAGACTTTGATGATGAATTCACAGAAGAAATGGATTTACCAAGGATAGTAACACCTAACAGACAAAACAAACCTGGTATGTGATACAGTCAGACCTTTTTAAACAAACCTGGTATGTGATACAGTCAGACCTTATTAAACAAACCTGGTATGTGATACAGTCAGACCTTATTAAACAAACCTGGTATGTGATACAGTCAGACCTTATTAAACAAACCTGGTATGTGATACAGTCAGACCTTTTTAAACAAACCTGGTATGTGATACAGTCAGACCTTTTTAAACAAACCTGGTATGTGATACAGTCAGACCTTATTAAACAAACCTGGTATGTGATACAGTCAGACCTTTTTAAAGAACCACCCTGTCTATTTCATCAGTATGTGATACAGTCAGACCTTTTTAAAGAACCACCTAATCTATTTCATCAGTATTTGTGTCTTCAGATTACATGTACAACTCTAGCATTTGGGACTAAATATTATTCACCTTTTCTATCTTTTTTTCAAAATTAATGTTCGTTACATTTTTTACTATTTTTTGAAATAGACTCAAGAATTGAAGCTTGCTAAGTGAGATTACAAAGAAAAGTACATATATATCAGCTTCAATGTAAATAAAGAAAGTTATGAATGTTGTACACAGTAGCGTATCAAGAAATTTTCGTAAGTGGTGGCCCACTGACTGTCTTAGAGGGGACCCACTCCAGATCAACCAAATTTTTCCCACGAAAGGAGGGCCCTGCCCCTCTAAATCTGCCTATGGTCATGATGATACACAATATACAAGTTATTTATTTTGATTGTCAATCTTTTGTCTTTTCCACTTTCAGGTTTATTGGATGTAACCCCAAACTTTCCAAATAGAATTTCACCTAATACCTCTTCGACATCAAAATACGAAAGTAAGTTTATATCAGCTTAATGTGATACAAATATTTTAATGAATGTGTAACCTTTTTTTATATGGTAAGATGGGTTCTTTTTAGTTATTCATATTTGATTCACCTATTATTACTTGTGCAATAGCCACACAAAACTATTATATTAATCTTGCATTACTTTTGCAAAGACTTGTTTTGTATAAATTTATGGACTGAAGAGTTCCAATTATATATTTTTTTCTACACAGACACAAAGAATTCTATGTGCCACAAAGAAGTACAGTGTAATCTGTGTTATCAGACACACTGAGGGACCAGAAAAAAACGTCTGATTAAGCAGGGTGTCGGAATACTCAGGTTTATTTCTGCAATAATAGGCATATTTTGGAACCATGAAAATGTGTTGGTTAAAACAGAATGTTGCACTGTCCTATATAAGTCTTGGATCACTTTGGTTTAGACTTAGTTGTGTATAAATGTATGGACTGAAGAGTTCCAACCATATGTTTTTTTTCTACACAGACTAAAATAGAATTGTATTTGAGCCACAAAGAATTACTATATTAGTCTTGCATTACCTTGGCTTAGACTTAGTTTGGTAGAAATTTATGAGCTGAACTAATCCACCCATATGGTATTTTTTTCTACACGGCCTCAGTTTTAATTGTTTCTGAGTACCGTATTGACTTTCTTTTATCTCTCCTCAGCTCCGCCAGTTCCAGCTCAGAAGTTTGTGAGTACCGTATTGACTTTCTTTTATCTCTCCTCAGCTCCGCCAGTTCCAGCTCAGAAGTTTGTGAGTACTGTATTGACTTTCTTTTATTTCTCCTCAGCTCCACCAGTTCCAGCTCAGAAGTTTGTGAGTACCGTATTGACTTTCTTTTATCTCTCCTTACCTCCGCCAGTTCCAACTCAGAAGTTTGTGAGTACCGTATTGACATTCTTTTATCTCCCCTCAGCTCCACCAGTTCCAGCTCAGAAGTTTGTGAGTACGGTATTGACATTCTTTTATCTCTCCTCAGCTCCACCAGTTCCAGCTCAGAAGTTTGTGAGTATAGTATTGAATTTCTTTTATCTCTCCTCAGCACCGCCAGTTCCAGCTCAGAAGTTTGTGAGTACGGTATTGACTTTCTTTTATCTCTCCTCAGCTCCACCAGTTCCAGCTCAGAAGTTTGTGAGTACGGTATTGACATTCTTTTATCTCTCCTCAGCTCCACCAGTTTCAGCTCAGAAGTTTGTGAGTACCGTATTGACATTCTTTTATCTCTCCTCAGCTCCACCAGTTCCAGCTCAGAAGTTTGTGAGTACGGTATTGACTTTCTTTTATTTCTCCTCAGCTCCACCAGTTCCAGCTCAGAAGTTTGTGAGTACGGTATTGACTTTCTTTTATCTCTCCTCAGCACCACCAGTTCCAGCTCAGAAGTTTGTGAGTACGGTATTGACATTCTTTTATCTCTCCTCAGCTCCACCAGTTCCAGCTCAGAAGTTTGTGAGTACGGTATTGACATTCTTTTATCTCTCCTCAGCTCCACCAGTTCCAGCTCAGAAGTTTGTGAGTACCGTATTGACATTCTTTTATCTCTCCTCAGCTCCACCAGTTCCAGCTCAGAAGTTTGTGAGTACCGTATTGACTTTCTTTATCTCTCCTCAGCACCACCAGTTCCAGCTCAGAAGAGTGCTCAGAAGAAAAGAGATGATGAAAACAAAGTGTTTGATAACTGTAACTTCCCTCATTGTAAGGATATGATGAAGATCTTCACTACTGTGTTTGGTCTCAGATCCTTCAGACAGAATCAGCTGGCGGCCATCAATGCTGCGTTACTGGGAAATGATTGTTTTATACTCATGCCTACGGGTGGTGGTAAAAGTTTATGTTACCAGTTACCTGCTCTTGTCACTGGTGGTGTGTCCATAATCATATCACCACTTAAAGCATTGATACAGGATCAGGTCACACGTCTCAACTCAATGGAGGTTTGTAAAATAAGTCCAAAGTATATTTGTAGATTCTTGAAAACATACAGGTAATGGATTTTGAAAAACAAGTAGATAAGATTATGATTATTTATGGGTACTACAAATAAAAGCTTCTTGAAATATTTTATCCTGCTTCATTTGAACATGATGTACCATTTAATGTGTTTCTGATTCTTTACTCTTCAATTTTATGTTTACCAAATACTTAATTTGCTGAGTAATAATAGTCAGCAATCTGTGTCAGTGCATATTGATTTTATTCGGTATAATGTCTTCAACTGTCAGTTTTGAATATTTTCAAGTGTGAGTACAGTTCTCGTATAAAGATATTTTTTTCCTCGAGATTTACTCATATGTACAAGGAAAATAACACTAGGAAGGGTTGATACAAGTACTGAGAATTTACTACATTTCATGTTGTAGAGTCAAATACATGTAGTTATTATTATTAACCTAAAATATGGTGTTGAATAACTTTTTTTTCGCTACAAAACAGGTATCAATTGATTCATAAAGACTTAATTTATATTTGTTCAAACATTACAGATTCCTGCTGGACAGTTATCATCAGACTTAGACGAACAACAAACAGCCTTCATGTACAAGAAACTCCATTGTAGAAAACCAGAACTTACATTGTTGTATGTTACTCCTGAGAAGGTTAGATCAACTTCTGTTAAGTAATGAAGGATATATTTTTATTGTAACTGTTGTCAGTGAGGTTAGTTTAAAAAACATTTATTTTTAGTGGATTGGGAAACAAGTTATAGCAACTTAAATTAATCCCCTTCAACTTTGCGGTTGTGAGTGCTGCCTTGTAACGGCATTAGCCTGCTCTTTTTGAAATCTAAAAGGGTGTGTTTTATGAGCAAGAGATATTGCTCTTTCTTAATACAGGTCAGCCATTTATTGCCCCTTTCTGAGGGATTATCATCGTTTCAAGACCATACTCACAAATGGTGTCAAGAGAGAGCCGAAATTTCAGTCCCTGAAATTTTCTCCCTTGAACGTGATTGAACCAGGAACCTTTGTGTTAGTAGTCCGATGGGCTAACCACTACACTATGCTCTCATATGAGGTTCAAATTATATTCTGTATTGCTGCTTGCTGTTAAATGGATTTTATTGTTTTTATTGCTGTAAAAAATGGTTGGTTCCTATAAGATTAGATAAGATAGGACATTCTTTATTTAAGAATCAAAAGGTTCATATATACTTGGCATAAAATTATCTGTCATAACCAGATAAATTAAAGTTCAAATTCTTTTGATATTTGTGATGAATGTTAAAATTATTTATGTACACTGTTACAAATGTTTAGATCAGGGTTTTTTTTCCCACAGATATCTGCCAGCAATAAACTTTTGAGTTGTTTTGAGAATCTTCACCAGAGAGGACAATTGTCCAGATTTGTAATTGATGAGGCTCACTGTGTCAGTCAGGTATACTGAAATAATTAATTAAGTTGATTTAAATTTGAAGGTTTAATATACAAATTGTTATTTATCAGTCAAGAAAGATTATTAAGTTGTTATTTAGGAAGAATATTTCAAGTGCAAACTAACAAATCTTGTTTTGCACTTTGATTCAATAAGAATAAGAAAAGTTTACGGTCAATCTTGACACTCATACAGAGCAGAATGATTAATACAAATGTATGATATATATATACATTTATCATAAGTTTAGTAGTAAATGCAGTAGTTTTGCATATTTGATAAATGGCCTGCTGTTTAATTCATATCGCTCAACTTTGATGCGCACCCTTTATCGCATTCCCTTTATCACACCCCTACCCTTTATCGCATACCCTATAGTTTTCATATTTTTTGGCACACTAAATGCAACTATAAACAAATACAAAACACACAAAATATTTTTAAAACAACAGCACGCAAATTGTAAGGTAACCCAGGTGCTTCCGATAAGTAATTGAGCAGTTCTTTTAAGGCTTTTGAAACAAGACAAAAGTAGAAATGAAGATAACCCAGTGCTATGGATCAGAAAACAGTTCATATAATATAACTCTCCTGTTGAAATATATGATAAAGCGTATAAAACATGGCAAAATCTGTATCACATGCCGTATCATCCCGAGACACCAATATCAGCCCAAGGGCCTTTATTCTCTATATATAGATATACAATATAAACAGGGTTATCAAATTCTATGATTATATTTCAATTAAGGATGTTTACTACTCTGTTTCAAAATAACAAGTTGCTTTAAAAGATTTTTTTAAATTAATAGTATATAAATAAAGACACTAATTAAGCAGAAAAAAATGAAGGGTTCATGTGCTTAATTTCAAGATATAAGCCATTTAAAATTTGGCAAGAAATAATTCTCTCTAGATTTTTCATACATTTCACATTGGCACCATTTTCTTTTCAAAAACAAAAATATAACAAGGATTTTATAAGATTTTCCAATATGGCTTTTGAAACTATATTTAAAAAAAATATGGAAAAAAATAGGGTTTAAAAAATAGGGAAAAAATAGGGTAAAAAATAGGGGTTAGTGAATGGATAAAATCAGAGGATTCTGAATATCTGGCAAAAATTCAATAACAAGAGAAGTGAACTTCCTTCAATAACAAGAGGAGTGAACTTCCTTCAATAACAAGAGGAGTGAACTTCCTTCAATAACAAGAGGAGTGAACTTCCTTATGATTCCTCAGTGTTAGACAGTCAGTTCTAATTAGATCAAAGAGTTCCAATAAGATCAAAGAGTTCAAGTTAGATCAAAGAGTTCTAATTCTCCTCAAGATCATCTTTGATACTTTAGCTTCAAAATTTTGTATTACAATAACTGTTATGAAATTTATGTGTACAAAATAGACAAAGAAATACGAGTCTTAGATTTAAATATCAAAATGTTTTTGATCAAGTGCTATAATATGAACATTCTTGTTGACAGTGGGGTCATGACTTCCGCCCTGATTACAAGAAACTGAATATGTTAAAACTGAGATTTCCTGGAGTTCCTGTGATGGCGTTGACAGCCACAGCTACCCCTAGAGTTAGAAAGGATATCATACATCAACTGGGAATGAGAAATCCTAAATGGTGAGGAAAATTTTACTCCAGATAGAAAACTTGTATATATTCAAAATGTAATTAAAAGGAACAGAAACAATTACAAATTTAATGATATGGAACACAAAGTAATATTAATGTAGTATAAAGGAACAGAAACTATTACAAATGTATTGACAATGAACACAAACTAACAAATGTAATGACAAGGAACACAAACTATAACAAATGTAATGACAATAAACAGAAACTATTACAAATGTTATGACAAGGATCACAAACTGACAAATGTAATGAAAAGGAACAGAAATTATTACAAATGTAATGACAAGGAACACAAACTGACAAATGTAATGACAATGAGCAGAAACTATTACAAATGTAATGACAAGGAACACAAACTATTACAAATGAAATGACAAGGAACATATACTTTTACAAATGTAATGCCAAGGAACATACACTATTACAAATGAAATGACAAGGAACACAAACTATAACAAATGTAATGACAATGAGCACAAACTATATAAAATGTAATGACAAGGAACACAAACTATAAAAAATGTAATGACAATAAACAGAAACTATAACAAATGTAATGACAATGAACATATACTTTTGCATTGTAATGACAAGGAACACAAACTATTACAAATGTAATGACAAGGAACACAAACTATTACAGATGAAATGACAAGGAACACAAACTATTACAAATGAAATGACAAGGAACACAAACTATTACAAATGAAATGACAAGGAACACAAACTATAACAAATGTAATGACAATGAGCACAAACTATAACAAATGTAATGACAAGGAACACAAACTATAAAAAATGTAATGACAAGGAACACAAACTATAAAAAATGTAATGACAATGAACAGAAACTATTACAAATGTAATGACAATGAGCAGAAACTATTACAAATGTAATGACAAGGAACATAAAATGACAAATGTAATGACAAGGAACATATACTTTTGCTAATGTAATGACAAGGAACATTAAATGACAAATTTAATGACAATGAGCAGAAACTATTACAAATGACAAACTATTACAAATGAAATGACAAGGAACATATACTTTTACAAATGTAATGCCAAGGAACACACACTATTTGAAATGAAATGACAAGGAACACAAACTATTACAGATGAAATGACAAGGAACACAAACTATTACAAATGAAATTAAAAACCAATTGTTCAAAGAACAATTGAAGGTCTTTCAACCAATAAGGATCTATTTAGATATGAAAATATTAAAATTCAGTTGAAAATGTCAGTTCCTATGGCTTAATGATGTATAAATATGAATTTTAAGCAAAGGTCAAAATCTAGAACGTCCAATTAACCTATGACCTTGACCTCAATTTCAAGGTCATAGACTAAACATCTCAAATAAAAAGACACTAGTTCCTTAATATGTATGGTTCATGAGTAAAATCACTTTACGCATAATTCTTAATATAAGAGGGGCGAAAACTCCCTTTTATTGTTTACGCACCCTCGCAACCAAAATTTATAAGTTACGACATGTCGCAACTAACAATTTAGTAAAAAAAAATTGTCGATATCTTATAAGGTTAATGAAAAAAGGTGAAAATAAGCCAAAATCAAAATTAAGAATTTGACCTTGACCTTTGACCTTGACCTAATTTTCATTTTTTTGGACCAAGGATCTTAAATCAAAAGACCTTACACTGGCAGACCTATTTGGAAAATCACCGTGATTTTTGTAAAAAAATCGGTGTTTTTTGGACAATCTGCGCGGAACGGATAATAAATAGAGGTTCATCGTAAATTTTCCGTTTTACAGAATATTTTGCGGTTCTCCGGAGATTTTCCGTGTCTCAGGGAATTATCCGTTTGTCCGATAAAACGGGTGTGTATTGAGTCATTGATAGAACCAGTGATGCGTGAGCGACGGTTATTAAAAGGTCGGTTGTATAATCCGTTATGCGTGAGCGACGTTCAATCATTAATTGATCGTTGTATAATCCGTTAAGTGTGAGGGACGGTTGTATTGAGGTACAGATTGTGATATATGTAGAAGTTTACAGAACTACTAGTATCATTAATCGATTGAGATATAAGGAATTTTCAAAAATTTATCACATAATGTTTCTGTAAATTTAGAGAGAAACAGATTATATATTTCTCGGGGTGAAAGGTTTACTTTTATGATGGAAAAATACATGTGTATTTCTGAGGCCGCAGATCATTTAAACTTCATTGGCAAATAGGAATTTTTAAAACGGTCTTGATCACCTGCTGATCCATTAATCTTTCAGAATGAAATGCACATTTATACCTCTTGGGGTTGAAGGCATATATTAGCAAAATTAACAATATGCTACGATGAGATAATAACAAGTTGCGAATTTTAGTCCGAATGTGTATATATATGAGCATATGGACATACATTCATCTTTATAATTAATTAGTTCATCTGTCATTTGTTTTATTAAATTACTTTTCAATTGTGGTATAAATACAATTTTATCATTGTGTAAGACGATTTGAGAATAATGCTTTCATCGTTAATACTTCAGAAATTATAATTGATTCCAGAACCGTTTATTGGAACAAAAATAAAATGAACGGCCTGGAGGAAGTTCTAACCTTAGTTGATATCAGGGGTTAATTGGTATAGCAGTATGTTACGTAATACAACGATCGTCGATGCATAATATGCATGTATGTATATAGTATGCATGCAACTGGATTTCGACAACTCGTGGGTTGTCTTTTAGACAAAGAAGTTCCATTTTAAAGATATGAAAGTACGTCAATGCACGTCTTGTAAACTAATCTGTTACTTTTTGAAATATAAATAAGTTATATTTAAAAGATTGGATGGTTATTTCACACGTATCAAAGTTCTTCTGTCATCATTACTGTTTTTCAATTATTTGAGAGTTCGATCTTAAAACTAAGTTCGTCCTGACATTTATGGAATATTTGCCACTGGAAGTTAAACAACCAACAATCAATCATCTTATTACAAAATTTAAAATATGCCTGAGCGATAATATTCTTTTAAATTTTAATGTGAAAGACAGTTTCTCCATTTATAAGAAGGCACTTCCAGGTCTAATGTTAAGTGTATCTACATCCCGGGATTGAGATTTATTTATTATACTAGCAAAAAAAAAAGAAAAGAGAAGAAATGATGATACGTTTTTTTTTAATAACTAAATAATTAACGTTAAAAATATATGTAATTAACTTGATCTAAAACTTGACCTCGCTCATAATAGAGAATGTTAAAAATCAATTGTGTCGACTGCACGGGATTGTCCAACGGCGGGAAATACCCTGTAACTATAAACACAGGTGATGTTACTGACCGATTGTGGAATGTCAACTCGGGGTTAAAGTGATGTGTAATGATTGTGCGCTTGAAAGTTGAGGCTCTAGTAGGTTCATTTCAATTGATAATCGATAATCTAAAATCATTTTTTTTTCAAATCAACGATGAAGTTTTGGATATTATGGAAGGGATTTTTTTTAAGGACAACGGAGGTACCTTAAAAATCTATAGGAAAATATACAAATAAAATAATATAAAACAATTTCGAAGGCCACAACTTGTAATCTTATAAATCAATGATAAAGCGACTTCATCAGTATTAACAGTTATAAGATTGCAATCAGATGACTTTTAATTTTGTTTGTGTTACTGGAGTGGGAGCGTATAAGATTACCTTATATTACAATGTTTGTTTATATTGCTTGACCCTTATGGGTGTAATTTTGCAATAAAGATTAAAAATATATACTTTGGATGTTCCATTCTCAGCATTGTTTCTGGTCTGTCTGTTCGTTTGTTCGTTCGTCCGTCTGTCCCGCTTCCGGTTGAAGTTTTTGGTCGAGGTAGTGTTTGATGAAGTTGATATCCAATCAATTTTAAATTTAGTACACATGTTCACAATGATATGATCTTTCTAAATTTAATGCCAAATTAGAATTACCTCATTTCCTCAGTCCACTCAGGGACTTTCTATACTAAGTAAAGAAAGTCCCTGGTCTGTTAAACATAGAAAATGATAGTGCGGATTGGGCATCCGTGTATACTAGTGACACATTCTTTTTTTTTAATTTATTAAACTTGTTCTCAGTGGCAGATCCAGATTTTTTTTATGTATAAGGAGAGGGGAGAGTAACTGATAATGTCATGAGAGGACCAGCTCCAGTCATTCTCAAGTGATTCCCTATATAATCAATATTTATTTTTCAACAAAAGGGGGCGGACACCGTGTCATTCCCCTTTTATAGCCGACTGAGAAACTCAAAGGGCTGTTTAGGCAGTCAATGTCGTCAATAACTTCTATGTGTTGTATAGCCAGTCATTGAGTCAGTGTCGTTAAAAACTTTCATGTATATCAATCAATCAAATCAAGACTATCAAAAACTCCCATCAACGCCATTCCCCACTAAATCCGGCTCTGGTTCTATTAATTTCATTACTTCTTCAACATACTAGTATCGGGAGCATGTGAGTATGGTAGCACTTCGTAGATAGGTCTGTAGTTTTGCATGTATGACACTAACAGTTGGCCTAACGTATTAGAAGGCCAGGGTTGGAAGGTTATTCAACATTCTGTGGCTCAATTGTAACTATATTTTCTGTGAAGTGCTACCTAAGCCGTGTCCTGGTGAACCCTACCCATTTTTTTCAAAGGATTTTCCAATAGCACATCGAAACACTTCCAGCATTCTACATTTTTTTTCACCAAAAAAATTGTACCTGAGCATAATACAGGTCATGAGGTACATTTGTTTGAGGAGGGGGTTTCAATTACTGTTTAATTTCCTGTTACTACGAATTTTCGGGATTTTTTTTTCATCAGATTTGCCCTGTTTTCTTTTCTTTTAACTCCGTGTAAACCCTCACACGCGATGTTTACAGAATTATTTGTTTGAAAAATTAAATTTGTTGTATTACCTCTTTTATCAAAATAATATTTAGTTAGCTTTATTAGCGCCTTTTCAAAGTCCAAGCATTGAACATTGCAAACACATATAGATATTTTCAAAAGAATTAGAAAATATCTTCCCAAACAGAGAGATATTTGCCACTGGTCTTTACCCAGTTAACGATTCACTCTTAAATGCATTTATCAAAAAACGATGGGAAACAGAAAAAAACCAGACTATATCTTTTGGATAAACAGCCAAGGACATTTCCAGACATGAATATAACTGCATGGACCATCGCTTACAAGTTTTGTGACAGAACAGGCTTACAACTTTACTATAGTACATGTACAGTGCTTAGAACTCTCATAATTTTACTCCAGTTTACATAGTGCATTATTTTATGTTTTATGATAACAGAACTGTGTTTTATCAAGGTTTATCATGACTCGTATGGTTTTATGATAACTGATTTCTGAGGAATATGTTTAATTAATAGTGTAAACTTTATTTAAAGATACGTTTTTTTCCAATTGGCGCTAAAGAAAAGCGCCATATGAATATTCATGAACCTACAACGATTGCTCAAAATCGTTATTTAAAAATCCTGTTTGTGAGATGCAGATTCATTTCAATACCGAAATTTCGTCTATATATTAAGTTTCACAAGTGTATAACACGGAGAAGCTATCAGAAGGTACATTACTCCCATTTTGTTTGGGTGTGAACCATCGATGTTTACAGCAATATCAAAGAATAAGATGATGATGGTAGAAAGAACTATGGGCGTCATGTGGCAAATATTACATGCATATCGGACCATGAGTTGTCAATCTGTATGAAAAGATTTCCAATACAACCATATTATTGAGAAGGAATGTTTACATGCTCTCGTACTAGTATTACAGGGTTCTTGTGTCGTTCACCTTAGACACACATCTTTTTAACGATGTTTAAAAAAAAAAGACAGAACCAATTTAATGTCATATATCCCTATTTTGTAATATAACTATAACAAGAATACCCCTATTTAGCGGACAAGCAGTTTATTCTTTTTTCTGTTATTGAATATTGAATACCAAGAAGGAAAATAAATCCCGAAATTAATTTGAAACTTTGATACTCAATAGTTTTCCAGCAAAATATTCACATAAGTTAAATATCGACCTGTATTTAATTCAAATAAGTTCTCTTCTTCTTCTTCGTCCATCGACATCCCATGATAACATACTGTTGTCATACGAGGACTAGTTTATTTACAAAACTTTTAACCCAAATAAACAAAATGTATGTTTCTTTCTTATGTTCAATGTAAAAATGTATATAATTTTGAATTGCAACTATTTATTAGTTCCGTAACTTTCTATCAAGGCGTATAAAACAATGGTCGATAAGTGCGTATATTTTTGTTAAATCAATATTTCTTGTACGTTTCAAACTGTCCTTCACTTTTGAGAACGAGTACTTACATTTCCCCAAATTTACCCTTGGAAAAAATGTGAAAACAATTTTTATTTTATCAAATCTTTTTTTTGGGAATTATTTAGATTTTTATAAATAATATTCTTTACAACAGAAATGTAATTTATAAACAAGCTTATGCGTTTAGTAATGACTAGTATATCGGACACGCAAGACAGAGATTTATACTATACACCTGATAGTTCAAAATGGAAAGTTTCAAGTTATCGGTCGTATACACTGATCAATACCCTTAGAAGTGAAGCGATGCATGAACTTGCAAGTCCGACAGGAAATCGCTTGAATACCTGAACGGGTCACCTCACAATACATTTGGGAGTAATACCTTTAGCC
This sequence comes from Mytilus galloprovincialis, assembly GCF_965363235.1. Lineage (NCBI taxonomy): Eukaryota > Metazoa > Mollusca > Bivalvia > Mytilida > Mytilidae > Mytilus > Mytilus galloprovincialis. Next base: position 3,843,629 of record NC_134841.1, read on the forward strand.
ATGCTGGTGATCAGACAAGGGAAGGTACAAATTTATTTAAATAAGTTTATTACATAAAAGAATTATGAACAAATTAGACTTTCGAAAATAATTTTCACGGAACACTTATTTACGCCCATTTATGACTTTGAACTATGACTTTTTCACCAATTCCCATATAAACAGTTAAAAACGACAGACCTTGGTTACCACGGTATAGCTGACTTATATTAACCCTTAAACCAAATTTCAGAAATCCTTGTATTGTAGTTCCTGAGAAAAATGTGACGAAAAATTTTCAACTTGGCTGTCATGTGTAAAATCAAACAAGTGTTCGGTAAACAGGAAGTTGTTGAGTGATGAATCTGAAAACGCATCAGCTGACTTATATTAACCCTTAAACCAAATTTCAGAAATCCTTGTATTGTAGTTCCTTAGAAAAATGTGACGAAAAATTTTCAACTTGGCTATCATGTGTAAAATCAAACAAGTGTTCGGTAAACAGGAAGCTGTTGAGTGATGAATCTGAAAACGCATCAAGTTCCAAGTATAGCTGACTTATATCAAGCCTGAAACCAAATTTCAGAAATCCTGGTAGTGTAGTTCCTGACAAAAAATGTGACGAAAAATATTCATGGGACGGACGGACTGACTGACAGACTGACGGACGGATGGACTGACGGACTGACGGAAGGACAGACAGAGGTAAAACAGTATACCCCCCTTTTTTTCAAAGCGGGGGTATAATTAAATATTTTGCAATGCAAAGCTAGTTGTGTGCGATGATGCGTAGCTGCATGGTAGATTACCACGTGAATTAGATCATTTTGATTATCTTTGAATTCACCACAGTCGCTTGAATTTTAGTGATATATGTATGAAAAAAAAATTTAAAAAATACTGTTATATGTATAATATATATAACAGTATTTTTTTAATTTTTTTTTCATACATATATCTCTAAAATTCAAGCGACTGTGAATTCACTAACACGTGGCTGTTGACACATTACACACAATATACTTAAAATACCTGGGGCAATTTACACTTCTGGTTTATTGTCCCTTTAACCAGCCAGTGTATCTGTGTATGATGTATTTATCTACCGTGCAAGGGTTGTGTAGCCAGTCAAGGTCGTTAAATGTATCTCTAGCTCCATTGACAGACTCCCATAATATATTCGAAAGCGGATCCCGGATTTTGAAAAAAAGAAGGTGGAAGGACGTAAAGACAACATTACAAATTGGACTAGTGTACATATGCAACATTCAATCTATTTCTTGTGTGACAGTTTACTGAATGTCAAACCCGTGTTCAATTTATTATTTTGATATGGTTCCATCATTCGAAAATAAGTTATTAAAATCTCAGTAGGCTAAAAAAAAAACTACTGGATTTTACCCACAGAGTGCAACAAACACAGGTCACGGAAATGGTCTCTACTACTTCAAACTTTGGCACCCTAAAATGAAATCTAATCAGTCAATTTCACGGTATCACAATTTCATGTAACAGAAGAAGATGGTGCCTTGAAGATAGCTGAGTAAAATAAATATTTTTTTAAACAAGATATATGTAGGGAGCTCTATTTTTAACCAACCCGCGCATGAACAGATTCATTTTTCTTGTATTTACTTCCTGAATGACACGACTCTAGAAATGTTTGCCACTGGACATCAATTTAAAAATTAAATAGAATTAGACAGTCATGCTCGAGCAAATAACATTGAGAACGGAACTTTATAGCAAGATATATACTATAGTGTATACAGATTGTATTTGAACACATACGAGGGTCTTGAATATTGTCTTATAGTTGTTAGTAATTTTTCTGTAGTCTTCATATTTTCCCCCATTATTCTATTTCTTTGTTTTCTTGGTGTCTATTTTATTTACTTTTTTGGCCCTTTGTTGTGCACTTTTTGTCCATATATATTCTCTCTTCTTCTATATAAATCCTATTCAAACCCAAATAAACATACACAATCAAAAGGTTCAACTCAAAACCCTAGTTGACTTGTCATTCATGGAGTTTTTCTCAACCGTTGAGAATATAACAAATGCTAAATGAGTCCGTTTAAAAAAAAGATGTGGTGTGATTGCCAATGAGAAAACTCTCGTTAAGAGACCATATGCCACAGAAATTAACAACTATACATGTAGGTCACCGTACAGCCTTCAACAATGAGCACAGCCTATACTGCATAGTCGGCTATAAAAGGAGAAAAAGTCTAGGAGTCCATTACTGATATTACATATATATATGATTAATGTATCACGTATACGTCTGATGCTTAATTGTTGGCTCTGCTGGAAGGCAAAATATTTAGCTCTTTACTGACTAGTATTTAACAACTGAAACTAGATAAGTTATGAAAATCAAGGAATCTATACATGCTATAACAGCAAATTTGAACGGAACCAAAACGCAAATTAGTAAAATAATAAGTATACAACTTGCATTCCAGCATTTTAATATTGGTAATTATTAATGATGTAATGCGTAAATAAGTTATCCTACACAGTGGAACAAATGGGAAGCCAAAGTACGTTTATGTCTGGATTAATCTTCTGCAAAAACAATGTCATTTTGTTTATTTTATCTGGTTAAATCTTCTGACATCAGACTCGGACTTCTTTAGAACTGAATTTTAAATGTGCGTATTGTTATGCATTTACTTTTCTACATTGGCTAGAGGTATAGGGGGAGGGTTGAGATCTCATAAACATGTTAACCCCGCCGCATTTTTCCGCCTGTCCCAAGTCAGGAGCCTCTGGCCTTTGTTAGTCTTGTATTATTTTAATTTTAGTCTCTTGTGTACAATTTGGAAATTAGTATGGCGTTCATTATCACTGAACTAGTATATATTTGTTTAGGGGCCAGCTGAAGGACGCCTTCGGGTGCGGGAGTTTCTCGCTACATTGAAGACCTGTTGGTCTATTGAAGACCTGTTTCTGCTGCTGTTTTTCTATGGTCGGGTTGCTATCTCTTTGACACATTCCCCATTTCCATTTTCAATTTTATTTCAATAAACTGACTTAAATAAAATTTAAGCAAGTTAAACTGTAAGCTTGCCGCCGTTGATACCCCCGCCGAAATATTTCGGTTCACAGGAAGTTGTTGAGAAATGAATTTGAAAACGCACCACACGGTACAACTTACTTGCATAAACCCTGTAACCAAATTGATAGATACGAAAAAGATAGATACGAAAAAAAATTACTTAAATAAATGTTTAATTTACATGTAATGTATGACGTACTTAAAATCATCTTTGTGTAAAGAAACGTTTGAATTGGCTGATCTTTTTGTAAAGCATGCTATTTTGACGGTTACGGATTCAGACTCATTAAAGATGCATTTCTTTCTAACACAAACGATTCAAACGGCTAAGCTCGCACATGTTTTGATTATTTCTTTCAAACACATACGTTTGCAAAGTTAAAATAAACTTTGACAAACTATGCAAACGCTAAAATTGCGTCTGCAGTTTGTCGTTTGTTAGTACAAACGCTGCATTTGTTTCTAACTTCAACCTGATTAAACGAAGTATTTGTTTCTACGTTTGTAAAAATGTCTGATTACCAACAACATGTGCTTGCATTATTGAAAATTCAAACAGGGTCATTAAAGGTTTATCAAACGATGTATTTGTTTCTTCTCGTGTATCGTTTAGAAAACAGTAACACACGCGACACAACGTTTACAAAATTCTTGTTAGAAAGAAATGCGGCCTAAGAAAAATCTTATTAGAATCACAAGAAGTTCTGATAGGTCGTAAAATAAACTTCCCATCACTTTATTCTTTTCACATGTCAATTTAAAAAAAAAAAATTCGCAACGATGTCATAATTGAAAGCACGAGGAAGGCTGACCAAAATGTTCAACTTGCGGCTAGTGATTGACAGGTATGATTATATCTTGGGGCTCTTGTGGGGAGCGTGGTGTCGGACGGAAAAAAGATTTCCAGTATTCATATATATATATATGTCGATCTGATGTGGAAAATTGTGAGTTTTTTTTTAATAGCACAAAGAAAAAGACGTTAGAAGAGTAACAATGTGTAACTATAAACGAATTACTCGTTTATAATCTACGAGACTGATCAGATCGAAGTTTGATAAAAAAAAAAAAAAAAAAAAAAAAGCATTCAATATCAAACCTTCTTGGTTGGAGAAAACATATTCAATGTATACCTGCAAATATGTCTTAATAAATTATATTGTGTATTTAAATTATCTCCATTGAATACAATACAGTTTATTAAATGTATCTATGATATCCTCCATAAATAAATATCTGTACAGGTAAAGTTAAATTCGGATCAACAGATTGATTTACGACCTTCCGCTTGTCCATGTTGTATTGCAAAAATATCACAGCAGGTGTTACTCACACTAGACAAGTGTCAAATCAGTATGACATTATGTCGGATTACGGAATCTGCAGTAATTTTAAAGACTCTGTTTATACTGTTTTTACAGGAACTGATTTATTTTAACATGACAATAAAGAAGAATTTTGTAAGGTGAACATATTTGTAGTATTGCAAAGTTACCACGTGCACTTTTCCTGTTCATTGGTCACATTTAAATAGATTATTCTTTATTGAACTAAATTCGATATTTAAATTGCAAGTAACTTAAATATCAAAACCACCGCTTTTTATTTCTCGACTGAAAAGGGTAATAAGACGGTTATTTTTATCTGACTGTAAACATTGTATATAATCACAACGATCTATTAATAACCGTTGCTCACAGATAACGGATTAAACAACGATCTATTAATAACCGTCGCTCACGCATCACTGGTTCTATCACTGACTCAATACACACCAGTTTAATCGGACAAACGGATAATTCCCTGAGACACGCGGATAATTCCCTGAGACACGGAAAATCTCCGGAGAACCGCAAAATATTCTGTAAAACAGAAAATTTACGATGAACCGCTATTTATTATCCGTTCCGCGGAGATTTGCCAAAAATCGCGGTCATTTGCCAAATAGGTCTACCAGTGTTAGGTCTCTATCACTTATAGTTTACCAGTTAGAAATGCATATCACTGATATCATATATAAAAGGGGGGATAACTCTCATATGGAGTCTCCGGATAGCTTCCGTTGAAATGAAACAGAACATCCTAAGGATATAACGAGCAATTTGGAAAAATAAATTTGTCGGTTTCTTATACGGTTGCGAAGAAGTAGTGGCCACAAGAAAAACAGTGTTTGGGGAGATAACTCTTACGAGGTAAAGGTTTTTGTTACGCGGTGTCAGTTTCAGAAGCGCATTAACTGTTCGATATCATATACCAAATATCTAAGCGACATCTTGTGAAACAAAAAAACAGCGAAGGAAAAAAAAGTTGGCGGAAGAAAAAAAAAAAAAAAAATAATAATAATAATAATAATAATAATAATAATAATAATAATAATCAGAACAAACCCTATAGGTCTTTCACCTGAAAGGTTGAAAGACCTAATGACAAGAAACACAAACTATAACAAATGTAATGACAATGAGCACAAACTATAACAAATGTAATGACAAGGAACACAAACTATTACAAATGTAATGACAATGAACACAAACTATAACAAATGTTATGACAAGGAACACACACTATTTGAAATGTTATGACGAGGAACACAAGCTATTAAAAATGCAATGAAAATGAACACTAACAATTGAAATAATCTCAAGAAAGGGACAGAAATATCTTTGAATGAAAAACTAATATCCCTCCTAAAAAAAAATCTGTTGCTGTATTTATTTATATGTAGTTATCATTTATAAAGGTTTGTTCAGAGTTTTAACAGACCTAACTTAAAGTTCTCTGTGATGCCAAAGAAACCATCCACATTAACTGCTGATATAATTAAAAATATCAAAGAAAGGTTTCCTGGAAAATGTGGAATTGTTTATTGTTTATCAAGGTAATTACATTAAAGTTAAATTTGCGATATATTTCATAAAAATGTTTTGATAGATACTTTAGACGCTATAAAACTGTTCTTGGTGTGTGAAAACTTTATTTTCATTGCATTTTTGAAACTTATTGAATCAGCCTGGATGTCTCTAAGGTAACACTTTTAGTTCAAGTTTGTGTTGGTTTTTTAAATACACTTGTAAATATTTGAATTGAAATGCAGTTGATTGTGTGTTGCTAGTAAAACAGGTGATTTCCTTAGCTATTATTAGCTCACCTGGCCTAAAAGGCCATGTGAGCTTTTCTCATCACTTGGCGTCCGTCGACGTCGTCGTCGTCGTCGTCGTCTGTCGTCGTTAACAATTTTTCAAACATCTTCTCCTCTGAAACTACTGAATGGATTTGAATGAAACTTAAAATGATTGTTCCTTAGATTATCCTGCACAAAGTGTGTGCTTCGATTTTTGATCCGTCAAAAAACATGGCCGCCATACTTAAAATAGAACATAGGGGTCAAATGCAGTTTTTGGCTTATATCTCAAAAACGGAAGCATTTAGAGCAAATCTGACATGGGGGTAAAAATGTTCATTAGGTCAAGATCTATCAGCCCAGAAATTTTCAGATGAATCAAACAAACCATTGTTGGGTTGCTGCCACTTAATTGGTAATTTTAAGGAAATTTTGCAGTTTTTGGTCATTATCTTGAATATTATTATAGATGAAGATAAACTGTAAACAGTAAAAATGATCAGCAAAGTAAGATCTACAAATAGGTTAATTTGACCAAAATTGTCAATTGACCCCTTAAGGGGTAAATGTCCTTTAATGACAATTTTTCACAATTTGTTCATCATATTTGCTAACTTTAAAAAATCTTCTCCTCTGAAACTGCTGAATGGATTTGGATGAAACTTAGCATGATAGTTCCTTAGATTATCCTGCACAAAGTGTGTGTTTCAATTTTTGATCCGTCAAAAAACATGGCCGCCATTACTTTAAATAGAACATAGGGGTAAGTTTTTGTGTTTTGGTCTGTTTTTCTTATACTATATGCAATAGGTCTACTAAAATTGGTGTATAGAATGATTGTAAGGTGTACATGTCTAGCTGACAGGTGTCATCTAACCTTGACCTCATTTTCATAATTCAGTGGTCAAAGTTAACTTTTTTAGTTTTGGTCTATTTTTTTAATACTTTATGCATTAGGTCAACTATATTTGGTGTATGAAAATATTTTATGATCTATATGTCGGTTACGCAGGTTTTATTTGAACTTGACCTCATTTTCACAGTCCATTGCTAAGTTTTAAGTGTTTGTGTTTTGGTCTCATTTTCTTTATTTATAAACAGTAAGTCATATATATTTGTAATATTGAAGAATTGTTAGCTGTACATGTTTGCCTGGCATGGTTCAATATGTTCAATAAGGCATTGTTTACCAGGTGAGCGATTCAGGCTCTTGAGAGCCTCTTGTTATTTGACAGTACTTATTAAGTTGATGTTCTTAGATGCTAATTTTGAATGTTTGTTGTGACCCATTATTTCAGAAATGAGTGTGATACAGTAGCTGGTAACTTAATGAAAGCAGGGATACAGGCTGTTTCTTATCATGCTGGTTTGAGTGATGGAGAACGTATTACAGTACAGGAGTCCTGGCTGAAAGGGTACAGATGCAAGGTATTTAATATTCAGTTTCTGTTTTGGAAAATAAAAGCAGCAAATCCTTGTACTAAAACAAATGCTAATCACATATTCGCTGTTATTATATTTTGAAATATCTTAGACTCTCAATGTTTTATAAATGAAGGACTGTTGCTTATCTTACTGAGAAGATAATGTGATCTATTGACGTGTTAAAAGGTAATGCAAGTTTCAGTTGAGAAATGCTGATTTTAGCTCATCTGACTCAATGCTATATTTTAACAGATTCTACACTGCAATGGTTTGATTTTATAGGTTATTTGTGCCACCATTGCCTTTGGTATGGGTATAGATAAATCAGATGTTAGATTTGTCATCCACTACTCCCTCCCCAAGTCAGTAGAGGGGTACTATCAAGAAGCAGGAAGAGCAGGTAGAGATGGACTGATGGCTCATTGTATATTGTACTATAATTACCAGGATGTTAAAAGACTTAGGAGGATTATGGACAGTAAGTATAGTCTCCTTTTAAAAACTTATTTAGGATTATTTTACCAATATTATGAGACTAAGTTGTATATGGTTAACAAGTAGCTACAGTCAGGGGTTCAAGATTTTTTACACATCAATTACTTTACAAACCTTCATAGATTTATATAAATTGTCAAGATCAGAAAATTGCTTCGCCTTAAGAAAGAGATTGATTTAAAAAAAAATCTGTATTCTACTGTTAAATCATCTCACTATTTACAGTCAACATTGCACTTTTATGCTGACAACAGCAATCACATGTTAAACCCAGGTGTTTGTGGAACCCTTTACAAATTCTACGCCATTTGTTCCACATATTAAGTAATCAGATGTTTCTTATAGTATTACAAGATTTAATATTAATGCAGTATATACATGATAATGACTCCTTTATTTTAGTGGATAAAAATGCTAACTGGGATTCTAAGAAGGTCCATATAGATAACTTGTTCAGGATGGTTCAGTATTGTGAGAACGTGGCTGATTGTAGGAGAGCTCAGCTTCTACATTACTTTGGAGAACACGACTTTGACAGGGAGACTTGTGACAGCTTTAGAGGATCCATCTGTGATAACTGTGTATCTAAAGTAAGATGTGTATATGCCTGTCCCAAGTCAGGAGCCTGTAATTCAGTGGTTGTTGTTTGTTTATGTGTTAAATATTTGTTTTTCGTTCATTTTTTGTACATAAATAAGGCCGTTAGTTTTCTTGTTTGAATTGTTTTACATTGTCATTTCAGTGTGTTCAGTGTTATAGCTGATTATGCGGTATGGGCGTTGCTCATTGTTGAAGGCTGTACAGTGACCTATAGTTGTTAATTTCTGTGTCATTTTGGTCTCTTGTGGAGAATTGTCTCATTGACGATTATACCTTGGTGGGAACAAGTGAACTATAATTCAAATATTTAACGAATTACATATTTTTCATAGGATTTGCATGCACAGATTGTTAAAACGACGAAATAAAATATCCACAAAATGCAAGATTCTTCAATCCAGTGAAAATTGATTCCCCATCAAAAACTAAATGAATCCACAGTATTCACATTTAATCCACATAGAATGAAAAACAAAATCATAAACAGTGGAAATATGTATCAAGCTGTCACAATCATGAAACTTATTTGTCTATGACCCTTGTACATGTACTTGAGTTTCCTTTGAAGTCTTGACATTTATGGTACAAAACTGACTTACAGTAATGGAGTTTGGTTTAATACAAGAAGTCATTATTAAATTATGTATATTACCCTCCTTTTTAAGAGTAGACTAGTCCGACAGATAACTGATCTATCTTACATAACCTATTCATGACTTCACAGTTCAGCTAGCAAGCAGGCTAACCAAATATATTACCTTTACCTACACACTTTATGTATTCTGCTGTAACAGGGTTCATTTACAATAAGAGATGTAACAGAAGATGTGAAAGAAATCATTAAAGCTGTGAAAGACCTGACCAGTGGTGGAAACAGGAGATCTAATAATTATACATTGTTACATTTTGTGGAGATATTTAGAGGTATGGATTGTTGGGGTAACAGGAGATCTAATAATTATACATTGTTACATTTTGTAGAGATATTTAGAGGTATGAATTGTTGGGGTAACAGGAGATCTAATAATTATACATTGTTACATTTTGTGGAGATATTTAGAGGTAGGGATTGCTTCATTCTTGTAGCAACCTCTTAGTGAGGTTGATGTCATGTTGTTACAGTTATAACTGCATTGTTTGGTTCATATGTCTTCACTTCGTGCTCAAAACTCCTTGTAGATGAGGAGAAAAAAACAATGGCCTTATTTAAACTAAACAATTAAAACAACCAATGTCAACCACAGAAAAGTGCTGCTTAAAAAACCCCAACATAAACTTTATTCTCAAACCTTAATGCACAGAGGTCTGTTGTAAATTGTTAATCAACGTCTAAAAATTTGGTCCAAGTAGTATTTTGTTGAAAAACTGCATATTAGTCCTTGGTCCCAACATTAAAAAGAGCGATACTGTATAGCTATAGTTCAACAGCACAAAAACATGATAATGAAGATTCAGGAACAAAGTTTATATAACTGGTAAACAATGATACAATAAATTATCTTTTCATAGATAATTGGTCAACTTACTGAATTTTACATCTGGTATTAAAATAAAATATACATGTAATAAAATAAACTATTTGTTGAAATTACAGGAGCAAAGACATCAAGAATTTGTGATGCTGGACACGACAAGATAAGTTTACATGGCCGTGGTAAAAGTTACAGCCGAGGTGATGCAGAGAGATTATTGAGGAAACTAGTGATAGAATCTATACTGGCCGAGGACCTACAGATCACTGCCGCTGACACGGCGGCCTGTTATATCAGGATGGGAAAGAAAGCTAATGATGTCATGTATAATAAGATAAAGGTACAATCATTTAAATAGAAGAAAAAATACTTTTATTTTTCAGGGTGCATAGTATAGTGTATTTTCATGAAAGTTTCATACAACCTTATACTTTTCATGGCATTTTGCATCTGCTTTTTAATTATTTGATTTAAAAAAAAATAAATTTGGCTATATTTTTTTAATTAATTGTTGATTTTATAAAACAGAACATTGTCAAAATGGAGCAGACAAATGACTTATGGTGTTTGAACTGTTGGTTGGTATGCATTAATGGTATCCAGTCACGCTTCAGTGATTCCCTATATAATCAACCAAATTTTACCCACGAAAGCCCCAGCTCCCCCCCCCCCCCCTGGATCTGCTTATGTTTATCCCTAAACAGATAACATGATTATATTGTATCTGATAACTTCCAGACACTATATAATTCATTATATTTCTTTTGGAGGAGATAAATCAGTCACTAGGCAATGTTAATCATGCGTTTTGAGTATTATAACTCCAGGTGCTCCGCAGGTTGCAGCTTTATACGACCGCAGAGGTCGACCCCTGAACAGTTGGGGCAAATATAGACATAACATTCAAGCTTGATACAGGTCTGAATTTAGATTGCGATCAAATTTTTGACATAATATGAGTTTCTGACACAAAACAAATGTCAAGATCTTATAAATCAATTGTGCAATTTTGTGCAATTTACGATTTCTTCTTTTAACTTTTCAAAAATTTGGAATTTTTTTGCAATTAGTCCAAAACCTGATATTTCTTTATACATAATATACAATTAGTGTAAGGGAGGTAAATCCGAACATACCCAACATTGTATGCTAAATGTTTTAAAATTACCTCCCTTACCCTGCTTTTAAATTGTCTTAATTTTCCATTGACCAGAAATACCTAGTTTTTCCCCCTTTTTGCCCCTAATTCTGAATCATTTTGAGCCACAACCCCCCAAAGTCAATACTAACCATCCCTTCATGGTATGGAAACTTGTGGTTTAATTTCAGAGAGATTCATACACTTAAACATAAGTTATTGTTTGAAAACTACAAAAATGATAATTTTGGGCCCCCTTTTTGGCCCCTTATTCCTAAACTATTGGGACAATATACCCCAAAATCAATCCCAACCTTCCTTTAGGGGTATTTGAAAACTTGTAAAAATTTATAGAGATCCATACAGTTACATACAAGTTATTGTCTTGAAACTAGAAAAATGCTTGTTTTGGCCACTTTTTGGCCCTTAATTCCTAGACTATTTGCCCAATAACCCCTTAAAATAAATCCCAACCTTCTACTTATGGTATTAAACATTGTGGTACAATTTCAGAACAATTGAAATACTAATACACAACTTTTTGTCCTGAAACTTGATAAATGCTGTTTTTGGCCCCTTTGGGCCCCTAATTCCTAAACCTTTGAGACCATAAACCCCAAAATCAATCCCAAACTTCCTTTTGTGGTTATAAACATTGTGTTAAAATTTTATTGATTTCTTTTTACTTATTCAAAAGTTATTATCTGGAAACAATTTGTCTTCGGACGACGCTGACTTATTAAATGTACAATGATGCTTTCCTATTTCCAGGTAGAGCTTCCTATCCAGGGAGGCGGTAGAAGAACTGAGGTGGCTAAGATTGGCAGAGAACCAGTCAGTGAGAAACAGAACTTGATTGACAAGTGCTATGATGAATTGGTGGAAATGGCAAAGGAAATTGGTATGTCTATTGTTATACTTCAGCTAAAAGAAATTTCTTTGTTAGTATGAAAATCTGTGTTATACATAACTAGACTTATGTTAAAAAGGTACAATATATTATCAACAGAAATATCAAACTTTTGAGGATAGTTGTGACCAATTCATTTTGAAGCTTATAGAGAATGGGTTTTTAATATTAATTATTTAATCGCCATATAAATATTTGGACAATACATGTGCAGAATATATTATATGTGATTTTCAAATGGTCCAATTAAATGGATTTACTTTGTATGGTTAAAACTAAACAGATCATACATGTAAAGTCAAATGTTGCGAGTTTTGCAAGATATGAAAGTTTATCATAACTAATAAGGAATATCACTTAAAATTGAGATCAAAACAACAAGATGTACATTAAAAATAGTGCAAAACAATAGATTATGTTTATTGTAGAAATACACATGTTGGCAATAAATACTTATACTTAAAAAGACTATCTTTTTATGCTGTCAGAGTTTTTAAATACATGTACAAACTTTCTGTGTGCATGAATCAACAAGTTTTTGATTTAGGAATGGACAAGAATTTGTTATTCTTAACCATGATGTGAACTATACACCTTCATTTCTACATAATGACATTGCATAGAAGTTTCATATTGTTCTGTTATATTGATTAGCTGAGGCAATCTAAAAGTTTTATTTTATTTCCATTTTAAATGCCCTCCACCTATAAAAACTGGCTGCAACGAAATAGCACAACAGTGTAGAAAGTGGCATTAAACATCAATTAATCAATCATTTTAAATGCATCATCTATGACTACATGTGCCCTCCTTTACAATGTTGCAGTCTATCCAAAAAATGTGGTAACATTATTTGATTTGTTTTTCAGCTGCTGAATATGCTGTTAGAAACTTTGTGATGATATTTCCAACTAATTGTTTACGACAAATGGCTGAGAGAACACCCACAACAGTCGATGAAATGGTGACAGGAATAGACAATATGCCAAGGGCAAAGGTCACCAAATACAAAGCAGAGAGATTCTTAGATATTACAAGGAATTATAAGTGCATGATTGACAGTAAGTTTATTGTTCAATTATCTTTGAATAAGAAATAATGTCTCTTATTTCAATAGTTTGATTGATTTGGTGATGATTCAATACACCTTATTGCTATTTGTCTGCCATTACTGGACATCACAAAAGTTCCAGTCAAATTTTGACAATGATGTCAAAAGTTCAAGCAGGATAGATTCTCAGGTCAAGTGGGACAGATTTCCAAATAGCGATAAGGTGTATAGATTACGCTGTTTGACCTGAACCAATTTACGGTCTTACGGTTAACAAAAGCATTTTAATTGCCTTATTTATCTCCAAACAATACAGTACACATATCATAACATGACGTCTGGGATTTAGATGGATTACATGCAAATACAATGATCTCAGACCAGAATATCGATCACCTTCCCATATTCATCTGGATTCTATTAAGCTGGACCAAGCCATGCAAGAGGTGTGTCCCTTGGTCTGTCAAACTTCCAGTATTCTTTTGAGTTGAAATATCCTATGGTCCAGCTGACTTGAGATTATAAGAGTCTACTACTGTGGATTCATTTATTTTCGTGGGTATCAATTTTCGTGGATAGAAAAAAAAAGACGTTTCGTGGTATACGTAAATTCGTGGATCGCTGATTACAAAAATAAAAATAGGATACGTAATTCGTGGATTTCTTTTTGATTTAGGAGATCATATAACCTCCTTGGTTTGATCAATAATAAAACAAAACAAAAAAGAAGGAATTCATTGAAAATTTTGAATTGTCAAAATCCTCGCTTGGTCATTCTAGGTTAAAGTGTTCATTGATAACTTCGATTACAATAATGGACAGAGACAACTAATTATTTATTTGTTTTACAATTTATAAATTCTTGTCTGAATTCTATAAGGCATTCAAAACTTTATGATTGAAAGCTCATTTCCCTAATCACGATATAATAAACAGTGATATAAGTATAAGTGTGAAAATAAATGTTCCTGTCATAAACAATATTACCTACGGGCAATATCCCCGTACTTAATCCTATTGATTTTTAATCACTGGTAAACCAAACTATGACACGGTAATTAACAACTTGCAGCTATATTCCATGAACAGTTTTAATCAATTTTAAAAAGTAAATTATCACTGATATTCGATATATTTATTATAGATTTAATCAAAATACTTGTATCTTCTTTCAATAAAGAACACGAGTTATGTTACAATGTTTATCGCTAGTCAACACTATACTAGAACTGCATAACATAAACGGAAATAAACATCCGACTCCATACACATTTCTTGGGATTATTCTTCGTTGAATTCTTAAATTCGTGGTTCGCTGTGACCCACGAAACCCACGAAAATTGGTATACCACGAATAAAAATGAATCCACAGTATATGCTTTTAGAATCACAACAAAATAATATGTCCTAAACCAAGAGTGCTTGTTTTGCATTCCTCAATTGGTTAAGTGGGTAAGATATAGGTTGGTCTTGGAACTTGCAGCATAAAAAAAACCCAATTTTTATATGCCTGTCATAAAATGGGCTAATAATAAAAAAATCCCTTTTAAATGATAATAAATCGACAGTCAAATAATGATCTTTTGACCTTTTCCTGCAAGTTGTTCAAGAGGGCATTTTTTGAACAAACAAACAAACACAATTTCAATACATTTCTAACAATTATCATAATTTATGCATATAATGTAATTTTATTCTTTTATTCACAATATATATGTGGTTTTTGACTCTGATTCTGACCAATGCAAATATACTCAATTTATATTTACATGGAACTATTATTGTTGTTGTTACCAATTATGTAAATCAATTGCACCTGATTATATGCCCTTTATGGGCCCTGTAATTTGGGAAATAAAAATAGTCTAATATTCTAATAATACATGTATATATAACATTATTTGAAGCCTTCTTCAATATTCTATTTTATTGTTGAAACAATTAACTATGGATAGCCATATCTTGCTTTCCTGATAAAGCTGTTTATTTATTTTAGGAACCATGAAACAGAAAATGTTTTTAATACTTGTATTCAATGTTCAAATTTGAAAAAGATATACATCATTTTTCAGGTATTGAAGAAACAATATATTCAGCCAGAAAAGAGGAGGAGGCGTTACCACCAGAGTGGTCTTCCCCTTATTTTGTTGATGAATCAAGTTCACAATCATCAACAAAAAAGAAAGGAGGTTTCAAAAAGGTAAATAATGTAAAGTATTTTTGTCTTATAAATTTTCTTGTGGCTGGAGCAATAATTAAAACAACACTTTATATCTTGTCACTGCTTAAATTTAATCAGTTTTAAGATTATTTTATGCTGAGACCAAGTTGGCCAGCAATGGTCATCTGACCCTGACTTCATTTTTCATGTTATGATGATTCTGTTGGTTCCTACCTACATTGTAACTAGTATAGCTTCATATGGTATTATCACATGGCCATGAACTTGATTTTACTTTAATCTGCATCCTTTGAATTTGCCAGGTATTCACTTCTTTAATATTGAAATAAAAGTATTATTTTCTGAGCTATAATGATTAAAATGTGACTTTGCCTAGTAAATCTAATACAAAGCCGTGCATATTTATTTTTCGCATAAACTGGTTATTGCTGGATATGTATATAGAGATCATATGAATTTTTCAATATCACACTTGTATTAACCTGACACTAATAAAATGGAGAGATGTAAATTGCTTTTAATTGTAAAACATAAAATTGATATTCCCATACTTTGAATTTTTCAATATGTTGAATTAAGCATTTTTTTCCCCAAGGAACTAATGGGTATGCACTGAACAGAATGACTTAATATTTGGTTTGCAGGTTTTACAGTGATGAACTGTAAGGATCTATCAGCAGCTACTATCTATCCAATACTTTGAATTATTCAATAAATGTCCATCCACTATATAATGAGAAGAATGATAAATGATACATTTTGGGGCCTATTTAAGATGCATGACAAATGATTCAAATTCAAAATCACTTATTTATTAAAGAAATATTTGAATTCTCCCATTTTATTCTTAAACTTCTTGGAATGAAACTAGAATTTCAAAGTTAATTTACATCAAATATTTATTCATTTTTATGTCTGATATGAAATTTGAACTCTTGATAATTAGCATGCTAATTGTTTTATGAGCATTAATATTGATATACATGTGTTTAAATTATATAAGACTAATATTTTCAGGGTAAATATGGAAAGAAGAGAGGAGGAGCTAGTGGAAGGGGGAGAGGTAAAGCAACAGGTGCTTCCTCAGCAGGTAAATCTAGTGGGGATGGCTTTAGTCAATGGAAGTTCAAGGGAGGTAATAAATCTGCTAAAAAGAAGTCTTCAGGTGCTGCTTCATCAACAAGAGGAGGGACAGTAAACAAAGGAGGAGGAATGCCTGGTATGATGCCTATACCTGCCCCAAAACGGTCCTTCTTAGGAGGTGCTCCATACAGCTTTATGTGAATTAAAACAAGCACCTGTCAGATAGCTACTCTATCAAGCCAGAACTCCATCACTATCAGACAGGATCTTTATTTACTAGACATCAACTAAGACATATGAGAAATTTTTTATAGAAAGAGATAAAAAGTATGTGTGCAGGGAACATTGAAAAAATATGGATTTTCTGATTACTTCATGAATGCCAATTTTGTTTACAGTACTTTATGGTAGTTTGAGAAAGGGTGTCATCAAGATAACGTACTACTTTGATATTTTTAGCTGTTGTCAGCTGTAAAAATGAATTGGTTTCATGGAAGTTTTGTAATTCTTGTTGGTTATTTTATTTATTAAATGTTTCAACTTGTTTCTAGAATCTTAAATATTTTGTCATAGACCAGTGAAACACATAAACACATTATAAATTATGTGAAATATGTTATTTGTTTTTCTTATTCTGTATATTTATTAGAAATATTTTACCTAAATTTTGTGAAAAACTAGACGCATAAACTATATATTCTCACTGAATAATAAAATTTTAATTTCAAAATCAAACAATAACAACTTTCACTACAGTCTGCCATGTGCATTGCTTGAAAAAAGGAGATGCATTTGCCTATTTTTATATGCCCGTTAAAATTTTAACGGACCATATTATGGTATACAAATGTCTGGCATCCGTCTGTCCATCTGTCCGGCGTCAACATGTCGCACCGTAACTCGAGAACCCCTTATCCAAATTTCATGAAACTTAATACAAATGTCCGGTGTCTGTCCGTCCGTCTGTCCGTCCAGCGTAGACATGTCGCACCGTAACTTAATATCTGTATACTTTTTGGTGATGATTCAAAATTTCATTTTTGTGTTATTGAGTATTTTGTAAAAAAGGGGGAGGGGGTTTTTACATGTCGTGCCGTATCTCAAAAACGATTTATGATTATTGCTTAAAACTTTACACACTTCTTTGTTATATTAATCTAAAGATCTGTATACTTTTTGGTGATGACTCAAAATTTTATTTTTGAGTTTTTGAGTATTTTGTAAAAAAGGGCAGGGTTTTTTTTACATGTCGCGCCGTATCTCAAAAACAATTTATGATTATTGCTTGAAACTGTACACACTTCTTTATTATATTAATCTAAAGATCTGTATACTTTTTGGTTTGATTCAAAATTTTATTTTAGTGATATTTGTTAAAAAATAAACAGGGTGGGGGGGTTTCACATGTCCCGCCGTGTCTCAAAAGCAATAAATGGTAATTGCTTAAAACTTTCTCAGAAACTATTTATGATTATTGCATAAAACTTCCACACAAGACGTTGGGCGTATCATGCGCTCATGGCGCAGCTGTTTATTTGTTAAAAAGAGGGGGGTTTTCACATGTTGCATCGTATCTTTAAAACCATTAATGACTATTGCTTAAAGCTTAACACACTTCTAATCTAAAGATCTGTATATTTACTATATTTATTATCACCTACAATAAGTCACAGTATGGGAGACATACATATATTTGTTTAGGGGCCAGCTGAACGACGCCTCCGGGTGCGGAGTTTCTAGCTGCATTGAAGACCTTCTGCTGTTCTTTTTTCTATGGTCAGGTTGTTGTCTCTTCGACACATTCCTCATTTCCACTCTCAATTTTATATAGGTATTACTAGCTCATTAAGGCAGCCTAGAAAACTATTTGTATAAAGCTTTATATTTTTGAAAGTACAAGACCTGAATGTTTCATACCTTGTATGCAGATACCTTATGTTATAAAGTTTCTGTTCAGCGGCTTCTTACAATTATTTAGGATTAAGATTACTTTATTTGGTATATGAATTCCTTGCAACGCCTTCATATAAAAAAGATTAGGTATGATTGTCAATGAGACAAGAAACCAAATGTTACAGAATTTAACAACTACAGGTCACTGTTCAGCCTTCAACAATGAGCAATGTTCATACCTCATTATCAGCTTTTAAGACCTTGCAATGAGAATTGTAATTATTCAGACAAGAAATCTAACGGCCTAATTTTGTTGAGCCTGCGACTTAGGCTAGACATAGGGATAGTAACCCAACGGCGGCGGGGTTAGCTAACTTCTTAAAAGCTTTATATTTTAGAAGGTGGAAGACCTGGATGCTTCATACTTTGTATATGGATGCCTCATGTTTGTCAGTTACATGTCCAAGGTCCTTAACCTCGTTTTCATGGTTCAGTGAATACTTGAAAAAAAAGTTAAGATTTTTTGTAAGGCCAATTAAAATTAATTGATAGATTTTCATCCCCGCCCGCCCCTCTGAAATCGTCCCGCCCCGATTTTTTTTATTTTATCAAATTTACGATTTACGGATTTTTTTCGTTTCCATTACCGAAAAACGTTAAAATTTCGTTTCATTTATGATTTCCTGTTTCAAATTTCGGTTTTGTACCTCGAGTAAATTTAACCAAAATGATTGTCGACATATTCTGCTGCTCTATGATGACAACATCATCTTCGACACAGAAATTTGTGAAATACCGCGATTTGTGGTCAAGGACACACCGTTTTTCTCGTACATTGTAGCACGAATATTTCGCGTCATTCTCGTTATCAATCTTTACTCTCGGAAAATGGTTTCATATGAATAAAATTTAAAAAATAAAATCCTCCCACCCGCCCCATTTTTTTAAAAAACTTGAATGAAAATCTACTAATTAATTTTAGTTGGCCTAATGTTAAATTCTCTCTTATTATAAGTAATAGGATAACTATATTTGGTATGTGCATACCTTGCAATGTCCTCATGCCCGTCAGACAGTTTTCACTTGACCTCAACCTCATTTCATGGATCAGTGAACAAGGTTAAGTTTTGGTGGTCAAGTCCATACCTCGAATACTATAGCAATAGGTCTATATAAATCAAAGAGCTGAAAGCTCTGAAGAAAAATGACGCCACTGTCTCTAATATTGGGATAGTTTTTATGCAAGTCTTGATTTTCACATACCGTAATTAGTTTAACAATGCAACATGTCTCGTAAGCATATAATTGATATTCGTATATATTTGTGTGTGAAGTGAAGATGACAACTGGCTGTTTTTTTAAGACAAATGAATAGGTCAAGACTACCTGAATTGTACAAATAAATACCGTAGAAAGGCTTGTATATTTCTCACTGGTACATAGTCTGAATCCGGGTCCGTTCGCGCCCACTCATGTTCGCCCCCTTTCACTTTCACACCCTAAATGTTCGCACCCAATCTTAATTGGTTTTGTGTTTAATAACTCTGTAAGCAAGTGTTTTCTTATAAGTATAATTGTTGTCATTGTCTCAAAATAAAGTGAGACAGCATTTTTATTTGTGTTGAATAAATCTTAATCATGTTTTGGATAGCGTATTGTTAAAAATAATAATAATCCTTTCTAATTAAAGTGGTATTTTGTCAACGTTTTATTTTGTGTTGAATAACTCTTAATCATGTTTTGGTTAGTGTATTGCCATAACTTTGTTTCATTGACTTCTTTCAAAATGAAGTGAGATTCTGACTATGTTTTTTTCTGTGTGTTGAATAGATTTTATCATGTTTTGGTTATAATAGTGGATTGCTATATTTTGGTTCCTATATTTTATTGTTTCGTTGTTTCAGATCAAAGGGACCAAGCTGTTAAAAACAATTATCTTTTGTGTTTTTCCTTTAAAATCTTCAATGTTTTACTCATACCAAGCTATAAATACATTCAGTATTTACACCAAAGCAATTTAAAACAACAATCATGATTTTCCAATTATTCAACTTGAATTTGAATTAAAATTGAGCATGAATGAGTAGAGTGCGAACGGACCTTGGGTGCGAACGTGCGAGGTGCGAACCTGCAAGGTGCGAAAGTGTATTGGGCGCGAACAGACCTGATACCACAAAATATTAAGTAAATAATCTTTTTGTTACTGTTATCAAAGGTCTAATGAAACTCAGGTAATTTCAAACATTTGTCAAAGAATTCTAGTCAAACCGGCACCTGGTTAAATTAGCACCTCATGACCTGGACAAATCAGCACCTGGTTAAATCGACACCTGATATAGTCAATTCGTCACCCATGTCATGCATGTTAAATATATATTTTAACAGTATTTTAAGCAAAAAGAGTAAAAATAAGTAAGGGGTTGCCAGAATTTTTTTCAGTATTTAAGCAAAAAGAGTTAAATACCGACTTTCACATTTTTGGGTGTTCATTGTACATTTTGTATATATTTATTTTTCTCAACTAAATGACATTTTTGGTGTATTTTTAATGATATATATATGAGTAGTCAAAATAATTATTACGTCTGGCAAGGCTTTTTTAATTTTATTCTGGGACACCTTTCTATGACCGCAAGGCTATGTTAATTTTTTTCTGGGACGCCTTCCTACGAACTTCGTAGGTAGACGTTACAGGAAAAAAAATTAAACAGCCTTGCCAGACGTCATAAATTTGGACTAATACATGAGATATTGGATATTTTTATGCCTTATTTAAACCAGTTGAGCATTTTACAGGATTGTTTGTTTAATGCTTTTTAAACTTTACTGAAAAAAACACCTTAAATTTGCTTATTATTTGGCATGAAAGTTTGATTTATTGAAAGGGACTCATAGTTTTCCATTTTTTTTTAATAATTGTCTAATTGTTAAAGGCAGTGTCTGCGCGTACCCGCATGCGGGTACGAATAGTCAAATTGCCGTTCTAGGCTGCGCGTACCCACATCCGGTTTTCTAATAAAATGCGATCGGATCGGGTATAAAACGTGAAATATCTACGGAAATTATCGATAATATGGGGATATCGTGTGAACGAGTGAAGAGTACACAGTGGAAGAGTATGTAAAAAAATTTTTCAAGATGTATTTATTAAATAATGATACATAATAAACATTGCAAAATTAATGCACAATGATAGAAAATGAAACTGTACAGTCCCTGTAAAAGAAAAACATGATAGAAATTAATACTATTATAAAATTTTAATGCAAATTTAAAGAATAAAATTTTTATAAATTAAAAATATACCCATATGATGATATTTTAAAATAATCTTTTAGTAAAATGTAAAACAGAAACTAAAATTTTAAAATATATAAAACTACTAAAATTGAAGCTTGAGTTTATAAAAATATAAATTTAAAGAAGCAAGTAATAATGAACAATGAAACGTGAACGTAGGCTGGCAACATTTGAAATGTGCAGCCCGCCGGGTTGAAATCTGTGCAAATCTTAATAAGTTACATGAATCTTTTGTTATTGGTTTACATTGATATTATTACTTGCTTTTTTTAATTTTCAGAAACTCACGCTTTAATTTTAGTAGTTTTCTTTTACTTTTTTTCTTTTCAGGGACTGTACAGTTTCATTTTCTATCATTGTGCATTTAATTTTGCAAGGTTTATTATGTATCTTTATTTTAAAATTAATAAATACAATTTGAAAATATTATTTTTCATATTCTTCACTCGTTCTACCCGAAATCCCCATATTATCGATAATTTTCGTACATATTTCACGTTTCATTCCCGATTCGACGGCATTTTATTAGAAAACCGGATGTGGGTACGCGCAGCCTAGAACGGCAATTTGACTATTCGTACCCGCATGCGGGTACGCGCAGACACTGCCATTGTTAAAACAACAGCTTGGGTAAGGGCTTCGTTGTTTACCTTTATACACAACAACATAATTTCACTTTGGTTTCGTTGTTTACCTAAATACACAACAACATATTCACTATGTACTTGGTAACAGTTATTAATTAATTGAATAGAAAATATTATAACAAATATTATTGGATGCCGATTTGACTATAATGTTTGAAGGGTCTTAAGCTTATTCAAACCATAAAAGTCGGTATGAAACACCAAAACGGAATGAACAATAACCGATTACGTTTTGTAGTTTACAAATTCTAAACTGGTTCCCGTCAAACTACAACACTTTGTCCGAGTGTAGTGGAATACAAGCAGAAACCAGTTAGTTTGTAAACTGGTTCCTGGCTGATTACTACACAATGACCTCTCATGCATAATTAATGATAACACAAGCAGATTCCAGTTTGTACAGAAAATAGTAAATACGAAACCAAGCGCGGTAGGCAGAGAAATGTAATGAAGTTCAGGTCGCCAGTAATGGAACAATGACTGCGTCATTTTCCAAAAAGAAGATGTGGTATGATTGCCAATGAGACAACTATCCACAAAAGACCAAAATGACACAGACATTAACAACTATAGGTCACCTTACGGCCTTAAACAATGAGCAAAGCCCATACCGCATAGTCAGCTATAAAAGGCCTTATTTATGTAAAAAAGAATTTATCGAAAAACAAATATGTAACACATAAACAAACGACAACCACTGAATTACAGGCTAGTATATTTGGTGTTTGGAAGGACTGTAAGGTGTACATGTCCAACTGGCAGGTGTCATCTGACCTTGATCTCATTTTCATGGTTCAGTGGTTAGAGTTAAGTTTTTGTGTTTTGGTCTGTTTTTCTTATACTGTATGCAATAGGTCTACTATATTTGGTGTAAGGAAAGATTGTAAGGTGTACATGTCTAGCTGGCAGGTGTCATCTGACCTTGACCTCATTTTCATGGTTCAGTGGTCAAAGTTACGTTTTTGAATTTTGGCCTTTTTTTCTGATACTATATGCAATAGGTCATCTATATTTGGTGTATGTAAATATTTTATGATCTATATGACAGTCGCGCAGATTTTTTTGACCTTGACCTCATTTTCATGGTTCATTGCTCAGTGTTAAGTTTTTGTGATTTTGTCTGTTTTTCTAACACTATAAGCAATAGGTCAACTATATTTGTTGTATGGAAGAATTGTTAGCTGTACATGTCTGTCTGGCATGGTTCATCTGACCTTGACCTCATGGTTCATTGAGTAATGTTTAGTTTTTTTGGTTAATGTTAAGTTTATGTGACAGTTGTAAT
This sequence comes from Mytilus galloprovincialis, assembly GCF_965363235.1. NCBI lineage: Eukaryota > Metazoa > Mollusca > Bivalvia > Mytilida > Mytilidae > Mytilus > Mytilus galloprovincialis. The sequence goes on from NC_134841.1 coordinate 3,867,274, forward strand.
AAAACTTCATATTTAGGACTATCAACATAATATCAATGATTAGTAAAGAAGGTGAGACATTTCAGCATGTGCACTCTTGTTTGTACAAAATGATGAACAAAAAGATATGTAACACAGCATGAAACGACAACCACTGAATAACAGGCTCAGGACTTGGGACAGGCACATTCAGAATGTGTCTGGGTTAAACATGTAAGTGGACATCCTATCCTAAACCTAACCTCGGACAGTGGTGTAACAATGCAACATAAGAACAAACTTTAAACAAGAATGTGTCCCCAGTACACGGATGCCCAATCTGCACTATCATTTTCTATGTTCAGTGGACCATGAAAATCGGATAAAATCTCTAATTTGGCATTAAAATTAGAAAGATCATACCATATAGGGAACATGATAACTAAATTTCAAGTTGATTGGACTTCAACTTCATCAAAAACTACCTAGACTAAAAACTTTACCCTGAAGCCGAACAAACGTACGAACGGATGCAGACCAGAAAACATAATGTCTATAAATGGGACATAAAAATATGTTGAAAAAGGCTTTACTCATCAGATTGTAACAAAATGAAATACACCTAACAAAAACACAAGAGTGGACGTGGCCAAGTACTTGTACATCCCAACAACATAAAGACACCAAGTAAAGATCTGAGAGTTCATTTAAATCTAAAACATCACAACAGACACAGGCATAGCAAAGGAGTTGATATATAAACACTGTTTACTTCAGACTGGTTTCATCTGACCTCAACCTCATTTGATGGATCAGTGATGAAGGTTTAAGTTAAGTGATTAGGCTTAAATTAAAATATTGTTTGTTTGCAGTTTACCGACCGACCCTTGAAAATCCTCCCGACTGTGAAAATTTTATTGCTTTAAATTTGAAGAAATTTTTTTTTTATTACTTCTATTGACGCGATCCGGAACTTTGGGTCCTTTCCGGAAATGATTTAAAGTCTGGGTCAATTACGCATTTCAAGTTCGGTTTTTCTTGGCTTCCCGTCAAGCGTTCATGTGACCATTTAATGATAAAGCACATGGAAATTGTTTACAGGTATCCATGAAGTCACGGAGGAGTACTTTACGCTGTCGTCTCGTGTCAATTTTAAGACAAATAACAAACAAAAAAGTTTAGTAGTAAACTGTTTATACAGATTCAGGCATATGTAATGATGTGTGATGATATCATTGACGATGATGCAGCGGATATTCATAACTGACACGATAACCATTCTGTCTCAAACAAATCGGGTACAGAATCTGTGGAGCCTGACTTTATGGAACCAATTTCAGTGGTTAAATAATTCGACAGCAGCTCGAAGTATGGCATATTTTCTACAAATCGTTGTGAAGACGACAAAGATGAACCACTCCTCCGTGACTTAAATCTTCATGGATATCTGTAAACACGCCTGTACGGAGAAATGGGATCATTTGAAATGTTAATGGATATAGATCATGCCAAATCAATAAGAAGCAACCGTAACTACACAAAGATGTAGAGAAAATGAATGGTTAGCTTGAAAAATAAATATACTCTCTCTATATTAAATCTATCTTCGATTGCAATGAGTATGCTCCTTTAGGATAAGGGGGCTGCCCCACTCAATGCAATTATTCTCTTTCTTACAATATTAAATATACCCAAACTGTGTGGCCTGTGTGAATTCAATTAAAACATGTCCTTAGGAGCTATGCTGCCAATTTTTTTTATGCATTAAAAACATTTCAGTACAGACCATTTACTTTTAATGGGGTGCTATGGATTTCACCCCAAACTTTAGATTTCTTTGGTTTTCATTAAAGCCTGGCAAAAATATAACCTTATCACATAATTAAATATTGTTAGAAATATGAAAACAGTCGAATGTCTTAATACTTTTTTTTTCAAGTTGCCTTTTTTTCAATTGAGGAAGATTCAATGGTTATTTTTTTTTTTATTAAAAATATACTCTTTAATACATGATCATACATTGTCTTATAAATCTTTAACATCTACATTTTTCTGATGAAAATACTCTACTCATGAAAACATTCTAGTCAAGAAGCATACATGTCTGAATATATTTCTTTAAAACAGTTCTAGTCATAATGACATTCCTTGTTTATAAGTGTTCCAGTATTTAATAATTATACCATATTTTATGTCATAACTTGGATAATGACACTATGTTAAAGTTTCAGTTTTGGTTAAAACGTTTTTTATCTGAAAATGCCTGTTCATTTGATGTTGGTTTTCAGCATGTCCAGTGTTTGTTGTTTTAAAATGTTTTTTTTCTTCACAAGAAACTTGGTTTAGTGTAACTGCTTGTTTAAACTGTATTTTGGCTGATAAAATAAAATATTTTTCCTACCTACCGACCCTTCAGTCTGAAGGTACAGTCGGAAAACTGCAAACAAACATATTTTTAAGGTTGGCCTTAGGTCCATTTCTCATATACTATAAGCAGTAGGTCAATTAAATGTGGTGAATAGACTGATTGTAAGTGGAGCAATTTAGTCTGGTAGGTTTCATCTGACCTTGACCTCATTTTCATGGCTTATTGGTCAATTATGTTTTTGTGTTTTGATAATTGTTTCAAGTATTGTAAGCAATGGGACAACTATATTTGGTGTATGAAATGGTTGTAAGGTGTGTTCAATAATGTCTGTCTAGCCAATATCATCTGACCATGACCTAAATTTATGGTGGTCAGCTTTATTTGATGTATAGAATAATTGTAAGGTGTACAAGTTGGTCTGGCAGTTGCACGGGGGGGTAAGTTCCTATTATTTGGTATACGGGGATGTGCCAAAAATATGGGTCATAATTTTGCGAGATTTTATATAAAAATTCGTAAGGGTTCCACGGAACCCGGTGTCTCGCCTACTTTTTCTGTTAATCGCAAACTCAACAAAAATGAGGAAAAACATCAATAAAAATTTCCCTCACGATACTGTCTTTTGATTGAAAGAAGCTTCCAAGTTTGGTAAAAAAATCCAGGATAGTTTATGAATCTAATAAATGTTTTATAAACTTTAACTGCAGACTGTATGTAATGTTAACTGGAAGAAAAACTAAGTCCATTTATAAGTAAAATACGGAAAAAGTCAATTTTTTTTTACAAAATTTACTTCTGAATAATATCTTATGATCAGAAATAAGCCATACCCGTAGCCAGGGGGGGTTCGAGGGGTTCGGACGAACCCCCCCCTTGAAAACTAATAAGCACTGTTAAAGTCGATGTTCTGTTCGAATTGTGACTGTTAAAGTCGAGTTTGTGAGTCAAACGAACCCCCCTTTGGAAAATCCTGGCTACGGGCCTGTAAGCTGTTGTCTAAGTTTGGTAGAAATCCAGGATAGTTTAAGAACATTATAAAAATTTTAAAAACTTAAACCACAGAGTGAATGTTTTGTTTCTGGCAAAAAAAATAAGTCCATTTATAAGTAGAATATGGAAAAGTGGAAATTTATTTTCACAACATTTTCTTCTTGATACTATCTTATGATCATAAACAAGCTTCTGTCCTAGTTTGGTACATATCAAGGATAGTTTATGAAAGTTATTAAAATTTTAAAAACTTTAACCACAGAGTGAATGTAATGTTTCCTCGCAGAAAAACTAAGTCCATTTATAAGTAAAATACGGAAAAAATGGAATTTTATTTTTTCAAAATTTACTTCTGGATACTTTCTTATGATCATAAACAAGCTTCTGTCCAAGTTTGGTAGAAATTCAGTATAGTTTAAGAAAGTTATTAAAATTTCAAAAACTTTAACCACAGAGTGAATATTTGTGGACGCCGCCGACGACGACGACGACGCCGACGACGACGGAATGTAGGATCGCTTAGTTTGCTTTTTCGACTAAAGTCGAAGGCTCGACAAAAATGACCCTCCTTTTTAATGACATCCTATATTAAAATGCATTTACGTTTGATAACTGTATATTGATTTGGGGTATGATCTACATATCATATATAAATATGCTATTGAGAATCCATGCGTATATATAACGATAAAATATATGTGCACCAAACGATGTCAATTCATATATAAAAACTTAAGGGTAGCTGGTATATTTATGAATTATGAGTGATGATGAGTTAGTGCTTATATAAGCATGGGTCATATTTTAAATATTGTATATAAGTATAGGTCATTCTTTCTTAAATATTTATATAACTATAGGTACTGAATTTCAGTGAATGTTATATTAAAATGGGTACGTTTTTTAAGGCAAAAATGGCACACCCCTACCAAAAAAATATTGAAGTTACCCCCCCGTGGGCAGTTGACACCTACAATAGAAGGGCCTTATGTTTTCTGGTCTGTGTGTCTCTTCGTCTGTTCGGTCGATCGGTCGTCCGTCTGTCTGTCCTGCTTCAAGTTAAAGTTTTGCTTAAAGTTTTTGATGAAGTTAAGTCCAATCAACTTGAAACCTAGTAAACATGTTCCCTGTGATATGATATTTCTCATTTTAATGTCAAATTAGAGCTTTTACACCAATTTCAATGTCCACTGAACATAGAAAATGATAGTGTGAGTGGGGCATCTGTGTACTGGGGACACGTTCTTGTTTTTTCTTATTTTCTCAGTATATCTGATACTATAAGTAGCAGGTTTAACTATATTGGGTGTATGGGATGATTGTAAGGTGTACATGTCTATTGGGACGGTTTCTTCCGATATTGACCTCATTATCATAGAACATTAATGATGTTTAGTTTATGTGATACTTATAGTAAACCTTCATGTTCGACTTCTAACATAAATTCAATGATAAGTTAAAAACAGGAGAGACATTTCAGAATATGCACTCTTGTTATGACAAAGTTTCATGAAATTCTGTTGTGTAGATTCAAAGGAGTTGCTATGAAAAACTTGCACAAGTACATTAAGGCAAAAAATTAAAGTCCAAAGGGCATATCTCCTAGAAAAAATTTTAAATCATAATTTCCTGTTGACATGCACATCTTCATAATACTACTTATTATCTACAAAGATTCATGAAATTCTGTTATGATGACAAAAACAGGACTGACGGACAGACAGAGGGATGGGTCAAAACCAATATACATTTCATGGGGTATAATGAAAAGAAAATGGCATACAAGTCCTAAATTACTTTTTCTAATTGTAGAACATCAATATCTAAATTTATATTTTTATTTGCATGATCTTGACAGATTCTTTGAGACTCAATCTAAATGCCAATTTTATTTCCGCTACTGAAAATAATTAGAAGTAAAAACCAGACATTGGCATTTGTAAGTTTAAGACTATAATTATTACTAAAGATAAAACAGATCAATATTTAAAAAGTATGTAAGTGGTTTAAAAAAAATTGCACCATTTTGACAAATAAATAAGTTTATTCTGAAGTCTAATATTTTATCAAAGTTTCTTCAGGGTTTACATCTCTCTGTAAACCTAGGGTATAGTACCACATCTCTTATATGGTCTATTTTGAGCAACCAACAAATAAATCTCTCCAATCCTAGTCCATAACCACCATGAGGACAGGTTCCATACTTTCTCTGAAATAAAACAAATCCTGTACTTTAGAAGCTGTTGAAATAAAACCAGACACAATTGTAAACAGATTTGTGCAAAGTTATCAACTTGTGCTATGTTTTAAGTGCTTAATCATTTTAATATGCTTTTAACTTTTATATGTCTTCTATGGTATCTTACCATGCACTACAAATGTATGTTTAAAAAGTAAAATCACAAAAATACTGAACTCAGAGAAAAATCAATTCGGAAAGTCCATAATCACATGGCAAAATCAAATAACAAAACGCATCAAAAACGAATGGACAAGAACTGTCATATTCCTGACTTGGTACAGGCATTTTCAAATGTAGAAAATGGTGGATTGAACCTGGTTTTATAGCTAGCTAAACCTCTCACTTGTATGACAGTCGCATCAAATTCCATTACATAGTCACCGATGCGTGAACAAAACAAACAGACATAATAGGTAAAATTGTGTTGTTTTCATGACTTTATTTTGTGTGTATATATTTTTTTATTCAGTTGATTTGAAAAGCTCACTAGAGCTTGTGTTCATGTAGTATATTGAATATTGACTCTAAATAAAACTTTAATTGAATTGAAAAAGGTATATCTATAGATATAAATGCATTTAGGTGAGAGAAAGGTCTGAAAATGTGTGAAAAATGTGAAGGTATATGGGCCAGTAGTTTCAGAAAAGATTATTGACATAGTTTACGACAACAAAGAACTCAGAAAAGATTCTTGACCTAGTTTACGACAACAAAGAACACCAATTGATGGCATAAGCTCACATGAGGCCTTTGTTTACAAATGATAAATGGTGTCCTTTTATTATATGAAATTCTTGATGTAGAGAGTTTTTCTGTTATGAAATAACGGGAAAATAAAGAAATTCAACCATCATACTCTTTGCTTCCTTCAAATATTTCTTTGTTAAAAAAAATATGTCATGTTCTGCCTTCAATGCAATTATCTCAAAATTATAAAATCAGTACTATTAAAGTTATTACCTGGTCTAGATACCAATAATAAGGTTTAGGATCTATTCCTTCTCGTTTGAAACCTTCCTGGAGTTCTTGTTCATGCCAAATCCTCATAGAACCTCCTGTTATCTCCCCTACTCCAGGCATTAATACATCTACCTGTATAATAAAAATAATAATAAACCTTGTGTTTAAATTTCATTGATTTCTATTTACTTATACTAAAGTTATGGTGCGAAAACCAAGAATAATGCTTATTTGGGCCCTTTTTTGGCCCCTAATTCCTAAACTGTTGGAACCAAAACTCCCAAAATCAATCCCAACCTTCCTTTTGTAGTCATAAACATTGTGTCAAAATTTCATAGATTTCAATTTACTTAAACTAAAGTTATAGTGCGAAAACCAAGAAAATGCTTATTTGGGCCCTTTTTTGGCCCGTAATTCCTAAAATGTTGGGACCAAAACTCCCAAAATCAATCCCAACCTTCCGTTTGTGGTCATAAACCTTGTGTTAAAATTTCATAGATTTCTATTCACTTTTACTAAAGTAAGAGTTAACATAATTTTCAAGCAGTGTAAGGGAGGAAATCAAGTTATCAAACATACATATAACAGTATTCTTTAAATTTTAATTGGAATTGGATTACCTCCCTTAAATTGCTTTTAAATTGTCTAAATTGTTCTTTAACCAGAAAAACCCTTGTTTCTCCCCCTTTTTTGTTATCCCTAATTGCTTAATGATTTGATCCATTACCCCCTATAACCATCCCTTTGTAGTATGCAAACTTGTGGTATAATTTTAGAGAGATTTATACACTTAAACACAAGTTATTATTGACTGACAACTACAAAAATGCTTATTTGGGCCCCTCACTTATTGAAACCCCCCTTGGAGCAAGAACCCCAAAACTCAATTCCAGCCTTTCCTTTGTAGTAAGAAACTTTGTAGTATAATTTCAGAGAGATCCATACACTTAAACATAAGTTATTGTCTGTAAACTACAAAAATGCTTCTTTTTGGCCCTTTTTTGGCCCCTGTTCCTAAATGTTCAGGGATATTAACCCCAAACTGACACCAAGCCTTCCCTTCATTATATGGAACCTTGTGGTACAATGTCAGAGAGATCCATACAGTTAAACATAAGTTATTGTCCCAAAACTTCAAAAATGCTCGTTTTTGGCCCCTTTGGCCCTCAATTCCTAGACTGTTTGCCCCATAACCCTTTAAATAAATCCCAACTTTCTACTTAATGGTATAAACATTGCGGTAGAATTTCAGAGTAATTGAAATATTTATACACAACTTATTGTCCTGAAACTAGATAAATGTATGTTTTTCCTAAACCGATGTGACAATAATCCCCAAAATCAATCCAACCTTCCTTTTGTGGTTATAAACATTGTGTTAAAATTTTATTGATTTCTATTGACTTATTCTGAAGTTATTATCCGGAAACCATCCATCTTCAGACAACGCTGACGACAACGTGATACCAATATACAACCGCAAAAGTTTTTGGGGTCGTATAAAAAGAGGCTGAATAGCCTTTTCCATTAAAATAATAGTAATAAATTACTTACAGATTCAGTAACTCTAGGGTCATCTTTACAGCGCTGCATATAAAATGATTTAATTTCTGTTGGGAAATGTGTCAGGAAGATAGGTAGATTGATCTTGTCTGTCATCTTTCTCTCAGGTGCTTCTGGAATATCCTGGAAAATATACACTTATATGTACAGTTCTGTGGTCTGTAGGAAGTTTTATTGGATATTGGTATATTTAACAGTCTTACGTAAAGGAGTATGGGCATTAATACCTGTTTTAGGCACTGAAATCTTGACTGTAAATGTTAACAAGGGGAAGTTTTGTAAATTGTATTTTATTTTGAAAGATATTTATAAATTACACTCCCAAAAAAAACCTTTCTACCATTTCAGATAAATAAGATGAAAATCTCATATTTATATATTTAAAGCATATATGAAGCTGATTACATTATTTAGTTGTTAGTGGAAAGTTTTCTTACTGGCAATCATATCACATTTTCCCTTGCTATTTAAATTTTTGTTAAATTTTCTTTGTCCTTTGGGTGTTGATCAGTGCATTATTTACAGTATTCATCAATGAGACTCATTAAAGTGTCATCAACTGTGGTCACTAACACAGGTTAATCTTAAATTATCATTACAGTGTTTATACTATTTCTATTAAGTTTTGTTGTGTCTCAAAATCAACTAGATATCATTGAGATGGGAGCCATCTCTGTGGGCCCCGCTGTGAATAATGTGCATTAAAAACTTGTATCTTTACCATAGGACATGGGTTTGTCAACTGAAATCAAAGTTTTTGACCTTGACCTTTGACCTATGAAGTTGTAAATAAATTATGACACACCCTTTGGTGTTGGTTTATAAACATGTCAAGTATAAACTTTGAAATGATAAAGGTTCTCAAGATATAGAGCGGTCACGATCTTTACCATAGGACATGGGGTTGTCAACTGAAACCAAAGTTTTTTGACCTTGACCTTTGACCTAGGAAGTTGCACATAAATTATGACACACCCTTTGGTGTTGGTTTATATACATAGATATAGGAAGATGTGGTGTGAGTGCCAATGAGACAACTCTCCATACAAATAACAATTTAAAAAGTAAACCATTATAGGTTAAAGTACGGCCTTCAACACAGAGCCTTGGCTCACACCGAACAACAAGCTATAAAGGGCCCCAAAATTACTAGTGTAAAACCATTCAAACAGGAAAACCAACGGTCTAATCTATATAAACAAAACGAGAAACGAGAAACACGTATATATTACATAAACAAACGACAACTACTGTACATCAGATTCCTGACTTAGGACAGGTGCAAACATTTGCAGCGGGATTAAACGTTTTAATGGATCCAAACCTTCTCCCTTTTTCTGAAACAATAGCATAACATCACAACAAAGAAAAACATACGATAAAATATCAATTGGCAGACTTAACTCAATATAAACTTTGAAATGATAACGGTTCTCAAGATATAGAGCGGACACAATCTTTACCATAGGACATGGGGTTGTCAACTGAAACCAAAGTTTTTGACCTTGAACTTTGCCCTAGGCAGTCGTTCATAAATTATGACACACCCTCTGGTGTTGGTTCATATACATGTCAAGTATAAACTTTGAAATCATAACGGTTCTCAAGATATAGAGCGGACACGATCTTCACCACAGGACACAGGGTTGTCAACTGAAACCAAAGTTTTTTGACCTTGACCTTTGACCTAGGAAGTTGTACATACATCATGACACGCCCTCTGGTGGTGGTTAATAAACATGTAAAGTATAAAGTATGAAATCATAATGGTTCTCTAGATATGGAGCTGACACAAAGTGTTACGGACTGACGGACGGACGGACGGACGGACAGACTGATCACTATAGGGGACCGCCTTTGGCGGGACCCTAATTAAATCATGCTGATGGTAAGCTGTATTTTTTCTGTAATTCTAATCTTTTCTTGAATCTAAAGTCTGTCATTACTAAAACAAAAGTTTTAAAGATTAAATTCTTACATCTCCAAATTCATAAAATGTGTCATCCTCCTTCTTGATGTTGTTGTTCCTCAAGTATTCTATAGCATCAACATATTTCATTCTCAGAAATGGTCTCTTGGGTGGTTGAAAGTCCTGAAAAATATATTGTTCGATACTATAGATTTACTTCACATAAAAACATCTATGACCTGCAACAAAGGTAGCTAGGATATCACACTTATTTTTGCATGTAAATACATTTGTGTTTCATCATTTGGATTTGTTTAAGGTGGTTCATAACACTACAGGAGAAAGCACTAAAAATCAGCTGAATGTTTTAATCACATTAAATTAGTAAGCAAATATCAAGCTTTTCAATGATCAAAGTTGGTATTAGTAAACTGCTATATACACAATGAAAATATTCCCATGAAGCGTGTGGTTCAAGTTTTTTGAAATACTTATATTTTTGTCGAAGGAACAAAGTAAATGTTTTGTCAAAATTTTATGAAAATTAAACAAGCCAAATGAACTTCAATGAAAGTGTTTGGTACCACATTAAGTTCTTGTTTGTAAAATGATCAGACACCCATGACCATAGAAATTCTTTATTATTCTGTCTAAGAATCATCTCATAATCTCTGTTTGAGTCATTTTGCCCTACATTTCATGCTAGGAAAATATAATTAAGTTTTAGGTCCATTTATATAAAATCTATTATAACAATTATATTTTATCCTACGTTACAGTACATGTCTATAACAATATGATCACTTTGACTACACTTGAGATTCTTTGCATCAAGTTTAAATTTGTTCATTTCACTAATATCTTTGTGTATACATCAATTTCACCACACAATTATAATGACAGAACATACAAGAAAGTAGGTACCTATTAAAACGTTTAAACCTACTGCATTTGATTGCATCTTTCCTAAGTCAGGAATCTGATATTCAATAGTTGTCATTTGTTGATGTGCCTCATAAGTATTTCTTGTTTAGATTTAGATTAGACCATTTGTTTTCCTGTTTGAATGGTTTTACTCGCTTGCTGTTCAGTGTAAGCCAAGGCTCTTTGTTGAAGACCATACTTTGTGCTATAATGGTTTACTTTTTACAAATTGTGACTTGGATAGAGAGGTGTCTCATTGGCACTCACAACACATCTTCTTATATCTATACATCATCAACAAATATATAATGTGACTTACAGGGTTAAGTTATCTCGCTATCTTATGAAATGCGACTTACAGGGTTAAGTTCTCTCGCTATCTTATGAAATGTGACTTACAGGATTAAGTTCTCTCACTATCTTATAAAATGCGACTTACAGGGTTAAGTTCTCTCACTATCTTATGCAATGCGACTTACAGAGTTAAGTTCTCTCACTATCTTATGAAATGCGACTTACAGGGTTAAGTTCTCTCACTATCTTCCCATATGGTGACGCCATAACTCTGTCAACCACACCACAGATCAAGTCTTCTACATGTTGTAATAAATCCTCAAAATCTATAAAAGGTAATTCACCTTCTATATGAGTGTACCTGTAACAAAACATTTCACATGAAAAACTTTATTTTCCAAGAAAGCATTCTAAAGGGTTATTTAAAAATAAGTTATACCCATGGAGTCTCATATTACCATCATATCTTTTTTGAACATTTAAGCACTTTGAAAATTTTACATCAATCTAGCCAATCTAATAGTGTTGATCAAGATATTCTTCACTTACTTTTTATTTGAAAATAAGACAACACACTAGATATTTTGATTATTATCTATGAGATTTTGAGTTTTATTTTTTTTTATTGAAGATGAAAGGAAAGGATGGAAATGGGAATAACTGCAAAATTTTTGATAGTTGCCAGCTGGGCAATGAGGAGGACATAATATAATCACCTAGCCTAAAATCTGGTCTCCTTGGGTGCCTGCAAGATCTGATATAAAAGATTTATTTCGGTCAATTCTCACGGACAACCAGATGCTCCGCAGGGCACAGCTTTATACAACCACAGAGGTCGAACCCTGAACAGTTGGGCAAGAATGGACACAACATTTAAGCTTGATACAGCTCTGAATTTAGATTGTGATTAAATAGTTGACAAAACATGGGTTTCTGACACAGAATAAATGTGGTCTAAGAACTTAAACTTAAAAAACTTAAATATTTTAAATTGGACATTTACCTATTATGGTCCAATACCCAAAATCTAAATACATGGTTAGATTCAGCATATCATAGAACCCCAAGAATTCAATTCTGGATGAAATCAAATAATGTTCAATTTTAGACCCTTTAGACCTCAATGTGGACCAATTTGATGACCGGGGCCCAAATATTAAAAATCTAAATACATGGTTAAATTCAGCATATTTGAAGAACCCCATATATTCAATTTTTCATAGATTTTTATTTACTTATACTAAAGTTACTGTGCAAAATCCAAGAAAAATGCTTATTTGAGACCTTTTTTTGGCCCCCAATTCCTAAACTGTTGGGACCAAAACTCCCAAAATCAATCCCAACCTTCCTTTAATGGTCATAAATCTTCTGTTTAAATTTCATAGATTTCTATTTACTTTCACTTAAGTTATAGTGCGAAAACCAAATGTCTTCGGACGACGATGACTCCAACGTCATACCAATATACGACCAAAAAATTTTCAATTTTTGCAGTTGTATAAAAATGAGCCTTTCCATACATCAATTAACAAAGAATTTAATCACTTACTCTGATAAATGTCTTCTGGTTCTAGAATGTTCCGCTCTAAATGATGACATAATACAGAAACAATCACCCAGTGCTGGTATAGCTGTTTCTAAATATAACTGTGATGACTGTGTCAGATACGCCTAAAAGTAAAAACACAAATGATACAGAAACAATCACCCAATGCTGGTATAGCTGTTTCTAAATATAACTGTGATGACTGTGTCAGATACGCCTAAAAGTAAAAACACACATGATACAGAAACAATCACCCAGTGCTGGTATAGCTGTTTCTAAATATAACTGTGATGACTGTGTCAGATACGCCTAAAAGTAAAAACACACATGATACAGAAACAATCACCCAGTGCTGGTATAGCTGTTTCTAAATATAACTGTGATGACTGTGTCAGATACGCCTAAAAGTAAAAACACACATGATACAGAAACAATCACCCAGTGCTGGTATAGCTGTTTCTAAATATAACTGTGATGACTGTGTCAGATACGCCTAAAAGTAAAAACACACATGATACAGAAACAATCACCCAGTGCTGGTATAGCTGTTTCTAAATATAACTGTGATGACTGTGTCAGATACGCCTAAAAGTAAAAACACACATGATACAGAAACAATCACCCAGTGCTGGTATAGCTGTTTCTAAATATAACTGTGATGACTGTGTCAGATACGCCTAAAAGTAAAAACACACATGATACAGAAACAATCACCCAGTGCTGGTATAGCTGTTTCTAAATATAACTGTGATGACTGTGTCAGATACGCCTAAAAGTAAAAACACACATGATACAGAAACAATCACCCAGTGCTGGTATAGCTGTTTCTAAATATAACTGTGATGACTGTGTCAGATATGCCTAAAAGTAAAAACACACATGATACAGAAACAATCACCCAGTGCTGGTATAGCTGTTTCTAAATATAACTGTGATGACTGTGTCAGATACGCCTAAAAGTAAAAACACACATGATACAGAAACAATCACCCAGTGCTGGTATAGCTGTTTCTAAATATAACTGTGATGACTGTGTCAGATACGCCTAAAAGTAAAAACACACATGATACAGAAACAATCACCCAGTGCTGGTATAGCTGTTTCTAAATATAACTGTGATGACTGTGTCAGATACGCCTAAAAGTAAAAACACACATGAAACAGAAACAATCACCCAGTGCTGGTATAGCTGTTTCTAAATATAACTGTGATGACTGTGTCAGATACGCCTAAAAGTAAAAACACACATGATACAGAAACAATCACCCAGTGCTGGTATAGCTGTTTCTAAATATAACTGTGATGACTGTGTCAGATACGCCTAAAAGTAAAAACACACATGATACAGAAACAATCACCCAGTGCTGGTATAGCTGTTTCTAAATATAACTGTGATGACTGTGTCAGATATGCCTAAAAGTAAAAACACACATGAAACAGAAACAATCACCCAATGCTGGTATAGCTGTTTCTAAATATAACTGTGATGACTGTGTCAGATACGCCTAAAAGTAAAAACACACATGAAACAGAAACAATCACCCAATGCTGGTATAGCTGTTTCTAAATATAACTGTGATGACTGTGTCAGATACGCCTAAAAGTAAAAACACAAATGATACAGAAACAATCACCCAATGCTGGTATAGCTGTTTCTAAATATAACTGTGATGACTGTGTCAGATACGCCTAAAAGTAAAAACACACATGATACAGAAACAATCACCCAGTGCTGGTATAGCTGTTTCTAAATATAACTGTGATGACTGTGTCATATACGCCTAAAAGTATAAACACACATGATACAGAAACAATCACCCAGTGCTGGTATAGCTGTTTCTAAATATAACTGTGATGACTGTGTCAGATACGCCTAAAAGTAAAAACACACATGATACAGAAACAATCACCCAGTGCTGGTATAGCTGTTTCTAAATATAACTGTGATGACTGTGTCAGATACGCCTAAAAGTAAAAACACACATGATACAGAAACAATCACCCAGTGCTGGTATAGCTGTTTCTAAATATAACTGTGATGACTGTGTCAGATACGCCTAAAAGTAAAAACACACATGATACAGAAACAATCACCCAGTGCTGGTATAGCTGTTTCTAAATATAACTGTGATGACTGTGTCAGATACGCCTAAAAGTAAAAACACACATGATACAGAAACAATCACCCAGTGCTGGTATAGCTGTTTCTAAATATAACTGTGATGACTGTGTCAGATACGCCTAAAAGTAAAAACACACATGATACAGAAACAATCACCCAGTGCTGGTATAGCTGTTTCTAAATATAACTGTGATGACTGTGTCAGATACACCTAAAAGTAAAAACACACATGATACAGAAACAATCACCCAGTGCTGGTATAGCTGTTTCTAAATATAACTGTGATGACTGTGTCAGATACGCCTAAAAGTAAAAACACACATGAAACAGAAACAATCACCCAGTGCTGGTATAGCTGTTTCTAAATATAACTGTGATGACTGTGTCAGATACGCCTAAAAGTAAAAACACACATAAAACAGAAACAATCACCCAGTGTTGGTATAGCTGTTTCTAAATATAACTGTGATGACTGTGTCAGATACGCCTAAAAGTAAAAACACACATGATACAGAAACAATCACCCAGTGCTGGTATAGCTGTTTCTAAATATAACTGTGATGACTGTGTCAGATACGCCTAAAAGTAAAAACACACATGATACAGAAACAATCACCCAGTGCTGGTATAGCTGTTTCTAAATATAACTGTGATGACTGTGTCAGATACGCCTAAAAGTAAAAACACACATGATACAGAAACAATCACCCAGTGCTGGTATAGCTGTTTCTAAATATAACTGTGATGACTGTGTCAGATACGCCTAAAAGTAAAAACACACATGATACAGAAACAATCACCCAGTGCTGGTATAGCTGTTTCTAAATATAACTGTGATGACTGTGTCAGATACGCCTAAAAGTAAAAACACACATGATACAGAAACAATCACCCAGTGCTGGTATAGCTGTTTCTAAATATAACTGTGATGACTGTGTCAGATACGCCTAAAAGTAAAAACACACATGATACAGAAACAATCACCCAGTGCTGGTATAGCTGTTTCTAAATATAACTGTGATGACTGTGTCAGATACGCCTAAAAGTAAAAACACACATGAAACAGAAACAATCACCCAATGCTGGTATAGCTGTTTCTAAATATAACTGTGATGACTGTGTCAGATACGCCTAAAAGTAAAAACACACATGAAACAGAAACAATCACCCAATGCTGGTATAGCTGTTTCTAAATATAACTGTGATGACTGTGTCAGATACGCCTAAAAGTAAAAACACAAATGATACAGAAACAATCACCCAATGCTGGTATAGCTGTTTCTAAATATAACTGTGATGACTGTGTCAGATACGCCTAAAAGTAAAAACACACATGATACAGAAACAATCACCCAGTGCTGGTATAGCTGTTTCTAAATATAACTGTGATGACTGTGTCATATACGCCTAAAAGTATAAACACACATGATACAGAAACAATCACCCAGTGCTGGTATAGCTGTTTCTAAATATAACTGTGATGACTGTGTCAGATACACCTAAAAGTAAAAACACACATGATACAGAAACAATCACCCAGTGCTGGTATAGCTGTTTCTAAATATAACTGTGATGACTGTGTCAGATACGCCTAAAAGTAAAAACACACATGAAACAGAAACAATCACCCAGTGCTGGTATAGCTGTTTCTAAATATAACTGTGATGACTGTGTCAGATACGCCTAAAAGTAAAAACACACATAAAACAGAAACAATCACCCAGTGTTGGTATAGCTGTTTCTAAATATAACTGTGATGACTGTGTCAGATACGCCTAAAAGTAAAAACACACATGATACAGAAACAATCACCCAGTGCTGGTATAGCTGTTTCTAAATATAACTGTGATGACTGTGTCAGATACGCCTAAAAGTAAAAACACACATGATACAGAAACAATCACCCAGTGCTGGTATAGCTGTTTCTAAATATAACTGTGATGACTGTGTCAGATACGCCTAAAAGTAAAAACACACATGATACAGAAACAATCACCCAGTGCTGGTATAGCTGTTTCTAAATATAACTGTGATGACTGTGTCAGATACGCCTAAAAGTAAAAACACACATGATACAGAAACAATCACCCAGTGCTGGTATAGCTGTTTCTAAATATAACTGTGATGACTGTGTCAGATACGCCTAAAAGTAAAAACACTGTCTATAGCTATCCTTCAATTACTATATGATACCTTTTCAGATAAAAAAAAGTTTCACAAATGGACAAAATTTATTAGAACTAAAATTTGAACTCCTCAGTTATATAGGTATTAATCTGGTAACATCTTTAGAAGCTACATATAGGAACTAACAGACAATTCCAACAAGCTTAATCAGATCTACCCATGCTATCATGTTCATCCTTACTTTGAACTATAAAGGTTTTATTTACAAATTGGTACTCATACCGCATCGTCTTATATCTATCATACACAGTTCTCAAATTATCATGACATATGCTCTCCGTCATAAAATGTTCCTCATTACTTGGAGTACAAAATTTGTGCCTCAAAAAACTAAATCTGATATTTTGTTGATATCTGAGTCTGAAGTATGATAACCATGCTCAATATATATTCTTATCATCGCATGGCCAGAATTCAGTGATGTAAACAAAAATGATTTCTCCGTTATCTAAATTACCTCTTCACCAAAATAATCCAGTTTAAACAATGTGGATCCTCCTTCTACTTGTGTCTGTACAAGGGATGGAGGTGTTACCTAAAAATATATAATAGTGAACTCTTTATATAGCTACAACTGTGTGTGAACTCATCAAGAATACATATCCCCTTTTATGTGACTACTAGCACATATTGCAAAAGTGATATATATAAATTTGATTTTGTACTTGTTTGGAAATGAGATTTCATAGCATTTTATGACACTGTGGGACTATTTTTTTTATACATGTATCTGTAGGTATTTAGCTGATATTTTTTCAAAGTGCATAATGGTGAGTTACTTTATATCAAGTTTGTGTTTTGTTTTAGATGAAATAGTTTTCACAGCATTATTTCTTGTTTTCTTACAAATTTTTTTACATAAATGTTGTTAGTATGCTTGGTCTATATGCCATTTTGTGCTTCAACATTATAGATTATAATGCAGT
Organism: Mytilus galloprovincialis; assembly: GCF_965363235.1. Classification (NCBI taxonomy): domain Eukaryota; kingdom Metazoa; phylum Mollusca; class Bivalvia; order Mytilida; family Mytilidae; genus Mytilus; species Mytilus galloprovincialis. Next base: position 3,885,263 of record NC_134841.1, read on the forward strand.
GTTTGCTGCTGTACACAATATTTTTTGACATTTTTACCTACTGTGGATTCATTATTATTCGTGGGATATCAACATTTGTCGATTTAGTGGTTAAAATGAACAACGATCGTGGGATATCAACATTTGTTGATTTAGTGGTTAAAATGAACAACAATCGTGGGATATCAACATTTGTTGATTTAGTGGTTAAAATGATTAACGATCGTGGGATATCAACATTTGTTGATTTAGAGGTTAAAATGAACAACAATCATGGGATATCAACATTTGTTGATTTAGAGGTTAAAATGAACAACGATCGTGGGATATCAACATTTGTCGATTTATTGATTAAAATGAACAACGAAATACAAATGTTCTATAAGGCTTTTATGCAGACTTTGAACCATGAAATTAAATATCCACGAAATTGCAAAGTTTACTGAATCCACGAAAATAAATGAATACACAGTATTACTTCTATTTGTTTTGTTCACACATCGTTGTCAACAAAATGGAATTTGATGTGACTTTCATACAAGTGAGAGGTTTAGCTAGCTTTAAAACCAGGTTTAATCCATCATTTTCTTCATACGAAAATGCATGTACCAAAATGTTATCAGGGTACCATGACTTACCTCAACAAATCCTTTCTCAAAATAAAATTCTCTAAAACAATGCATTATCACAGATCTCATTCTTAGCACTCTTGATGTCTGTAAACATAATTAAAATGGCCTTTGTTAGAATGATTTTAATATACATGACCTATTTCATTATTATAAACATGATCTATTTTCCTTATGAGACAAACTATGGTTATATCTTTATATAGCTGCTTATAAAATACATCAATTGCAAAGAAAAACATGTGCTTGTCTTATTAACTAAAATTATATGGCAGAAAGAACTCTGTTAGTAGGGTCTCGTTTGCAATTTCATGTTTCATATTAGTATCTATACACATTCATTTCAATTGATGACAATTTAATATCTTTAAATGAACACTAACTTGAAAATCAAAACTGTAATATACATTTATATGGCGCAGAGAATATGAAATACTTACGTTTTCTCCCCTAATCATCATATGCCTGTTGTCTAACTGTACATCTACATGGGCTTCCTATAATTAAAGATACTAGTTCATCAAACTGTATCAGAGATGCAAACATTTTTTTTCTCTCAGACAGTGGGGCCTACAGGGTACAAAGTTTTGCCAGACACATCACATTTCTGCCAGACCTATATTTTTACTCAAAATAATCTGTTTTTCAATTTTACACATCCCTAGATGTAGAGTATTAATGTTTTATCAGTTTCACCCTAAGAAATTGTTAATTTTTCATGAATAATTCTTAGCAGTTCATCAAAATGAAATTCTTACTGTCTATAAATAACAATGAAATGTAACTGTTTCCTGTTAAGGGGTTTCCTGAATTTTCCCGCCAAAAAGCATATGGCTTTCAACAATTGAAAACAAAGCATTCAATTTGTGATCATGGATTACAGCCTTAATTAATTTAATTTGGATATAGATATTCAACTTAAGGTACAGTCAAGCAATGTTTTTACTTTTTTCTTGATTAAAACTAATAATAAATTTGAAAGAAAAGTTTAAAAAATAAAACAATCTTTAATTGACATCAAAACAACAGACGATCTGAAATGTGAATATTCAGTGCTCCATATATTTTTTAACTCTGCTACAGAGGTCAAAGTTACATCATTTTTCAAACCAATGGTGTGTATTATCTGTTACAATTAATCAACTGTGTTTGATATAAAAATTTCAATAAATTAACAATGTCAAACATACACGATTTCAAAACTGAAATTTATACTGCCAAGGGTTTACTTTTGATTTTTTAAGGAAGGATATTTGGAAGTTGTGTCAGGCTATAATATTTATCATTAAAACAGTTAGAACTCCTGATTTCTATTATGTAATCGAAGCCTTGAATGTTGTTCTATCTAATCATGCAACATGGTTGTAAAATCACAATTTTATGAACAAAATACTCTGCAGGGACTGACGGGGAATCAAGTTTTTGCTGATCCAAGCAGACTAAAATATTGCCGGTCATCAGGTCCTGCACAACAAGAAGTTTGCCGGACCTGCATAAATTCTGTACCTTAGGTCTGACGATTAGTTGCATCTCTGCTGTATTCAAAACCTTATTAAGTCAACTTTGAACCCTTTACTGAAATTTTTTTTCCCATGGAAATAAATTACATCCAGTAGCACAAATATATCAAATTTTGTATCATTTCTTGAGTCTTATTCACTTAATGCACTTTAACTATTTCAATTTAAGATTTTCAGCCATACTTTTACTGATACAATCCTTCTTACATACTTATACTACTGATTATTGTGGTTTTACTTTAATGAGAACAGAGAAAGATGGCTACCTCATTGAGTATGTTATCAGCGCCACCTGGTGGAGAAGGTCCAACTAATTCCCAATAGTCTGCTGTCAATTCATGTCCATCTGGAGCCTAAAATAAATAGTGTCTTATTTCAGAATGAACACCAAAATATTTTGGACAAATATGTATTATCACCATTCAAAAATGATTTGATGAATAGAAACACATTTCATTATAGCAAAGGCAATCTAAAAATAAGTTTGCTTATTCTAACTTAATATATTAACTCAAACGCATGTGATAATGAATATATACTTTGCACAACTTGATAAGTATTTGTTTTACATTGCAGTTAGACGAAAAGGCTATATCACATCAAGACAAAACACTTAAAACAAATTTTGTCATTTATCTATTGAAATTGAACCTTTATTACATTTCCATTATGATGCAAACTCACATTCTTTCCTTCTGGAACTTCTTGAATAACACCCCAAACAGTAATAGCTGCCTCTGTGGCAAGGAGTAAAGCATCATATGTCTGACACTGTAATACAAGTATAACATTTATTATATTTAACAGTAATAGCTGCCTCTCTGGCAAGGAGTAAAGCATCATATGTCTGACACTGTAATACAAGTATAACATTTATTATATTTAACAGTAATAGCTGCCTCTGTGGCAAGGAGTAAAGCATCATATGTCTGACACTGTAATACAAGTATAACATTTATAATATTTAACAGTAATAGCTGCCTCTGTGGCAAGGAGTAAAGCATCATATGTCTGACACTGTAATACAAGTATAACATTTATTATATTTAACAGTAATAGCTGCCTCTGTGGCAAGGAGTAAAGCATCATATGTCTGACACTGTAATACAAGTATAACATTTATTATATTTAACAGTAATAGCTGCCTCTCTGGCAAGGAGTAAAGCATCATATGTCTGACACTGTAATACAAGTATAACATTTATTATATTTAACAGTAATAGCTGCCTCTGTGGCAAGGAGTAAAGCATCATATGTCTGACACTGTAATACAAGTATAACATTTATTATATTTAACAGTAATAGCTGCCTCTGTGGCAAGGAGTAAAGCATCATATGTCTGACACTGTAATACAAGTATAACATTTATTATATATAACAGTAATAGCTGCCTCTGTGGCAAGGAGTAAAGCATCATATGTCTGACACTGTAATACAAGTATAAGATTTATCATATTTAACAGTAATAGGTGCCTCTGTGGCAAGGAGTAAAGCATCATATGTCTGACACTGTAATACAAGTATAAGATTTATTATATTTAACAGTAATAGGTGCCTCTGTGGCAAGGAGTAAAGCATCATATGTCTGACACTGTAATACAAGTATAACATTTATTATATTTAACAGTAATAGCTGCCTCTGTGGCAAGGAGTAAAGCATCATATGTCTGACACTGTAATACAAGTATAAGATTTATTATATTTAACAGTAATAGCTGCCTCTCTGGCAAGGAGTAAAGCATCATATGTCTGACACTGTAATACAAGTATAAGATTTATTATATTTAACAGTAATAGCTGCCTCTGTGGCAAGGAGTAAAGCATCATATGTCTGACACTGTAATAAAAGTATAACATTTATTATATTTAACAGTAATAGCTGCCTCTGTGGCAAGGAGTAAAGCATCATATGTCTGACACTGTAATACAAGTATAACATTTATTATATTTAACAGTAATAGGTGCCTCTGTGGCAAGGAGTAAAGCATCATATGTCTGACACTGTAATACAAGTATAACATTTATTATATTTAACAGTAATAGCTGCCTCTGTGGCAAGGAGTAAAGCATCATATGTCTGACACTGTAATAAAAGTATAACATTTATTATATTTAACAGTAATAGCTGCCTCTGTGGCAAGGAGTAAAGCATCATATGTCTGACACTGTAATAAAAGTATAACATTTATTATATTTAACAGTAATAGCTGCCTCTGTGGCAAGGAGTAAAGCATCATATGTCTGACACTGTAATAAAAGTATAACATTTATTATATTTAACAGTAATAGCTGCCTCTGTGGCAAGGAGTAAAGCATCATATGTCTGACACTGTAATACAAGTATAACATTTATTATATTTAACAGACTATCTTTAACAAAGTAATCTTTGATGCTTAATGAGAAGTCTTTTGAGTTCAGATTAAAACTCTCTACTTGTCAGTCTACACCACAGTGTTATGTACATGGTATTTATCTAAGAAAAAGAAAAAAGATATTAGCTTACAAACAATGACACAATAATCACATTTATATTTTCTCACCAAAAATTGTTGTTGATTCTTAGTAAAAAACGTTTGACATTATTTTATGTCGTAGAAGTGTTGAAGCATTTTGTAAACAAATCAGTTTGCTTTAAACAATCTGAGGCCACCCTTAAAAAATTGTTTGTTTGGCATTGCCGACCCACACTATTAGCAGGTGGGTAGGTAGGTAGGGATTTTTTTTTTTTTTTTTACATTTAAAAGCCTTATACATGTAAATCATGAAGTCTCTAGATCAATGTTGTCTAAAGCATTGCAGCATTGTTGTGTGTACATGCTGGTGGTTTCTTTGAAAGGGGTCAACCATCAATGTCACATTCTACATCATATGGATAATTTCACGTAAGACAGTCAGTTTTATTGGCAAAGTTAACCAAAGTACCCAGAAAAAAACACAGAACTGAGGCAGGAAACTGACAAATTAACCATATAAAATGTATGACGTGAAAATTGAAACTTTTATTGTGGGACTGCCCATTGAACAGAGGCCTGATGTCACATCTTGAAGTTGTGGTCACAGTTTGGTAAAATTACCACAAGTTAAATGGCTCAACCACTACGTCTCCTTGTACAAATGGACAAAGATTTAAAACTTTGATTGTTTGCTTTGGTTTTATAAACATCACTTTCTACACCATATGGGTAATTTCATGGCAGTCAGTTTTAGTGCCGTACTAAAATGTAGTACTTGAAGGAAAGTGCCAACCTGTGGGAGGAAACTGACTAACCTTATCACATCTGACATGAAAATCAACCCTTAATTTTGCAACTGCCCAACTAGGGCTCAAACCAATACCTGGAGGTTAGTAATCATACATGTAAGGTGTGACGAACTACCATACAAACACGCCTACTTCCCCTGATAAGTTTTGAGGATAAAGGATCTGTTGCAAATTAGGATAGCAAAATATTAAAAATTTGGAAGGTTGGCACAAATAGACATGGTGTTTATACTAATATTATCCAAGTGCAAGGTTTTTCAGGTTGAAAACGTATGATAAATTCAAAATGGAAATATGCAGCAGGACAGACAATTTTTGCAGATAAATAAATTATGGGTTGTAATGCTTGTTTGATTAACAGAAATCTGGACATGCATTACATGAATACAGATAAATTAATGAGCCCTTAGAATTGTGGAAAAGGAGGGGATTTTATTCATCACTAGTACACTGGATACATTTATAAATATGTTTCTGTCAGTATCTTTAGTGTTTTAAGAATTATCTTATTCATGTTAAGAAGAAAGGCAAGAAAAGGGGAAAGTACTTCAATTGACACAAGATGCTAGTCTTTAAAATATGCATGTTTTGTTCCAGGCTAGCATCTACTGGTACAAAACTACTATAAACCTGTAAATCATTATGGTCTTTAAGCTTTGGTGCTTACAGCCATAATTATCTTGAATGCATCATTGTGGTTCTGACTATAGTAGATACTTTGTTCTCTGGTTCAAGGGAAAATTTGTCAATGATAAATTTCAAATATTTGATAAGTTCAACAAATGTAAGAGCCACGCATATTTGTTCTGTGATGTCCCAGTGAAAAACTTCTATCTCATGAAGCGACAAAGTCAAGCAGAAATCATCTGTTTCTGCTTTACATAAGATAAAATTGAGTCCTCTACAAGGTCTCTCAGAACGTTTCTTTCAAAGAATAGCTGAAATTTGATTTTTGATAAAATACATCTCCCTTAACCAATGCATTGCAGCATAGGGAGATGCCTTCCCCTGCCGGCCTCTTTGACATTACTTTTGGCAGACTTTTTCATTCCATGTCATTTAAATGTTTGCTCCCAATACAGTGTAAGGCAAGCGCTTTTAAGATCATGATTTGAAATAAGTAAAGCCAGGAACAAACTCGGCGGATACGATCAATTTCCGGCACAATTTCGATTTTTTTTAAATAAAAAAAAATAAATTTCTGAAACGCAAATAAAATTATTTGGGCGTCAAGTTTTTCAGTGGGTCGGGCGGCAATGCCAAACAAATGAAATTTTATTTTAGGCCTGAACACAAATAATTAAAGGTTTTCCTTGATCATTATGTAATATCTTTTAAGCCTTTTGTCATGTGTCTGCTTCGTCTATTTGGTGTTTCTGAAATTTTTTTTCTTTTTAAAAAATTATCATAAATAACATTGCTACTAAGGCCAACCTTAAAAATATGTTTGTTTGCAGTTTTCCGACTGTACCTTCAGACTGAAGGGTCAGTAGGTAGGAAAAATATTTTATTTTATCAGCCAAAATACAGTTTAAACAAGCAGTTACACTAAACCAAGTTTCTTGTGAAGAAAAAAAAAACATTTTAAAACAACAAACACTGGACATGCTGAAAACCAACATCAAATGAACAGGCATTTTCAGATAAAAAACTTTTTAACCAAAACTGAAACTTTAACATAGTGTCATTATCCAATTTATGACATAAAATATGGTATAATTATTAAATACTGGAACACTTATAAACAAGGAATGTCATTATGACTAGAACTGTTTTAAAGAAATATATTCAGACATGTATGCTTCTTGACTAGAATGTTTTCATGAGTAGAGTATTTTCATCAGAAAAATGTAGATATTAAAGATTTATAAGACAATGTATTAAAGAGTGTATTTTTAATAAAAAAAAAAAATAACCATTGAATCTTCCTCAATTGAAAAAAAGGCAACTTGAAAAAAAAGTATTAAGACATTCGACTGTTTTCATATTTCTAACAATATTTAATTATATGTGATAAGGTTATATTTTTGCCAGGCTTTAATGAAAACCAAAGAAATCTAAAGTTTGGGGTGAAATCCATAGCACCCCATTAAAAGTAAATGGTCTGTACTGAAATGTTTTTAATGCATAAAAAAAAAAATGGCAGCATAGCTCCCAAGGACATGTTTTAATTGAATTCACACAGGCCACACAGTTTGGGTACATTTAATATTGTAAGAAAAAGAATAATTGCAATGAGTGGGGCAGCCCCCCTTATCCTAAAGGAGCATACTCATTGCAATCGAAGATAGATTTAATATAGAGAGAGTATATTTATTTTTCAAGCTAACCATTCATTTTCTCTACAGCTTTGTGTAGTTAGGGTTGCTTCTCGGTAGGTCTTTTCACCACCGAACACCACCGAACACCCCAAAAGTTTATTATTTTGTCTTTTATCGTTATCAATGTGAATTAAATATGATATTCAAGTTATTAATTCAACAAATAAGAAGATTTAAAGTCCGAATATCTACAGAAAACAGAAAGGAAGAGTCTTATAACACCCCACTTTTTGAACTCCGCTGACCCTCATGGACACCTCAAATATACTTTTTCCATTTTTTCTTCTTCTAACTCTTCTATAAAATAGTTGTACCAATAATAATAAAAGAGAAAAATATAAAAATCTAACCAATGAATAGAGATCCAGGATACTTGAACTGATTACTGATTATGAATATATTTGAATTTTATAACACACACAATGTAATCCGGAAAGTGATGAATCCGGAGACGTTTTTTCTTGTATTGATTTTCGATTTTAACATAAAAATGATGCCCATAAAAATCGAAAAATTGATTAAATTATATGTAATTTAATTTATTTTATCATTTTATTGTATAATATCAAAGTTTTTCTTAGTGGTTGGTGGTTTTTCAGGTGTTCGGCGGTGTTCGGTGGTGAAAAGACCCACTCGGTTGCTTCTTATTGATTTGGCATGATCTATATCCATTAACATTTCAAATGAGCCCTTCCTCCGTACAGGCGTGTTTACAGATATCCATGAAGATTTAAGTCACGGAGGAGTGGTTTCATCTTTGTCGTCTTCACAACGATTTGTAGAAAATATGCCATACTTCAAGCTGCTGTCGAATTATTTAACCACTGAAATTTGTCCAATAAAGTCAGGCTCCACAGATTCTGTACCCGATTTGTTTGAGACAGAATGGTTATCGTGTCAGTTATGAATATCCGCTGCATCATCGTCAATGATATCATCACACATCATTACATGTGCCTGAATCTGTATAAACAGTTTACCAATAAACTTTTTTGTTTGTTATTTGTCTTAAAATTGACACGAGACGACAGCGTAAAGTACTCCTCCGTGACTTCATGGATACCTGTAAACAATTTCCATGTGCTTTATCATTAAATGGTCACATGAACGCTTGACGGGAAGCTAAGAAAAACTGAACTTGAAATGCGTAATTGACCCAGACTTTAAATCATTTCCGAAAGGACCCAAAGTTCCGGATCGCGTCAATAGAAGTATTAAAAAAAATTTCTTCAAATTTAAAACAATAAAATTTTCACAGTCGGGAGGATTTTCAAGGGTCGGTCGGTAAACTGCAAACAAACAATATTTCAATTTAAGCCTAACAATTTTTAAAAGGCAATAGGAAAAGCAGTTGAAACAATTTTATAAAGTATATGTACAATTATTCTTACCAATGTATCAGATAAAACACACTGTAGAAACCCTGTTCCATCTCTTAAAACTATAAACATCAGATTTTTTCCTTAAAATAACAAAACAGTAAATATCAGATAAACATTTATCCTATTCTCTACAGAGTTATAGAACTTATATTAAGGTATATCATTACTCGATTTATTTCACTTGACTGGGCGGAGTTTAACCAGTTCGCTCATAATAAACCAGTCCATCTATAGATAGGTGTTTTAGGATAAACTAATTAATGAAGTGTCCAGTCATTCTTTTATAAATTCCTTTGATGACACTGATAGGTGATTAGAAATCAGTAATAGTTATAATGGCAATCATGCTTATCACACACATCTTCAAATAGATTGTCCGTATGCAAATTAAAACGTAAACTCTGCCCGATCAGTTGAAATAACATTGGTAATATCCACAGGTGATTATCATTTACCACAAACTTGCTGTTCCTTCTATGTTTTACAATAATTTTTAAAACAATTCTATAAACAAATAAATCAACATAAAATCTAATATATTCTCTTTTTAAAGTAAACATCAAAAGTCCAATAAAAAGCATTGAATTCACGGATCATAACTACAGTTTACTTTTTTCTGGTTATGTCATAAGAATTCATAGTATCCTATTTGCGCCAGAAAGACCATTTAGTATAAGAATTTCTCAGCCAAATTGAAGAAATAATGGACTATGATCAGCCAAAATAAAGGATGAGCATCATTTAATACCTTGAGACAGAAAATTAATTAGACACAAACCCAACTAATTTTTTATTTATTATAAATAAAAATAAAAAAGAGGTATTTATATGACTACTCATTTATGATGACATCTGACCTATATATTTCAAGCTAAAAAGAAGTCTTATCAAAATATATAATATGACTGTGCTCAGACAACAAGATGTGATTTACTGAAATTAAAGATCACCACCACAAACTTTTTTTACCTTGTCTTCTACATCGATGTACCCAGCCACTAATTTTTACTCTTGTATTTCTGTTTGTAACTGTATCTCTAATCTTTATCTGAAAGATTTGAAATTTGACATTTACCTTTTATTGTCTAATATCTAAAATCTAAATGCATTGTTAGAATTGGCATATCAAAGAACTCCCAAAAATTCTATTTTTAATGAAATACTTCTAAATTAATCTATTTCTGATCAAATGAAAAAATCTCATTTACAAATTTGTGTTAAAAAATTACCAACAAAAACATAAAAACAGACATGACTACAATAGCTTAAAAACTGAAATAAAAAGTACCTTTTTGGGGGCTGGCAAACTTGCATCTTGAGCAATTTTAATGTCTTTAGCTTCCTCTAAATTCTTCATTCTTTTTTCCATATCTTCTTTCTAAAAAAATATGTATATATACATGCAGTATGACAATTTTGGACAAATAAAATAAGTCAATCTGACAAAAAGAAGCAACAGTGTTGATTTCATACTATAAAGAAGCAACCATTAAATACATAACATATATCTTTTTCACTTATAATAGAAAAAGTCAAGTTACAAACATGTGTGACAGTCTTAGATAAGGAAAGAGAGGCTTGGGTAAAGGTAAAACTAAGGAATGTCTACTACATTTCGTGTCTGAACCAAGCTTTAGGAAGATGTGGTTTGAGTGCCAATGAGACGACTCTCCATCCATGAGTACCATGAGTTGTCTGATGTTATTTGAGTGCCAATGAGACGACTCTCCATGCATGAGTACCATGAGTTGTCTGATGTTATTTGAGTGCCAATGAGACGACACTCCATCCATGAGAACCATGAGTTGTCTGATGTTATTTGAGTGCCAATGAGACGACTCTCCATCCATGAGTACCATGAGTTGTCTGATGTTGTTTGAGAGCCAATGAGACGACTCTCCATCCATGAGTACCATGAGTTGTCTGATGTTGTTTGAGTGCCAATGAGACGACTCTCCATCCATGAGTACCATGTTGTTTGAGTGCCAATGAGACGACTCTCCATCCACGAGTACCATGAGTTGTCTGATGTTGTTTGAGAGCCAATGAGACGACTCTCCATCCACGAGTACCATGAGTTGTCTGATGTTGTTTGAGAGCCCATGAGACAACTTTCCATCCATGAGTACCATGAGTTGTCTGATGTTGTTTGAGAGCCAATGAGACGATTCTCCATCCACGAGTACCATGAGTTGTCTGATGTTGTTTGAGTGCCAATGAGACGACTCTCCATCCACGAGTACCATGAGTTGTCTGATGTTGTTTGAGAGCCAATGAGACGACTCTCCATCCACGAGTACCATGAGTTGTCTGATGTTGTTTGAGTGCCAATGAGACGACTCTCCATCCACGAGTACCATGAGTTGTCTGATGTTGTTTGAGTGCCAATGAGACAACTCGCCATCCATGAGTACCATGAGTTGTCTGATGTTGTTTGAGTGCCAATGAGACAACTCGCCATCCATGAGTACCATGAGTTGTCTGATGTTGTTTGAGTGCCAATGAGACGACTCTCCATCTACGAGTACCATGAGTTGTTTGATGTTGTTTGAGAGCCAATGAGACGACTCTCCATCCATGAGTACCATGAGTTGTCTGATGTTGTTTGAGTGCCAATGAGACGACTCTCCATCCATGAGTACCATGAGTTGTCTGATGTTGTTTGAGTGACAATGAGACAACTCGCCATCCATGAGTACCATGAGTTGTCTGATGTTGATTGAGTGCCAATGAGACAACTCGCCATCCATGAGTACCATGAGTTGTCTGATGTTGTTTGAGTGCCAATGAGACAACTCGCCATCCATGAGTACCATGAGTTGTCTGATGTTGTTTGAGTGCCAATGAGACAACTCGCCATCCATGAGTACCATGAGTTGTCTGATGTTGTTTGAGTGCCAATGAGACAACTTGCCATCCATGAGTACCATGAGTTGTCTGATGTTGTTTGAGTGCCAATGAGACAACTCTCCATCTATTAGTACCATGAGATGTCTGATGTTGTTTGTCTTAATTGCTACCTCTTTTTTCCGTCTTGAGTTGTTTATTGATTATGTTGATAGGGTCGAGGGTCAATAAAGCTGACAGAGAATCTATACCAGTGCCAACACAGAAACAGCCAGTTCATAACACTTTTATGAAATAATCCAACTTTTTCAATACAGACTTGTTCTAAATGCTGTATTACATACATCAAATGTGAATATAGGGCCAATTTTTCCAATACGGACTTGCAATGATGTGAATATCGGGCCAATATTTCCAATACAGACTAGAAATGAATCCTGAATTACATGCACAATATATGTTTACATGTAATTCAGGATTCATTGCCAGTCTGTATTGGAAAAATTGGACAAGGCCAAAAAACAATATAGTTTACGTTATTTATATAACCAGGACGATGTCACCAGTATGACACATGCCGTTGTGGTAGTATAGGGCTGTTTTAATCGTATTATTTAATAATATCTAATAATGTAAAAGATTATACTAGTTACCTGTTAAGACCATTGCTGTTTATAATTGTCATAAAGTTTACATATAATGTTAGCTTAATTCCATTTATGGACAGCATGAACTGTGATAAATTACAACTAGATAATAAACCATTCTTACAAACCTCTCTTTTTTCTTTGTCTGAAGACTTGTTTTGTTCTCTTTGCCATATCTTCGTTACTTTCTTCAACTGGGATTTTGATACTGGCTCAAATTGCTGTTAGAATAATGAAAAGAACATGAAGAAATTTATCCTATAGTATACTTGAAATCAGTGGTATATCCATGTGCCTCATTGACTTAAAGCACCAAAGAAATTATTATGTTTGACCTAACTTTAAACCAAGCAAAGTTTGCAGCTTACATGTAAGCACACAACCTTTTGTTGAGAAAACTTTTATAACAGTGATGATTAATTTATTTGTTACAGGCTTGCTGTCTTGTAAACATTTACATAATACCTCTGTGTACTCATTTATTACTATTAGTAAACAAACATTTCAAAATACTACTGTGTTATCTGACAATAATTTCAACAAACTGACAAATATTGTCCAACTGAAATGATATTTTTTTGCCTGTACAAAATGGACAAAATGTAATGTACATGTATGTAAAACAAGACTGATTAAGAAAAACATACTGGAGTTATGTGCATCATACCTGGACATGTCTTAAATTCAGGTCTATCATACTTCATAATGTTTGATATAGACGAGTTAATTTTATTTTGAAGTTTAATAGTAAAGATAAGACTCAAAATGAATGACTACATGTATTTGGTTTTAATAAATATATACATCTATTTTGCTTCAGCTAAAAATGAAAACTTTTTTGTTTATCCACAGTAAGTAAGAATTTAATTGAAATATAATATTGTAACTGACAATGAACTTGCCTTTCCCTCTGCTTTCACACAATCTGCCATAATTGTTGGAAATGGTTCCTTTCCAGCATGTCTCATTGCCTGAAAATAAACAAACAATTTTTAGACTATCATTGAATAAAGTAATAAGCTCTTGTAGATGTTGGTGAAGGAATGACTAAACTTATAGTTTGTGAAAAATACTAATATCCCTTAGACCTCCAGAACATAGATATAAACACACAATTTAAAACAAAGACTTTCTTTCATTTCCATTTTTTAAATTATTAATCATTATTACCTGTATTACTGTCTTGTATGGCTTACTCTCTGTTCCATCACCAGATTATTACCTGTATTACTGTCTTGTATGGCTTACTCTCTGTTCCATCACCAGATTATTACCTGTATTACGGTCTTGTATTGATTACTCTCTGTTCCATCACCAGATTATTACCTGTATTACTGTCTTGTATGGCTTACTCTCTGTTCCATCACCAGATTATTACCTGTATTACTGTCTTGTATGGCTTACTCTCTGTTCCATCACCAGATTATTACCTGTATTACTATCTTGTATGGCTTAGGCCACATTTAAAAGAATGTGTTTCCCCTTCCCCGGGTCTACCCTTTGTAAACAGACTAGGAAGGCAGGTTCTTTTTTTTTTTTTTTTTTTTTTTTTAACTGGATGTGATTGTCATAGCATGGTCGCATGAATGGTTTGACTTGTCCAGTCCAGGCCACTTATCAGTTGTTTGTGCTCAATTTGAGTGTATTTATTTAGATTATCAATCCTTCTGCTTTCAAGCACTTTCCAAAAATGGAAACAAATTATTTTCAGGAAAAAAATAATTTCGATTTTTTTGTGGAAAATAATTTTTTGAGCCGGGGGCTTATTTTTGACCCGGGTGGGGGGAGGGGAAACAAACATATTTTTAATTTTGGCCCTACTCTCTGTTCCATCACCAGATTATTACCTGTATTACTGTCTTGTATGGCTTACTTTCTGTTCCATCACCAGATTATTACCTGTATTACTGTCTTGTATGGCTTACTCTCTGTTCCATCACCAGATTATTACCTGTATTACTGTCTTGTATGGCTTACTCTCTGTTCCATCACCAGATTATTACCTGTATTACTGTCTTGTATGGCTTACTCTCTGTTCCATCACCAGATTATTACCTGTATAACTGTCTTGTATGGCTTACTCTCTGTTCCATCACCAGATTCATCATTACCTAATGTCTCAGATGTATAAATTGCCTCTAAAATTTAAAAATATAAAATAATCATGTTCTGGGTCAACAAATTTATACATCGTTTATCATGTTTATGGACAGAGGTGTTTTTTTTTGTCTAGAGCATAATTTTCACCTTTTTGCTGTAATGTTATGTGGTTTGATGGAAATGTTAAAAAATTCATTATATTTGAAACAACTTTTCTAAAAGAAGGGTCCAATTATTAAAAATATGTCCATTGGGGACATCTTTTAATTGGACCCTTCTTTTGAAAAGGTAATATTACAGTAGAAAAAACAAGAAAATAAAAACTACAGACAATAAATCAATCAAACTACTACATTTTGTACTAATGAACTCAAAATCGTTAACTCTTTATTTTCTAACTTTTTTTTATATTTTCCTGCATTTGCACAAAATTATTTTTTTTCTTTTCTGTCCGTTTTCACATGACTTGTAAAACATTGTTAGGATCATCATATTGTTTCCAGTAAAAAAAAAGTTGATAATTCTTTGAGTTTCTTCAAATTTCCTAGTTATTTAATCTTTTGTGGAGAGTTGTCTCATTCAGTCATTAGCAATTATCAGATTATACCACATCTTCTTTTTATTATGATAACATTATGTTTGACTCATTTTTGAGGAATAGTTACTCATATGTTACCAACCTGTAAATCTAGTGATTAAATTTATGCATTATTTTTTTTTTTATAGTGAATATTTAAATTTCAATTCATTAATATTCAACTGACATAGATATCTGACATATCTGAATTATATTATTTTGTAGTCCAAATAATTATGACGTCTTGAAAGGCTATTATGTTTTTTTTTCTTTGACGGCTTACGTCGAAGTAAGGCGTCAAAGAAAACAATTATAATAGCCTTCGAAGACGTCATAATTATTTGGACTTATTATTTTGGGCCGAAAATATGGACTTGTTTATAAGTGATACGAGTGATTTTTATTCTTAACTTCATATAAATAAACAAATAATTTGTTGTCTTAAACTATTGCTTTTATCACTTACCGCCTGTTGAAGCCATGATCGCTTTCCTTGACGTTTGTTATTACTGTAGAGCACGTATGACAGTGACTACCTTTTTAACCGGTCCCGTATGATGATGAAACCACATGCAAATCACTTCCGGTCTGAACAAAAAAGAGATTACTTCCCTTATACCACTCAACATTTTTTTATATAAGTTTTTTGAGATATTATAGAATAACTTGAGTGAAATAATCGTCATTTACATATTTAAGCGCGATAGCCCGTAATGGTCAGTTGGTGATAGTTCGATGAAAATATGAAGCGAGGCATTTTGTGAACTTTTACCTGACTGTCATGATTTCTCAAGCTACTACAGTATAGTAGTCATAGTAGTTTTCATCATATAACGCAACAAATGTTTGTGTGGTGATTTACCCATTGTGTTAACTGTAAAGGAATTAAACAAAAACAAAAAAAAAACACTCATTTTATGCAAGACACCATAAGGATCATTCAAACCAACATTATTTTTTATTTTTATTTTTTTTAGTTTTCAAGAATTACAATCGTTGAAATACAACACATCAATTTTGAAACCTACATACAAGTGTATTAGCAATACATTTGAATTTATATTTATTTATGACAAAAGACATTGTTGAAAATTCATTTTTTATATTTACATGAAAAGAGAACAAAAATACGGAAGAAAAGATTATAATTTGAGTTGAATGTTTATGTACCACTGTGTGGCACATGATAATTGTTAAGTATTTAGTGAAAAAGCAGACTTTGTATACTAACTTTAGTATAGAACGTCCCTGGAAAAAGGAAGAGGTTGAAAATATCCGGTAAGATTTTCAGTACATAATGAATTGTGCTATTAGATACAACAATGTATTATGTTAGTTTTGCCATAAGGATCTGTAAAAAATAAATGACAAATTGAATTATAAAAATAATTCTTTACTGAATGCATTCCACATTGTATCCGGGACAAGTCCCAGATGGTATCAAAATGCTCTTGTCTCTTATTTTTGAGTGTCATTATTTTTTGTCATTATTCAGTGTGTTGCTGTATATCATATTTGATTTTGTTTATTGTTTAGTACATAAATCATGTCATCAGTTTTCTCATTTTATTTTTTTGTTCATTTGTTATTTTGTGCCATTTATAGCTTCATTTGCGCATTGTTGAAGTCCGTGACGGGAACCTATAGTTGTAAACTTCTGTGTCATTCAGTCTATGGTGGACATTGTTGAAGTCCGTGACGGGAACCTATAGTTGTAAACTTCTGTGTCATTCAGTCTATGGTGGACATTGTTGAAGTCCGTGACGGGAACCTATAGTTGTAAACTTCTGTGTCATTCAGTCTATGGTGGACATTGTTGAAGTCCGTGACGGGAACCTATAGTTGTAAACTTCTGTGTCATTCAGTCTATGGTGGACATTGTTGAAGTCCGTGACGGGAACCTATAGTTGTAAACTTCTGTGTCATTCAGTCTATGGTGGACATTGTTGAAGTCCGTGACGGGAACCTATAGTTGTAAACGTCTGTGTCATTCCGTCTATGGTGGACATTGTTGAAGTCCGTGACGGGAACCTATAGTTGTAAACTTCTGTGTCATTCAGTCTATGGTGGAGAGTCGGTCATTGGCAATCACATCACACGTTTTATGCCAGGCGAGCCAAAATATTTTAACAATGACACAAATTCGTGTGCCTGCTTAAAGTCAGGACCATCTTCAGCGGGTGTCTCATGCAAAAAAAATAACGTTCTTGGTTTTACTTTTTAAAGAATTGTGTTGATTGCAGATTTTTAAAACAAAATAACAACTTTTTTCAGACACAAGAGAGACAGGTCCAAAGCCAGCATGGATACCTCTGGAAGGATCAGATCGCTCTGACTTTAATATTCAACCGTGACTTCATTTGAATATCAACTTGAGAAGTCTTTAATAGTCATTTATATTCCGGGTTAAAAAAAAAAAAGGAGGGTCGCCCGAATCACCATTGCCAAGGGTGTACAGTTTATTATTGAAGAATAGTATATTAACGGCATACGTTAGTTACAGGGGAGGTATTGACGTTACTAACGTAAATTGTTATTTTCGCGACGTCAAACTATGACTTATCAGGAAAAGATTCAGTTTTCAACTGATTTTTATCATTCAAACTTATTTAATTTAAAACGAGTTCATGGCCGATAAGACGATATTGTGTTCAAATTTTCAAGAAATCGTAAATAGTGCAATTTTTTTAAATTAAAAAAAATAATTAAATATACAGCAAAAAATAATGTTTTTGTTCTACATTCGTGAACATTTCATAAATATGAGTTATTTAAAAAAAACAAATTGCACAAATTTAAACTACATTTATATAAAATAGAATTTGCAAATAAACAAATAATTTAACAAAAATACAGCTTGTGTTTATCTTTTAAAACAAACAAGTTATGTATTTCTGTCGAAAGGAAAAAAAAAACGTCCACAAATCCGAATTTTGAGCAAATATATAAAATTTCAACTTCTTTTTACTCAAAAAGTAGCACTTGAAGGTATATTTTTTATTACACATTTGATTTAATCTGGCAAAAAATAGCCTACATGCAAATTGTCAGCAAACTGTCAATATGGGATAAAAACTGTATCGTATGCCTTTAAAAGGTTGTTATTGGTCATACATTGCGATCGGATCGTGAAAGGTCAGATATCGGATCGTGAATGTAATTAATTGTAAGTCTACTTCAAAATCTGTGAACAATCTGTTGTAATTTCAAAACATGGAACAAATTCGAAAAAGAATTATGTCCGTCCAAGTGATTTAAGTATTTCAATAACACTGTAATTTTTATGTGTGTACATATATATATATATATATATAATGTCTAAAAATAGCAACAATCAACATTCAATCTATTTAAGCGTGGATCAGTTTGTGAAAATAAACCGATACAGTTACTGAATTAAAATTATATAAATGTCTAAGAATATAACTTAAACACGCTAATTTATACATTAAAAGTTCTATTAGATTTTAAATAGAAATACGCAATATTTCGCTAAACAAATTAGCTTCATCAGGCGTGTGCATCTCTCAAGGTGAAATCTAATGCATGACAAAAAAATATTTTTGTAGCTTAGTCTATACAAGATTTGAGGAAAAGTGTAACATATTGATTGATGTTGCAAAAATATGTTTGTAGCTACAACTACATGAAGTTGGAATAAAAGTTTAACACATTTATAGATGTTCGATTAATTGTATGAATTTCTATAAATTAATTTGTATGATTTTAAAATAATTATGGTTTTGATTTGCTTTTAAATCTTTTTTCGTCTCTCTCATTGAGTCCATCAGGTTCAAGAGTTCGTAACTGGTGCATCCAAAAAGAAAAAAAAAAAAAAAAAAAAAAAAAAAGAGAGAGATTTTGGATGCACCAATTACGAACTCTTGAACCTGATGGACTCAATGAGAGAGACGAAAAAAGATTTTTAGAATAGTTAGAATTATGTAAAATCACTGGTCATTTTCAGGGATTATATTTAATTACTAATTATTTCAGGGATTCTACATAATCCCTGATTATACAAATTCACTGTAACAACTGTATATGCCATTTTAAAGTCTCTAATAACTCTTTTTAGAGTGGCTCTTGTTTATTATTCAATTCAATTCAATATATATGTGAAATTATAATATTATGTAAATGTTTTATAAGAGGTGAGACTCAAATAAAATATTGTCTTGTCTTGTTTTGTAATAACATATACATACCGGTACAATATGCAGTAATTTATGAGAAAACACAAAAGTCGCAACACAAGTCTATGGGATTTATCAAAAAAGAACATATTTTGTACCTAAAATGAACACATTCCAACATAAAATGATAATGGACGTCATACTAAACTCCGAATTATACACAAAAAAAAAACTTAAATTGAAAATCATACAAGACTAACAGAGGCCAGAGGCTCCTGACTTGAGATAGACGTAAAAAATGTCAACATGATTTAAGATCCAAACCCTCCCCTTATACTGCTTGCCAATGTAGAAAAAAAAAACGCACAACAATACGCACAGTAAAACTCAGTTAAAGATAATCCTGACATTTGTGCTATACTTTTGATACATCTGAACAAATTTGACAAGACAAGACATTTGCGTTTTTACCTATATATATAAAAGTTGACATGTATACATTGTTGTAGATCGCACTTTGACCTATAATGGTTAACTTTTACAAATTGTGACTTAGATGTATAGTTGTCTCATTGGCACTCATACCACATCTTCTTATATCTATGTAATCCTTTTTTTTTCGACGAAATTTATGCCTATGAACTGAGACTACTATAACACATGTTATAGTAGTCTCAGCTATGAACAAAAAAGATCCACTTTGATTTAAACCAGCCACAATCGACTGTATTATGAAAATTTGTCTTAAATTTAAAATTTTGAAAAAGTCTCGAAGCTTCATACTATAATTCAAGTATATACACTTATATGAGATGCATAAAATCCTAAATAATGCATCTTTATTAAACTGTTCAAGCCCATAAAAACAGATGTTAACAATTCAAATATACAACTTTTTCTTTTTTACCTTTTGTTTAATCTTAAATGGGTTTCCGCCTGTTTAGATATTCTTTCAAGTTTTCATTCTCGAATACCGAATGGCAACCGCGCGGAAGGGATTTCACGTTGTTAGAACAGTTGTATGTGAACAAATAATGTTATCAATGTGCTCTGAACATTACAAATATTTTATTGATTAAAGAATATAAAATAGTACACATAAGTTAGAATATAACTTTAAGTTAATAATATTATTTTTTTTATCTATTATTTCCTTCCGTAATATCTATATATTTCTATGAAATGCAGTGTTTAGTGTGTAAACTAAACCACTGTTATTGATATTATTACTAGGTTGACACACTGAATACACATATGCATGTATAGATTGATTGATTGTTGGTTACTTAACGTCCAGTGACAAAACATAATCATAGAAAGTTGGGAAAAGTTCCCATGGTATCTTGATAGACAAACAATTTTTCAAATCAAAAATTTTTGTGTTCATATATTTTTATTCTTATATGAAATCACTGATATATTTTCGAAATAATGTTTATTTGTAACAATGTCCAAGTGAAAGTTTTAAGTTTTTTCAACACCGAGGTTTTAAGTTTGAATCCAGTATGTGGCACTTGCGCTAGGCTCCAATCTTAGGATTGTTGGTTCTCCTACCGAAGGTCGTTGGTTCTCTTCGGGAAACGTCTTCCTCCACTCTAAAAAAAAAAAACCCTGACCGCCACGACATAACACAATAGAGCTGAAAGTGGTGTTAAAACTCCATTAATCAATTAATCAATCAATTATATTGTTGTTGGTGTCTTTCATAATAACTGCTTAACCGTAATTAATTACTTATACCGGTAGCACAAATATATAACCTGTTTTATTAAGACCACATGTCGTCTTGACAAATGTCGAATAAATTTGATCGAATGAGTGATCAAGAAAATCATAATGCGAAAAGTAAGAATTCCTAAGTCTTTAAACTTTTGAACTATTCGAGTAGACACAAAAAAATTTTAAACCCATATACGAATGATAAGTCTGTATACATGCAAGTTCGAAACTATTCTGCCATGAATTTTATTCATTTGTGAAACCTTAGGATGAGAGAGGGTCATTTTCTTTGAAGTAAAATGAACGTTTTGAATGTCAATTATGTGGCGCCTATTTCAATTCAATTCTTTATTAACCAAAATTTGCCAAAAGCAAATATAACTCTTTCTGACGTGTGTCTAAATTGTTCATCCACAGTGACAACGTAGAGAACCTTTCTTTTTGTCAAATAAGTCCCCATGTTCACTGTTACATGCATGAAATATTTGCCACTGGGTGTTTTAAAAATAACAGTTACTCAATGATTTGTACCTTGTGATTCTCAAGCCGTTATTTTCTTAGACCATAGCAGATATGGTTTATTTACTCGCAAAGAACATGACCAGGTGAATTGAATGAATCACTGAATTATTTGAAAAGGGAAGGATTCAAGGGAGGGACACCCTGGTGTTGTTATTTTTTTTTGTCTCGTCACAGTAAATTTCACACCTTTATTAATTGATATATCTGAGTTGTAATTTTGATAGACAAAATTGAGAATGAAAATAGGGAATATGTCAAAGTGACAACAATCCGACCAACAAAGCTAAACTCGAAATAACCAGATAACTTATACCACATAAGTTGGATTATTAGCAACAGTTTAACCATAGCTAGAAAGAAAATTTAAAGACAAACAGACAGATTATTTTTGTCTCAGTCACTGAAACATATATGTTCTTAGATCTTAGATATATATCAGAGACATAAATAGAACATATACTATTTTTTTGGGATATACTGCTCCATCTTCCCCAAATATGAATGATGGGTGCCTAAATTATAATCAAGAGTAAACTAAAAGTCGCGAAAACTGTCCAAAGCACTACAAGGATCCGATATACAGTTAAAATAAATAAAGAAATTCAGAGTGACGAAACAACACCGTTTATTTTCGGGATTGACGTACCTATTTTTCTTGTAAGAAATGAAGTGCTTGATTACTTCCGGTTATCACACAGGGAAAACTTGCAGAACAATTTTGCTTTGTTTTCGGTGTTCAAGAGCATAATATGGTGTCATTTTATGCTTTATAAATTGGTTTATTGCTTTTTAAATTACAATTTAAACGAATACAGCCTCTCTTGCTGCATAGCTGTAAATTTACCATTTAAGAATTGAAGCACGAAAAATGGCGGTGTGATTGAAAGAAACTATTTGAGTTATCTCCCCTGTCAATTATTTTCATAGGAGCCTTTACACATGAACTTGTGAATAAGATGTTATTTTCTTTTTGTCATATAAGACACATTATAGCAAATGGAATCACTAAATAAGCAACAACCTCCAAGAATTGTTCAGTCTTCAGTGATAGAACCAAAAGATGAGTTGTCTGAGGTATGTTTGGGAGAATTTCACCAATTAGAATAGACTACTTTCACATTCATTTACTTTCCAGCAATTCCAATGTCAGAATTTTTATGTTATAATTTCATAGAAAGAGTTGATTGTTCAGGTCAACCGGCGGAACTGATTCATTTCAAAGAACTGTTATAAATTGATCTGTTGCAGATTTATCCATACAATGATACACCTTATCGCGCTTTCTCACCTTATCGCTCTTTCTCCAACAATAGTGGACATTCAAAAAGTTCCTGTAAAATTTTAACATCACAATTAAAATTGTCTGGTTCCACATAGGAAAGTGATTGTTGTATGATGTCAATAGTGCAGATGTCACAGAATCACAAATAGCCTTCTCTATGGTCCGGTTGTTGTCTCTTTGACACATTCCCCATTTCCATTCTCAATTTTATAAAGTCGTCTGACAAATTTTGTGAAGATATAAAGTTTTAAAGGAAACATAGGTTTTAAATTTACCTTGATCTCTTACATGTCTTAGTAATACTTTATTTCTATTTTCCTTCCAGAAATGGAGAAAGTTTTTATATAGCTTACAATGTCATGAATGTATTTTTGCTATTTTCTTACAAACAAAATTTGTGATATACATCCCATCCTACCATCACAACCTGATAAAGGCATACCAAGAAAAATTTCTTTAGATTTTCCAGGTGACCTATGGTTGCAAATTAAGGGGCAGCAAGAATTAAAAAAAAACTTATTCATTGAATCTGGGTGTATTTTATGTTTGTATCTAGAAGTTTAACAGTGGAATCCATGTACATGTACAATGTATGCTACAATTAACAATGTTTCTGATTGCCCTCTGAATTAGTACAACAATTTCACCAAATATATCTAGCTATATAAAATGTGGTGTTTTATTTCAGTACTTCTGAATTATTTTGCAAACCAAAAGTGATAATGTTGATAAAGTTTATACTTCAACATTTGTAAGAGTCAAGCTTGTGTGCTTTTATCTACAAATTTCAAAACAATACACAATAGAAATGTTCTGGTATCAAAAACATATTAGGAAATCTGACATGCAAAAAATATTACCAGTCAAAATTAAATAAGAAAATTTGGAGCAGAAATTCTTACAAATAAGATTTAATTTTATTTAGGCCTCACAACAAACCAATTGTTATAAAATCTCTGTGATTTTGACAAAGTTTAAAAAACAGACTTTGGTGTACTGATCTAGCAGTGGATACAATGTATTAGTATTAGTATTTGATTAGGTAAGTTTAAGGGTAAATTCAAACCTACATAAATGATATTTGGTATTTGGTATGCAGTTGTATATTAAAGTATTGGCACATCTTATTTCTGTAAGTAAATTAAATAAAACAGCAAAACAATTCTCAACTCTATACAATGCTAATGATTATTCCGTTGTTTTTTTTTGTAGAAAATTGAAAGAAATTACAACACAATATTTAATCTAACTAATGGATTATCTGAAAGAGAAGCAAATGATGCCCTGAATACTTATGTAAGTTTGTACAGTACACACTGCATGCTTTAGTAAAAAATCAGCTCAACTTTTTGTAAGTGTTGATTTTTTGTTAATATGGAGGGGAGGGGTATACAGAAACTATTCTCTTGTTGAAAGTCATAGGTATACTATGGCAGGTTGTAATTAGTTTTGTCACTTTACAATACCAGCAATTTCCCTCGTCTGTGTCATAGTGATTTTACATTGTCAAAAGTGATTGTCAGCTAAATCAATGACAATTATTCTATTGGAGTTAATACATTGTACACAGTGAGATTGTTATTAAGGCCCACCAAAATTGTGGTAAAAAAACTTAAGTATTTTGTTGTAAATTTTGAGAAACATCCTGTTGGGCTTAATTTCAACAAAAATGGATATATGATATTCTTTTCAAAATTGATCCTGATGTCAGCATGATTATATCAATGTATAAAATTAATAAATAGCAAGCAATACCTTAAATATTGGTCCGTACAACACCTTAAAAACCAATAATCCACATTGATGACAGCCAGTAAACAAGTGTTTATTTTTATTTGTTTATTTTCTAGAACAGTTGAAAATGGAATATATGACATTGTTTTATTACCATGATAACGGAAGATATTTCAAGTGTTTTTATAAATCATGTTGATGAGATTTTTATTTTTTTCCATGGGAATTACAATGCTACATGTAAATGATATTTTATTAGGTCAGCAAAGGATCATTCCAGTATGAAGAAGTCCAAGTTGGATTATGGTGTTCCATATTAGTAGACCCTAAATCTGCAGCAAGGGTACGTTTATTTATTGATAGAAATAACTGCATTTTTGTTCCA
Organism: Mytilus galloprovincialis; assembly: GCF_965363235.1. NCBI lineage: Eukaryota > Metazoa > Mollusca > Bivalvia > Mytilida > Mytilidae > Mytilus > Mytilus galloprovincialis. Next base: position 3,910,306 of record NC_134841.1, read on the forward strand.
TTTGTTAAAAAAGATACAATATGACACTACAGTCATGTATGTATTCAAAAATTAAATTTCATCTATTTCAATTAAGATCATTTTCATGTTATGCTTTATTAAAGTTATAAAGAGAAATAAAAGTCACAAAGAGAAAACTATAAGAGACATTACTACTACAATACATCATTGTCATGACAAGATATTTAAAGAGCTCATCGTTTTCGAGTATGACTAAATGACCAAGGAGATAAAATTTTAACTGTCTCTTTGTAAATATTTATTATAGAACTGTATTTCCATACCTTACAAATGTAATGTTTCATATATGAAAATGGATTGGAAATAGAGTTAATGTTTTTCCTGGATTTTTTTTTGTTATGAAAAAGGGCTATTTTGTTAAAGCATATTGTTTTGATACACAGCACATCAGCATTGCTATACAAACTTTCATAAAAATTAACTAATACAAAGTCTTAACAAACTTTATTAATCATCTTCACACAAATATATCATTCTTTTACAATGGTACAATTGATTTTGTAGAGCTACAGAGATTTAACCTTACTTAGCAGAGATGGTATGACCATAGCTTTAACAAAAACAAATCAGCTCATCTTTGAAAGATGGTTAAAGTTACTAGACTCGACAAGGCAACAGGTATACCCTTTATTTAACACCATTCAAAGGTTAATATTTGAATAAGGAGTAAAAACCTGGTTTGTGTTTTCTGTTGGTGATCAGGAAAGGTCAAATTTGAATGGCTCAATTGCCTCCATTACAAAAGGAACATGTGCCTATGTTAGGAGTGATATCTGTATAAAAGTCTATACATTATCATATCATATTCCCTACACTTATAACACCCTGCTCAGCTGCATCATAATTCTCAATTCACAGTTTTTGAGACAAGAGCAGGCATTTTCAACGACATCACAATGTCTGAGGAGAAGTTATCAGCAATGTCATAATGTATGAGGAGACATTATCAAGCTTGCTTTAGTCAAGCTTAAAACTGTCTTAAGAAGACGATTAAGATTTCTTTAAGAATGATAAACACATAATCCTATTTTCTTTATATAGATATCGTAAAATATCAACAGCTTGACACAATGTGAAACTTTTTGGCTCGTTTGCTGTGCTCACTCGCATAAAAGTTCACATTTTGGCTCACGGCTGATATTTACCATATTATAAACCTGATTATCTTTACTTGTTAAATACTAGTAGTATATAAACATCACAAACAATTGACATAGTTTTTGATTGAACAGATTGTATGGTTTTGCAAAGAATTGGTGAAGAATACAGTCACCGGAGCAGACAGTGTGTGTACAAGTCTCATAAGACAGATGGCAGGTATAGCATATATATTTAACTCTTTGTGGATAGAACGCCAGGAGAAAATCTCTTATATATTAAAGTTTTATCAGGCAGATGATAGTTGAAACTTATCATTGTGTGTTCAAATCTATCAGAAATGTAACTGGATAGTATCATTGGTTGTTCATGTTGTATCATATTGATGGCTTATAAACTATGACAGTGTGATCAAGTCATATCTTTTAAAATTAGCATAAGGGCAAAGTCAAAATAAATGGTTCCTTGCATATATAGCAATATTTATCAACCATGCTGATAATGTGATTGGATAATTATACCCCCGCTTTAAAAAAGGGGGGTATACTGTTTTACCTCTGTCTGTCCGTCCGTCCGTCAGTCCGTCCATCAGTCCGTCCATCAGTCCGTCAGTCCGTCCGTCAGTCCGTCCGTCAGTCAGTCCGTCCCATGAAACTTTCGTCACATTTTTCTCAGGAACTACACATCCACCCTTTCTGTAATTTGGTATCAACATTTATATATGTCAGCCATACCGTGTGATGTGTTTTCAGATTCATCACTTGACAACTTCCTGTTTACCGAACACTTGTCTGATTTTACACATGATAGCCAAGTTGAAAATTTTCGTCACATTTTTCTCAGGAACTACAATACAAGGATTTCTGAAATTTGGTTTCAGGATTTATATAAGTCAGCTATACCGTGTGATGCGTTTTCAGATTCATCACTCAACAACTTCCTGTTTACCGAAACACTTGCATATTTTTACACTATTAATATTATCCACTTGCGGCGGGGGTATCATCAGTGAGCAGTAGCTCGCAGTTTCACTTGTTCAATTTCAAATGATGTGCCTTCATGTGTAGAATATTCCTGCAAAATTTCTTTGGAAAATCTCAAGTATTAAAAAAATTATGTTAAAAAAAGATGCCAAAATTGTCAGGAGTGCAACACTTTTTTGTGACATTTTGAAAAAATACTTTTTTTTCAAGACACAGCAAATTGTTTTATGGAGTGATATGCCATAAATTCTTATTTCTTTGAAAATTGTTATATCTTAGTGATGATTTTTTCTCAAAATGAAGCTTTTTCATTGAACCGTTTTGATACAGATGTGTTTTAAAAAAAAGTTGTGCCATGTCAGGAGTTCAACACAAAAATTAGTATTACTGAGGAATAGAATGAATTTTGCTCAAATGACTCATACCTAAACATAAACAAAAGTCAATACTGTTAAACAAATATGTCCTTTCTAGAATAAATAGTTTATTTACCTGATTATTGATATAAATAATGTGCGAGAGTCAAGTAAATAAGGCCTCCCTATGAGTGTCAGGAGTGCAACTTTGAAGTTTAAAGTCTCACAATTAAAAAATACAAAAGCAAATATATGGTTCTGTTTTATTTTTCAAAAGATACTATACTAGATACAAGATTGCATTCAAAGAGTAGTCTGATAGACAAGGAACTTTTCTTTTAGAACCATTTCTTTGATGTCAGGAGTGCAACACTTTTAAAATGACGTTTTCTTGGACTTACATTTTAAGATAATCTCACCTCCTAGTGACTTATTTGCATCTAAACATGTTTTCTAACTATTTAGGTTACATGTATGAGGTATAATAAATTCTTAAAGGTAGGTTTCAAAGCAGGACTTAGACCCAACAATTGTTTTTTGTTACAGGCAAACATATTTTAATGCTAAATATTCATATAATTTTCAAATTATGGAAGGTAATTGTCTTAAACTTTGTCATTTGATTAGGAAATAACCATATTTCATTTTACAAGTTTTAGAATGATTTCATGTAACACTTATTAAATTATTATAATTGTCATAACAAACTATTAATTGTGTTGCACTCCTGACATGGATTTACCATAACAAACCATTTATCACATTTTGAGTTCAATTTTAAGACCCAACCTTTCAATGAATGAAAGATGGGAAAGATGGTTGTGAAATTTAAGCTTTAGAGTAATATCAGACAGTCTAAGTGCATACAAAGTCAACAACAACTTCAACTTTGAGGAGTAGAAAATTGAGAAAAACAATGAAATAAGATCCTAATCTGAAGGACAATCTAGACAAATATAAACAAAGAAAGAATAAAGAAAACAAAACAATGTAACACTTAATTCAAAAGACTTTGACCAGAATTAAAACACATATGAGAAAAGGAAAACAAAACAGAGAAAGTGTCAACAAAAGAGAAGAAGAAAATTGACACAAGCTGAAAAAGTTGCAAACCAGCAGAAAATTGTCCAGTCATGTAGCAAACGTACAGATGCACTAACAATACCTAGAGAAATCAGAAAGAGAAGTCAAAGAAAAAGACATTATCTGCCTGACCATTCCAAATCTTGTGGTAAAACAATTGAGCACATCATATCCACAGCTACACCAAGGTGGTTGTCAGAGTGAATGAGAACTGATGGCAGCTGTGTACCAGAAATAGATGAGTCTTAAATATGTTGAAGTATAAACAAAGATGAGGAACCCCATAAAGATCTAAAAACTGTTGAAAAGAAAATGACATTTTCAAAGAGTTCCTTAGTTCTAAGTCTAAGTATTTTAGGTAGCCTCTATTCTTTTTGAAAATGCCAGTTTCTTTTCAAGTTTCCAGATCTATTAAGGGTCTCTCAACTTTGTTTCCACTTCAGCACTCATCAATTGCTAGCACACTTCCACCAGTACTGATTAGTTCTTACAACTACCTTGGTTTAGCTGTGGGTATGATGTATTCAATTGTTTTAGGGTAATATTTGGGTTTGTAAGGATGAATTAGTCTTCTCTTTCTGATTTCTCTATATGGTGTATCTGTACCTGTACTTTCCTAACGACTGGATATTCTTCTGTGGGTTTGGATTTTTTTTTTTGGCTTGTGTAAATTTATTTTTCTCTTCTGTTGCCAATCGCTCTGTTTTTTTCCCCATTTTTTATATCTATGTTTTTGTTTTTCATGTTTAAGTCTTTGCATTTCTTGTTCTTTCTTTAGTTATATAATGTCTAGTGTGTCCTTGAGGTAGATCTTCTTTCAGGATTTTTCTCAATTTTCTGCTCATCAAAGTTATAGTCGATGTTGACTTTGATGGTGTGTTTTGGTCCCTTATTAGTCTGTCTGATTTTATTCTCAAGTAAGTTTAGTAAGTTTAGTTTCATCAAATATCTTTCCCATCTTTTATTTATATTTTAAGGTTGGGTAAGCAAGATGAACTCAAAGTTTGCGAAACTTTCTAAGATAAAAAATATTGAATACCGTATGTGCAAAACTTTTTGTTGTGGTAAATTCATGTCAGGAGCTCAACCAAATTAACCGTTTAGTATTACAGTTATAATAATTTAATTAGTATTTCATGAAACCATTGTAAAACTTTTGAAACTGAAATATGGTTATTTCTCATAAAAATTCACAGTTTATGAGAATCAGCTTCCTAAATTCTAAAATTATATAAAAATTTATCATTCAAGAATTTTTTGATTGGGACAAATATATTTGAATAAATAAATTTATAAGTCCTATGCTTTGAAATTCTAAAAGAATATGTTTGTTATACAGGATTGACTTTTGTTTATATTTAGGTGTGAGCCATTTAAGCAAAAATCATTCTATTCCTCAGTAATATTATTTTTTGTGTTGCACTCCTGACATGGCACAACTTTTTTTCAAAACACATCTGTATCAAAACGGTTCAATGGATAAGCTTTATTCTGAGTTGAAATCATCCCTAAGACATACTAGTTGTAATATACATAAGAATCTATGGCACATGTCATCATATTACAAGTTGCTGTGTCTTTCAAATAAAACTTTTTTTTTTCAAAATGTCAAGAAAAAGTGTTGCACTGCACTCCTGACAATTTTGGCATCTTTTTTAATGTAATTTTTCTAATGCTTGAAATTTTCCAAAGATATTTAGCAGGATTATTCTACACATTAAGCCACAACATTCAGCCCATTTTAACATTGCAATCACTGCCATTTAAAAAAAAATAGTAGCGAAATGTGATGAGATGCGAATTTATGTATACAAAAAGTGATATGTATGATATAGCTCAAAAAAATATTGTTTAAATGAGAATAAAATGTCAAATCTGAAAGGCATAAATGTATATAAACACTTAATCTAGAAATCATGGTATGTTTTGATGATGTATAAACTATTTTGTTATGATATATATTGAATGTCAGGAGTGCAACAAGATACAGGAAATAAAGTACCTTATATAGGTAATAATTTTTAAATAAATAAGAGTTCAGAAAAATTTTGAAGATCGCAGATCTCTTTTTAAGCTGTTAAACAACAATTCTGATGGACATTTAATGGAATTTAGTTCATAGTTTGGTATCTTACCCTCAATTGTATAAGAATATGTCAAAAAAATCAATTTAAATATGGTCTGAAGTGCATAAGGTAAAACAGAAATTACATTCAAATGACAGATTTAGGTCTTTATAAACCAGCAATGATTAAAAAAAATTAAAAAATCATTAGCATTTTGTTCTAGTTTCTGTATTTTAGTCTGGTGTATAATATGTCAGGAGTGCAACAAAAACAGGGGAAATTGGATGTATTTTCTATTTGATATATCTTTTTTATTAAAAGATTTATCTATCATTTGTTTTCTTCAGTGAATTTAAAAAAGGGTTGATTTTGATAAGGAGAAGGTTTTTTATCAACTTATTGATGAATTATTTTTTAATTAAAACTTTTTCTATCAACTTTAAATGAATTGATACAAAAAATAGCAAAAAACATTAAAAAAAATTATAATCAAAGATGAGATTATTAATTTTTGCATTAAAAGTAATGTTTGGATTTCTGCAATCAAATGGGGTGAAAAAAAATATTAATATTTGATAGTATTTGTTTGAAATCATATTCCCAAAAGGTATACTTGATTTATTTTTTTTCAGTTGGTTTATGTCAATAAAGTTTCAGAACTTTTTTGTTTCTTTATACTTTTTTATATCCTTTTGGATTTATTAACTTAAATGTATATGTATCGAGCTACTATAAAAGAAAATGGACTAAAATAATGTTGAAATTTGACCAAAAAAAATAAATTTGGACCATTTTTTTTGACTTTGCCCATAAGAATGTATGTTTTATCTTCTCTAATAAATGGTTCATGAAATCATAGACAAATTAAGTTGGAAATGAACTATCAGAAAATAATGGTTGAGTATACTACAGAAAGCATCAATTAACACTACAGTTGTATTAATAATAAGAGATATGAGATACATGTCAATCAGACAATTAACCAATAACAGTAGATATTCCATTTTATCGCTATTTTACGACATCCTTTGATATTTCTGACTGATAACTTTCTTTCTAAGCGCAGAAGAGTGATATGAAAATTGATTGCTAGAAACTAAAGGTGCACATGCCGTTGTCAATGAAATTAACATCGTCATCATATATAAAATATTGATAAACAGATTATCATAGGTCGTCTCAACTCGATTCCTTTCTCACTTTCGCCATAGCTGATTAAACGAGGAAATCAACCACGTTTAGATAACCAACAATAATCTATAATCATTTTCCAGACATAGCCTCACAATGTTATATGCTTTTGTGTACTGATTGCTTGTTTGGAATACAGTACAGTATTCAAGCAATAGGAGAAGCTTTTATTAGTAATTCAACAAGAATTTGAATAGACTAGTACTGTTTAAAGCCATATCTTTATCAGTAGTTTTTTTTAAAGTAAAGTTTCTGAAAGAATATATCGTTTGAAAATAAATCATTTGATACATGTTAATACATTCTAGGAGGTGATGTGTCTCCGAAGAATATCTGGTTGATAGAAGCAGTGTTGGATATCCTCTCAGAACACAGGTTAGTTGTATTACAATATTGACTTAACACTGCTGGAGCAAAATGTTTAACCTCTTGTCAGAATAACCATTAAACAGTAAAGGCCTGTTGCAAGGCAAACTTTCTGTTCCTATTCAACATATCATTATCTCCTAAAGTTCTGTCCATTGAGGTTTCCAACCTTCATCGCTGTTGTCCCACCTTGCAGAACCTACAAATAGTATTGTATTTAATATTTTCTCTTCTTCTGTATGGATGACATAATTGCTTCTCAATGTAAAGCAGGCACCAATTGATCTATTGTACTATTACCTTATAGTAAGATCTGTACATCCCCTAGCAAGACCTTTTAGCAATAACCGCAGAACATTTGAACAGACTTATGATGAAGTTATTAATAAGTGTATATAAGACTGATATTTAAATTATTAAAGCATGCACATCTTTTAAAGCAATAACCTGAGCACATTTCAAGAAACAAAGTAATCAATAAAGTGTAGATAAGACTGATATTTACCTTTATGTGTGTACATCTATTTATAGAACGTGGTTAGATAAATTTCCCCAGTTGTGTTCCATGGTGGTCTATACCTATCTGAGACTGACGATGGATCATACAGCACACATGTTGGTCAATCTAAGGAAGAGAGAAGTGGATCTGTGTGTATCATTACTCAGGGAAAAGGTAATACAAATGTGTAAACTTTTTTCAGTGTTTGGTACCGGTTGACTGTCACTGTACACACAGTTTAAAACAAAGAATCCTTTGGGGGGAAAACCAGAGAACTCTTTTTGTCAGAAAACACTCAAACAGCCAAACATACTATCCATACTAACCTGTATGCACACTTGTAGAAATAAGTAAATAATAGTAAATTGTTACAACATAAAGGGTTTATAATTTTATTACAGCCTTATGATTTTCAGGGGGAAATAACTTTTCTATGTGAAATGTTTTCTTTCTATTAATTCACATACTTCAGTGATTACAATGAATGAAAAAATAGAATGTTTAAACAAAGAGAATAAGATAACACATTTAAGGGTTTTATGCTCGTATGTGTTTTAATGTTATTGTAAAGATATTCAATGAATTGGCAATTGGATTGAAACACATTTGACAAGTTAGAAATGTCTTCTCTGTCCAATAGTTAAATAATCTTTATGAATTTTAAATGAATGTTTCTATTGTATAGTGGACAGACTGTGCTGTGATTGGTCGAGATTTAGTGAGATTACTACAGTATGTTGCTAGGATACCAGAGGTTGAGAGCCTGTGGAAGGATATGTTAAGTAATCCAACATCAATAAGTCCACATTTTACAGGTCAGTTTATTAAAGAATAAATATCAGCTAAATTAGGAAGTAGGAACAGCTAGCGTTACTTTGGGGTTCAAAATTCAAATCAAATATTAACTCTTGATTGGAAGACGTTTATAATGCCATGCAAATATGTAAAGTTACCTACAATATAAATATAAAATGAAGTATTGTATGATTGCCAATAAGACAACTATCCATCTTACATATACAAATACACTACAAATAAGATGATTCATGCACTTTGTTTTCTGCTCCGATTGTTGGTTTCTTCATACACTTATTATACACAAGTTGACTTTTTTCATTTGATAGATTTTTTTTCTAAATTACTGAATGTTGTCATGGGACTTATAAATGTGTGTTGCAAGCAAGATATTCATGCTTATTTAGGACATCGTAGGAAATGATGACAATAGTTATCACCTAGAATATCAAATGCCATTCTTATAACCCTGATATTTTCTGAGAAAACATAGTATTTTAATGGCAGAAAAATATGACATTGATGTACAACACCTCAATGTTATCCTTTTCATAAAAACAAAGCAGGTTTAATAAAATTTCTTAAAAAGATATATGTCATCATAATAGTATCTATTTTTTTTACAGGATTAACACAGTTGATGATGATGCGAACTTCAAAGAAGTTTTTAATAAGTCGTCTGACCCCTGACATGGAAAACAAACTAGTCTTTCTCATAACCAAGGTTTGTTCATCATTTTATCGACATTTTCTACTTGTTACAGTAAGAAAAATAACACAATTACCAAAAGGTAAAAGATGATATATATATTTTCAAACCCTGGTACACAATGTTAGTTTAGTATAGATTTGATGTCTCACACATTTTACGTCATTCAAATACCTGGACTTTAAGGTGTGTCAGGACATTGAACAGATGTAAGCAGAAGGTACCAGTATACATGTAAACAATTCTAACTATATCATTCTTCCAAGCCAAGTATGTTATTTTGGTCATTTCCGAAGGGCATGTGATTATCTTGACTGAATATATTTTAAGTTCTGTCAGTAAATTCATTGAAAACTTTTCATGGCTACATCTTTGCACTACTTTTTAGAATTCTTAACAACCAGTGTCCATTACTAAAACAAGTATCATGACATTCACATTAGAAAGTTCAAGGTCATTTTATGTTATGTGTTGATATCTGTTTTATTAACCGGATTTTTGTGACAAAAATGTCGGTTATTGATTTGGGGATGTACGGCGGGCGGCCGGGCGGTCGGGCGGCCGGGCGGTCGGGCGGGCGGGCGGGCGGCAATCAAATGTTGTCCGTGCATTAACTCATGAACCGTTCAACCAAAGCTTTTAAAATTTTAATATGTTATTCCTGACAACTATACGAAGGTCAAGTTCAATAATGGCGATTTTGACTTTTACCGTTCAGGAGTTATGGTTCTTGAAAGATTGAAAAATGGAGTTGTCCGTGCATTTACGCATGAACTGTTCTACCAAAGCTTCCCAAATTTTAATATGTTGTTACTAATGAAAGAATGGAGGTCAAGTTCAATAATGACGAATTTGACTTTTACCGTTCAGGAGTTATGGTTCTTGAAAGATTGAAAAATGGAGTTTCCAGTCGTGTCCGTGCATTTATGCATGAACTGTTCTACCAAAGCTTCTGAAATTTTAATATGCTGTTACTGATGACAAAATGGAGGTCAAGTTCAATAATGACGATTTTGACTTTTACCGTTCAGGAGTTGTGGTTCTTGAAAGATTGAAAAATGGTTTTTCCCGTCGTGTCCGTGCATTTTCTCATGAACCATTCAACCAAAGCTTTTGAAATTTTAATATGTTGTTACTGATGACAAAATAGAGGTCAAGTTCAATAATGACGATTTTGACTTTTACCGTTCAGGAGTTATGGTTCTTGAAAGATCGTAAAATGGCGTTTCCATTCAGGTTGTTGCATTTACTCATGAACCATTCAATCTAAGCTTTTCAAATTTTAATATGTTGATACTGATGACAAAATGGAGGTCAAATTTGATATTGACGATTTTCACTTTCACCATTCATCAGTAATGGTTCTTGTGATATTGCCAGGACACAAATAAATGTTAATAAATCCGGTTTGCTGTCGTTGTGACAGCCTCTTGTATTTGCATTGTCTTTGGTCTTTGGGTATATATAGTACATATTAATAGTAAACACCATCTTTATTTGTAGGTCAAATTTGGCCAACAGAAAAGATATCAAGACTGGTTTCAGAGACAGGTAATTTGTTTTCTATTTAAAAAAAAACCCAATTATTAAGACAAACTTGTATGGTGTATTGGATGCAATTCATGTTATTCTAGGTTATTCAGATGTTTGATTAAGTTTTATAAACATTAGAAAGTTAACTTAAACACAAACTCCAATGTTTGTGATTTTTCTGTCTGTGTTCTTCATGATAGATATTTAGAAATATAAATAATTAGTAAACTATTGATTGAACTCTGTATGCTATACTATTTGTGTTTCTACTGGAATATTACAACAATTCTTAATAAAGTTGAAAATTACCTGTTAAAATATTTTCTTTAACTATTTTGACTCTTTTAAACATTTTCCTCTCCAATACAGTTAGTGGTCACCTTCCGTTTTTACTATGAAATCCCAAATTAGAAATGTACATTAATGTTTCATGTAATTACAGTAAATGTTTTTATAATGTGTGAGATTACAACAAATCTTTAAGATTTAATTGATTTATTCTTTATAATTGAACAGTACCTGTCGACACCAGAGAGCCAGTCACTACGCTGTGATTTAATACGCTATATCTGTGCTGTATTTCACCCACCAAATGAATTACTGTGTTCAGATATTATCCCACGATGGGCTGTGATTGGCTGGTTACTAACAACCTGCACGGTATGTATCTAGTAGATGTAGTAGATTTATACTTTATAGGATATCATTTTTCCCAAAGAACTGCATTCAAATTTTAATTTATATATTTACAGATTAATTTACATAAAATATGTTTATTTCAGCAAGCTATCATAGTTACAGAACTGAAAATTGATAAATGATTTTTATATTTTTATTTTGACAGTCTAATATAGCTGCCACTAATGTTAAACTGGCTTTGTTTTATGATTGGTGTTCTTTGATCCTGAATTTAATTTTTACATGGGCAGATTAATACACAGATACATATGTTTATTTCAGCAAACTTTCATAGTTGCAGAACTGAAAATCCATGATTTTAAAAATGTTTTTTACATTTTTATTTTTCAGTCCAATGTAGCTGCCACTAATGCTAAACTGGCTCTTTTTTATGATTGGTTATTCTTTGATCCTGAAAGGGACAGTATTATGAATATTGGTAAGTAATATAACACCATCTCTTAAAATATCTTTCTATTAATGAAAAAAATAGAAAGATATTCCTTTAGAAAACACAGTGATTTGAATTATAGTTTTGAACAGTAGTCATAAAAGTTATGTGTTTTATAGAATACATGGAAAAATTAAATTGTTAAATCAGTAGAACAGAAACATTATAAAAAGTATAAAACTTTGTTTTTGGTTAAAGTTCTATATTCTAAAAAAAGTTAGCAGTAGAAATTGATACATACGTTTTGTGCAGCAGTTTAAGTACAAATATGAGTGGATATTTGTTTTTCTAAGCAGTAATGTTTTTTGTTTTGTTTTCTTTAATGCATCATACATGATTTTATTTTATGTTCTTAGAACCTGCCATTTTAGTGATGTACCATTCCATTCGACCCCATCCTGCAATTACAGCAACATTATTAGATTTTCTGTGTAGGGTAAGAGACATATTAATAAAATACACCACACAACTAAGTCCTGTTGACATTTGAAAGAAGGTTTCCACTCGTTAAAACCATCATATGAATATCCAGATACTGATAAATAGTCTATGAAAAATTATATTTGAATAATTATATGTTTCTTGTGCTGAATTAACATGATTAATGTAGCATTTCCAATTTTAATTTCACAAGTTTTGCTTATTTTGAAGAAAAGTTTTGACATTGTGGAATGACTTCCTTTCAGTAATACTGAATAGACAGCAATGCATTTTGGATAATCATAATGCAAAGATATGATTTAGGTCAATGAAACAGCACACCAACAAATCAAACAGTCAAAATACATCTAATTTATACTTTTTTATATCTAGTAATGAATAATATTTGTTGTTTTTTTTCTTCAGATTTTAACCAATTTTAGTCTCCCATTAAGTGCTCAAGTTAAATTAGGAATCTACACAGCTTTCAGAGTTATTCTGGATAAAAGAGTTTTACCGTAAGTATTGTATTTGTAAATAGAGGTAAAAAAGGCAGCACTCTCTACTACGTGGAAACGGATTAATATAAGTTGCAAAAACATGTTTCTGAATCCACTATAAATAAATATGTTTAAACTAACTAAACTAAATAGATATATGTACTTATTTTGCTTTATATAAATGTATTATCTTGTGTATCCTAATCATAAGAGTTGAAATGCATAACATAGATTTAGATGACACTTCCATGTTTTGCTATATTTTTAATGAAAAAAAATATTATACATTATAACTGGTAGAGCTGGATCTCCTAAATTTTTTTGTTTAAAGCTTTATACCTTCAAGTCTTTTCCATTTATTTTGTTTATTAATATATACCCATCTTTTTAGATGTTGTTTCTTTTCCCTAAAATCTGATAATAGAGATATGATTAAATTTTTTGAGGGATTAATGTTTTTATTTTTGCAGAGCTCTTGAACCTTTATTAGAAAACAGTAAGCTAGACAGGGATTTGCGGATATTGATTCGTGAAAATTTTACAGAGTTCTGTTCACAAGAAGGTATAACATAATAAGTTAAAGTTTATATAGTAATTAATATAACTAGAAATTTCGTTTGAAAAAAAAGAAAAATTTCAAAAATCTATTCAAGATTACAATGATATAAAAAAAAACATAAAAACCAAGTTAAGTTGTTTTTTCTAATTATTGTTACCTCTTTTCCTCTTTAACATTACACAACCTGATTTAGTACATGGTTAGAGTGGAGAAAGAAACTGAACAATCAAGGATGAAAAAAAATTTGAAGTCTTCTTTCTGTACAGTCCCCGGTGTCCTCGCGGCTGGTGATACCGCACATAAGCTGGTTTTCTCAACAAAGTAACACAAATAAAATCGTTGTTGTGATTGTTATAGCCTTCCGAAGGGATAAAAAAGAATAAAATTGATAAGTCCAAGAGTTTAATAATAACCGCAATCGTGTGATTTACAATATTTGGCCAATTTCCATTAAAAAATTACATCATCAGATAAAATTTGTTTTATTTAAGTTAAATTTATATCAGATTGAAATAATTTTTGCTCTGCATCCTTGGCAGTGTGCTTGGTTCAAATTCAGATAGATTCTGTAGCAGAAAATCTTTCCTTTAATCAAAATATTTCAAACAGAAGATTTTATGAAGTAAAAGTATGTAAGAATGTGTAAACACAATGTTATCCAATTATTGGTTTTATCAGTTGAATTAAATGAAGTCATAAGTCTTAGGTGCGCGGATACACCAGACTGCACTGTAACTGAAAGATGTTTACATAGGGATGTTATAAAAAATGTGTCTGTCCGTCAGTTTTTACACTTTTATGGGCACTACTGACCTAGTCCTGTTTCCAAAAATCAATTAACTATATAGAGTTCTTAGGTTAAAGCATAAAGGCTTCTAGAGTTCTCGTCTTGAATACAATCATCTTCAAACATCATCTATTGCTTTATCAAGGAAAGAAGTAGAATCCATTCTATTTTCTTTCTATTAGAACATAATCTTTTTTTGATTAACCTAAAAAAGATGCTATTATAAAATAAACTTATTTTAATACATAGTTTGAAAATTAATTATGATATTTTTATTAAATGTCTATTAGCAGTAGCTAAAGATGAACCTTCAAATAACAAAGAGCCAATGGTTTCTATGGCCTCAATGCTGGACTCAATGATGGACACAGATAATCATATAGATAACAACATGTCAGATGGGGCTGCCTTTAGTGACGAAGAAGATGATATTCCATTAGGTTTGTTTATTTCTTTCATCCCCCTCCCCCTATTTCATTGCCATGAGATTTGACACAGATTTCTTATGTTTTGTCATTTTTACCTTTAAAGATCATGTTCTCAAACAATCAATAGTACATTTATATGGAGAACATAACATACATGTAAGCCTACCTTTAGTGTTGAAGGAGATACTCCTGTAATGTTTATTCCCGTGTTTATTGTTTTTATACAAATAGCCGATCAATCTCATATAAGACAAATAAACTGTAGAGAGTTAGTTTATAATAAAAACCTAAATTAAAATATTGAAAAAGACAGAAACCTATCATATATTCTATGTAATCAACATTACTTTGTGAAAAAAGGAATTGATTTTAACAGTAATGTTCGCTTAAACAAACTGAATCTGAAATTATGAATAATTATGTTTAAAAATTACCCATGGTATACTTCATCCAGACAGCAACCCAGTAATACATATAACAGCAGTTGTTAATGCTATATGTCATCTTTCGTTTTGTGTTTTCTAACAATTTGTTTATGATTGAAAGCTGATCATGAAATGTTATTTTAAAAACACATGAAATGATGTTACTTGTAGGAAAGATAAAAGAAGAAACCAAGTTCCAGCCAATTCAGGACACAAGATATCAACCTGTTGACATTAACGATTTTCTACCTCAACTTAATGGTGAATTGGTGGAATATGTCGAACAATTGATGAATGAAAAGTAGGTAGCTAAAATATCCAACAATAGTTTACTTATTATTCTTCCCATTACACCTGCTCAGAAGGTCATGCTAAAATCATTCTCACTTTTGAATGAGGATAGTGGATAAGATAAACATTTTTTTGTTTATTAAAAGCGTCGATTCACAAAGTCAACAGTTCATGTATTTACTTGTATTTTCTAAAAAAATATGAACATATGTTAACATACAAAAAACTAACTCATACAAGGAATTTCTTATTTTTTATGTCCCTGGGATGATGGGCATAAAGGTATAGATTTGTCTGTCTGTACAAAGGTACTTCCCCAAAATTGGTTTCCATTCTCTATCTAGTTTGCCTTAATGAAGTAAATGAAACGTGTACACAATGCTTTTTACCACCATTCATAGATCAAGTTTGAATGTTGGTGGCTAGTAGTCACTTTCAAAATCAGAGTATAAATTGGAAACTTTTTAAATTTGTTGTTTCCACACTTTTACTTTACTTGGCCACAACAAAATGCTCAAGTTAGAATTTGGATTGCGTCAATTTGAATATTTTTGTGTTATGCCCTTTCTTAAATAGTAATTGTCAATTTTGCAGTTTTGCACTCTTTACCACTTTTATGTTCTTGAGTGTAGCCTCTTTAGAACTTGAAGAAATAGTTTTGTCTTACCAAATGTTTCATTTCCACATTAGCTCATTGAATTTTATTTACAAGCAGGGACATCATACTTGCCTGAATTTAAATTTAAAGGAACCTTCTTTACCAGCAATTTTAAGTTTAACTCTTATACAAATTATTTATATTTCAGAGATCAAGAAATACAGTGTGAGAGTATGGACAGACTGATGCAGATGGTTGTAAAAGATGTAAGCTTCTAATAAGTAGATAGTTGAAGAAAAGCATTTCATTATTTTACCAGAGGACCCACACATTTATTTTATCTCTTGTTTGATTATATTAATAACTTCACTGAAGATATTCAGATTTAACAATTCCCTGGTCAAAAGATGAAGAGTTTCATCAATATTTTCAGTGATTTTTTTTGAGGAAGAGGATGTATTTCAATATTAATTTGAAGAAGAGAAAAAAAAAACCTGTAGTGTTTGTTCATATATCATTGAAACAGTAAAATACAATGAAATGTGAAAATTGATGCTCAGAATTGCATGTTCATTTATGATGTATGCTGTTTAAAATGTCCCAGTAAATGATTCACCAGTGTTTAGTGTACCTCCACTAACACTTTAAATAACCAATTTTATGTAAGCATTCATTCTGGATAATTATATATTGCTTTTTCTGGAG
The DNA here is from genome assembly GCF_965363235.1 of Mytilus galloprovincialis. Classification (NCBI taxonomy): domain Eukaryota; kingdom Metazoa; phylum Mollusca; class Bivalvia; order Mytilida; family Mytilidae; genus Mytilus; species Mytilus galloprovincialis. The sequence continues at coordinate 3,926,848 of NC_134841.1, forward strand.
AATAGATTTAATTTTGATTGTTCAATTATATTTATTTGGAAGAATTCTTTTCATAGAATTTAGTTTCACATTAACATTGTGGTTTTATTATTGAAGAAAACTTAATTATCACTTAACAACAAGAAAATGCAACATAACACACACCTAAATAACATATTTCATCTTTAACATTGAATAAGTGTAGCTTAATTTGATGTCTGGAGCAGCTTCAAGAGAACCCTTTCTTATAATTTCTACATGTGACAATGAAAATCATATCAATCACAATTTTTCACTTTTTGTTTTTTTATAAAATTTATGCAGTAGACAGAAGAATAGTTAACAATTTATAAAATTGCTGGTCTAGTTTTAGACTTCCACTGGAACACTGAGACATATTTTATTTAACAACATGTTTTTTTCTAATTTCAGGAAGAGTTTGATGAGATGGCTTACTCATTGTCACACTGTTTATGTCAGATATTAGTCAACCATTTTAGTAGTAATTTATTTCCTATGGAACTTGATGATGAGTATGTAATTCTGTAACAGCAAAGACTTAATTTAATTCAATTTTCATTTCATTCCAAGAATAAAGTGTACATATATAGTTAAACTAGCCTGCCATACAATGTTTATTTTAGACAAGATATCTGCATGTTATAAGTGATTTTATCTTGTAATTTGTTGTCACATTGACATTAACTTCATATCTCATTAATTGAAAAATAATGAATGTTATTCCTCTTCTAAAATTAGCAATATTGGCCCATGTATACAGTTCAGACTTCACAATACACTTTTGAATCCACAAGTTTCTGTTGGCTTGTAGAGAAGCTAATTACAAGCTCAAAAGCAATTTTCAAGCATGGGCTTGTGGTCTTGTGGTTAATTGTGGAGTTTGACAGTTTTTGTTTTTGTTTTAGTTTAACTGAAGATATTACTTATATATATGTAGATAAGGTTTTTTTTTTATTAAGTTTGAATGGTAATGTTTCTCCAAAATATTATTATTTTTCTCTTAGTGTATAGTTGAATTTTAATGTTACTAACTGTATTGTTATTTTTCTTTTATAGGTCTATAGAAGATTCTATAGGATCCCCATTATTTGTAATTTTTAGGTAAGTTTAGCATAATTTTCAGTATTAATGAAATCAACTTATTTTTGAAGACTCTTTGTAGTAGTGTGTTAATTCCATTTATAAATGAACAGACTGTTATACACTCAATTGTTTGACATGAAAATACATAGTCCCATATCTCACGGCTTCATTTACACATAAAGAGCACTGATTCTTTATAGAGTTTTACGTTTGAACTTTAGCTAAATGCACATTTGAGCAATTTAACTATGAAAAAGTAAGATATGTTTGAGATGTTATCGTTATTAAATACAGCAAAATTATATTAAGGTTCACATGCATGAAATCTCTAAATCTTTTTTTCAAAATTAACATAAATTGTCAGAAATTTAATCAAAACTTTAATACATTTTACAGATTCTTAGCGTCTATGGCAGAAGAAGACCCAAATCGGCAGCCTATATTACAATTGTTAACAGAGATGTATGCAAAACAACCTCGTATCGGATACCATATGTTATATTTTCTTAAAGTTGGGTAAGTCTGATTAATAACTTCAATCTTAAAAAATAGATGTGGTTGTGAATATAGAAGTATTTAATCAATGAGTGTTCATGCTCATAATTTTTAGCTCATTGGGGCCCTTTGGCCCCATGTGAGCTTATGCCATCATTTGGCGCCAAAGATATTAGATTAGTTATTAGATTATTTACATTTCTCAAATTGAAAGTTTCTGTTAACGTTTTTAATTTAAAAATGATATAAATGTTACTTAAGGGGGTTCGCGGGTCAAATTATTTATATAGGATTTCTCTATTTTTTTCTATAAATGAACTTTATATTATAGTTAATAGAAAAATAAAATAAAAAAATGGGGTCACCGTTCATTTGCACTCACAATCTGCCTTCGAAAGAAGCATACATCTTTGTAAAAGTGTTTTTTTTTCTGTTGAACTAATAGGAGAAATAAAGGTAATATCAAAATAAAAAAAAAGAAATTCATTACAGAAATCGCTCAAATTTTACAATAATTTAGTTTAAGTACAGCATATATCGAAATTATATTAAAAAATATAGGTCACCGATGAGTTAAAAGAGATATTTCAATTTTAAAGCCAAAAAATGGCATTTTTCCACCAAAGGGAGATAATTTGGAACTTTTTCAATGATGTTTACGTTTTAAAAGTCATCTAGGGCCAACACGAATTGATTGTTTTGAATGATTTTTGTACCATATGATAAAGTATCAACTACATAAGGTAATAAATAAAATTTGTAATGAAAAACAAATGTTTAATTTTTTTCTGAAATTTTTATACCCTCGAGCCTCCTTAAGGTCAGAGCTTTAAAATCTCAATATATCTGTATATAACAGTTTTATTTGTACTTAAATTCTTGTTTTTTTTTATGTTCATTGAAATTTTGTTAATTTCAGCAAAGCAAATGATGAAAAAATGTTGACGTATAAAGATTTTTGTAAAAGTATGGATAATAAAGATTTAAAATCTTGTTTGATGTCTGATCTCAAGGTAAATGTTGTTTTTTTTTTGTTTTTTTTATAAAAGCCATTACTTTGGACTGGAAATTTCCAAATTTATTTCCAAATCTTAAGAAAAATGGGTTGAATAGGATATATATAAAACAAGGAGAGTTGTTATGATTGCTAATGGGAACACAGAATCCAAATGAAATTGATTGAAGCAACTAAATATCATTGAACAGCCCTCAACAATGACCAAAATCATAGAAAAACAAAAGTTATGGAACATCAACCCATGACACATAATCAGTACAGTATAAACACACAATAACCAAAGCACTTTTATTGCTGCTCTTTATCTTAGTCACAACCAGATCTTCAACAATGAGCAGAAAAAACTCTAACATCACTGCCCTTATTACATAGAAACATATGGCATGCTTTACAAGGCCCCAGTAAGATTCCAAAATGTTTGATTGACTGATCGTCTAGACATAATGAATATTCTGACAGGTTATAATCTGATAATGTTGTATCTTTGCACTAGCTTCTTTTATATTGACCAAATACTCTCTAGGGTAGCCACCATTAAACGTAATTAGATTCTACAGTTAAGTTTTTACTATGCTTGTTCATAAAGTAAGAGTTTTCAGATGGAAGTCTTTCTATATTATTCATTATTCATGTCTTTATTGTGACTTGTCTTGGGATTTAACACAAGTTTTCCATATTTTGCTTTAAATGTTTCATACTTCATCCACGACAGTTGATTGATTTATACAATTTTATTTTCCAGTTATGTCAAGAAGATGATGTTAGACTTTTTACTTTTTTGATGCCAGATATTTATAATAATGTAAGTTCAGGTAAAACAGATAGTCAACATGATGTAAATATTTTTAAAGTTAAACTGTAAACCACACTGAAAATATTGTTCACTCTTTATAGTCATAACTGCAAGATTCCATCAGTCTGTCAGTCCGTCCATCCCATGAATATTTATTGTCACATTTTTCTTAGGAACTACAATACAAGGATTTCTTGAATTTGGTTTCAGAGTTTATATATGTCAGCAATACTGTGTGATGCGTTTTCCGATTCATCACTCAACAACTTCCTGTTTATTAACCACTTGTATGATTTAGCACATGATAGCTAAGTTGTAAATTTTCGTCACATTTTTCTCAGGAACTACCATACAAGGATTTCTGAAATTTGGTTTCAGGGTTTATATAAGTCTGCTTTACCGTGTGATGCGTTTTCAGATTCATCATTTGACAACTTACTGTTTATCAAACACTTGTATAATTGTAAACATGATAGCTAAGTTGAAAATTTTCGTCACATTTTTCTCAGGAACTACAATACAAGGATTTCTGAAATTTGGTTTCAGGGTTTATATAAGTCAGCTATACCTTGTGATGCGTTTTCAGATCCATCACTCGACAACTTCCTGTTTATTAAAAACTTGTATGATTTTGCACATGATAGCCAAGTTGTAAATTTTCGTCACATTTTTCTTAGGAACTACAATACAAGGATTTCTGAAATCTGGTTTCAGGGTTTATATAAGTCAGCTATACTGTGTGATGCATTTACAGATTCATCACTCAACAACTTCCTGTTTACCAAACACTTGCATATTTTTACACTATTTAATATCATCCATTTGTGGTGGGGGTATCATCAGTGAGCAGTAGCTCACAGTTTAACTTGTTTGAAGCAAAAATTGAATCCCAATGATGAATTTGCTAGTCTAGAAAGTGTATTCTGCATCACTGTCATGAATTTTAGTAGATAGAAGTCATACAAAATGGATGATTGATTGGTTAATAGTTAATTGACACATGCACACAATGTTGTAGCAAGAGAAATTCTGACTATGATATAAAAAATAAAATATAGACAATTCATGTTGATTATTTTTGTTTGTCTACTGAAATTTAAAAGGAAACCATATATTGAATGTGGGTTTTATATTTATTGTTCTTTTTAAACAGTTCCAGAGCCAATCTCTAGGTAATTCAGAGTTGTTACACATGATAGTGTCAGCCATTGATGGTGCACAGGTAAATATTTTTTTCATAAAAAAGTTCAATGTATTTATGTTCAAATAAACTTTTTATTAAGTTTTCAGATGAACTGAACATTTGAAAAACAGCAATTGAAATTCAACTGCATATTTTATTTAGACTATAGACAGGATCTGAAACTCAAACTTATTTGGCAATGTTGTCGGTGCAGCAACAGCAGCTTGTCTAGTCATCAATAAAATGCACAGGACTTCATCCATGTTATTATCAATTATCACATTTATATGCATGAAAATAGTTTAACTTATATTTTATTTCACATTCTAGACTAGAAAATATTTTTAAGACAAATTGGTGATTAAAAGAATAATAGCATTTTACTTTTTGATATTGACTCCATCAGCTTGAATATCAGCCCACCCTTACAGGTACGCTCGAAATTCTTGATGATAATTCAATATCAAAAACAAAATTCAAGTATTGTTTTGATGGTGGTCCAATTACACAGAGGACAAAAATGTATTTTACTATGTTAAAATCTATATTTGCTAGATGAAGTTATTAAGGCATAAAATTTTGGGTGATAATGAATATAATCTTTATTAATACCATATATATGTAATGTTTTAAAGTATTGTAACAAGATTAGATTTTCTAATTTCTTTTTATTACATTATTTATTTAAGAACTATATCATATTGTTAATTTAAGTTAAATGTTTCAGCTTCAAGAGCTTATATGTCAGATACTGCAAGGCCACCTGATTATGTTCAGAAAAGATTCATTTCTATCTGTCTTAAGTAAGTAGTAAATATTGAAAAGTATGAGGGGGTTTGGAGAAAACTTTTTTTGTCTATCCTACCATTCATTATTTTTACTACCATTTGTATTTGCTTCAACCCTGTTTACCCACAAGAAAAAGTTTATCATATGGTGTCCAATCCTCCCATACCTTTTATCTTGAAACAATCCTAACTCATAAAATACTATTATTTATCCTTTCCCTAAAAATTTCTACAAAGAAAATCTATGATGTCCATTTCTAAGAAATATTCAAAATTTGAGTTATCTTCCTTTGTCCATAATTTAAATTGAACCAACTACAATGATAGACTTCAATTTTTTTGCATATCTATGCTTAATACAATGCAATGTTTAATTTTTAATTTCCAAAGCAAAATGAATGCAATCGTTGCAAGTGCTCACAAGCACATTGTTTTATATATATATATATAGGCTATAACATATACCTTTGAGCTGACTTTCATATTTTTTCTATTTCCTTGTTGTTTTATTTATGGTTACTTCACATTCCATTTACTAGTTATTCATACAGTCAAATAATTGTTTCAGTTCATTTTAATTGAATTTTCATTATGATGGTAGACTAAGTATTTTTAAAAGCAAACCAAGAATAAAAAAATCAGCCAATTACTATTTAAAGTCTAATAAAATATAATCTATCACCAATAAGCAAAAAGTGAATACCGGTATTAACAAACATGCTGGCAATAATGTATCTCACAAACTTTTTATCATGAACAAAAGGTTTTATTTTCAGATACTTTTAATAAATAATAACATATTTTCACTATTTCAGATGCCAGTTTAGATTGGGAAACTTTAGAACAGTATTTCTTATGGCAGTTAATATCTGCACACAATATACCGGTAGAACATGTTATGCCCATTTTACCAAAACTAGATTTCACACGTAAGTTCTGTTAGATAACGTTCACATATTATTTATACATGTACAATCAATATTATTTATATGGAAAAGAACACTGGAAACAAAAAAAATGTCATGCAATCTTGCATGTTTGATGTCTTGCCTGTGACGAAAGTAGTGGAAGTATATGTCGGTCAACACATATGTCTTAAGGCCTTTTCAAGAGGTCATTTAAGGTTGTGGATTAAGTGTGTAGCTTAGAAAACAATACATTTTTGAATGTAAGAATTTTTTGTGTTTAATTTTAGATTACATGTAGGTAAACATATACACCTTACATATTTCATTGAATCAGCCAGTTAAACCTGAGTTTGAGAGTTAAAAAAGGCCTTTATTAGAGCAAGCCAGACATTGTTTAAAATCTAGATATAATAACTCGTGTTTTTCTTCAAATAACTTAACCTTCTATTTACCTTAGATCCAAATAAACAAATTTCAATCCAATAACCAATTTTATTTATTTTAAAAGCCTTCAAATATAATTATTAAAGAAATCAATACTTGTAAGGAAATTGGTTCAAGCTTGTTTGTATGGTTCTTGGGGAAAAACCATATTAGTGCAAAGAAGTCTCTTAGAAATAAAAAAAAAAAAGAGTAATACTTATGTAATGAACCATCTGTTTTATTTTTCAGAACACGCAGAAGCTTTGTCCAGTATACTTGTCTTATTGAAACAAGAATGGTGAGTATATCAAACTTTACTTTTAGTTCTTTAAAATAATTATCAACTTGACTGACAGTTCTATCATGTATATAAAACATTTCACAAAGAATATTTATTTTCTTTCATAGATATATATATTTATAAAATTAGATTGATTACATTGTATTTAAGACAAATTGTTTCTTAAAAGGGCAGAATAATGACATGATATTGAGCTTTAGGCCCGATTTATTGACTGTATTTTGATATGAGCAACAAGACCATGTTTATGTAAAACAAGTAAATGCATCTGAAGACAATTTTTGGTAATACTATTCTAAATTTTCAACTTTGTTTTTCAAGAAGTTGATAATTTGGGAATTTGACTTTATAACAACGATACTATACACTCATGAACATTTATTTAATCTTATTCAGCTAAATAACACATTTTATTATAATTTTATGCATATCAAAAAGATTTTTATAAATGTTTTATTTTTCAGTCCCTCATCAGATCTGTTAAGAATTATTATGTGTAGAGACTGTAAGAAAACAGACTATTTTGTTGTGTCAATTCTAAAATACTGGGCTCAGGAATTTGAAGATAAGTTAGCAGAGCATATAAATCAACAAGTGTCAAAGTTTAATGGTACGCCAAAGAAAAGACAAAGGTTTGTATGTTTGATTCCTCCATTTCTATTTTATAAATATTGTAGTCAGCCAAGTACAGTATGAGAAGAGAGGACTGAATTTTTTCCTATTTCGATATTAACCAATGTATCATAACATTTGAATTAAGTCTGATACTGTACATTCAAAAATATTACGAATAATAGAGGCACACGAATTCACAGTATTTTAATGGAGGCTTATAGGGAAAGGGAGACAATAGCTGACCATTTGGTTACTTCAAAATAAATTGAATTTAAACATTTTATAGTTGGCTAGTTTATGTTTAAGCAGCAGAAAAGGGAGAAAATGATCTATATAAAAAAAAAATATTCCATTTTTCAGGTCCGGGTCGTCTTCTAAGAAAGACAGTCCTAGCATTGAACAGGTTTTGTTACACCTAGACCATGTTCGACAAGTCTGTAAAAATATATCATGTGAGTATAAATACAGTAGACTCCACTAATCGGATATCGGTTAATCGAATATATCAGCTATTGTAATATTATTTCAAAACACCGAACCATTCCCTATACATTTCAGTCAAAATACATCGGATAATCGAATATCGGTTATTAGAATATATATCGGCTAATTGGATACGAATATTCATGGAAAATGTGTGAAAACCATGTACAATCGAATATTTTGAAATAATTTCATATTTTTTTTTACACGAAATGAAGCCGGAAGTTACACCATTACGAAGTTTAAGAAAACTTCAGTACAGAAATGTTTCATTTTATTAATAAAAACGATCTTTCATAGTCAAATAAAACATATTTTTTCTTATTGTCTTGTTTATTTTTTGAATTTGATATTATATTCTGCCCAAGATGTGTTTGTTATGTGTTTATCCAAATGTGATCGTTATCATTTACTTTACAAACAATGACACGACAGAAATGATAAACTGTGCGTGATGTTCATCAATGTTTATTAAATATGAATGAAATGTATCTCTTTCTCAACAATTTATTAAAATATATATAGAAGTCCCGTGTAAAAAATAGCATGTCCCAGGTGAAATAGCATTATGTAACTTGTACACACGTACACCATTTTCCTAATTTAAATACATTATTATCAACTGATCGATCTGTTACTCAATCAACTGAATTATCCGAACTTGTACCTGAAAAAACTACAATGAGATTAGTTACAAATTTCCATTAATAAAGCAGCTATAATAGCTATTGGTATCTTAGGGTGTGTCTGTCAATTTTGAAAAAAAAACTTGGAGGAATATACGTTCATCGGCTAATTGAATATATCGGACAATCAGATATTTTTAGCTGACATTTTGGGTATCCGATTGGCCGGAGTCTACTGTAGTATGACTGTATAATGTATTCTTCCTTGTATTATAACCCTCATGTTGGTAAATGACTCCGTTTTGCCACTGCACAACAAGGTGTTGGTGACATAGAAATACTGGGCCTCCTTCTATCTGCCATGTTTTGTAAGAGGTCTCACATTGCCAGATTTTTGTGAAATTCATAATCAAAGATTTATATCTGACAGCAATTTCTCGGATAATTTTGAAAATCAGTACCAAACGCTTATTTTAAAATGAGATATGTCTCTTGGCTATTTAAATTATGTGGAAAATTGCTGTGCATGTATGTTTAAGCGTCGGTCTGATTTATATACGACTAAAATCATGGAATAATAGATAATAATTGATACATAACAAAACATCTATTATCAAATCTGTTCCTTTACTGATTAATTTTACTATGCTTATTTGATGCCTTTTCACTTTGAATTGACAGATACTTAAAAGATTGAGACATATACCCATACAAAACTTGTGTTTGTTTGGCCTATAGCATTATATTTTTATTTCTCCATTTTAGTTTTAAACAATGAAAATATACAGCATGCCCTACAGCAGGTGCAGCAAACAGCAAGTGAATCTCTTAAAACTAAGTAAGTAGTTTAAAGTAGATTGAATAGAAATGTGAGTTTTACTTCTGAAGGTCTGTGAATATTAGTTGTTCTACCAAAGGTCTTTTGTTCTCTGAGCAGTCCGACCTCCTCCACCAAAAAAAAACCCTGACTACCATGAAATAGCACAATAGTGCTAAATGTGGTGTTAAACACAAATCAGTCTATCAATCAATCAATATAGCAATTGATTAGTTGACAAAAATACTTAATGAGAATGTTCTACCAAAGACATACATGACAGTTGATGATGAATATACATATAAAGTACCCTTCAAATGAACACTTTGTGATGGCTTGTTTTGAGTTGCAAGTTTATCAATGAGGACCATCTAGTAACAGATAAGCTGAGGAACAGCAATAACAGCACAATTTCTTAAATATATCAGGTTTTCTAGTATTTTCAGGGATTGTGTTTTGTAAATTATACAAACAAACATTCCTTTTCTTCTAAGTCAACTATTTGTCTTACATGTATATAATTTAGAAAAGCAGGAAAGAATTCTGAATCTTGGGTTGAATTAACAAATCCATGTATGTTTTCCATTACAGATTTAGTGATCTTCTGGCTTTAGCTGAAGACATTGATGATATAAAGAGCACTCGAGTGCTTAGGGGTCTTCCTGTCAGAAAGGCAGCTAGTGCTAGTGCTGCTATGGGACTAGACATTCGACCCCCAAGGTCAAAGTCAAAGAAAGTCCAGGAAAGCAGTGGGAGTGAAACTGAGAGTAGTTCAGTAAGTTGTTACATCATTACAAAATATGGGCTAGCTGTGTATATTTTAGTTGAAAGTAGAGTTTGCATGAATAAAACTAATTATTTACAAATTCTAGAAGTAAAGTTGCAAATATTTATTAGAAGAAATGTTTAAAAGCAAAATACTGTAGAATCCTAGTGTGAGCTTGTTTAAGTTCTCTTACAATTTTCATCCAAGAAGGAGTAGTTTGATTTTTATAACATTTTTTTACAGGAGGAAGAAATAAAACCAAAACCGAAGAAAAGAAAGAAGGCTTTACCAGTAGAAGATGACAGTGATTGAACAAAAGTTTTGTCAGTTTAAATATAGATTTTACGACAGAAGTTACAGAAAGCATATTAGTGCTGCAGATTTATGAACATATTAAGAGATATTTCTGAAGAATATGTCTGAGTCTGTCGTATTTAGTTGTTTTTGTTAAGTGGTGCAAACAAAAAGTGAAGAAACTTGTTTAAACATTGCAGCATGGAAAGTCTTGTTTTTTGCTGTATTTAGTTGTTATGTGTTATTTCCAATGATGTAAAGATGGAGCCATGTAAACAAAGAAACAAAGTTATATGGAAATACATACAATACCACAGATGTAGTTTTTACAGAGATTTAAGAAACACTGCAGTCGATCTACTACTGTTATATACAAACATGTAGATTACTACCAGACAGTGAGACATTTTTTGAGGAGTTTATTTTTGCATACATATGAATATGTAGATTACTACTTGAAATTGTAAAGAAAAAAAATTACGAGGAGTTTAATATTGCATAAAACTATCAACTGTACCTTTGATCTCTTATGAATATTAATCAAGGGCAAGAAGAATTCAAACATATAACCTTGAACAGGTTTTGTGAAAGAAATTGTAATATTTCAAATGAAAATGTAAATTTGAGAGTGAATTTAGATTTATTATGTTTAAGTCCCACTTTTTTGTCTATTTGTTTATTTACTGGATATAAATGGCAGTGGCGTATATATATAGGTTCTGCCACTGTATCAAGTGTAATACATATTTATCCACTCGAGACAGTTAAATTTTCAAATTTAAAACGTGAGGCTCGCAGAGCGTTTTAAATATTTAAACTTTAACTGTCGAGAGTGGATAAATATCGTATTACACGAGATTTGGTGGTGGAATCTGTTTCTCTAATGATTTTTAAACAATATGCAGGGAAACTTATTCCTTCTTTTCAAATGATCTGCAAAAACATGTGTTCTTTCTTTGTGACGTCATCAGGCATGGTCGCCTTTTTTTCATGCCGTCACAATAGGAAATTCAGAGGAAAGCAAGAAAATTGGACGTCATAATCGAATTTTGAACAATGAAGAACTGACATCAAACGAACCACGATTCAGATATTTCTATATATAAGTACAGCTGAGATTTTTTAAGATAAACTTGTAACTTTCTATTGTGTGATATGGAAACTCTCATAAAGCTTAAAATTTGTGCAGTTTCATTTGTTAAGAAATTAATGTTGCAATCAGACAAGTTGCTCTTTTTGATGTCATGAAAATATGCTTGGATGTATTGGAAATGAATATAGCCTCAATTTTTATTTTCCTTTTCTTACTGGTTTTTCCCTTGTAATATTGTTGCTGTGACATATACTGGTAAAGTGGTGGTTATATGAATAATTTCATTCAGCCTCCCCCCTTTTTTTTTTATCGTAACAAGAGTCCATTTGAAGTTAATAGGATTAAAAGCAATGGTATATTTCAACTTTGTTCTGTTACCAGCAGGTTAAAAATGCTTTGTTAAGACTTACATAACTATTTGTTTCTTATGTGTGCATAAATTACACTTGATATAGACAAGTGTACAAGGATTTGTAATGTTAGTATAGAAAGTAAAAATTAAAAGAATTGCCGGGAAAGACAATATATAATTAAACCATTCATTTGAATGTAAGTTGGATTATCAGATTGAAAGAATGTTTGATAAGAGATGAATAATTGTCCAGACAACAGTGTGAATTATGAATGAATGTAAGAATCATTTTGTCATACATTGAACAATATAATAATGCCATTTACATTACAATGATAATCTTTTCTTTCAACTTTTAAGAGGGTGTATCATGTAGAATATTACCTTTGTTATGTACTGTTATGTCATTGATGTATAAAACACTTTTCTATTGTTTGTTTACTTTTTAAGTCCATTCCATTCCTTGGCATCAGTTTTACTGCCATTTCTTGGAGTGTAGTATAGAAAAACCAATATCCTGGTTTGTTTTAGTGGATTAAAAACATGATCATGAGAAACAATTATTGATCTGCAATTGTTAATGTTTAAAAATACAATGGAAAATGCTTTGAAATTAAAAGAAAAGTATGAAGGTAAAATGCTATGAAATTTTGAAAATAAGAGGAAAAATGCCATACTGTCTGATCATGAGAGAAAATTTACATGAAACACACTACATTATTAACTGTAGATTTCTATAGCTATTCATTCAGACATACCATATTACATTTCATATAATTTATATCTGCCATGACCATGGGTAAAAGTAGAAATTCTGGGAAGACAAAATGTTGAAAATATAAAATGTTTAGGCTTTCCACTGATAAATTGTATTTTTCATGATTTTTAGGTGGGCTGGTAATGACAACACTCCGCCTTTCCTAGGTATGTTTTTTCTATTCCTGTTCCTTTCTAAAGTACAGTAGAGCAGAATGAATGTGACATGTTCTAAACTGTTTGTATATTTGATATATTTTTATCATGTCCATTTGTTTATACATACATGTCATAAATTGTTACATAAAATTTTTCATACTTTATTTTATATGTTGTTATTTTTGTCTTGCCTTGATGGAGTAAAAAAGCAAGAGATGTATGCTTTCCTGCCGCAGCATCACCAATGTATTTGTTTGTGATTAGATATAGTTCATAATGAACCACTAGTAGTAGATCAAGGATATTTGGTATGCAGTTATATAAGCATTGGTACATCTCATTACTAGGGAGATTATTTGGCCCACCCCCTCAATCATGGTCTATTGACTTTGAAACTTTTCTTTTTTAATTAGTTTGTGATTAGGCCAGTTTAAGGTGAACCAATGGTGGTAGGTCAATGATACAGTTGTGTAAGCATTAGCACATCTTATTTCCATGGATATTATTTAGCCCAGCCCCCTCAGTCATGGTCTGTTGACTTTGAAACTCTTGCTTAAGTTTTCATGTATTAGTTTGTGATTAGGTGGGTTCAAGATGAACCACTAATGTTAAGTCATTGGTATTTAGTATGCAAATGTATTGGTATTTGCAAGTTTCATTCCATGGAGATTATATTACCCCAAACCCTCATTATGGTTCATTTACTTTTACATAATTTACAAATTAATTTTCATAACTAATACATGTTAAAGCATTGCTACTTTAATTTCAACATTTGCATTTTCAAAATAACAAATAGGTGAGATATATCTCTGTGTTAACAGTTGTAATAAGCAATTCCTTTCAATATATGATGTGCTTTGTTTTTATTGCTACACAAGGCCCAAACATCATTAATATGCTGCCTCATATAATAATTGTAATTGTATGGTATTGACTGAAATAGTATTGTAACAATAGATATCAGCCCAACAAAAGATTTTTGAAGAAGTGTGAATGGTAAATTAAAAAAATCATCTTTCAACTAAATATATCTATCTAGGTAAAGCAATTATGTACTTCAAATTTGTCCAGGTGCACATATTTATCATTAAACAAACCATGGCTGGCCACAAACTCCGAAATAAATTCGGCAGAAATCCAACAATAAATGACTGGAAGATCTCTGTATATACCAGGACTATAATCCAAAAAAAACATTTGGCGAATAAGGGAGCCTCTATGAATTTGAATAATCTTCACTTAATAATGTGTGCTTACTGGTCGGGTATGATTTCAACCTGCTGAAATACTGAACTCGAAAAGTCCCTAATCAAATAGCAAAATGGTGAACTATCGCTATATTTGTTTATTCCAGTGTGAAACAGTTGATTTTCATTCATTCAGTATTGATTTACATCCTATACATTTCTAGGAATGTGATTGGTTAAAACCGTCCTCATGGAAACCGTGTATATTTAATATTAGGTTAGTAGGGAGGAGAGGCTTATTCAATACACGGTTAGCAGTGGAGTTACGTCCATTTATATTCCATATAAGGAAGTAGGGAGGCGGGGCTTATTTCATACACGGTTAGTAGTGGTGTTTCGTCCTTTTAGAAAAACAAAACAGTACTGAGAAAAAATCTAAGGTTTCAACAGACAAAGAAATTGATGATTAAGATTGAAATAAATTCACAATACGCATTTAAATCCAACAAGTTGTCATTGTTGGCATCTGTTTTTGTAGGATCACTGGAAGTAGTTTCTTGATCATGTTATTGCTTACTGTATTGAATACTTGTTCATTTTGATAGGTCACTAGTCTATAAATTTAACACGTTAAGATAGTCGGTAAGATAAATTCGTTACAGTGTGCTAGTGCCGTAATACGTAATATATGGAATTTACTGACCCCATATATACCGTACTAGGTCACTAGCACACTATGTAACTAATAATATCAAATTACTTTGATGCATGATTGAAACAAGTATAACATTTTTGATAAAACATTTAATTGAAAAATGCCAGTCCATTTCCATAATCTAAGATTTTACTGTTGCCATGGCATAATTACACACTGCTAAATCTGATGTCATCCCGAATCCAACTTGTTCTGGACATCTGCACGTAGTATGGCTTTCTACTTGGACATTATTGCCGGCTACAATAATTTGGTAGCCAAAGTAACAGATTTTACCTGCACTACAAATTATCAACATGAGATTTTCCGTGTTAAAATTTTATCGCTTTTAAAATCCAGGATACACCGTAGCATATCTTCTTACGTGCATTTGAAAGCAAACCAATAATTTTCTACAAAAACGAATTAATTTATTATTTCTAATTGAATGGTTACCATTATTTATGAATGTGAGTTGATAAATTGTCATTGTAGTTTTATTTAACTAGAAATTTAACTACGAAAATTGGCACTTATCTTTATTTCAAATATCCATTTCGAATTTTTGACAATTTGTCGTTTCTTAAAAATACGAAGTAGGTAAATTGTGTTTTACAAAATTAAAGATACATGTGTATTGTTCTAGCGACGAAAGCATGTGCTTACGGCTTTCAGAGTTCAATCTCAACCTGACGAAACTTGTCCCCCTCGATAGTTATATATACCAAAACTTTTATATTTGCATAGTTTTACACATTAGTCAACATATTATTGCATTCATAGAAAAAAGTTTCACTCTGGACTCACATAGCGTAAGTATATTTGGTATGCAGCAGTGTGAATTTAACAGTAAGTTTTGGAAGGGTTCAACATGAGATCAAATTCCTCACTATCAAACAAACCAAGAAATGCCATTTTCACAGAGTTAACGTTTCTAGAGAATGCTAAGAAATTTTTGTTCTTTGTAAACTTTTAGTATCTCCATATATCTAATATCATTATGCTTTGGTTATCTACACTATACAAACATATTAAGTGACTTTCACTCAATATTTTAAATAAGCAACTTATCAAATATCATGGCATATTACTGAACGTTGTAATACAGCCCGACAGGCATTCGTCAAACGTTGCCATAAGGCAAATATAGATAAGTATCAAGACTGCAAACATTATATTTCATAAAAGACAGAGGTAACATAATGTTACCCAAAATGAACCTACATGTATTTTAATTGATTTTTTTTCCACCTACGTTTACATTTTATGTGTCTTACCACATAATTTATACAGACAGGACAACATTCTCCAGGACGTGTCACAAAATCTACACATAATCGTGACAGTGGAGTAAGGAAACAGTCAGCAGTCACACAATCCAACAATCCATTCCAACAATAACAACGTTCACATGGAGACGTAGCCCAGCTACAACCATTTGGATGTAAATTTTCACCACGAGACATCCTGTTCTTGGTGGAGATCCTGTAGGAGGCGTGGGAAATGGAAGTATAAAAGAATTAACAGTCCCAACAACAACCATTAGTATTCCAAATGGAAGAATACTACGTGTATACATTGTACTAGATTTATGAGAAAATGAAAACAGGAAGAGTCCTTATCAGAAGGCTTGTCGTAAAGATCAAGTGTCGAGAAAGGTTACAAGAACGTTTGTGATCAATATGAATATTTTAGAATACCATAAAATTGAGAATGGAAATGGGGAATGTGCCAAAGAGACAACAACCCGACCATAGAAGAAAAGAAAAAAACAACAGCAGAAGGTCACCAACAGGTCTTCAATGTAGCGAGAAATTCCCGCACCCGGAGGCGTCCTTCAGCTGGCCCCTAAACAAATATATACTAGTTCAGTGATAATGAACGCCATACTAATTTCCAAATTGTACACAAGACACTAAAACTAAAATAACACAAGACTAACAAAGGCCAGAGGCTCCTGACTTGGGACAGGCGGCGGGGTAAACATGTTTGTGAGATCTCAACCCTCCCCCTATACCTCTAGCCAATGTAGTAAAGTAAACGCATAACAATACGCACATTAAAATTCAGTTCAAGAGAAGTCCGAGTCTGATGTCAGAAGATGTAACCAAAGAAAATAAACAAAATGACAATAATACATAAATAACAACAGACTACTAGCAGTTAACTGACATGCCAGCTCCAGACTTCAATTAAACTGACTGAAAGATTATGATTTCATCATATGAACATCAGGCACAATCCTTTCCGTTAGGGGTTCAGTATCATACCATCATAACATATATGAGAAGAACATAACCCGTGTCATGCCAACAACTGGTTTTTGAATAAATGTGTTTAGTTCCGATGCAAAGATCCTATAAATGAATCAATATTAACGCAAAATATGCAATCTTTAATGACCTGACAACAGTATCGTAACTATATCCCTTCTTAATAAGTCTATTCAAAGGTTTGATTAGTTTTTCAGGTGAATACTGACACCTTTGTGCTTTATAAAGAATATTTCCATAAAAAATTGGATGTGAAATACCTGAACGTATAAGAAGTCTGCATGTTGAGCTATATTTACGAATGATGTCCTTATACCGATGATACAATTTAGTAAATGTTTTGACTATTTTGTGATATCGAAAACCCTGGTGTAATAATTTTTCAGTAATACATAAATTTCTCTCGTTAAAATCTTAAACATTGTTACATACACGAGCGAATCGTACAAGTTGAGATATATAAACACCGTAAGATGTGACAAGGGAACGTCACCATCTAAAAAAATCATCTCTTTTATCATAAAATTTAGTATTCAGCTTTCCGTTAGTGATATAGATATCAAGATCGAGGAAAGGGCAGTGGTCATTGTTAGTATAAGCTTTATTTAAAGTAAGTTCAACAGGATAAATTTCTTTAATATACATACTGAAGTCGTCATTATTGAGAGCCAAAATATCATCCAAATATCTAAAAGTATTATTCAATTTGTTTATCAGATGTTGTTTCGATGGGTCTTTGCTTATTTTTGTCATAAATTGTAACTCATAGCAATACAAAAACAGGTCCGCAATAAGTGGTGCACAGTTAGTCCCCATTGGAATTCCGATAATCTGACGATATACGGAATCCCCAAAGTGAACAAAAATGTAATCTAGTAAAAATTCAAGGGCATATATAGTATCAAAGCATGTCCAAAGCATTGACATAGTTTTTTTGTTTATTGCTACTAAAAAATGACCTACAAGAGTTTGAACATATATATTCACATTCTGACTTTTTAAATGCCCATTTAATTAGGTGTGTGATTTTTTTCTTAATGAGAATGTGAGGCAATGTGGTATACAGGGTAGAAAAATCAAAACTTTGAACAGATTCAAAATCACCAATATAAGCATGCAATTTATCAAGTACTTCCAACGAGTTCTTGACACTCCAAAAGTAATTTATTCCACTATTTTCGAAGCCCTTATTTGAACAATTTATTATTAGGTTTTTAATTGTACCAAGTGTGCTGGTAAGAAGAATATACAATTTAGTAGTGGAACAATGGCTTTAAGACGAAATAAATCTATATTTGTAAGGTGTTTTGTGTAGCTTCGGAAGCCAGTACATAGTTGGGACTTTCATTGTATTTGGTTCTGCTTGTAAAGCGGTAGCTAAAATTTTTATGTTTGTTACAGTGTTATGTTGTTTTCTGAAAATGGAGTCAGTTGGAATGTTGGTGAATTGGTGATTTCTTTTTTCAAAACCTCAATGTAAAACCTTATATGTACTTTGATAAAGTTCTAAATTCCACAGGTGTCTAATTTCATAAGATATAAAAAAAAATACTGAACTAACTTTAATACAAAATTTCAACTCTGGTCTCTATGATGAGTGTATTCACACCCACTGGGTCTATGGGTGGAGTTTTTACATCCCGAGGATATCACCAGCCAAGTATTCAGCATTTTTATATTGACATGCCTTATCATTGATATGGTCATAAATCAAACTGTTTAAAACACTGAGAATTTTTGAAATACTAAGGCTTTTGTCCCCCTAGCTGTATTTGGTAAGAATTTTTGGAATTGTTGGTCACCATAATTTATTTGGCCTTATTAACGTTTTTCATTTAAGTGAAACGGATGAGTATTTCGAGACGAAACGCGCGTCTAGCGCAACTACAAAATTTCAATCCTGGTATTTATGATATGTTTATTCATTGAATATAATTCTATTAACTAAACCACTTTTTGTTTTTAATATCAAAACAAAGACCATTCATTAATTATTCATAGTGATTTTTATTCTTTTAATGTATAACTAGTACTAATTAAATGACTTTTGATGTATAACTAGTACTAATTTAATTACTTTTGAATATTCCATTTAATATATTTACTCTATCGTTATATATTCGGTTCAATTTCACAACTTCGTGTTTAACTGCTAAGTTCTACTATTGTCTATATTCGGCAATAGAACAGTGTATGATGTCATGGGTTGATTCCCTCCGTAAATTTTTTAGAATGCTTTCGGAACACTAGTATACAAATATATTTTGTTTTAAAGGCACCAGACGAGTTAAGTCCAAGGACGGCATGATTTGTGAATGGGCAAAAAAAAAAACCCAAACCCATCGCACTTGTTGAATAACAATTTCGAAATTCATATCTATGTCTATAAGAAGGTTAAATGGGTCTTAAATGATTTTCCCCTATTTTGTAAACAAGCAATGTGTATTTTAATGATTTTTTCATATCTTGTAAAAAACACAAGGGCGAAGGATGGTGCATGTATAAACGTATAAAACTGCTGCATTTTTAAGCACATGTCCCTAGTCAAAAGAGTGTTGTTCAGTGGTTCTCATTGTTGATGTGGTTCAAATATGTTTCTTTTATCTTTTTTTATGTAGATAAGACCGTTGGTTTCCTGTTTGAGTTGTTGTAGACAGTTTTGTTTGGGCCCTTAATGACTTGCTGTTCGTTGTGAGTCAATGCTTCATGTTGACGGCCAAACTTTGATTTATAATTTTTTTTTAACTTTTTATACTTTGTGACTTCATTGTAGCGTTGTCTGATTGGCTCTCTACATGCAGACATTGGTTTCATTATCAATGGAACGTATTATAGTATGTAGATACTGTTTAGGACATCACCATTATCCCGAGTTTATGTCATTATGAACTCCCTCAAAGAGACTCGAATAAAGTGTCTTTCAAAAGAGAAACTGTATAACGTGAATGTGAGACTCAAGAAATAAAATTATTTAGATTGTCGTTTAAATGTCATAGAAATAAGATAATCAAAATATATATCATTCAAATTGTGATATTTATTTTTCTACCGATCACATTCAAATTGTGATATTTATTTTTCTACCGATCACAATATCCAAAGCTTTATGAAAGATGAATAAATAAAGGCAACAGTAGTATACCGCTGTTCAAAACTCATAAATCCATGGACAAAAAACAAAATCGGGATAACAAACTAAAACCGAGAGGAACTATCAATGTGTGTACCTTTTAAAATGAATGAAGTATAACCGAATGCTAAACAAAGTGATAAGTAAAATTCATTTATTCGAGAAATTGCAGTCCATTTCCATAATCTACGATTTAACTGTTGGCATGATATATTTACACACTGCTTTCTGTGCTGTCATCCCGAATCCAAATTGTTCTGGACATCTACACATCGTATGGCTATCTACTTGGACATCCTTGCCGGCTGCAATAACTGTGTTGCCAAAGTAACAATTTTTACCTGCAAAACAAATTATCAACCTATGATTTTCCGTGTTTAAATTTTATCTCTTTAAAATTCATGATAGACCATTGCACATACCATAGATAGACCATAGCATATCTTCTTACGTGTATTTGAAATTATTAAGAGACTGATACGCACACCAATAATTGTCTACAAAAACGAATACTTTTTTTAGAAGACCGCGTTAAAAATCAAGAATCAATACATTCTGATGAATAGAAGCGGTAAAGTTATAAATGTGCATCAATTTTTATTGATATTTCTGCCTTTTTTGCAAGAGTTATCTCCCTTTTCAATGCAAATCTCCATAGGAATCTTAAATGGTGATTTTTTTAGTCTTCCTAAAGTTAGATTTTATGGGACTTTTTCTGTGTATATTTGGGGTATAATGCTAAAGATTAAAACGTTAAAATCTTCTGTTGCAATTACTTATGGGTTAGGGTCAAATTTATGCTAGATTGACTGGACTAAATACACAAGAGTTTGAAACTTAAGAAAATAAGATTTCATGGAAGATAAATATTCAAATAATGTGTTTTCTAATACAAACAAAACCCCAACATGATTGATATTGAGATTTTTGCCCAGATAATGAATATAAAATTACTAAGTTAGTGGGACTAATTTTACAAATTCAAAGTATCTTAAGTGCGTTTTTTGTGTATCATACATAACATTTAAGTGGTACTTCTATAAATATAGGTAATGCAATTTCCCACAGGAATTCCCTTAACGGCTAAAACTTCTACTTTGAATTTTCGAAAATTAGATATTTAAAGTTCGAAACATAGGACTATGCGGAATATTTTAACATTTATATGCACCGAACTTCTAAGAGTTTAAACTTATACTAAAATTCTGTACTACCCCTCAATTCGGTGTGGGTCTTCCACAGAATTCATTATGAGTATTGATGCTGGTAACATTACTAAGCTATTTCTCTATGAGACGAAATATAAAGATCATAGATGTATTTACAAAGTGCAACCTCCTGTAGCTAACCACTTGTACAGACCTGTCTGTAGTGCATGTGTGTGTCTTATAAGACAAGAGTGTGACAGCTGTTTTCCGATCTCTCCATTGGTTTGTAAAAAACAACATTTGATTTTGTTATTTTTTATTGGACTCCTCTTTTTGAATTTATCTAGGCATTCTGTATTTTTGTTATATTTTTTTTCACATTTTTTGTCCTATACTAAACCATCGAACAGAAAAGTATTTCATAATAAAACAAAATGCCATTTTTCCACCATTTAATTGTCTGCATGCGAACAGACAAGTGACACATTATAATATAATATATGACAGTTAACTTTTCGTCATGTGAACAGACAAGTCACCCGTCATTATATAGTACATGAATATTTTTAAAAGTATCTTACCATTTGGACAGACAGGAAAACATTTGTCAGGGTGTTGTACAAAAGTATCTTACCATTTGTACAGACAGGACAACATTTGTAAGGGTGTTGTACGTAAGTATCTTACCATTTGGACAGACTGGACAACATTTTTTAGGGTGTTGCACATAAGTATCTTACCATTTGGACAAACGGGACAACATTTGTCAGGGTGTTGTACATAAGTATATTACAATTTGGACAAACAGGACAACATTTATCAGGGTGTGGTACATAATCTACACATTCCATTTTAAAGCAGTCAGCGATAAGACACTGTGATTGACCATTCACACAATCACACCATTCACAAGGAGACTCCTTCCAGTGACTACCTTCTGGATGCAGCTTTCCATATATGGAACACCCGGATGGTCGAGTAGGAAAATGAGGAAAAGTGAAAGAGTTAACTACCGTAACTAATATGATTATGATTACACTCCTAAATATTTTCCGTGTATACATTATAGAACAATATTGTGAAAAAAATAAACTTATAGAGTTCTTATCAGCACGTTGTTAGGTCAGGTGTTACAGAAATGATCTAACTAGTGTATGACCCTTGTATTTGTAAACTTTATCGATTTTTTTTGGTGTTGTTCCAGTCGTGTGAAAGACAGATTATTGTGCTGTTTTGTGTGCTGTCCTATTCTGTTTTACGTGTCCGTTTTTATTCTGTGGTTAGCATTTCGATATGTTCTATTGTATTGCTTATTTTTATATTTCTCTGTCCTGAATATTCTAGATTTTAATTGAGCTGTATTTCTATCATGTAATAGTGTCAATTTATTGTTATATTTAACAATGCAACAAACGTTCGAGGTTTGGCTTGCCACACTACCAGGATCAACCCACCATTTTTTCTTAAAATGTCCTATTCCTATCAGAAAAATGGCAGTTGTTATCTTTTAGTTCGTTTCTGTTAGTGTTGCATTGTCGTTTGTTTTTTTTGTGCAGTTCAGTATGTCTGTTGTTTTGTTGTTTTCCTCTTGTGGTTGATGTGTTTCCTTTCGATTTTGGTTTGTAGACCGGATTTGTTTTTTTCTTAATCGATTTATGACTTTCGAACAGTGGTATAGTATACAAATATCTCTTATAGAGGGAACATTTGTGCTATATTTATTTTAAGTTTGGGAACCCCTGATTGTAATAAAATAAAAATGAAAAAGAGGTACACTGACAACCAATTAATACAGCAAAATTAGCAAGTTGAACACATCATCAAACAGCCATTGTAATGACAAGATCATAATGATTTGTTTACCCTATTCTATTATTTAACAATTTTTGGGGATTTTTTTTATACTTTCTTTCAAGCCGATTTTTGCGGCAAGATGTTATCAGTTGTGTTATTTTTTTTGGTGTATTCACAAAAAAAGATACAATTTTGAAAATTTGTTTTACGCCTTTTCTGAGAAGGACAACTCATATGTTATATTATGATAAGCACACCATTGTGATATTCTTAGACATGTTAGATATATTAAGATCCATTAGTTTCTAAAGACGGTAAATATAATTCATGTAAAACATATTCGTTAAAACATTTATTAAAAACTGTCAGTCCATTTCCATAATTTATGGTTTTACAGTTGACAAGGTATAATTGCACACTGCTTTATGTGCTGTCATCCCGAATCCAACTTGTTCTGGACATCTACACGTAGTATGGCTATCTACCTGAACATCTTTACCGGCGGCAATAATTTGGTTGCCAAAGTAACAGTTTTTACCTGCAATACAAATCAAATAAGAAGCCTTATTTCTATGTTCATCTTTCATCACCATAATATAAAAAGACCATAACAAATCTTCCTAAGTGCATTTCGAAGCATGAAGACTTGCACATCAAACATTTGAATATTTATCTTCTTTCTTTCATTAAATGTTTGCATTTTACTTTTAAATATGAGTTAATAACTATCCTATTGGGCAAATTTATTACAATTATGACACACGCAACCGTCTTATAAAATATTATACATTGTACCTTTCAATTACACAAAGCTTTACTATGTCATTTTGTTTGGGAACACTGACGCCTGAACATTGCCATGTCGAAGAATTTATTCACCATGCATCATTTTGTCAATAATATAATGCAGACTTACAAATAACACGTTTAAGAGGGATAAACGATCGAAAAATCGTAATATAGTGAAAGATCCCGATCGAGTTATTTCTAAAATAAATATGATATTGTTATCTTGTTTTCTGTAAAGATGTATATTTATTATGTGCCTGTGAGTATGGGTTGCACATATTTAGCAGCTAGATGAGCAATTCATTTTTCGCAGAATAAACTTGATATATTGTCCATCAAAAGTTTGCATAAATGTAATCCATAATTTACCACTCAACCACAAGTGGTCCCCGTTAATGTATATAAACACTTTTAAATTAACTGAATTTTCAAAATACTAAGGCTTTTCTACCTCAGGAATAGATAACCTTAGCTGTATTTGGCAAAACTTTTAGGAATTTTTGGTCCTCAATTCTCTTCAACCTCGTACTCTATTTGGCCGTTTAACATTTTTTGATTCAAGCGTCTCTGTTGAGTCTTTTGTAGACGAAACGCACGTCTGGCGTATATATAAAATTTGAATCCTGGTATCTATGATGATTTTATTTAAAACAATCTCTGTATATGATGCAAACTTGGATATCTGCAAGAATGTTTCACACCAGTCAGCAGATATGAATATTTCAGGAAGGGGTAATCGATATATTTTATTGATTTCCTTCGTCCATATCTTAAACGTCGAAATATGTTTTGCCTTTTAAGTGTTTTGTTATGAGCGTTACTGATCAATAAACTTTTGACGCTCGTCTGACGTACAAAACTGATATCGTGCACACGAGAAGTATGGTTCTAATAACTCCATAGTTTCATTACTGTGCATTACACTAACAGCGCAAACGGCGAAGTTCATTCGATATTAGGAATAAGCAAATAAAATTAACGGTACCAATTTTCTTGCACCAGATGCGCATTTCGACAATACATGTCTCTTCAGTGATGCTCGTGACCAAAATATTTGAAATCCAAAGCTTATATAAAAGATGAAGAGCTATAATCCAAAAGGTCCAAAAAGTATAGCCAAATCCGTGAAAGGAATCAAAATCAAAATGTCGAATATATACGTCTCAAGGCTACACAAATAGAATGACTAATCAACTAGAAACTACAACTGAGCATAAAGAAGTTGGAAAGGTACAAAGGACGCAATTAAAGACATGCATGTAGTGTGTGTGTGTGTGTGTGTGTGTGTGTCTTAAAATGTTTGCCATTTACTTAACCATCAGATACTGATTGAATGCTTGATGTTTAACGCCTCTTTTAGCTCTGGTGTAAGTCGCAAGCACTTGCATCTGAAAGAAGGCGGAGTAGTGATGACTTTGTACTGTCAAAACAACCAGGCTTCGTTAGGACAAGTGACAATCCTAGTCTACAAACATTGGACCAGTATCATATAATTAAAACGAATTTGCCACTTCGACATCATTTAACTTCTTGTCATAGACAAGTCACCCGTCCCGTCATAATATAATACATGCTGTCGTATATAAGTAGTTTAGTATGACGTCCATTATCACTGTACTATTATGCATATTTTAGGGGCCAGCCGAAGGACACCTACGGGTGCGGGAATTCTCGCTACATTGAAGACCCATTGGTTGCTTTCGGCTGTTGTTTGCTCTATGGTCGGGTGGTTGTCGCTTTGACATATTCACCATTTCCTTTCTCAATTTTATCTTACCATTTGGACAGACTGGACAACACCTGTCAGGGTGTTGTACAGAATCTACACATTCCACTATAAAGCAGTCTGCGATAAGACACTGTGGTTGTCCATTCACACAATCACACCATTCACAAGGAGATACCTTCCAGTGGCTACCTTCTGGATGCATTTGTCCATCCCTGAAACACCCGGATGGTGGAGTCGGTGGATGAGGAAAGGTGAAAGAGTTAACTACCGTAACTAATACGATTATGATTACACTCCGAACTAATGCCCGTGTATACATTATAGAACAATATTGTGAAAAAGAAAACTTATAGAGTTCTTATCAGCACGTCGTCAGGTCAGGTGTTACAGAAATGATCGTACTAGTGTATGATCCTTGTGTGTGTAAACTAAACGGATTTTATATACAAATACATGTATCTGTAAAAGTAAAGAAAACTAGTGCTAAATTCATTTTAAAATCGTTCTTTAAACTTTTTTTGAATTTGTACAGTATTACAGCGGCATACATGTACTTCCAGGTTAAAATAGATCAAAGATATATACCATGACTACAATTTTGGTAGAAAATGAATCTGAAAGCGATGTAAAGGACTTATGAAAAATTCGTATTTTTATCATTTTCAATAAGTAAACAACTATAAATAGTGAGAATTCCTTGTATTTATACAAATAGTAGTTTTTTTTATTAAAACTATATAACACGTTTTTGTTTTTGTATTAGCATCTTTTGAAATTTACAGTGTACACCATCGTGTCGCCTTGTCCTATTCAATATATACCTTGCTGTATGAAATCTCATCCGAAGTGAATCATTCAATATTGAAGTGTGTAGCAGGCTTAATTTTCAATAATTTTAGTTACAGCAAGCATACCAAGTCAGGTAAAAAAATGAAATCACAAAAATACTGAACTCCGCTGAAAATTCAGAACGGAAAGTCCCTAATCTTATGGGAAAATCAAAAGATAAAACACATTTTGAAATGAATGGACAACATCTGTCATATTCCTGACTTGGTACAGGCATTTTCTTATGTAGAAAATGGTGGATTAGACCTGGTTTCATAGAGATAAAATCTTTTACTTGCACGACAGTCGCATCAAATTTCACTATATTGAAAACGATGCGTGAACAAAACAGACATAAAAGATAAAGTTGTCACAACAGGGGTACATCAGTCATCATCTTGCCAGAATCTCAATCAGAACAAACACAAACAAATATGTAACAAAGAAGCACAACGAAGCATTTATCAAATTAAATATCCACGTTTACTGCTTACTTATTTTTATATTTCATTTCAGTATGTTAATATCAACATATAAAAGATTGAAATATTTTAAGTCCTGTTACCGAATGGATAGACTAACATCAACTCTGGTGTAGAATCACGCGTTTGACGTCAGAATGTAAACGTCACAGGTAGATATAAAATAATATTGTCGTTCAAAGTATGTAAAAATCATAATAGAACAATAACATAAAGGCGGGATGTTTAAAGTACAGAGCCACGTCATATATATCAAAGAAACACAAGAGGTTTTTTTGTTGCACTTCAGTGTTTTGTTGTTTGATTGTTTTCCCTTTATAGTTGATGTGTTTCCCTCGATTTTAGTTTGTAATCTGGATTTGTTTTCTCTGAATTATTTTATGACTTTTGAACAGCGGTAAACGATTGTTGCCTTTGTTTAACGAAATATTATAGATTTTTTTTTTTCAATTTTGAAATTATAAACACCTGCACCGCATCATCTAAACATTTAAAGGTAAAAAAAAGAACAGGTTATTTTGTTGCTTGCATTTTCTCATGAAATGGCTTAAACAGTTGTTTTAATGAATAGTTTTTTTCTCCAAAAACTTAGTTGAAACTGCCATCACTTTGTAAAAACATAATGAGAATTTTTGAGTTTGTGTTCGATCCCCATTTGAAATGTTTGAATGAAATATTATCAAGTAAACGTTAGGAAAACTTCAAGCAATCAATTATGCAAAACGCAAAATAATAAAACACTGAACTCTGTCAGCAAAAAAATCCCAAACAAACAAAAAGGGCATAAAGTCAAAGCCAAAAAGAATAACGAAGGACAAGAATACAAACAGAATTACGATAGCACAATAACACAACGACGAGATGTATACGTACCGAGCCAAGTCAAATGGAATTATCAAAAATAGACTAAACAGTTAAAGTAATAGTTTACAAAGACCCTAAAACATTAACACTATAACACCCGATTAAGATGATAAACGACGTACATACATAGAATCTATACCCAAAGGTCATCGTGTATTAAGTTGAAGTTGATATGGAATATTTATCAATAAGGTCTTAATATCGTCCGATGGACTTTTGAGTTCATCAAATATCATGTCAGATTCTGGTGACGTTTTACAAAGTCTGAATAACAGCTGCAGGTCTTGAATACCGAACGAGTTGGGGAAATGTATATCGCATATGCAGATGAGGTTGGTATATTGCTACTAAGGTGGCAATATTACTTTTCAAATATCTTTCAATTTTTTTGTAATATTGATGCATTTGGTGTTTTTGTGTGAATGTGTGCTTTTAGTAGTGGGGTAGTCCAGTTGATGAAAGTCAGTGATCGCATTTTGCACTGTAATACACACCATCGGATAAGTTAAAATGTAATTATGAACAATATCTGGTATATAAATCTGATCGCTATTTGTCCTTATTATAGGACATCACAGTAGTCCTATTCATGAAACAATAGAAAATGTATGACGTAACACGAAACAATAGAAAATGTATGACGTAACACGAAACAATAGAAAATGTATGACGTAACATGAAACAATAGGAAATGTATGACGTAACACGAAACAATAGGACATGTATGACGTAACACAAGACAGGGATTGATGCATACTGAGTATCATAATCATAATCAACTAAAAGTAGATTTCATATGTAAACAAAAAAGAAGAGTAATGCAAGTAAAGCAACGAGGAAATAAGGAGATGCCAATAACAAATAGTCAGTAAATTAAAGTAACGATTTTGCCAACACTACGTTAACCTTTAAAAAGTAAAATCATAAAAATACTAAACTCCGAGGAAAATTAAAAAAGGAAAGTCCCAAATCAAATAATTGACACTTAAATTGTCTCTTGGCAATCAAATTGCAGAAAACCTGCCTAATTGACAAGAATATGTTGTGTGGTGTCTGCCTGATTGAAGTGATTCCCATATACTTGTATTCACATGTAACATATAATGACGTGTACGTTGTTCAATCACAGAATGTTTCAAATTCTAAGCAAGGACCAAAAAGTCATAAACGCAAGAGAAAATAAGAAGGCCTAAAAAACTTGCTCAGACAGTTGGGAGTCTTCTGCTCATAAATGTTGTTCGTTTTTTATGCACTCGGTGGCTATATACAGCAGCGTGGTTTAATTTCTATCAAACATGATTAAAACATAATAATTGTTGATCAGTTTACATTGACAACTTCAGCTGTAACTGTATTGACCCTGATTTCACACACAGCTCTCAGTGCGGTCATTCCAAATCCAAATCAGGTCGGACAGTGGCATGTAGTGTGGTCATCAATTTGTACAGACTTTCCTGCCTGGATAATTGTGTTTCCTGCGTAACAATTTCTAACTGCAATAACAAGAATCAAGCTTGAGTAAAGACAGTGAATAAACGTAAATGTAAAATCAATTGAACAAGGAATAGAATACACATAAAGTGTGAATTTCTATATTCTCAAGCGACAATTAATTTGTGAAGTCCCTACAAATGTAATCAGCTCACGCAACAAAACATGTAACGTTAAAAGAGCTCACCACGAGTAACTGAACCTTTATAAAAAGCACAGTCAAATGCATTTAGTAAGGTGCTAATCCATTGGTATTATAACAAAATCTCTTATATTTGAACACAATATGTCATATATACATTAATGCGACACATTAATTACGTTACTGTAATAACATTATGTAAATTTATCAAAAGTCCTACAGTATTTAAAATTAAAATAAAATATAGTCAAATGAAAAGAGTTCAACGAAAATTGTCAGGAATTAAGACAGCACCCTAGGTAAGGTGAAAACAAAGCGGAAGCTAACATTTTGTTGTGTATCATTCTGATGACTCAATATATCATAGATCTTTCGTTATACTTGTATGAGCCTCGTTGTAAGTTACGATTCCGTGATATTTTATTTAGATTGCGCACATTTGAACCAATACGTTATCACACAAAAACACAGAAATGAGATTCACAAAAATCACAAATAAGTATACTGAATTATGCAAACATTTCGTCGCAAGATTATTTTTGTGAAACTCATCAGTGATACACGTCTTGACACCAAATCAGAAGTAAAATCGCACACAATCTAGGCTAGTAATGAAAAACATTTTTTAAAGGTAGGTATCAGTTCTTTTTAAACATTCTAATGAATTCATATTAAATAACTTTCACTACATTGAAGCTTAACTATCTCATATGATAATTTGTTGGTAATCCCCAGTACAATGTAATTGGAAACCTTAGAACAGAGTATATAAATCATTTTCAAGTGCGCATCACTTTAAACATTATCATTGTCGTAAAACTGTTGTTTGACGTCAATAATCAAAATCTTACTGATATGTTTAAGATCCGAAAAAACAAAGTCTATATCACGAAGTCGTAAAAACCAAATGTTTGAAATTAAGTTTCAGTATTCAACGGTATGCTTCTTTTTTTCCTTTACATTTCTAAATATATCTAAAATTTTATTTATCCCTAAAAGCTTTTGCTTTGATGGAAAGCTAGAACCAATTACCCTTCTAGAATAATATACAATTACGGTTTGAATATAGCCTTGAATGGTACTGTATTTTATACTCTCGAACCATCGAAATTTATAATCAAATAATAAATGAGCATGTATGTTCTGCACTGATTACTTAAACTGTTGTATGTCAGATGTAATATAATGCTTGTAACTTAACATTTGAACAAACGAAGCAAAATTTAGTAGGATCATGCACAGCGTCCACACACGTTGGCATGAAACAGTCTGCAATCGCGCATATCACTTTGCCTTCATTACAAAAGCAATGCTCGCACGGGGTTGGCTGGAAAGATTCGCCTTCTTTATATAATTAACAATACTTTCTGCACCCAGACACTACGGATATAGACGGTAAAGGATCGACACAATAAACAAGTTGAAGAATAAGGACACTGATTAACAGGAAGTTCGCCATGTACCCGAAAGGTTTCAATGTAATGCGCTTGTGAAGTACGAAAAGTTTTATCAGTTGAACGTGATCCACAGTAACGTGAGTTCTCCTGATAATATCTCAGTGATTTATTTGTTTTATCGGATATAAATATTAATTGTAATCTACAAATTTGCTTAATAGCTTATTTTTAAAACAAAGAGTTCGTGCTGTTTAAAGTTCGATTATTTTTTGTTAGAAATTTGAAAAATTTAAGAGAAATAATTGGAGGGGCTTTTTGATATGCAGAAAAGTGTAGTTACGACGACAACTGGTAGATAGACCTTTCCCCTATTAGTTGTCTGAAGTAACTGGTCACCACAGCCTTTCCTTTGAATACTGATATCAACGAAAGCCGAGAAGTCTCACCTATAATTCAAAATTCAGAATTGAGAATTCGGCATTCAGAATTCGGAAATCATTTTTATCAAATGTTATAACATTTATATTGTAATAATTGATATATGTTGCAATTGTGATATGAAAATTATATGCCTATTAACTACTCCACCTTATATAAATATTTTATATATTTTTACTGTCAATATCTATAAGGGGGTTACTTTTCGTCATATCTTTATGTTTTTGCTGTTTTATGAATCTACCCCTGTAAGTATCCGGGTCAAAATGCCCCCCTCACCATCTTCCCAACATACACCCGACGCTGTTTTTCATTTCTTTCTTTCCATTAACTCCCTCAAATCATGTCCATTACACGATAATATGAATCACAACAAACATATGGAAGACAACACAAAAGAAAAGCTAGCGTTGTATGAAAACAAGAGATCAAGTGTTGCAAATTATCGGATCATGTTTCGCATATTCGTACCATTAACACGTTTAAACCCGCTGTAATTTTTTGCACCTGTCCTAAGTCAGGAATTTGATGTTCAGAAGTTGTTGTTTGTTGATGTGTTTCATAAGTGTTTCTCGTTTTTCGTTATTCATATAGATAAGACCGTTGGTTTTCCCGTTTGGATGGTATGACACTACTAATTGTTTTGGCCCTTTATAGCTTGCTGTTCGGTATGAGCTAAGGCTTCGTGTTGAAGACCGTACTTTGACCTTTAATGATTAACTTTTATTAATTTTGACTTGGAATGAGAGTTGTCACATTGGCACTCATATCTCATTCTTATATCTATTGCCACAATAACACCATGACGGAATTGTGTTATTGTGCCTGTGAATGTCCGATTAACGTGTATCCCATATCTATTTAACTGACGTGTTATTGGTACAATCAATGAGTCTTCCAACCTCAAAGCATCACAATGTATGGGGTCGTAACGGTTGACTAAGTAACATTTATTTTGAAGTTGAAATCATCCTTTCGTATTTTTTACGGACTCCATCACGAGTTGGTTGACCGTTATCGAACAACCGTTTCATATATGATATCGAATATGTTCCTAACGTTTTAACTACAATCCTCTTCCCTCTCATGAATGTGACCTACCGAATAAGACTATTTACCGGGTTTGTAATAACATGAGCAACACGACGGGTGCCACATGTGAAGCAGGATTTGCTTACCCTTCCGGAGCATCTGATATAACCCCCAGTTTTTGGTGGGGTTCGTGTTGCTTAGTCTTTAGTTTTCTATGTTGTGTCATGTGTACTATTATTTGTATGTTTGTCTTTTTCATTTTTAGCCATGGCGTTGTCAGTTTATTTTCGATTTGAGTTTGACTGTCCCTTTGGTATCTTTCGCCCCTCTTTAACATGTATTTAGTTATGATGTTTTTTTTTTTCAAGGTTCGGCTAAATAACGTGTTGTAAGTATTATTGTTTGTGGTTTGAATTCTGTATGTGTGGTTCATTTCACATATGTCATTATTGTTAGTATGGTCGAGCTAATTTACATTTTCCCAGGATAAAGTATCGTGCTAGTCCAAATAAGTATATCGTGGCCACATCATAAAATTAATATAACCTTTCAATACCTTCATATTTATGATAATCAATTAGACTAGTATAATGAAAATAATTGTGAATTTCTGAATCTCGTTTCATATAAATTTCAAGATTACATATACTTCACAACATACGTCAATGTTTGTGATGCCCAGTGCTGTCGTTAATGAAGGACGTTAGTTGTTATTTTGCCGTTTACATGTTGTAATGTACTAATATATTATTTATTCATGCGTGTTTTTGTGCTGAGTTTTCATGAGTTTGTGTTTAATACTGTAATCCTGTCATGTAGTATTGCTATTTTATCGGTATTTTTTAACTTTGCTATATATGCGGGAGATTTGTCAGGAATATGGCAGTGGTTTAAGAAATAATTCATGGAAGCCATAGATTTGTTGGAAATTTACACATGGCCTGGGCCGTGATATTCGAATTTTATCCTGAGCGTTAGCGAGGGATAAAATTAACGAATATCACGGCCCAGGCCATGTGTAAATTTACAACAAATCTATGGCTTCCATGAATTATTTCGATTCTAATAGGACAAATACGATCATTTAAGAACTGAAGCGATGATGGGCCGGTAGACCGTGTGTGTGGCTGTTCTATCAGTTTACCCACTGTTCGATAAATGTAAAACAAATCTAATAAACCTGCATGAATGATTTCTTAACTAACCGCTAGAAAAAAATGTGATTACTTTTTTTACTCCAGTAAACCCAACATTTGCAATTTTAGATTTGCATTTTTTATCGTAAGCTACCGTCAAATTCACTGTTGACATATTGTAACCAAGGAGCCGCCATGTTGACTTGCTGAAATCAGTAAATGTGCGAATATTGCAATAGAACAGAAAACAAGCAACACCTACCTCAATACTTTATTTTAATGCAATTGTATCCGAGTGTAGAAGGTAAACGCAATAGAAAAACCTTCAGCTTTGACGTTTTCATTCGTATGACGTCATGTTTTGAAATGACGTTAATGCGCAAAAATCATTACTGGAATTTCGCGGAATTTTAATTTGTTTTGTTTTTGTCCATTTTTCCGTTCTCTAATGTGTAAATTATTTTTGTTGTGCATCAGAATCAGAATAAATGTTCTGTAGGGTTTTATTCAATTGTAATTGTTAACACAGCGAAATCCACAACCGTTTACATATAGGTTACGATACATGTGGATTTATGTGGGAGGCATATTTAAACAGCCATTTGTGTACATCTTGGAGTCTGCGCTAAGTATAGATATATCGAGAATTTTATCACGGTGTTGTTTACAAAGCGAAAGAAGCACGTCATATTAGAATATCAAATATACCATTTCTATATATAATAGCGATTTTTTTGTTGCACTTCAGTGTTTCTGTTGTTCCGTTGTCTTCCTATTATAGTTGATTAGTTTTTCGGTTTTAGTTTGTAACCCGGATTTGTTTTCTCTACATCGCTTATGAATTTTGAACTGCGGTATAGTACTGTTGCTCTTTTTAATTGCATTGTGAGTGCAGCTGGTAGCAAGGGCTGTAACGCACAATTTCGGAAAAGATTGGATAGTCGACGAACGTTTCTTGATGCACTCTATAGTTAGATACAGCTGTGTTGTTTAATTACTAGGCAAATAAATGAAACATAATAACTATTGATAAATCACAACTATTTTAATCAGTTTACACTTTTAACAGTTACACTATCGACCCTGATTGCACACACGGCTCTCTGTGCGGTCATTCCAAATCCAAATCTGGTTGGGCAGTGGCATGTAGTGTGGTCATCTATTTTTACAGATTTTCCTGCCTGGATAATTGTGTTTCCTGCGTAGCAGTTTCTACCTGTAATCACAAGAATGAAGCTTGAGGAAAGACATTGCATTAACCTCAATGATACAGCCATCGAAGAAAACATAACATACACAAACAGGTTTACAGAGCACCTTGCACACAAGAAACGATACAGCTGTAAATAGAAGAGTGCGCCGAGGAACGCACTAAGGGATACACAAAAGCAACTGTTAGGTTTTATTTTGCAAAAAGCATGCATACCATGAAAAAGCAGTCTTTAACGTGATTTGAAAAGAATCAAATGAGAGAAATTAATAAAAAGAAGCGTAAACCGTACCCTAATGAGACTGAGACCTTATAACTTAACCGGTGGACATCTATATAGTATCATCGTCATGCTACTGTCGCATAAATGCCAACCCCTCATACTCATTCTATATATACGAAATATCTGACTTTACTCAAATTCAGCCTCAAAGTCATCAAATCAATATAATTATTTTCATAAAATGTACAAATTACTTTAAAAATGTAGTATACCACTTCTAAAAACTGTTGTGTACTTGAATTCAGCATTCAAATTGTTAATTGATTAAGATATTAACATTGTTAACATTGAAAAGGCATTTAAGTGTTTAGAAGAATTATCTTGTCTTTTGCATCAAAGGAAAGCTGGAACAAAAATTTCAATCTTTTTATATTTTTTAAACCGATTTCCCAGATTTTTTCTTGCACGAGTAACACAACGGTTTCCACATGTGACACATGAACTGCTCATCATTCAATAACAATGAGCTCGAGTTCAACCCGGTGTTTAATGGTGTTCATGTTGCCCCCACTCTATGTCGTGGTTTTTAGATTTGTCTTTCTTTTTGGCGTTTTTTTATTTTTGCCATTGCGTTGTTTTTTTTTATTTGTGAGTTTTGAATGTCGCCTTGATATCTCCAGTCTCCTTTATAATATTTATTTCGAATGTTTGAATTGTTTGTATACAAGCTTAGGGTTATACTGTAGAAAGATTATTTGTATACAAGCTTAAGGTTATACTGTAGAACGATTATTTGTATACAAACTTAGGGTTATACTGTAGAACGATTATTTGTGTACAAGCTTAGGGTTATAACGAAAGAACAAAATGATAATATGTACTAGATGTAATATAATGTTTGTAACTTACCATTTGGACAAACGGAACAACACTTTGTAGGATCACGAACAGCATCTACACACGATGGCATAGCACAGTCTTGTATTGCACATAATACTCTGCCTCCATTACAAAAACAATGCTCGCACGGGGTTGGCTTGAAAGATTCGCCTTCTTTGTATAATTTACCATCCTTACTACAACCAGACACTACGGATATAGACGGTAAAGGATCGACACAATAAACAAGTGGAAGAATAAAAACACTGATTAATAGAAAGTTCATCATGTTTCCGATAGATGTTCGTCTATGTATTCGTGGAGTACGTATAGTCTTATCAGTTAAACGTGATCCACAGTAAATATTTTATATTATCTATCACAGTTACATCAGATTTAGATATTTATTTTAAACTATAAATTGGCTGAAATGGCTAATTTTTAAGAGTCCATCGCGGGATAAAGTGCGATAAGTTTATAAGAAATTTGAAATAATTTCGCTAATGCTACAAACGCGGGTTTTGAAATACAGAAAAGTGTAAGAACAATGCTTAGACCTTAACTATTTATCCGCAACTACTTTACTTTACAGCCGTTCCCGTAAATACTGATGTCACAACAGAAAATGTCTGATACCACAAAAGAAAAGTGATTATCGTATGACCACGTTGTCGCAAATGATCGGATCAGGTATCGCAAATTTCCGAGGGATTTTTTAAATTACAGAAATCTATATATAGCGGAAAATGTCAATTATCTCCCTCCAAACCAGAACTGCATCGAACACGTGATTCACCAGGTAGAAAGGATACATTATCTTAATTGTAAAATGATTATTTTTCGTTGAATTTTTTAAATTATAAAAATGAGACATACAAATTACAAATAATAACTAATATCATTTACCCCAATCATGTATAGGATCTTTGCTATATAATATCATGATTCAAACAGCACTGTCAGATGCTATATGCACAAACATGCACCCAAAGTGTGAATTTATGTTTACCAAGTATAGTCTTCACTATAGAGTGCCATGATCGTAACAGCAATGCCAATATTAAACGTCAACCAAGTAGGAAGTTTTCACTTTTTTTTTTTTTTAAAGTTTCATGTTTCAAACTGTTTATACACGAAATATACTTCAGTGTATATATGCTATCACCTCTTTGTTCGCTAGAAGAAACTTTTGTTTACCAATACGATTACCATGGTGTAAAATGTCAGAAATTTAGACAGTGGTATATCATTTTATTTCTTTGACATACCCGCTTTCCGTATGTCAGCATTTTAATCATAACTATCTTTTGTTTTGCCTAATGTCAAATTGATGAAAAGAGTTTATTTTTCAATATTATAGTAAGTTAAGTTTGAGCGTTCCTGATGAAGGTAACTAAAGAAAAGAGATTTGGATGCTAAGTGTGTATTTTGTTTTAAAGCACTAGGTCGATACCGTTGCTGTTAGAATTTTAACCCATATAGTTTCATCAGCTCAGAAGTCAGCGCTTCGATTTTGAAATTATTTACATGAAATCGTTCATAAACTGTGCCAACTCCCTCGGGAAAAGTTACTTTGTTGATTGTTATTTTTAGATCTCATATAGCTTTTCAACTGTTTCGGTTCGTAAAAAAACCTTCGGATTTCTAACATTCGGCTTTGGGCATTCATTCAGAAAAGCGCCTCGGACGCATACAATTTGTAAAGTGTTGTTTTTATTTTTATAGTGACTAGTGGTATTTCAATCAGAATGTGCATTTGATAGAAGATATATGGTCATTCAATATACAAAAACCTTATAACTACTTGACGAAACAAATACAAACACGCTGTTATTGCTGTCCTCCATCTAAAATTCACAGTGATCAAAGCTTGTTTAAGACGATTTCTAGCATCAATTGGAGTTGAATTCTTTGCTAGATGTCGTGCTTTGTCAACACTATGATATAAATATAATCTTGTCTAAATACTATGATCATGATAATTGTATATACTCTATAACTTATTACAGCATTTTGAGCGTTTGAGAAAAAAATTATGAATAAATAAAATGACAAATAAAATACCAATAAACCTTTATATCATGAAACAGCAAAAGAGGTAGGACCAATATTAATTATGTATAGTCGTTTATATTCAAATTCAAGTATGTTTTGGGTACTTTCGATTTGATTTTGCTCAAACGTGATTTAAATTTTGGAGAAGCTGGTTCTATCTCTTTGATCTACGTTTGTGTAATACGGTTACATATATCATTGTTTTAGCTGTACTCTCGGTTTGTCGTCCTTCATACCGATATTATACAATTATTGACTTTTGATGAGGTTGATACAATGATTTATCAACCCCAGAGATGTGATATTCACCAAGGCCAACGGCCGAGGTGAATATCACATCTGGGGTTGATAAATCATTGTATCAACTGATATCAAAAGTCAACAATTGCTTTATTATATGACTCTTTAGTTCTCAGTGTCATTTTCATATTTTTAGATTGTGAAATATATCCTTGGTTAGATGGTATTTTGCCTAGACTGTTTTTATTTTATGCTTGTACGCTAGAATCTGTTGATCGGCGAGTATTTTTAGAATCCTTTTCTATCAAAATCTTCTTAATTTCCTCATTATTTAACGATGGAAAGCGTTTTTCAGTAGCTACTTCTGCTGCTACAGCCATACTTTGTTGCCGGAAACATGTAACTGTCGTCTGTTAGATCGAAACGATTTTATGTCGAGAGCGCTGATTGGTTGATATTTATTCGGTCGTCCAATTAAAAACCATTTTATTTATACATCCCTTAAATAGCTAACAAGAATTCCCTGTTTCTATATTTAGGTACACGGACGCTGTTCCAAATCTTATATTAACCTCTCGTGATTTTTGACGCGGTGAATATAATGTTTTATCAAAGAGGATTTCCTATGCTTTTAGCCAATGAGAAAACATAAAATTTATAGTCATATAATAAAAGAGTACAGTGCTTATCTAGACTAATTTTTAACGAACGTACTTTTAAGAACACTTTGCTTTTCCTCTGATCATGTTAAAAACAGAAAGGCTAGAATTTTTACAATAGATTCGAGACAATGATGGATATGTATTGCTATAATTAAAAAAAAAAAGCCGATGAGCGGCAACACGACCCTGACATTAAAATATGACCAAAATATAAAATATGCAACCAATTTAAAGAAAAACTGTCGTGATAATGACTGATTAAACGAATTTACGAAGACATATAAATAAGTTTTTATTTTTATTTCCCCACAATCTTGTGAATAGGAAGACTGTCAACTGTTTGATAACAGGTTGCCACCAAAACTGTCATGTCGAGAGATATTCTGTCTGGACACTGACATATTGTATGCTCATCCAGGTAAACCTTCCTACCAGCTGGTATGATTCTATCTCGTGCCAAACAATTACGTCCTGAAATAAAATATACACATCAGTAAACAACTTAATAGTTTATAGAATCCTTACGAGTTTGTTGATAAAACTGCTCATATGAAATATTTTTTCTGATATTTTTACAGAATCTTACTATATATTCAAAAATGTAGGTACCAACTTCAATCCCTAAATGTTACTGTATTGAACCGCGTTGTAGTACGTTATTTTAACCTATTACCAAGTGTGTACTTATAGGTTCTTCCAACACTTCCGAAGCACATGACATTATCCCCGGTTTTGCCGGGTTTCTTCTGGCTCAGTGTTTGGTTTTCTAGGTTGTGTTTTACAGAATGAAGTTTGTCTTATGGTTGTATAGTGTTGACTTTTGCAATGACGTTGTCAGTTTGTTGGACTTGTTGGAAAATTCTTGAAGGAAGAAAACAGTCCATGTAGGTTCGCTTTATACTCTATAATCAACGAGACAATGTCTTGTATACCTTCGGGTGCTACATGTATTCATATATCTTTCCTTCTTCCGTAATTAAAAAAAAACATGTACCATGTACTAAATTTTAATAATAATTTTGTAACTACCAAGGCACTTTTTAACCATATATACGTTGGAATACACTTACCGTTCGGACATACAGGACAGCACATGTTCGGGTCATTAATTGGATCAACACAAAGTGTCACCAAACACTCAGCTATGGTACAACTAACGTTTCCTTGGTTACAGCTACAGTGTTCACATGGTCTGGGTTGAAAATTGGATCCTTCTTGGTAATATTTTCCATCCTTATAACATCCGTCAGTTTGTGGTTTAGCATTCACAAATAGTCCAAGAATTATACAACAAGACGTTAGAATGAAGAAAAACTTCAACATTTTGTCTAAATGAAGTTCAATAGATATAGGTCACGATAGATAAGAATAACCAATAATTGTATAACACTTCTGTTGACTTACAAGAAGAAATTTATCCTATTCCTTTGAACAAATTGTCTGTCGTTCTTAAATAACACGTTTTTGTATGATGCATTTGAATAAAACAAACTGTTCGAAATGGACATAGTTTTTTTTGCTTATAATTAAGCGGATCTAAAAACATAAATGATAACAACACCGTTAATTAAATTTCATGCGACCTATGCGTTTATCCTGAATAATGAATGAAATCCGAACATTTAACAATGGTAAATTTAGTTATATGAATAAAATCATAGTTGGGTCAATATGACAGAAACACACCAACACGCACATCTTAACAGGTCAACATTCAGTTTTCCACAAAAAACATGTGACTATATTATACAGCAAACTCTAAATTGCCAAGAAATTAGAAGTGAACAAATTTACACAAATTGTAAAATATTTATTATCAATACCAAATACCCAAAATAGCAATAATTAAACAGAAATGTCGAAAGACAACCTCTGACGATATTCCTGACTTGGTACAAGCCAATTTTCATGTGACGGTGTTTAACTTAATTTAGATCTCAAACTTTCGCCTTTAACTTTATCTGTGCACTAAAAAACGGTTCACACAAAAGAATATACAATAAAATGTTCGGGAAAATGTTGTTTGTGCTGTATTTAGACCCTTCTACAACAAAATTTGTTTTACATGCACACGAATAAAAATTGCGGTTTTTATCCAACGCAATCATAGGTTTGAACGTAGTTTTCAATTTAGACTTGTTTATATTTTTTCGTTTGGGCTTGTATCATATTTTACTTCCGGTTTATATGAACCGTTCATCCTATATTGACTCTTAAAATTCATGAGTCTATCTTAAATTGAGGGTAAATTATATGGCCTTCAAATACCGTTTCGATCCCTAACATCACTGAAGAGACATTTATTGTCGAAATCTCGATCTGGTGTACAAAAAAATATTGACACCTTATGTTTGTGGCATAACATCTTGGCCACAAGTTTATTGTTTTCTGGTTTAGTATTAGATTTATAAAGATCCATTTTGTTACATCTTGTGATCAATTTTATTTGGCAATCGCCACTGGTAGTCAGCAGGGTTAAAGAACATCAGTTGTTCGACCTGTTAGTCAAACAGTAAAAAAAGTAAAATCACAAAAAAAAAAACGAACACCGAGGAAAATCCATAACGGAAAGTCCCTAATCAAATGGCAAAATCAAAAGCACAATCACATCAAACGAATTGCCAACAACTGTCATATTTCTGAATTGGTTCAGACATTTTCTTATGTGGAAAATGATGGATTAAACCTGGTTTTATAAAAATCCGTTTAATAGATTACCATATATACAGGATGATCACAGTTATGATATGAAATCATGCCGTCATATACTAGTAGAAATACAAGTTACTAAAGATCTGTCTAAACTAATCAGATTGGAAAAGTGTGAAGACACTACTTGTTTGACGGACAAGGGGATTCGAAGTCGGGATACAATAAATTCAAGTATAAACATTCAATTCAATATCTTAAAAAAAAGAAGATGACATTGTTGAACGTTATTCGTCCTTGATCCTTGATATTGAGAGGTCATGAATAAAACAATAAACACTAACAATTGTAACAAGTACTTGAAAAACATGTACCTTTAATATTTTTAATCAACTAAAAGGAAGAAATAAATATACCAAACAACAATGAAAACATTTTTGAGTACAAACAGTTTAAAAGTGTATGTAGATTATGTACACATACTATAATGATTTGGTTCCGCCAGTCGGTTGTCTTGTAAAAGTAGGTAAGAATTCCCGGTACCGTCCTGATTTATATTTACACTTCTCACTGGTAACATTACATTGTCTGGTGTCATTTCTAAATATTCTTTAACCTTGGTATTGTCAGCAATCATTGTAGTGTCAACAGTGGTGTCATTTATTGTCTTTTCAACTCTGTTGTCCACGTCTTGGTTTGTATAGTTTGAAACATTTCTTTCAATAAGCTCATAAGCACCTATTCTGTTGTCGCTATTTTCTTCGTTGTAATTATTTGACATCTTCAAGAAATATTTTCTTGTATGCCTTTTTGTAACACAAAGATGTATGACGGTTGCGATAAATATCACCAAAATAATTAGACTTATCGATGTCACATATGCCAAAATTGTACCAAGCATTATATCTGAAAACAAAAGTATTGAGTGAAATATGGTTACACCGTATAGTTTTTGCAAATATTGTAAGTCTTAGAAAAAAAAAGATTATTCCATTTTTTTTCCTAACTTCGTAGACAAGTAAGGAATAACAAATATTGATATCAACACGAGATAGTGTGATGTGGCAAGGTCGCCAATGAAACGACTATCAACAAAACGGACTAACTATTATAGGCCAGCGTACGTAACAATGAGTAAAACCGTATAGTAAGAAGCTATAAAAGGCTTTAATGGATTAAGTCTGATTTACTCAATTTTTAATATTTCATCACAATCTTGTACATTTGATGGATATGTTTTTAAAATTGCCCAGCTATGTCTCTAGAGACAGATTCGAATTCATAATCAATCAAAGATAATTTAGTTTTGAAAAACACGTCCTATGTATAAAACCTAAATAATATTATTACCTGCATCAATATGGGTTTCTGTTGATGTTGTTTCTGTGACAGTATTAAATGTGGTTTTGTCTGTCCCACCACCCATGCCATCTATTAAAACAATGGTAATATAATCATTATAAAATTAGTATAATTTTAATATTCTAAAGCATATGATATAACTCAAAGTTTTTGTTGGTGGATGTGTTGCTAATTCTTTAGTTCTATGTACAGTCTAATGACGATATATATACATCTTTTAGTCGAACTTATATGTTGGCCATAACGTTGTCAGTTTCTCTCGACTAATGTGTTTGGAATGTTCGAATTGTATCCCCTCTTTTTTTTACATTTCACTCTCTACCTAGGAGAAAACATCTGATTTCATTTTTTTATTGTAATGTTTTACTTTTAAACCATTTCAAATGCAGCAACATAACCGAGGTCATTTCTCCCATGAAGTGAATACGACACTCCATTTAAGAATTAGAGTAACACCTTTGAGCCAGAAACATTTTTGATTTTTCTTTTGTTTTATTGTTTCTGTCACGCCTCAGTTTCTAAGTATACAGAATAAAAAATTATGATAAAGGTCGATGATCATTCGTAACCATCGACAGTCATGCAATAATTCCAAAAGACCCGTTAAATTATCATCATAATATACCGAAGACTAAACAGTTTCTGAGAGAAAAATAGAACACGAACTAAAGTTGCAACTTGATGTCCCAAATTTGTCTGAAAATTACCATTTTCTTTAAGAAAAATGAACCCCGAACTAAAGTCTTCAAAGGTTGACAGAGTTGTTTTTATAATAATAAGGTCAGCAATAGAAAGTGAAGCATCAAATACTAAACCAAATGGAGAAATAACTCATGCAATATTTTTTTCTTCAAAACTAAGGCTCACATTCAAGATGGTAATTATCGCACAAAGCCGAAATACTAGCGGAATTATACTTATTTGTATCAGTAGACATGTATCTTTTATAGTATGGTGTTGACAATTTTTTTGAAGGTAAGAAATTTAGTATTTTAACAGTAATATATAACTGGTTTATTTATATCTTATGTCGATAACAGTTTTTTTTTTTGCATTTCAAATAAAACATATCAATAATTATGACATTCATTTATCATATACACTGAAATAGACTGACGTGAATTCAAGTTCAACGAAATTGTGTTCAATGCATATGCACATATATGTATATATGTTTCACATAAAACAATGAATTAGTATTTTCAATCAAAACAAATCAGAGTATGCATATACAAACCTACGATGTTCAAAAGTACTTCGGTAGTATTAACTTTTCCATCTATAGTTTTTATACACTTGTATACTCCTGCGTCTGCCCTTGAAACATTCTCTATCTGCAAATTGTATTCTCCTCTTTGTATGTTCCCCACTATCTTTAACTTGTCTTTGTGAGGTAAATTGATATTAACAATCCCTCGATCACCGTAAACTGTATTCTCCCGTATCCATTGACTTCGGTTCTCGGACGTTTGACATTGTAAGATAACTGTTTCTCCCATTCGTCCTATGATTTCTGTTAATGCATGCACTAGTAATAAGAAAAATGAAAAATTTCAAAAATGTGTGAAAAAAAGTAAAAGCACAAAAATACTGAACTCCGATGAATATTCAAGACTGAAAGTCCCAAATCAAATAGCAAAATCAAAAGCTCAAATACATCAAACGAATGGACAACAACTGTCATATTTCCAACTTTGTACAGGTATTTTCTTATGT
Organism: Mytilus galloprovincialis; assembly: GCF_965363235.1. Classification (NCBI taxonomy): domain Eukaryota; kingdom Metazoa; phylum Mollusca; class Bivalvia; order Mytilida; family Mytilidae; genus Mytilus; species Mytilus galloprovincialis. The sequence continues at coordinate 3,971,354 of NC_134841.1, forward strand.
AGAAAATGGTGGATTAAACCTGGTTTTAAAGCACTAAGCCTCTCACTTGTTTGACAGTCGCAAACTGAAATATACAACTCGTGTCATACACGACCAGAATATGCCGATTTGGCACCCACAAAAATAAGGTATTGGTCTTTAATATCAAAAGTTTAGATAAATGAGATTTTAATATCATAAGCATTCTGCGGAAGAGTTGACAATAGGAGTAAACTATCAATTGGGTAAAACCTTGACTCATATCTAAGAATACCAAACAATAAGCAAAAAGGCCGTTTTTGTCATATATAACAATTTCCGTATGTTTCTGATATTATAAATGACATTTCAAACCAAATTTCGCAGATATTTCCTTCCCTTTTTTTTTCTAACAAATAAACCACAATTCTGAAGGGGTTGATTCTTATTACATATCAATGTATTTAGCTTTAGGAGTTAGTGACCTAACCCATCAATGGGAGACTTTTTGCATTTCATTATCTATAATACGTTACTAAACAATATGAAAATAAAGATATGTAGTATGCTTGCCAATGAGACAATTATCCATCAAAGTTCAAATGAAGTGGACGTTAGCAATTATAAGCATTCGCACGGCCTTCAACAATTAGAAATACCTATTTAGTGTAGTTGTCTAAATAAAGCTCCGACATGAAAAATATGAATAATAAAATTGAGAATTAGCTCAATTGAGAAAGCATACGGCCTAGCTAGTTTATAACAAAATAATCAGTTCAGGAAAAAAAAAGAGAACAGATATGAAACAACCACATTAACCAAAGGCAACTACATTCTACTCACTAGGGACAGACACATAAAGAAGGTTGCCGGGTTAAACATGTTTGTGAGTGCTCAATCCTCCCCCAACCTTAGACAATAGTTTACAGCACAGTATAAGATATTAATCAGTTGAAAAGGACGTAATTCATCAGATCGGTGCAAAACATAAAAAAAAAAAATAAACAAATTCACAGATCGATAGATGCAGGGTTTATCTACATCCCTAACAACAACAATAAGACATAAAGAACATATATTAGATGACTCGCAGTTACCGCTAGTTCAAAGACAATACCTTATAATACAGAAAATAATGTATTTAGGACTAAAATATTAATCAGGAAACGCAACATCCGATGGATTTAGCATAAAGACGTCATTTGCCGTCAGAGAAAAATATCACCTTGTGCACTGCAAAAATAAAGGTATAGACAGAGTGAAGAGTCGCAGTGTATAAGTGTATACTAATTATATTTAATATGGTTTTATTCACTGATAACAAAATCAATACTTATACCATTAAAGACAATATTCAAAGATCTAATTCGAATTGGTAACCTTTTCGAATAAATGTATTCAAAGGATAGATAAGTTTACCCAGATAGTTTATAAATTTCCGGGCTCGTAAACAACATCAACGTAAAACTAAAAAAGTGCTATTATATTTGAAATTATTTTTTTTACATGTACAACTTGCAAACCTAATCTTTGTATCTATGGAAGAATTTGTAAAGGTTAAAAGTTTGGAAACGAAATCCCTGACTCAATAATTTACCAGCGATAACTTATGATAAATTACGCTCATTGAAATCCAAAACGTGACTACAGACTACAACAATGAAAAGTGAATAGTGCACATACTTCAGCCCTGTAGTGTAATTTTATCCTTAAGGACTTACGAGAAGTATTTATGTCATACCACCACCACAATGGTGAGTGTTTTGTCGGCCGATATAAACACAAAACGATTAACTTGCAAGTACTTTCATTTTTAATTCTACAGAGATGGGCGTTCTACTAATTACTGTTTTTTTTTTCATTTCTAAACTATTTTCGAAACGTAATTAAGAATCAAGTGACCTTTTTTCTCAGATTTCCCACGTTTACATCGCGTTCTTTAGACCTCTGAATATTTTTTTTAATATCTGCCTAATTCTTATTCTAAATTGCGATCACTTATACGGACTTTGGAAATAACTGCATAACTAATATGAAAGCTTTTTTGATTATTATATGATCTTCTAAACTTATTTTGTAGTTTACTAAAACGAAATAGTTTTAAACTTTAATGCTAAAAACAAATCGTCTTTTGTTATATTTTCCTACTGATCGTTTACTTTTCGTGAAAGAGACTGTTCAAAGAATTGCTGAAAAGTATGAATGGTTATCAAAATCGAAATAAATTTCTTTGTCGAATTTAATAAAGTAAATAAAAGAAGCAAAAGTGAACATTCATTTCAAATAAGCTTATCTATTATATTAAACTGACAGAATTTGAACTCTTTTTTTCGAAAAGTAAAAATATCACTAACTTGATGGCGTTCTGCATGGTGTTATTTGAATTTTATTAAATAATTTCAAACATTTTGACTCTCTCTCCCTCCTCTAAAAAAACCAAAAACAAAATAAAAAACAAAAAAATAATAATTCACCGATCTCCCAAAAAGTTTGTTCAAAATAAATTCAAGGAAGTATTTGATTTTAACGTGTAACTGGTATGATCAAATTTATAAATACTAGCCTTATATGCCATGTATACTACTTACCTGGAGAAGATAATGTCATAAACAACAATACAGTTAAATTAGCTAGTTTGTACATTTCCATAAAAATGAACAATATAACATTGTATGTACCAATTTTACTAAATATTCCTATAAATAATATAAAAATCGTGTCAAGGAAATATTTAATATTGCATCAAGTACATCACATTATTGTAGCAAATAGTGACACATATAAAAACAGAAACACTTGTGATGCTTTAAATAAATAAACATATATGGTCGGGTTGTTGTCTCTTTGACACATTCTCCATTGCCATTCTCAATTTTCTATAAAAGACAAATCCAGAAATCTAAACAAAGTTCAAGTATATTTAGAGTTCAGATAACAGTGTCTTCCTGGAATGTCTACGTTTAACAAATATCTATAGGTCCTTTTTTTGTAGGGCACACTTTTGTCGCCCCCTTAACAAAACAAATGTAAAACTTTTCTATATCTTTCACTCATTGCTCTGAGAAGAGAAAGTTCTTCTAATCTCTGACATCTAACCACTGGTCGCGGCTTCTCTGACATCCTCTGACCCTCGGCACCTAGAGAAAGCCTGACCTAGTTACGATGATGTGACTGTTTGTGGTGGGGGCAATTAATTTTTCTTAGAAACTTGCTCAGACGGTGACCCGTTGCTGAATCTGGCTCTTTAATTAGATTGAGCGGTAATGCCTATAGCTCATCTGGTTTTGAAGAGTCGTTGTTTAACTTTAAGTTTAGAGCTGGAGTTCCAATCTCTGCAAATGACTCGGACCCTTTGGCCAAAAATACCTTCAGTCTGTGGTTATTCCTTTCAGAACGGGACTTTGTTGACTTCTTATAAGGTGGTAATATCGAGCCTCTTATATTTGATCTATTCAAGGTACAAGGGCAATAACTACTAAAAAACACTTTCGTTTTGTTTTTTAAAAACTTTTTTTATTAATATCTTAGAAAAAAAATTCAATGTGATTTCTTTAAACCTTTGATATTATTTGCATTAAATTCTTCCAATAATTGTTTACATGAGAAGGCAGACATTGCAATTTTCCATATAATCAAATATTTCTAAGTGGCCTTAGTCTTTTAAATTTTGTTATCGCACTGATTTTTGAACTCGTCAAAGACATTGAGGATATCAACCTATGATATAGTTTGTTCTAGCAATACTTGTATACATGAGAACGTTGATAATGAAATCTTCCATAAAATGAATATTTACAAGGAGCCTTACGCTTTAAAAATAATTGATCGGACTAATTTTTGAACTCGTCTAAGACATTAGGGACATAAACCTACTATGTATAATATAAATTTCATTAAAAAAAACCTGCCAATATTAGTATAATATAATAATATAAGATCGCTTATAAGGCAAATGTCTTTATACGTAATATTTCCAAGAGACATATTTTTGTCCATCTGATGAGTAAAGCCTTTTTCAACTGATTTTTATAGTTCGTTCTTATGTTGTACTGTTATACCACTGTCCCAGGTTAGGGGGACGGTTGGAATCCCGCTAACATGTTTAACCCCGCCAAATTATTTATGTATGTTACATATTTGTTTTTCGTTCATTTTTTTATATATAAATAAGGCCGTTAGTTTTCTCGTTTGAATTGTTTTACATTGTCATATCGGGGCCTTTTATAGCTGAATATGCGGTATGGGCTTTGCTCATTGTTGAAGGCCGTACGGTTACCTATAGTTGTTAATGTCTGTGTCATTTTGGTCTCTTGTGGACAGTTGTCTCATTGGCAATCATGCCACATCTTCTTTTTTATAAATATTTTAGAAATTACTGATCGTCACAAATTTTCGAACTTGTTAAAGACTTTCTTAAAAAAAAACATAATTTAAGTTTCATATAATTGTGGCAAGAATTGAACATATGAGAGCACTAACAATGCAATTTACCACATATTGAATATTTCGAAGGGACATAACTGTTTTAAAGATAATTGATCAGCACTGATTTTCGAACTTGTCCAAAACATTGTTGATTTAAACCTATATTATAAGTTTTATGAAAATCTTGCAAGAATTGTACACGTGAGAGTGCTAACAAAACAGGACAAACGGACGCACAGACGGAATGACGGCGTTTCTTTAACCCCCCCCCCCCCCAAAAAAAAAAAAAAAAAAAACGCGTTGCAAGGGGACTTATTGGGAAAAAAATAAAACAATGTGGTGTTATTTTTGACAAATATCTAAATATTATAATAGGCAGATAGAAACTTATTACCTTAAAAAACATCATCAAATCAAGATCTACAAATGAGTTAATTAACCGTAATAGTCAGCAACTCCTTATCATTAAAAAGCGTTAGAGCTTAATAGAAATGTACTCTTTTGTAACGTAAGTGATATAGTTCCATCTTTTGTTAAATATGTGTGAACAAGATAAGTTTAGTTTCATTTTCAAAAGTAATGATACGGACATTAGTACTGTAAGTGTAGCTGGAATAAGCGATATGTATGATTTGAACATTCATTTAAAGCAAACATAATGTTGTTAAGAGCTTTTATAGTATTAAAACTGATTTTAATAGCTTAAATCAATAATATTGTATGAATAGCACCTCCACGCAATGTAAATATAAAATATGTATCTCTTATCATTGAGAAAATATGTTTTTTTTGTTTGTTTGTTTGTTTGTTTATTTGTATTTGTATTTTGTAAATGTCGGCTGGTATCATTTCTGTATAGGAATTTACACATATAAAATTATTTGATTTGATTTATAGTTATTGACCTTTAATGGCGATTTTTCAAGTTCTAAGTTTGAGTATTTTTGCATATTATCTTGAAAACTATACAGGATAGATAGACTCTTTCGAATTGCAAAATTATCTAAAACCAAGTTGAATCTTTCCAAATCGTTCGAAAAACTTTATGCCTCGAGAATGATTGCCCTAAAATGAGGATCTTGTTTACTCTATTGGACAAAAAACTAAAGATAGAAAGAAACTTTACAACGAGCAGTTAAAAATCTCGAATAAATTTTTAACGAATTCTACTTCAGTCTATGATGTTGGATTTTGTCCACTGTTGAAGATGCAAATATACCAAGGTGAGCAACACACGCAAGTTTCTTTAGAGCATGTAGTTATATTATAATTTGGTTGGTAACGCTCCTGGTGAACTATAAATCATCCATGGTACCATTAAAGCTCTGGTATTAATCTTGCATACTTCATACAATGTCAGTGAATTTCATTCCCAGTGGATAAAATCATGTAATTGTAATACAAAGTTGATTTTAAATGGTTTATTTTTTGTTGTTGATACCTTCAGTGGTTGTCGTTTGTGGATGTTGTTCATAAGCGTTTCTGGTTTCTTGTTTAAAAATAGATTAGACAGTTGGTTTTCCTGTTTGAATGATTTTACACTGGTCAGTTTACGGGCCCTTTATAGTTTGATGATCAGTGTAAGCCAAGGCTCCCTGTTGAAGGCCGTACTTTAACCGATAATGGTTTATTTTTAAAATTGTGACTTGGATGGAGAGTTGTCTCATTGGCACTCGTACCACATCTTTTTATATCTATTAGTGGCAATTGAACACATCTATTTCATAACTGGGCAACACAAAGCTGGTGGTCCAGTCAGCAATATTTCACGAGTAGCAGCTGATTTATCCATGGCCTTCATACTACCATATAATTTTCGCTCGGACCTCAAAGTCTTTTTAAAGTGTTTTTTTCTTTCTCAAGATATCACCATAATGGATAGATGTATAAAGACAAGGGCATCTGAAAATAAGACCAGCAGCAAACAAGGCAAGGAGCGTGGGTCTTCTCCCAACATCTTCTCAGCTAGGTTTTTAAATTAAAAGTAAACTATTAAAATCCACCTACTTTTACGGAAGAACTCTTAATGTTTAATCAGCATATTACATAGTAGCAACAAATGACGATTATATTGGTCAATAGATATCAAAGGTACCAGGATTATAATTTGCGCCAGACGCACGTTTCTTCTACATAAGACTCATCGGTGACGCTCATATCAAAATATTTATAAAGCCAAACAATTACAAAGTTGAAGAGTATTGAGTATCCAATATTCCAAAAAGTTGTGCCATACGGCTAAGTCTGTTGAAATTGGTTCAATGAAGGATTCAATATAAATTAAACTTAAAATTCCATTATATATTTGCTCATTTTTAAATCAATGGAATTTCAAATATTATGTAAATAATCTGTAATTTGCTAGAAATTCCCAATGTTTACAATGAAACAGGTTTTACTGCACGTCATCCCAAATGATATGCACTATACTCTCCATGGTTAAACCAATGAGGTTATCAAGTCAATTTCTTGTATTACTTCTATGCACATTTAAGAATTTGTTCCAAAAATTTAGTATTAAAGATTATTTAACATGCGTAAAAATGATGGGGACAGTACACAATTGGTGGACTTCGGCTGTTGTCCGCTCTTTGGTCGGGTTGTTGCGCTTTGACACATTCCCCATTTTCTTTCTCAATTTTAAGTCTTTAATTTATTTATTTCGTTACTTCAATGGAAATTTTTTAATATTGTGTAAAGCTACTTGAATGAATTTAGTAACTATGCACCGACTTTTTTTGTTAGATTTGAAAAATTTCCAGTACATAAAGTCCGAAAAAAACCAAACCGACTGGGAATTTTCTCTCTGGCGTGATCGTCATGTATTTTTGTAAACCAATCACAATAACAATATTTACATATAATAGTTTGATTGCTGCTATACACTGGGAATGTTATTTGAAATCATTAAAGTGCTTCAATATCAACATGATGGTTAAGACCGATTGGTTGCTTCCGTTGAGGTAGGGACAATTTTATAATTGCATTAACGCGAAACAAAATCTCATTCTGGAAACATGATATATTATATATAATAAATAAAAACCACGTTTGATTTGCAGATTTAAGTTGATACAATCAAATTATAAAACAAATTCATCCTATTTTATGTTGTAACATTTACAATACCGATGTTAAGTTTTATTTAAATGTTAACATTGCACTTCTGGAATTATTTTTTCCAATAGTCAAGTGAGCGTGTCACTGTCACGTGACTCTAATAAGGAAGTTAAATAATATCACAAGAGAATATTGTTTATCATAAATGAAAGTAAATTTTTATGTTATGTTTGCACCCTAAATTCGAAATTGCTTTTAGACGTAGCAACCTTACTCGAGATGAGTCACTTGTCTTGTTCCTGTAGTTGGTGGCCTAGCTAACATGCATGTTGTTGACATGAAAAGGAGCTAAAATTTCAACAAAGTACTTGATTACCGAATGCTAAGTAAGTTATTTTTATTAATATTTATACAAATTTGGCTACATTTAAGTTTTGGCTTGATCATCAGATCAACGTTTGTATAAGGTCTTAAACACCGCCGAAGAGACATTAATTATCGACCTGCTCAGCTAGTGCAGTAAAATAAGCACCGTTTATTTTATCAAATTTAAATATTACGCTTCTTTTTCTGTTTCACAGGTATCATGCTGTCTTTGAGATTTACAGTATTTTGCTGTGGTGGCAGATTTCAATCCAGAAGATCGGCTGTTGTAAGTGTTGTTGTATTTTCCACAGACGTTTTAGTATGATACGGATTTTGAAACAAAAATTGCTGTTAAAATATTAAATTTTCTATTTTTATACCATCTATCCATCATTACTGCGCATGTCTAACCTAGTTTTGAGTGAATTTACTTACTCTGATACACCCCCTCATTTGACTATTACGGTCACGGTTTTGTACTTTATGAGAGTTCAAAGGCAAATCTCCTCATTGATACAGAGTACATGAATTATTTCATTACGGACCATAGACGCTTGGGGAATGTAACCCCTATTTCTGACTCTGAATCTGTTTGTTTGTTTGTTAATTTTTATTAAATTAATTCTCTTTAATATTCCAACCTATGTTTATGTATTTATATAGAATGCCCCTCGATCTATTCTCATTTTCTACGTACATGTATAAGAATAAAGAATAAAGAATAAAATTGTTTATTATAGTGTCACATATTGATTGAAACAAGGCATTCACACAATATTCATATACACACAAACAACAATCAATATCCAGCCGAAAAATGACTTATGAGACACTGATAACCAAAATATATACAAAAATATACTAAAACTTGTAAATAATCTCATCAAAGTTAAATCAAATGGGACAAGTCACTTTACTTTACTTTATAAACTAATATCTTTTGGATAAGAGCAAGAAAATATCAAATGCGTGAAAAAAGGTTGAAATAAAAAAAAATTCTGAGTAAAAATTGAAATATTTAGAAAAAGGAGTTACACATGTTACATATGCGCCTGTTTTACGCAAGACGTGATAATTCTAACTTGCGTATAATATCAGTGTCACCCAAATGCAGATGGATTATAATTTTCCTGAGCGGTCTATTGCTATTTCTTTCCCTTTTTTAATTAAAAATGCTCCCTACTACCTCCGTCAAACTATTAAATTTTGATAGCAGCGGTTGTCGTTTGTTTATGTGTGACATATTTGTTTTTCGTTCATTTTTTTTTATATAAATAAGGCCGTTAGTTTTCTCGTTTTGAATTGTTTTACATCATATCGGGGCCTTTTATGGCTGACTATGCGGTATGGGCTTTGCTCAGTGTTGAAGGCCATACGGTGACCTATAGTTTTTAATGTCTGTGTCATTTTGCTCTCTTGTGGACAGTTGTCTCTTTGGCAATCATACCACATCTTCTTTTTTTTATATATATTAAATAAAAGGCCAGAATAAGGATACATTTCTTTCCATTGTAGATGCGTTATCCTGCAGGCTAGAAATTACTCCGAGTCCGTTATTTGGAGAAGATGTGAATATAACAGCATATGTATCAGAAGTCACTCATAATATTGGAATTCGTTGGTCTAGAAGGGACTTTAACACTGAACGTCACAATGAAGATCAAAATTTGATGTTCTATGGGTTACCTTTTAAGAGCGAGTTTAAACATAAATTCACAGAGCTGATAGGATCACATACCTTCACTCTCACCATACACAATCTGACACATACAGATGTAAATAAGACGTACAAATTGTCGTATGGAATTGATGCTTGTGAAGTGAATCTTACTTTTGTTCATGTACCTATGAAAAATGGTAAATTAAATTGCTAACTTAAATAGGTTTATCAGATAGATGTCCACACTATTCAAAAGATAAACACATTGTATCAAATATCATTGTATGGAAACATTAAAAGGGTATGAATATATTCATATTACATTTCATGTTTATATACTAGGAAAATGGTTAAACTAGTAATATTAGTATAGTAATTATTTTAGTTCAGTAAACATGAATAAACAGTTTTAATTGATCAGTTAGTAAGGATGTTGATTTTTTATAACGTATATACAACAATTTATGACAAGTATATACTATTTACTTTCCAGACCAGTCTGCTGAAAGGAGTAGACCATTCAAAGTTACAATGATTGCTGGTATCATAGCAACTACTGGAACAGTTTTATGCTCAGTTTTGGTATTGCTTGTAATCGTGAAAATCTGTAAAAGAAAAAGGCACGAAAGAAGTAGACGAAAGAGCAAGATAGATGGTAATTGAACATATTCCTACCAATTGCATTTTACTGAGTTTATATTTATGTTTGACAGTTATTTGAAATTCATAATCAACAAACACATTTTAAAATAACACTGAAAATTTGTAGTGCCTCTATTGATATTGATCTTGGGTGTCCAAACTGAAGAATGCAGACCCATTACGTTATATAGAGAACGTAAATCTTGGTAAATCGTATATTTTATTTTACATACATGTAACTTGCTCAGTAAATATCGTTGTTATAGAATGATTAAAAAAAGACGTTGCACAGTGGCTATAAATAGTAGTTATTTTTATTTTTTGTGTTATCATTCATGATAATTTCAATTTTTTTTTTTTATTATTTTCTTTCTCAAGATCCACTCACTGAAGATGTAGCTGTACATGAACCAATGGTAACAGAAACGTAGCATCGACTAATTTGATCGCCTTGGCCAGTTTGTAAGAAGACCACAAAGTGTTCAAGTAAAATCCTAGACACATGCACAGGATGATTTCTGGGACATACATGTGCTTCCAACGTTATATTGAACCTTTGTATATGTAAATAATCACATTAAGTAGACTTTACTGTGCCTAATATATAACTTTGGTATTTCACTGATTTCGTTATGCTATTGAGCTATACAAAACTATAATATTATAAGACTATTTTAATGTTCGTACGTCTACTTTCGTACTGCTTCATGAATAATTGACTTTTAAATGGACGAGATAAAATCAAAATTTGGGGTATGATTTATGCTGGACCTATAATTGTTGACTTTTCATACATTGTAACATTGATGGAGAGTTGTCGTATTGGTCCTCATACTACATCTTCTTGTTTATAATGAAATGCTGGGCATACATTTTTATATATTTGATTTTTTGAATGCATTTTAAAGGCATTTTGTTATTGATCTATTATTTATTTATTTGACCAATCAATCAATCAATCAACTTAATCAATCAATCAATTGTCTCCTTTTTTGTAATATAGCAAGTTATTTTCACATTAATGACATAAAAAATACAAATAAAAAATGTAGGTTATGAAAGGTTTTAGTATCTTTGAATAGTTCAGGGAATATTAGTTTCATTTTCAATTAAAAATTCCAAACATTTTTGAGGAACTAATTATATCTGAATTTTATTGTTTTTTATATGTTTTTATTTGTCTGAAAATACCAGACTTTGTAATTTGGTATTATACTGGAATTCAAGCGATATTTTAATGAACAAAATTTCCAATTTTTTTATAATAATTAGGAAATAATTAGAAAATAAGGAATATGTTTTTAGGTTTTGAATTTGGATTTATTGTAAAATTTCAAAACATGTAGCATTTAATTATACATTATTTACATAATCATAAGAAATTGATATGTTAATGTAATTGAGTTTAGCTGAACAAACGTTTTTTTCTTGAAGGTTTATATAATGTTATATATTAATATTTATTTTGAGTGTTTTTAAATGAACTAGTCAGATTTTATAATTATTACTGTCAGCTGGTTTTCGACAGCCCTCATCTCAAGCAGATTCAGCATAGACGTTGAAAATATATGCTAGATTTATATTCTTATCAGTATTATGCCCCCTCCCCTCAAGTAGCGGTGGCGGCATTACATTTTATCCCTTGTCAGTTCGTACGTCCCGAAACTGTTCTGGTAATAGAGTTTTTCTCAACCAAATGTAATAAAACTTATGCACAATGTTTGTATCACAAAACTAAAATCAGACCAAATACAAATATGGGTAGCATAGCATTTACCGTCCTTTAGTTATAACCCTTTATACATTATATGTATACAGAGTTATCATCTGTGTCCCATGTTAACATTCCGCATTTATTTGCTATTGTTGGCTGTGTTTTATTTCTTTAACGTGAATTCAATTTATCCCGAAATACATATACACACATGCTTATTATATTTCATCTTTTGATAGTTGAGTTTATGATTATGTCCGTTTTATTTAGGTAATAAATCTCAGGTATCTTGTTTCCTGGAACCAACTTAATTCCCGCTTTAAGAATATTGTAAATGTGAAAATTTTGTTGCGATATCAAATCCAATACTTTACATAAACATATTGTAATTAATAAACGCTCAAGGGTCCTCAAGACATTGCTTAAGAGATCTGTGTTATTAACTAGCAAGATGTGGGTTCGTATAAATCAATAAAATATACCAAATAAAGTATGTTTATATTAGATCATCTTCAACCATATGCATTTTAAAAGGATATGGCATCTTTGATAGTGATTTAAAAAATGTAATCTTTTATTGATGATCTCGATTAAATTGTATTATTTTATCAGCATTTAATGGACAAATTGTCTAGTTAATGAACACAAAAATAAGCATGTGTCTTCAGTTGCTAAAATTTGCGCTTTACTGGTAAAATGGCTTTTTAAAAATTCATTCTTATTATCTTGATAACTTTTTAATTTGCTGTTAATTTGTTTATTTTTCGTTTTTTTTTATATATATTTAACTATACGGTTTTTATCCTTTTTACAAATTTTAACTTATATAACTATTAAAATCATGCAGGTAAGCAAAAGGTCAGTTTCCTCGTCAGAGTTTACCTAGTATTACAGATAGATATGATATGTTTTATCTAACAATATGTTAGTTGGAGTCTATTTTTGACGATATCTGTTATTCTTTCAAGGTATTGTTCATTTAAGAGAACGACAAATTCGTGTGAATTTGAATAGCTTGTATTCAGCAAAATAAATTTGTTTCTCTTTTGTCAGTTTTGACTAATAAATGATAGTGTTATCTTACGTGTATATACATTTATAAAATGTAATCCAATTTTTTCCATTTCAAATTGACTGAGACAAATATACGTTCTTACATGTATCTTCTATAAACATAGAGTTGCGAGTAAAATCATTTGTTTGGTAACGTATGTTTTACTATGCATTACTGTAAGTTGTAATGAGAAGCAGACGGCAGACGAACGAACGGACGGACGAACAGACGGACGAACGGGTGCACAGAACAAACAAACATTATGCCTCTCTACTATCGTAGGTGGGGCACAAAAATTGAAATACCTAGCGATTGTTGTCAGCCAATCAAGGCACGATTTCTTCTGTAGCACACATGTTAGTCATATAAATATTTATAATGAAAACAGTATTGTCATTTCATCGTAAGCTCCATATGTTATATTTGTATTAACTCTTTATTGTCCGTCTTATGGATAACCGTTTACTCCACTACAATGTTCCAAACAGTCGCATGCAAACTTTTGCCACACACATCTGGAATCACCTACAGGTTCACATATTGAAAACAACAATGATACACATGTGAATAATGAAATGTTCATTTGGTACCTATTTACACCACTGGGTCAATGCCACTGTTGGTGGACGTTTCGTCCCCGAGGGTATCATAAGCTTAGTAGTCAGCACTTAGGTGTTGACATACATATCAATTATATGGTCATTTTTATAAACTTCCTGTTACAAAACTTTGAATTTTTCGAAAAACTAAGGATTTTCTTATCCCAGGAATAGATTACCTTAGCCGTATTTGGCTTAACTTTTTTGAATTTTGGGACCTCAATGCTTTTCAATTTTTTACAGGTTTGGCTTTTCGACTTTTTGATCTGAGCGTCACTGATGAGTCTTATGTATACGAAACGCGCGTCTGGCGTATTAAATTATAATCCTGATACCTTTCATAACTATCATTTTGCAGATGTATCCTTATACAATATACCTCCGATTAAGCAGTAAATCATTGCGGCAAGTAGATTTCGTATTATTTTATTTTTATTTTGCATACAACAGAGGTATACAAAACAATTTTGTCAGCAGTGACTAGCTATGAAACTAATAAAATAAATTAATCAACCATAGCTGCAAAAACATACAACACATCTGTGCCATACATTAGTTTTAGAATATAATGAACTATTAAAATACCAGTAGATAGGTATTGTAAAGAAGGATGACAACCGGGATGAAACGCGGGAAATTTGAATAACCATTTGGAAAGAGACAGCATGTTGATAATAAGATCAATTTTGCCATGCAACAAGACATAATTTCCGTGTGATAAAAGATATTTGAGTAAGATACACATGTATGTAAGACCACATTCAAACAAACAAATTTACATATTGGTATTTTAATAGACCTTTAAAATGATGTGCATTACGCCATGTTTATTTTTGTAATTACATTTGTCATGTTTAAATCTGATTTTTGTGTGTGTCTGAAATATGTATAAAAGAAGAAAACAATACCTGGATGACCAATGTCATGGCCTGCTGGTGTTTGTCCAGGTTGCCAAGTACAATTAGGATCCCCGAGTTCTTCACCATTTGACTTTCCATCTTTATCAGAATCCATTTTGCAAAGCGCTTCATTCCATACATGTCCATTCGCTCTAAACCCCTACGGTAAAATACGTTTATGATGTAGGATCCTGCCTATTTCTTCAATAAAAGCTGTTCTTAAACACTTTTATGTAGCGCCTCATATTTTACGGACACTTATTTGGTGGAACTTTATATCATCGGGTCGAAGCTTTTATGATTATTTTGATTAGATCACATGATAATAAGTTACTTGTAAAGTGGAAAATTTGATTTTACTTTACAGAAGAATCTCAAATTGACAATTCATTTCTGGAAGGTTAAAACTAACCAAAAGTAATCAAAATCGTAACACAATATTTGACACTTTATGGTCATTGATTGACTGTACATTTAGTAAAGTGTCTGAATTAAATATATTTTCTTACAGTACAGTTTAAAATGCCTGTACCAAGTTAGAAATATGACAGTTCTTGTCTATTCGTTTTTGATGCGTTTTGTTATTTGATTTTGCCATGTGATTATGGACTTTCCGAATTGATTTTCCTCTAAGTTCAGTATTTTTGTGATTTTACTTTTTACTCATTGTTACATACGCTGGCATATAATAGTTAGTCCGTGTGTTGATAGTCGTTTCATTGGCGACCATACCACATCACACTACCACGTGTTGATATCAATATGTTTTTTTCCTTACTTGTCTACGAGGTTAGGTAAAAAAAACTGGAATACATTTTGTTTTCTAAGACTTACGATATTTGCAAAAATTACACGGCGTAACCATATTTCACTGTAATGCTTCTCAATACTTTTGTTTTCAGATATAACGCTTGGTACAATTTTGGCATATGTGACATCGATAAGTGTAATTATTTTGGTGATATTCATCGCAACAGTCATACATCTTTGTGTTACAAAAAGGCATACAAGAAAATATTTCTTGAAGATGTCAAACATACAACGAAGAAAATAGCGACAACAGAATAGGTTTATTATTTTTGTGATTTTGATTTTTATTGCTTAGCAAATTGTAAATCAGTACAGCTATAAAGTTGGAGAGGGAGATATAACACCAAAGACAAGCACAGGTCCACAAATATGACACAAGAAACCAAGTAATTACACCTAAGGGTGAACTAATGATCATCAGTTTCTGCGTTTTATTGAAATTCTTTTGTGTAATGCCTGTCAAAATGTAAAATGCAAAATGTTTCACAAATGATATTGGATATGTTTCTTACGTCCAAACTACAATCTCCTTCCCTTTCATGAATGTGACCTACCGAAGAAGACTATTTACCGGATTTGTTATCACATAAGCAACACGACGGGTGCCAAATGTGGAGCAGGATCTGCTTACCCTTCCGGAGCACCTGAGATTACCCCTAGTTTTTGGTAGGGTTCGTGTTAACATGTTGTTTATTCTTTAGTTTTCTATGGTATGTCATGTGTACTATTGTTAGTCTGTTTGTCTTTATCCATGGCGTAGTCAGTTTTTTTTTCGATTTATGAGTTTGATTGTCCCTTTGGTATCCTTCGTCCCTCTTTTATAATTCATCGATACCTGATTATAACAGAAGTATAACCTTTTCAAAAGTTATAATTTTAAATCGTTTAAAATAAAATCCGGGTTACACATTAAAAACGAGTGTAACGTCAACTATAAGAGAAAACAATGGAATAACAGAAACAGAGATCATGAAATTCAATAAAAGCAAACGCAAATATACATAAAAATTAAATATACTATAATTTTTTATATTAACTGCCATATTCCTGACTTGGTACAGTACATTTAAAAAAAAAATATTGGCTTGAACTTAGTTTTGTGGGTAGCTTAACCTCTGGCTTATATGGCAGTGTTAAAAATCTCGTTAAAACGACAACGTTACGCGACAGGGTTCAAATAAGCAAAAGAACACTTAGCACAGAGAACGCAAACATAAATATTGAGCACAGTTCTGTGTTTATAGCTTGCAATATATATTTGTACACAAACCATAAAATTAAAATACAGGAATAAAAATGACGTTAAAGCATTACAATAACTAAAAAGAATAAGGGTTGAATTCGATGCATTGAACAAATGAGCAGTTTTAACTATAGTTTTTCATATGACCAACATGATCGTTTTTTTATCACCAAGTAGTGTTTTTGGGGTACTTTTATACGTGTTTTTATCTTTTTACCGAAAAAGAGTAGAGATGTATGTAATGCTTGTTTAGTTGTGAATGGTTATCACTTTTATAATTAATAATTTTAAGCTTTAAAATGTCTAGTACTTATAGATTCAACAAATTGTTTCATGACGAAAGTATTGTATGATTTGAAGAAGACACTTACATCACTTCTTTTAGGAATACAAGAACACATTCATAAGGTATTGTAAATGATAATTACATTGCCAAAGATATTTTTTAACTGTGTGTGTTGAAATGGATTGAGATGTCCTACTGCATTCCAATATTGCGATGTTCCACACGAGTTGGGTACGGAGTGACCGTTTGGTATCCTGTCTCGATATGTGCTGTGGGCAGATATTACACCGGCAATAGTGAGGATAATTATTATGTCATTCATCATCCTATTCACGTCTTATGTTCTAAGCAAAATATGATGATCTATTTTAATATAAAAAAATCAATAAATTATCAAAACTTACAGATGATACCAAAGCCAGACAATAGATACTTGTGAATTAGGATATTATCTTTGAAAAACGAATGTTTCATTTTTATCAGTTTAAAAACTATCAACTTCAAAGTAAAGGCATATCAGTACAAATGTAAAATTTTGGAATTGTGGTCCACCAGACATTCTACGACTCAGCGGTCAAAATATATGATTCACAAATGTATTTGATGGACTATACTGCTTTTTAATATTGTATTTGCTATTTACAATCTCATCAAACATACAAGGCATAAAAGTCGGTTTGCAAGACTCCAATTTTGTCTACGAAAGAATCATCAGTAGTTAATAAAATTTTGGATGGCCCAAATCAAATTTGAGGGAACAGAGCATTGAAAATAAAATAAAAAAAAAAAAAAACAACTATTACTGAATTACACGATATCAAATTGTATTTCAAAGCATTATATATATACTTCTAATACGTTTCGACTCGTCAGTGGTACTCAAAATCAAATATGCCTCCTTTAAGTACTGTCAGTTTTGTAATCAGTGCAAAATGCTTCTTTTCTAGGTGCCTGCTATGCCTTAATGTCTAGTTAGCTATTATGTTAAAAATTATGTCATATGTCACCTTTGGTGGATTCATAATATTTTGATTTTTTAATTCAAAATTCTCCGAAAGTGGGCTTATCATAACTTCTTAGAAATGAGCATTAACTCCCAAAAAAGATATCTGTCTACGAAATGCAGTTTACGAACCTGTCAAGATGTGCAAAATATCAATTAGGGTACAATTCTGCTCATATGAATTATGTCAGTAATAAAGTCTAAAAAGCCTTTGGATATTTCTTGATACCTGTTCATTGTCTTGTGGAGGCTTTAAAGTAGTTTTTTTCAAGTAAAGATCTCAACTTCTGGAAAACAAATGAACAATCAGTAAAAGTTATCGGTGCTTAACTTGCAGCTGGCTGATAGTCGTGGGAATGTAACATGTAACAAGTATTATACTACTTATGTGTATATACTAAATTAAATACTAAGTAATATAGAAACGTACTTCTAAGATAAAACTATAAATAAAGAATATGAAAGTAATGGTCCTTGAAAATAACCTTGTAGATATTAAATTGTGCTGACGACTGTTTTTAAAACTAATCTTTACAGAGTTTTTTTTACCATTTTAGATTTAAAGTAAATTTAAACTAAATATGAAACCACACAAGTTTACACAAATTTACCTATTTCTAATACGGAATAGTAGTTTTATTAGGGTATTTCCGTTTTGAATTTTCCTCGGAGTTCAGTATTTTTTGTGATTTTCCTTTTTTTTTTTATATCTTTCTTGAGATTAGCGAAGTTGGAAAATGATTTCTTTTTGCTAACAGAATTGCAACTATTAAGTTAGTATTTTTATCCATTTTAAAATGTATAGTGTAAATACAAAGCTCCTGTTTTGTTTACTAATTTTCAATTTTGCTCTATATTTACTCTACTATTAGTATTAAAATTTTAACTAGAACATAAAATTTTTAATAACGCATTTTTTAAAAAAGACAAATTGTTAAATGCAGTGACCCTCCAAATATGGTGGACTTCTTGAAGAAGAAGAAGAAGAAGAAGAAGAAGAAGAAGAAGAAGAAGAAGAAGAAGAAGAAGAAGAAGAAGAAGAAGAAGCCCTTTAAATAGGGTGGACTTTCTGAAGAAGGAGAAAAAAAAAAGA
This sequence comes from Mytilus galloprovincialis, assembly GCF_965363235.1. Classification (NCBI taxonomy): domain Eukaryota; kingdom Metazoa; phylum Mollusca; class Bivalvia; order Mytilida; family Mytilidae; genus Mytilus; species Mytilus galloprovincialis. Next base: position 3,990,166 of record NC_134841.1, read on the forward strand.
AAAACCCTGTTTTGCCATGTTCAATGGAATAACAGACGGTTTAGGGAAAAGCTTACAAAAAACTTAAAACAAAAATAAGTTCATATTGTATTTCACTCTACAGTATAGGTACTGCAAAGTACTTAAACGAAAGTAAAAAAACATTATAGTGTCCGAAACAAGGGGTATATGCATTCATTGAAAACAAACCCGAACTATTGTTCCTCTTGATAAAATTGTCGTGTGCTTACACGTATCTTTTGATAAATTTGTCGTGTGCTTACAGGTATCTTTTAATAAAACTGTCGTGTGCTTACACGTATCTTTAAATAAAATTGTCGTGTGCTTACACGTATCTTTTGATAAAATTGTCGTGTGCTTACACGTATCTTTTGATAAATTTGTCGTGTGCTTACACGTATCTTTTGATAAATTTGTCGTGTGCTTACAGGTATCTTTTAATAAAATTGTCGTGTGCTTACAGGTATCTTTTAATAAAATTGTCGTGTGCTTACAGGTATCTTTTAATAAATTTGTCGTGTGCTTACACGTATCTTTTTATAAATTTGTCTCGTGCTTACATTTACCGATTTACATTTATGACAATTTTAGTCAGAGATCACTTTAACATGTTTCAAATGTGCACAAATTAAAATGGTGCTTAAAATGGCATCACCTTCAAAACATACTTGATAGAGTCTCTATCAATAACACTAAAATTCTGTCATTCCGTACCCAAAATGTAGTTTAATAACAAAATTAAATATTTGAAGAATTCATTCACTTGGAACTTTATTTTGAAATTACATGATAGTAATATGGACATATACTAACGTTGTTGCAATAAAGAAAAGCTTGTTGGTTCCATGTACTTGTTCACATTTTGTTGAAATCAATGCTTTACTGTTTTGTCTGTTTATTATGACAAAAAAAAAAAACAGCATGATACGGAACTTAGTATAAAACTAGACATGTGCATTTGTATTAGTATGTTGTTACAGTATGACAATTTACTCGAATACCTATCAATCTCTCTACAATAATATGTTCTGTTAAGCATATGATTCGAAATAAATGATGAAAAAATCTTTTTTACCTTACGTAAAAAGTGCAAATTCCGAAATGAGATAGTTAAACGAAAGCACAAGGATTATAAACCTTGTCCTAAAACTTAACATATGATTGTAATAAGTTAAGATAACATCTTATCTCATAATTGATGCGCCCTTACATATACCAGTATGTTTAGATTTCAAAGACAATTCACACGAAATGCAGATCATGTAAGCGTTGTCCTTTTTATTTTAGAAATTGAGATTTTTTTTCATCTCTTTTTTACATAAAGCCTGTTTTATTTTTGCATTATGTAGTATTCAGAATACATTCTATATGAAATTGCTGTTTTATTTAAATAAATATTAAACTTGATATAAGATTGATTTACTTAAATTTTATATGGAAAGTCTACCTTACCATATGCTGTTTGAACATCTTAATCTATGTTAAAAATATATATGGTTTTGTATTATCTGGGCCTAAAAAGTACATGAAGTTTCTCGCTGCATTGAAGACCTGTTGTCTGTTCTATGGTCGGGTTGTTGTCTCTTTGACATATTCCCCATTTCCATTCTCAATTTTATAAGAACATGTTATCAATTTTACATTGGTGCAGTACATGCTGAAATAATTAGTGTCAATATATATCATTAAATAAATTTAACACATTTCAATTGATAGAAAAATATAAAAAACATAACATGGTGAAACAAATTTATATAACCGTTTGGTTTTTGTAACATAAAGGCCCAATTTTTTTGCTTTCACCCAATGTCAACAAATAATGTACTTATGTAATCATGTCTCTACCAAGACATGAAATCATAATCTTTCAGTCAGTTTAATTGAAGTCTGGAGCTGGCATGTCAGTTAACTGCTAGTAGTCTGTTGTTATTTATGTATTATTGTCATTTTGTTTATTTTCTTTGGTTACATCTTCTGACATCAGACTCGGACTTCTCTTGAACTGAATTTTAATGTGCGTATTGTTATGCGTTTACTTTTCTACATTGGTTAGAGGTATAGGGGGAGGGTTGAGATCTCACAAACATGTTTAACCCCGCCGCATTTTTGCGCCTGTCCCAAGTCAGGAGCCTCTGACCTTTGTTAGTCTTGTATTATTTTAATTTTAGTTTCTTGTGTACAATTTGGAAATTAGTATGGCGTTCATTATCACTGAACTAGTATATATTTGTTTAGGGGCCAGCTGAAGGACGCCTCCGGTTGCGGGAATTTCTCGCTACATTGAAGACCTGTTGGTGACCTTCTGCTGTTGTTTTTTATTTGGTCGGGTTGTTGTCTCTTTGACACATTCCCCATTTCCATTCTCAATTTTATTTTTATACATTCTTTAATCCTTATTGTATCTAAATAATAGTAAGAGATTTTTTCCCTAAGTCTAATTTTTCATAAAACTAATACAAAAGAGGTACGAAATATACCAGAGGGACAGTCAAACTCATAAATCGAAAATAAACTGACACCACCATGGCTAAAACTGAAAAAGACAAACGGAAATGACACAACATATACAACTACAGAATAAGCAACACGAACCCCACCAAAAACTGGGGGTGATCTCAGACATTAGGGTTATCATGAAATAGTGATTTACAAATGAAAAACGGCATTCGGCGAATCAAATATACAACTTGATTTATAAAAATAATTGTCGAGGTATGTTTGCACAATATATATAATTTTATTACAATTTGGTAAACATACCTTTTTTTCGTTATTTTTACTTTACTTTCACTTCCAGATTTATTTGATAATTTTCTTGATATTGACATAGATTAAAGATTAAAAAAAAAATGTAGCGATCTCTGTTGTATTAATGTCTACTTCCAATTTCTCGGATCAGTCGATTGGTGCTTTCATGTCTCAATTAATACGTCAGTTCGTTTGCATGTTTACATATATTTTTTTTTATCCACGATCAGTTCTAGCATGAATTTTGAGAGAGATCTACCTTTTCTATGTTTTACAATCAGAAGCACGAGAATGATACACTGGGTCTGTGTTTCAACTCAGAGGACACATGTTTATCTTACAATAGGAGACAACTCAACTGTGTTTAACATTTAGCAATTTTGTCATATTCTCTCTTGTAACTGTTTGAGAGGTTAAACTTGACGGGTGATGCATGAATTTCAGTGATGCTTATCCTGTAGATACACCGGTAACTTTCATTGAAGGTGTATTTGATACCTCATATATTGATTTTTAAAATCTTGATAGGCATTTACAAAGATCTTAAGGATATTATTGCAACGTAAGATCACAAACAAAGACCTCCATGAAACAACAGAATTCTTCAGAAAGGACGCCACAGAGCATCTAGGAGAACAGTTCAAGCTGAATCAGCTGGGGCAAAGTAGAGAAGAAAGAAAGGACACCACAGAACATCTAGGAGAACAGTTCAAGCTGAATCAGCTGGGGCAAAGTAGCGAAGAAAGAAAGGACGACACAGAACATCTAGGAGAACAGTTCAAGCTGAATCAGCTGGGGAAAAGTAGAGAAGAAAGGACGCCACAGAACATCTAGGAGAACAGTTTAAACTGAATCAGCTGGGGCAAAGTAGCGAAGAAAGAAAGGACGCCACAGAAAATCTAGGAGAACAGTTCAAGCTGAATCAGCTGGGGCAAAGTAGAGAAGAAAGAAAGGACGCCACAGAACATCTAGGAGAACAGTTTAAACTGAATCAGCTGGGGCAAAGTAGAGAAGAAAGAAAGGACGCCATAGAACATCTAGGAGAACAGTTCAAGCTGAATCAGCTGGGGCAAAGTAGAAAAGAAAGCACAGATATCAGTGTTAAGATCTAGTCCTTGTATCATGTGCCGCTGGGCATAACAAATACTAGTTAGGTAGGTATTTACTTGTTGATTTACGAAATTTAAACATCAGTTAACTATATAAAAAAAGAAGATGTGGTATGATTCCCAAGTGGACGGCCCAACCCTTCCCTAACTTGGAACATATGGCTACTTTCGCCACTTTTTGTAACAAATCTATTTTTCTTTTATTGTGTTTTGTTTGACTGATGTTTATTGTTTCCTAAGGAAATTAGAAAAATAAATTTTTCATGTTTGTTGAATTGTCACCCTTTGTACGTGTCACTAGTGTAAACGTTCACATGTTAATAAAGATCAGCTTTTTACCGATTTATTTGTCATAATGCTATGTATATGGTAACTCAAAGTCGCTACAAATTTTCTCTTATAATTTTATGTTGCATGAACTATTGTTTCTAATAGTTTAGTTTGCATTACTGTAATATCGGATTTCTCCCCTAGAATGGATATGTGTCATCATTGGTAAGTTCATAAGTAAGTATGATTGTCTTTCTAGCTATTGTTTTTGTTTTAACCAAATTATTTCAAAATGGCTTATCTGTAGTGCTCTCCTCCATAGCCGTTTGTTATCTTTATTCATTTCGAATTATGGTATTGTCCTCAAATATTGGGACTATCACTTCGTAGCAACTACGTATTTTCTTGCAGTTAAAAGGCTTTTCATGTTTTGTAGAATGAATAAATATGTTATCTTTTTGGTTTACTAAAAAAGCGTCACCTTCACTCCAGTTATCGAATTGGAGTCTGAATCATTTACTTGTGTCATATTTCTGATTTTGAACAGACATATTCAAAGAATATTGTGGGTGCAATCTGGTTTCATAGCTTACTAATACTCCAACGTTTATGGCATTAAGAGTTTCCCTGTTCTCGAGTGCAGAATACATGAAAAAACACACATTTTTAATATATTTGCCTTTAATAAGTTATTATGGTACAACCAACCTATCGTGTGAAGACAATATTTAGAATTGAGATCGCGTTCGTACATTATGTTTTACTTTCCTCATGATAATGCTATAATTTCCATCAATTCTCTTAAAAAAAATCATGGCCCCGACGAACTGATAGACCAGGTGGTGTGAGATTCAGGAGAGGTTCGGTTTGGTTTAGGGGAGGGTGGTAAAACACATGCCACAATATTGTATCTATCAAATGAAGTGATAAAAAAGGTCTGTTCATGACACATTGTTAATTTCCGTATAACAACCACCGTCCTGATTTATTTTAAAACACGAACAGCATATATGACTGACAATAACCTACGACAATCACTGTATAACAGGCTTCTTACTTTCTTATCTAAGGCATAGATTACCTTAGCGATATTTGGCACATCTTTCTGGAATCTTGGATCCTCAATGCTCTTCAACTTTTTACTTGTTTGGCTTTATAAATATTTGATATGAGCGTCACTGATGAGTCTTATGTAGACGAAACGCGCGCCTGGCGTACACAATTACAATTCTGGTACATTTGATAAGTATTTCAACAGACACATTCATAATATGTCAGCGTGTATCATGATTAAGAGCACCTTCTCCTTCCCTGTTCTATGACAATGATAAATATTACCGTCAAACACAAGAGAAACTATTAAAACATGTTTTTCTCAATCGATATATGAATTTCGAATAACGGTATAATACTGTTCCTTTATTTAGAGTTGAGAAATGAATTAGAACATTAGCATACTATGTCAATAATAAGTCAATATTTTCTTTTCTTTCATTCCAACTTCACAGTGATACATTATTGGATTATCTTTTCTTACAGACAAAGAAGTTCCATATGTAAAATGGCTTAGAGTTCCAATAAAGTTTACAATCTCCATACAGGTGAGTGGATAGACAGCGCTCATAATTACTGTTTGGTTCTCCAGGTCCCCAATCGGTAAAATCAAATTCGGTGGAGCTATTGTTTCAGATAAAACGTCCCTCGACTTTAAAATTATTTGCACCAATCAAAATCTCTATATCCTCTGAAGTAAATAGGTTTTAATAAATATGGTTAATTATTGTGGAGAAAATTACATTAACTTCATGTAATCACGAGATCATAAGACCTGGTGTGTTAACATGATTACCAAAAACAGAAATGAAAATATACTTACAAACACGACATCAGCAGTATCCTTTCATGGAGGCGATACCCTGTGCGAGGGCAGCTTCGATGAGCCGAAACGGTTTATTTCTTCAAATCGGTCGATATCAAATATATGTGATTTAATGCTACGTTACTATGAACAATAAACCCTTTAAACAAGCGATAAAGCGGTCACAGTTTTGAGAGGCGAAAATTGTTTGTTCAGAACGTCTATTGTCGATTCCAAATTGTATTATTGTGCCGACAGTATCAGTAAAATATAGATTTTATTTTATTTTCAGTCTATGTTTTGAAAAGTAATTTATTTTTGCTTAATCATGATCATTTAATATCAATCAAATTACTTACCGCCTTTTACTGTAGTTTTTGGAAAGAGACTCATTAAGAAATCGTTTTCTCCAGCTGTTGTAATTTCTGCCAAATACGAATTTAGGTTGTCTTGACAGAATACCTTTAAAATAAAATCACTTTTAGAGGGCCTTTTTTATTTTTATTTTAAATTAGAGGCTCTTTTGGTGGACATTTGTTTAAACTGTCAATGTCTGTGTATCAATGAATCATTTCAAGTACCTAAGACAATGACCCCTGTATTACTTCTAACACGTGCACATACATGACTGTATTTATAGTTCCAGTTTCACAGGAATACTTTGAAGGTACACTATTTATTTTTTTATTTACACCCTTAATTTCTACTGATCAGCAGGTTCTTTTCGCCATATATATTCATTTGAAAATGTAGAAAAACAATGTACATATGTTCCGAATTAATCCTAAGAAACTATGCATAGATAGATGATCGTATCGGTATTTAACTAAAAATTCAATAAGGGTAATTAAATAGAATCTAAAAAACTGGATGAACAGAAAGAGATAATGACACACTTTGGTAAACAATGGAGACATAACTCTATAATAATTAAGACAGACTATAGCAAATACATACTTTAGCATCATCCCAAGTGTTTTCTGTGTACTGGATTGAATAACACGAATCTTCAAATTATTGCCATCCATGTTTCCAATGGTCCTTCCCTAAATAAACTTAATGCAATGAAGTAAAGATATTGATACAATAAGAGAAATACAAATAACCACTCGTATATAATTTATCACGACTTTTTTCTTTACGTTTTTTTTATATCATCGTCTGGTATATCTGGAGATTTAGTTATGTCATTACAAAGTATAGTCCTTACAATTGGTTTATTGCCTTTTTTTAAACCTCATACGTGCAATCAATTATAATATTTTAAGTCACTTAAGAGATTAATGACACAGAGTAATGGATGTATAAAATACTACAACACATGTAGGAAAAACGATTCAATTTGTATTTTTATTTATATTAATGTTTGAAAACTTCCTGTATGTTATAAGTATAACAAAATATTATAAATTTTATAAGAAGCTGTTTTTTTTTGTGGAACTAACACTACATACAAGACATTTGAAATGAATGCATAGTAAAAAAGTCAATTAAATAACACACTACAATAAGGTATATCACACAATTCCCATTTCGTATCTGGATCAGTTGTATAACACCATGGACCATACTCCTCATTGTCTGGATCAGCTGTATAACACCATGGACCATACTCCTCATTGTCTGGATTTCGGAAGTAGTTTTCCTGGTAGGCTATTTTTATCGAGTAACGATGCTGGTTTGGAACTAATGACGACTATGCTTGACATTTTTGTCCCAATATTGTTTTGCTGATTGTTCCAGTATAATTCATTCCCTGCTGATCCATTCGACAATCTTGGTCTAAAATAACCATTTTAAAATTGTATTGGATACATACTCTTGACTTTCGTCATGTTTAACAATGTTTGTCCTCATGAAAATCGAACTACTGCTAGTCTGAGGCCAATGTGATTTCTCACCTTATTTCCGAAGATAAATTAGTTAAAGGGCACTAGCTGTCAAATTCATGGTCACCGATATGACTCAAATTCTCATATTTGATTTATAACAATGTAAAACATTTATCCAAACTATCAAAAGTCTAAAATAAACAGTTTACAGAGCATGGGGTAAGATAATATATAGGTTCGTTTCGTGTGTATTTTAGTCCAGACGCCATCTAATTAACTATCGATTTGACCTCAGATGATCATATAAGCGATGTAAACATAAATAAAGATATGAATAGATTAAACCAACACGTGCAATTGGATTTTTATAGGTCTATTTGATTTTATTTTATAGATTAAAAATAGATGTTTCTCATTGCTTTTAACCGTATACATAAGAATGATTTTATGTGCATCGAATTAGTAATCAAATGCTTTACCGTAGTTTCACTTTCATTGTTGACATTATTTTTCTTTAAATAACCAGTACACGTACAATGCATGCGTTGGCAATCTCTAGCTGGGGGTTAAATTGAAGTTCACATGAATACGGATTTAAAGAGTTCGACTCATTCACTTGCAAGTGAAAACCTATATTATCAATGTTTCTCAGCGTAATTTGACAAAATTGAACCTTTTTGGCTGCAAAAAGCGAATTGTTATTTCACTATTTCACTTTCATTATTGATTGAACAAAAAAAATCAAACTTTAGATTTTTTATATATCTCGTAGCTAGTGCCCCTTTAACACATTTTTTTTCTCTTAATAAACGAGATTATAAATATTTTTTTCATTGAATGATTTCATTGTTTTAAGAATTTTATTTATTTGATATGGTATGTTGTAATATTAAGCTTTTTTCATCTCACAATTCATGTTGTCTCTAGAATGCAAAATGGAATCGGGTCAGGTTTGAGATAGACAACAACACGACACAGAGCAAGCAAACAAACAACAAAAAAAAAAAAACAAAAAAAAAAAAAAAAACAAAAACAAACAGTTAAAGTCCTAAATAAATAATATTTTTTTTTTCTATTTAGAAATATAAAAATATTACATATATCTATAAAATTCAATCAATTGTAATTTACATCTTATAGAATTGCAAAATCATATTAAATATCAACCCTTGCCATACACTAAATATATCTATATACTTATACAACATCTCTGTATTTTGATATTTGATACTAATTATAAGATATTGTCATGGACTATCATAAGAGTTACACGAAGACTAATACCAATAATATTATAAACATATCTATCAAATCACATTTGAAAGTCCTACCTGGTTTTGATGAGATCTCAAAGCCATCTAGAAAAAAAAAGACAAAATAAAAAATAGGTTATGTCTGTTAAATACAGATATTGAAATGTATTAAAACAATCTATTTGGTATGACAAAATCGGTAAATTTGCTATTTTACCTGACTATTTCATACTAATGAAAGATCTACAAGAAGAAAAAAAAAATGTCGACCATGTTTTTTTTTTATCTGCACTGCTATAACATGTCAATACATTTTGTAAATATATTCTCTAAATTATAGTTAAGTAAATATAAACTTAATATTTAGTTAGCGGCATGTAAAGTTCGTTATGGTGCTATTTGGATACATTTATCGGTTTTCAAGAATTAAATTGGTTATGCGTTATCCCTGAAATGGCTTCCATTTTCAGTAAAAGTTGGATGGATATTAATGATGATTTTGATTAAGTAGAATCCCGACTGAATGTTATTATTGTTTAGTGTACTGGTGTTAGTCTTTTGGTCTTTTTTGTTATGGTATTAGTTTATTTTCAAAAACCTTTTTGCAAGTATAAATTTACTACAAATTTCTCATACATTGTTGAATGATACCAGCAAGCAAAGTATTGACTATTTGTGTCAGTTGACATACTTTCACATATTGGGGTTTGTAAACAACATGGTATTTGCATGTCATTGAACAAGAACGATTGTAGTATTTTATAAATGATTTGTGCAAAACTGTTTGGAGAGTAAAAGACATTACCAAGATAATGAACTACTAAACTAACAAAGTATAAGTATGGAACATACCACAAAAAGGAACAGTGTAATATTCCCATCTGGTATCAGGGTCAGTTGTATAACACCAAGGTCCGAATGGTGGATTATCTGGATTTCGACAATAGTTATGATCATCTGCTAACTTTTCTGTTAAATGATGCGAATGTGGATACGAATCTGACCAATCTTGACAGATTCGGCCAGTGTCTGTTGTACTCATATTTCTAGTATAATCGATACCCAGCTGATTCTGTATACATTCTATTGCTTTATAGGTCATACATGTAATCATTATTCACAACTTCTTATATCATATATAAATGTTTTAAATGTTTAGTTGGACAATTGGTTATTGTAAGTGTTTAAATATGCTCTAAGAATAATGAAATATCAGAAGCATCGGCAACACTTATCTACAAGCTTTTAAAATAGTCCATGAATACATATAAATTACGGATGTAAAGCGTTATGCCCGCGTCACACTGTCCCGATTTTTACGCCGATGGCAACACGATTATGGAAATTTTCAAAATCGGGACTGATCGTATCCAGATCGGGCTATTCGTAGTGCCATCTTTAACCATCGTAGAACCATATGCCACTTTTTCTAGCCTTCGGGGACAACTTCGGGAAGGGTTCTAAATTTTTTAACATGTTAAAAAATCCCCGAAGGTGCGTCCGATGTTTAGGGTTCGTATTGAGTTCGTATCACCATCCTCACCATCGCAATGTCACCGGGAATGCATCTTTGAACATCGTATTGCATTCGTGTTTCCATCGTTTCCATAGGGCAGTTTTGACATTACGATGTCTACACGAATGAATCACGAAGCTAACCGAAGGTCTTACGATGGCAAGACGACTTCGTGAAGACCTCGTAATCCCGTCGTGATGCCATCGAATAAAAGTACGAAGGTGACAAGATGGAACTACGACGGCAATAAATCCAGCTAAATGTAAGTTAATTTTCGCGCTTAAATACATTTAAAGTGCCATGCACGATATGCACTGGTCAGTCTAATACGACAGTTAAGAAAGACGTTCACAAAACATGGACCTCATATCATATGATTCTATGAGAACAAGAAAGGCGACAGCGTTGTTTCTATTTATTCAAATGGAACAAGAAGAGCAGGTATTACAGGCTCAGGATTTACTTTTACAAATGAAATATTATTTTTTGTCAATTTTTCATATCAAATAACATAATAAAAATCATAAACGCGCCTCGTATACCAACACTGCAGGTACACGTATATAGGGAAACCAACTTTTTCTTCATTATTCTGATTTTTTATGTATCGTCTGAGTTGTTGTTACACGAATGTTTACTCCATAAACATTTTGTTTTCTATATGTCATATTTTGCCGCATTTTTTGCTTTCCCCACATCCTTCCTTTAGTCTATATTATTATGATATTCTCCTGGAAAGAGCTCTTTTTGGATAAAAGGGATCAACGAACCCATTACCTTACCTTTAAGATAGATCAGTAAACATGGCATAATTATGAGTGATTATTCAGACTAATGCACACATTTTACAGTTCAAACAAGGCAATGCCGAGCGTGGCATCCCCTCGTATGTAACATATTGGGGACAAATATGGACACTACATAATGATACATGATACATAAACTATTTTTTTTAGGAATCAACCAAATTATTCAGTAACTGGAAATACCCACGGTCTTCCGTCTTATGATTAAATCAAAAATTAAATGTACAATATAATGTATATTCAATATTGATCAAACAATTTAAAACGCGTGATGCCTTCGGCATATAATTTAAATGCATCGTAAGCTGTACACGACGTCTTTTAGACATCGTATTGCCATCGCGCCATCATCGTAATCCATCGTGTTGCCTTCGTGATCCATCTTGTAGGCTTCGGCTGAGATATGAAGCTTAAATATCGTCTTCGGTTAACCTTCGTATGTCCATCTTTTGCTATCGTATATACTTTCGGCACCCTCGTATAGACTTCGTTATTCATCGTACTTGCTTCGGTCACTTTTGGGTATTTTAACGAGATCGGGACCAACTTCGTACGAACTTTTTTTCAATTTTCGCATTCGGGTGTCCATCGTATATAAAAATCGGGACAGTGTGACGCGGGCATTAAAAAAGTAATAAAAGAATTGATACGTTCGTTAAATTTTAAGATTCCCTTAATTTCCCTTGATTCAATTGTATTTTTTCAAACCGTACTCAAAGGTAAAAAATTGTATTGAATATATCTAGACTATTTTTCATTTAGCACCAACTGTTTCAAAGTAACTTTCTTTGGCGCAAGCAGGTATTTGCTCCAAGCACACAGTTGTCGTTCTTTGGTGTTCGGAATAAAGTGTCAACAGTGTAAAACTTGCAATTGTTTTTTTTTATACTCTTTCCCAATTTACAACGAGAAACATTGTGTTGGAGTTAAAGACAGGCACGATTAAATTGAATTTTTTTCATGTCACAATTAATTTTTTAGGGGTTCATTAAGGGATGAAAATAAACTTCTGTGACAAATTAAATAGCTATGAATTTATTCATTTTTAATAAGTTGCAGTATAAAATTAATATTAGGTCAATGTCAAAAATCTAAATGACGTTTTGTGTTCACCTAATAATCGTATAACCGAAGAAAGCTACAAGTCAAACTTATATAAGGGTATATATACTTGATAGGTTATACTGAAAATTTTACCACTTTACATCGATAACTGTTTCAAAAAATAAGCAATAAGACAAATTAATAAGTTATCTATCCGATGCGATTTCCTTTTATTCATGGCATTATATGTCACACATGTGACGTATCTGCTCCAAATAGTAAGCAGATCCTGCTCAAAAATTGGCACTCGTCGTGTTTCTTATGTTTATCCGAACTCGGTTTTAAGTCTAATGGGTCAAAATTGGAACACATTCGTTGTCATCAATAAATCAGACTAATTAATAAGTTCCGGAACTATCCGATGCGATTTCCTTTAAGTCATGTCATTATATGTCACATGTTACTTAGCTGCTTCGAATATTAAGCAGATCCTGCTCCAAAATTGGCACTCGTCGTGTTGCTCATGTTTGTCCGAACTCGGTTTTAAGTCTGATGGGTCAATTTGGTAAACATTCATCGTCATTAATAAATCAGATATTCAATACCAGTAAACCAATTCGTGATGGCATCCGTTGTCATTAGGGGATGAGATGAATGTCACCACTTTAAACTGGTTAAAAAGCTTTTTTATAGACAGGTTATAATTTTATATTAACTAAAGTAGTGCCTTTTTTCATAGATTACGATATATTTCCAATATACTGTTTTGTTATTTTCCTAAAATACAAATCTGATTTGAGCGATCCAGATGAAAGTAGATCCAGTAAAGGAATTCGGACGCATGACATTGATCGTGTTGTTTTCATTTTTTCTAGGTAAAGAAAACCGGTTTAGTAATTATTAATTCAAGTAATTCTAGAAGTAGTAAATTATTATTCATTATTGTGCAAACATATTCAGACAACAGTCAACAACACAGAGAGAGAAAGCAACAAACAAAAATCAAAATGAAAATGTATATATGCAACATACCAAAAAAAAGAATAGTGCAATATCCGAAATCCAAATATGATGTAAAACACCACGGTCCCTGTAAGTCACCATCAGGATTTCTACAATAGTTATGTTGATCTGTTCGACTTTCATAACCATATATTTTGGACCAATCTTTTCATTTAAGTCCAGTGCGTGTTGTATTCACAGTTCCAGTATAATCTAGGCCCTCCATATTGTGCATGCATTCATTTGCTTAATTGGAAAACAAAATTAAGTCAATATGCATATCATTTCCTTTAAAATTGTGACAATTTAAGTTTACAAAAGAGTACCCATTTAGACATGTAATAACAGAATTTCCTTTAATTAGTTACCAGACGCCTCTAATATTTAGTCGCGATTTTCCAACTGCTTTACGAACATCTAAGGATTATCACAATGCATGTTCAGTAAATAAACTTTAATTACGGCTCCGTTATAGGTTGCACTTTGTAAATACAGCTGTTTCTCAAACCACGCCCCTTTTGGGGAGATTTAGAATATTCATAGAAAATTAATTTTGTTCCCAGTTATGCTCTCTGTGTTCCATCTCATAGAGACATAACTTGGGAATGTTACCAATAAATATACATGTGCATATTGTTTACATTGAAATCTGTTGAAACCCTTCTTTTGAGGTAGGGGTAGTTAAGAAAATTAGTGTTAGTTTAAACTCTGAAAAGTTCAGGGCACATAAACGTTGAAAACATGCCGCACAGCCCTATATTTTGACCTCGAAAAAAATTGTAACGCATATGAACTTTCAATTCTAGGATAAGATTTTTCAAAACTTCATAGTAAAAGTGGTACAGTTTTAGCCGTAAAAGGAGTTCCTATGGGAAATTGCATTGTCAATATTTACAGAAATGCAACCTATAAGGAAGACAATGTACAGCGTAAGAACATAATTAAGAAGGTGTTTTATCCTAAACAATAGAGAAGGACTTGTCATTATACATGTTAAAATGAATAGAAAAAAGCTATTATTGAAATTGCTTAAATATGAACTACTGAAGGTAGTGTCCCAAGTAAACAACCACCACGAACGAGTCGTCAATCAATCAACATAGACTTATAATATTTTGCTGAGTAAATGACATTTGTACCAGGAAGTTGTCACAAACTATTATCATGGAGATCTCATTGACCTCTCTGAATTAAATTATACCTTCTAAACTCAATGGCAAAATCCCACAATACCAGATACTACAGAAGACATAACTAGTCGAACACGTCATCTTGTTCTACAAAAGACAATGGTATCATTTGTAAATTATTACGTTTATTTGTGGTAATATCCATTTGACGTGGCTCGGTACCTATTGTGTTATTGTGCAATAATTTGATTTTAGTTGTAACTTGTCTTCTGGTTGGCTGACGTTGTTTAAATTATCAGCCCATAGACATAGTTAAGTCATGTGACCGTGACGTCATCAACGTTTGTTCATGGTTTTCTCCGAATTAAATTTGAATTTAGAATTAGTTTATAAGAAAAAACTGTAATATTTTATCTGTCTTTTCGAAATAACATAAAAAATGTTGTTCACACTTTAAATAACCCACTACGGGGGTTATTTAGTGTGCACCACATTTTTTATGTTATTGCTTCATAGACAGAAAAAAAATATTACAGTCATTTCTTAAATGGCAAACTTTGTATTATTGTTTTTCGTTTTTTCTCTTGTGCTTTGTCTTTATGCCTTTTTTGTTTTTCTTTGTTGACATAGTTGTTTGTTTTATAGTGATTAAGATTATAATACAATGATTACTGCTGTACCCCTATTTGACATTTTTACCTGTTATGTATGTTGGTTTTGTTCATTGTTAATAAAAGGGAATTCATGCGACTGTCATACTAGTGAGAGGTTTATCTAGCTATAAAACCAAATTTAACCAGACAATACCTGTATCAAGTCAAGAATATTACAGCTGTTATTCATTCGTTTAATGTGTTTGAACTTTTGATTTTTTTATTTTCTTCAGGACTCTCCGTTTAGATGTTAATGTCTGTGTCATTTTGGTATCTTGTGGACAGTTGTCTCATTGGCAATCATACCACATCTTTTTTTTTTATATTCAAACAACACACAGAAAGTTAAAGAATGTTTACTAACTTAAAAATGGAAACTACATCAGTCACAGTCATATTATCTATATTTTTATGAAGGACCTTTGTTTTTCTTAGATCTCTGTGAAACACAAAAGATTTTCAAGCCTCGGTCACACCTTACTGACGCGAAAAAGCACGAACAGACGCCTTACGGATGAAAAAAAAGTTGTCCGTTGACAAAATTGTTATCCGTTGGGAGGCCGTTGGTGTACTGACCAAATAAAACGGACGCGCAACGATATGCAATGTACGAGAAACGGAAACATACCGGACAGAACGGATGTCCAACGTATATCCAACGGACGAGTACCGAGTAACACGGACATCTAACGGAAGTGTACCAGATACAACGGATGGAAAAGCTATACGGAAAAATTAAAGGCGACAATATTAATACATGTAAATCGCATAAATATTGAAAATGTTTCTGTGAAACTGGTTTTGGTTTGTTCTTCAAAATGCCGCCAAAGGGCAGTGTCTGGCCTAAATAAGAGCTGTTTGATTGTAAAGACGTGCCCTTACTCTAAGATCGATTACGAATAATAAGAATTCCTGAACCTCAAGAAATCTGAAATACCAATTATTGGCATTCCTGACGCGAAATTTTCAATTGGCATTTATCCGTTTCAGATCCGTTCATCATCCGTTTTATCCGTTATACGTCCGATAGGAGTCCGTTTTACATTCGTTCAACGTCCGCTTTATCCGTTAATCGTCCGGTAGAAGTCCTTTGGTGAATTTGTCTGCCAGACCTCCAATAGATGTATAACGGATAAGTAACTGATATAAAACAGAAACGAAACAGACGACTACCGGACAAAACGGACGCCTACTGGAAGTTGAACGGACACCTTATCTGTTGGACGTCCGTTCAAAGTTTTGAACATGCTCAAAATTTTCCACCGGACAGAACGGACGTGGACGGATAAAACAGACGCTAAACGGACATAAAACGGATATGGACAGACGTCTAACGGATAAGAACGGACGTCTTACGGACATGAACGGATTGCAAAAAAATAATCCGTTAAGCATCCGTACGAGCTATCCATTAAGGTGTGACGGATGCTTCATTGAACAAGTTACAATAAGTATTTCATTTAAGTGTTCCAACTGTAATTCTTTGTCTTTTTATTAAAACAATCACGTCCTAGCTAGAGTAAATTAATATAATATAAATTATCTGGTAAGCCATGTCTTCGCTTTTGTGAAAGTTGCATCCATTACACAAAAGTGATATTATTTTTATGTTAGGAGGGCGATTCAAGTTTAGCCTATTTTATTGACATTAAATGTTGATCTTACGAAATATACCTTGTTAAGTTTAGACGAGCTGACATTTGTTTTTGTTTGATGTTATTTTCATTCGAATAGGGTAAAAATAAAATGAATGTGTGAATTAATTTGGTAGGGATTTCGGTATATGGATCTTTATTTTTGACGTAGATAGAATTTACAATTGAAATTATTTGTTATAATCAACCTGAGTATCTGCAGATAGTTAAGAATAGCGAGAAAATACAATACTAGCTGAAAGAGAAATGCCACAAACATATCCGACTACTACTAGAGTAGCAACAGTTTCACTTACACTAATCATACATGTTCATAAAAAGGGGGGCAAAATCACCAATATCCGGATTATCCAAACTGTTGTTAATGATTATAAGTTATAATTGATATTATATGATGCTGAATTGTGTAAACAAAATTACAACGTACAAATTTAAACATCTATTTTACACTAGACATAAAGAAAAAACAACATTTGAACTGAAAAATCACGAAAACAAGCACTACAAATGACGCACCCAAACTTGTATTCTTCATTTCAAAACTTGAAAAGTATGAAGTCCAATATTCTGAAACAAACAACAGCATATTAAATTTAAACTAATAAAAAATAACATAAACATGTAAACATATCTCACTTGCTATATATGCCAACTGTGGTGTGGTTTCGTATCCGTCTGGTTTCACAAATTGATATGGGTTCGAATTCGTTGTCAGTGTGCAAATGTAAGCAAATAAAAAAATAGTTCTTGCGCTTTAAAAAAAAATTGACCATAACGATTTCCTCTGAGAACTTGGTGGTCACTTCAAATCTACATACACAAAGGGGTTTTGTATATTCTAACTATTTGCTAAATTAGCAAATTATATTTAGTTTAACCTTCAAGTATAATTCTTTTGAACGTGGCATGGTGTTTGTCTCAAAGGTCAATATCATTTTCCAAAAATAAGTTTTATCATGATCATCATTATCAATTTCAAATTCATTATTTAAATTCAATTATCTGCTTAATAATACTATCGAATAGTAAAAACAGGTTAACTCAAATATACTCAAGAAAACTCAATAATAATTAATTCTCTACATCACTTTTTGTAAAAATTCTAAGAAAAATGTTCTTGCTGACTATTAAGACCACCCTTTTCATTATATACTGTGAATTCATTTATTTTCGTGGGTGCCAATTTTCGTGGATTGAGGAAAACTGACACTTTCGTAGATATTTAATTTCGTGTTTTTGCCAAATTCTGCATACAAGCTAATGGTAAATTCACAATTTATTGAACATTAATTTCGTGGTTAACCTGTACCCACGAAATCCACGAAAATTGGTATCCAACGAATATTAATGAATCCACAGTTGCTCATATATATAAATAAAGGCAACAGTAGTATACCGCTGTTCAAAAATTGTAAATCTATGGACAAAAAACAAAATCGGGGAAAACAAACTAAAACTGAGGGAAACGCATTAAATATAGGAGGAGAACAACGACACAACATTCAAATGTAACACACATAGCAACGGACTAAGCATAAGACAAAATCCGATGAGAATAACCAATATAACATCAAAACCAAATACACGAATTTGGGATAGAAAAGTACCGTGACACATCTTATAGTAATGTGAATTCACACTCAAATATAGGAGAAAACAAACGACAGAACGGAAACACAACGTAAAAATGTTACACATACAGAAACGAACTATGATATAGCTAATTCTATAGATTTTTCAGATTTCAGTTTGAATTTGAGCGTCTTTAGTGACTAAATCAGTTCAAATCCTTCACATGATCGGCCTTTACAGGATCTAACCTTTATTTACTGAAGTTCATTTCCATTCTCTCCGGATAGATTTTGTACGGCAAAGCAGTCGTTACTATTAAGAAGCCAATATAAATTGACCCATTTGTTTACTTATTTGCAATATAAATCAATATATCAATTCATATTTGTTGATGTACCTGTTACTGCACGGATGACACAAAGTATATAAGCTAAGTGTAAGATAGGTTGATCTCAATAAACAGCAAAATGGTTTACTATCTTAATGAAAATACTGTAGGTTGTATGTTGATTATAATATGGGTGTGTCTATTTTCTGTGTTGGTCTTCAATGTATTATGTATTCGGGTTTTGTTTTCTGTAATTAGTTAAGACGTCAGTTTTATCATGTAAATCTTTTATATTAATTTGCTAAGATTTACTGTTTGTAATAACATAAATTGTTCTATATAATAAGGATGCTCTTATCACAAGCAGAAAACCCTAGCCGTATTTGGCACAACCTTTTTCAACTTTTGATCCTCAGAGCTGCACAACTTTGTCCCCTGTTTTTGACTTTCGAACTTTTATATCTGGGCGTCACTGGTAAGTCTTGTTTGGACGAGGCGCGTTTTTGACGTAATGAAATTTAAACCTGATGCCTTTTGTTATCTATTATTCATGTTTTTCTTTGCCTAATACGTTCTCCTATTTATTTGTATTGTAGTCCTGTAGTATTATGTTGTCATTTTAATGTTATATTTAACAATGCCATCAAAGTGCAAGGTTTGGCATGCCACAAAACAAGGTTCAACCCACCATTTTTTTCTTTAAAAAATTCCTGTACCAAGTCAGGAAAATGGCCATTGTTATATCATAGTTCGTTTCTGTATGTGTAACATTTTTACGCTGTGTTTCCTTTGTGTCGTTTGTTTTCTCCTATATTTGAGTGTGAATTCACATTACTATAAGACGTGTCACGGTACTTTTCTATCCCAAATTCATATATTTGTATGTTATATTGGTTATTCATGTCGGATTTTGTCTAATACTTAGTCCGTTGCTGTGTGTGTTACATTTTAATGTTGTGTCGTTGTTCTCCTCTAATATTTAATGCGTTTCCCTCAGTTTTAGTTTGTTACCCCGATTTTGTTTTTTGTCCATAGATTTACGAGTTTTGAACAGAGGTATACTACTGTTGCCTTTATGTACCTCGTTGAATATTTGAATTCGTGGTTCACATATACCCACGAAAACCACAAACATTGGTATCCAACGAATAATAATGAATCCACAGTAGATCGAAAATAAACTGATAGCACTGCTGGACTGTTGATACATAGAAATTGAATGTTAACAATTGGGGAACTGAAATCATTTCTTTTGTCGTGAATTTCTAGATGTAGGTCAGGATACAAGACAGACTTTACTGTATCTGTTGTATCCTTTATCTATAGTTTGATGGGTTAGATGCGTTCATCATGGTCACCAAATTTTGAATTATTTAGTGCGAGAACATCATATTTATAGCGGAAAGGAAAGTTGAAAGATATTGCTAACTTTTTATCTTTATTTCATTATAACTTTTTGTATGAATTCAGTTTCAAAAGAATGAAGGATTAAGTTTGCAAGAAGAATAGCACCATTGGTTTCTATGGGAATGTTGATAGTTTGTAGAAAAACACGTTCTCCAAACGTAACAGATATATTGTGAATCATGAAATCAAGAATCTTAATAATGTCAGTTACAGAGAATTGTTTTGTTTGAATCAGAGTGATTGTTAACAACGTAGGATTTATCCCTCCTTTAGACAAGATAATTGTATCTACGTTCTTTTAAATGAAACAAATTAATACCTACTCTTTCAATTTGTCTTTATATTTGGAATGGGGAATACTTGTGTAAAGTAAAGAAAAGTCAAATGTTTCAATACCATTGCAAGATAAAAAGTCTTAGATTGTAATAAATTTAAAAGATCTTTGGAATTTTTAGTATCGACATATGATTCACGCCACCTCAAGAATAGGCAGTTTTACAAAAATATTGAAGCGCAGCGTTGATCGCAGATAAAAGTTATGTTTATATTCCGAAAGAGGTTTAGTTGTTCACTTGGAACACCAAGACATATACCGTTATTTGTAATGATACTTATTTAGGTTAGGTATCCAATCCAATGACGGAAGATCCAGTTCTTTGCCTTTTGTTGAAATATTAATTGTCATCGGTAATTAGTGTAGGATTGTGACATTGAAATAAGATATTAAAACATATACTTGTGTAATGATTATTTGGTTATCAAAATACACCTTCCTTGATATGTTTTTATTTGCATAAGATTTTTATTAGTATAAGTGTTGCGTGATTTGTATGAGATATCAGTCTAGTCTATTTTAATCACAAACTCTCAACGATTGGTTGTCTGAATAAAATGGTCAATACAATCGTCTTATCGTCTGAACATTTTTACGTTGTAGAATGTTAAGTTTACCAGTGGGTATCAATAAAATTGAGAATGGAAATGGGGAATGTGTCAAAGAGACAACAACCCGCCCAAATAAAAAACAACAGCAGAGGGTCACCAACAGGTCTTCAATGTAGCGAGAAATTCCCGCACCAGGAGGCGTCCTTCAGCTGGCCCCTAAACAAATATATACTAGTCCAGTGATAATGAACGCCATACTAATTTCCAAATTGTACACAAGAAACTAGAATTAAAATAATACAAGACTAACAAAGGCCAGAGGCTCCTGACTTGGGACAGGCGCAAAAATGCGGCGGGGTTAAACATGTTTGTGAGATCTCAACCCTCCCCCTATACCTCTAACCAATGTAGTAAAGTAAACGCATAACAATACGCACATTAAAATTCAGTTCAAGAGAAATCCGAGTCTGATGTCAGAAGATGTAACCAAAGAAAATAAACAAAATGACAATAATACATAAATAACAACAGACTACTAGCAGTTAACTGACATGCCAGCTCCAGACTTCAACTAAACTGACTGAAAGATTATGATTTCATCATATGAACATCAGGCACAATCCTTCCCGTTAGGGGTTTAGTATCATACCATCATAACATATATGAGAAGAACATAACCCGTGTCATGCCAACAACTGTTTTTAGAATAAATGTGTTTAGTTCCGATGCAAAGACCTTATCAGTGACTCAATATTAACGCCAAAATATGCAAACTTTAATGACTTGACAACAGTATCGTAATTATATCCCTTCTTAATAAGTCTATTCAAAGGTTTTGTAAGTTTCTGAGGTGAATACTGACACCTTTGTGCTTTATAAAGAATATTACCATAAAAAATTGGATGTGAAATACCTGAACGTATTAGAAGTCTGCATGTTGAGCTATATTTACGAATGATGTCTTTATACCGATGATAAAATTTAGTAAATGTTTTGACTAGTTTGTGATATCGAAAACCCTGGTGTAATAATTTTTCAGTAATACATAAATTTCTCTCGTTAAAATCTAAAACATTGTTACATACACGAGCGAATCGTACAAGTTGAGATATATAAACACCGTAAGATGGTGACAAGGGAACGTCACCATCTAAAAACGGATAATTAACGATAGGGAATGAAAAAAAACATTTAATATACTTTCCAAGGTAAGTTTCTAATTTCATGTACAAAATGTTTAATTGAAGCATTAAGGGACGACCATTTGATATTCTAGAGGGGGGGGGGGGATCAGGAGGATTTTGAAAATAGATAATTCAGCCTTGATAATCACAAAAATAAATTGTTTGTTCTGTGGTAGTTTGAAAATAAATTACCTGACTTGCAATGTATAGAAAATAAATAACTCAGCAGGTCTAATCGAAAGTATGAGATGGCACCAGATTCTTCATAAATTCATCTTTTTTCCCCAAAAAAATCGGGAAACACTTTCCAAATTTTTTAATAACAAAAGTATAAATATTATTTAAATATACTTGAAATGTCTGAAAATTGGTTTCATTTAACTTGAAGTATATTGTCTCAGGAAACCTTACCTCACCTTTATTTTAACAGGGCCGTAAGTCCATGTAGGAAATTTCAAAACCAAATGCTTGTCTCCATATCAAATTGTGTTCACGGCCTTGCAAGAAGAAAGTTCTGTTTTCCCTCAGACTTATAGCCCTGATTTTTTGTGATCAATGTTTCTTATTTATTTGTCTTTTGTTCATTGATTGCCCTTCTGTATTCTGTTAGTGTTGCATTCCTTTTGTAATCTAGTAATTTTGTTATGAACTTGATCATGAATTTAAAAACATAAACAGCAGCCACAGGCTTAACTATGTGAATTCCATTTTTGCTTTATCATGCACATTGATGTTTTCCCTAGAAACTTCAGTCTTACACTGAATTTATACATTTTGCTTTGAGACCAAAATATTGTCAAAAAATTATTAAAACAAAACTTCATTTTCAGATTATGAAAGGGTCTTCCGAACACCCAGAAAGCATGATTTTGCATCATTTGTTCTATAGCTTCTTGAGCCTTCAGTGGCTCCAAAACCCTTCAAAAAATTTTTTTAGCTTTGCCAATACATTTAAAAGTGCCTAGTTATAACTAAACTTAAACACTATATGTATATGCAATTGGGAATTTAAAAGATTCATTTCTGCAGAGGAGGATGATTAATCTAATTAAATGGTACATAATGACTTGACTATACTATATGTATTATTTATAAACAAAATATTTAAAAAATTGTATGTTTTCGAATATCAAAAATATAGTTGTGAAATGAATAATCAGTCCCTTTCTTTAATGAAAATAAAAAATCTTGCTTCAATAGTGCAGAAAATGAATAATCTGTCCTCTTAGTTTGCAAAAATAAATAACCGATCAAAAACAAATCCTCCTCCCCCCCCCAGAATATCAAATGGTCGTCCCCTTAGTTTGTAAATATCTTCAAAAATCAACAGATAAACAAGTTCAGATTGAAAGAGAATATTAAAGATTGAAAATAATCTTATATTGAATCGGGTACATGTACACCTCTTGCATTCATACATGTGTTAATCAACAGTTTTCTTCTTCTAATGTATAAAACAACACATCAAACGGCGGGTAAGGTAGTCCTGCTAGAGAACGTTCTGTGCTGGTGTTTCGGTCCTGATCGGTTCTGGTGATCATTAAAATTATGTAAACAAAGACGAAAATGATGATTTTTGATGTTTCTCGATAGAATATTGAAGTTGTTGAAATGTTCTTAATGTTTCTTATGGTTCCAAAGGCAAACAAGTAAAAAATCTACTTTCTGAACTGTTCATGTAACATAACACAAAAGTGCTCGTTCAAAGAACAATTAGAATTGAAAAAAAAGAAAAAAAAATGCTCCTAGACTCCGATTTCTATACCCAAAAATTTATCAAATTTTTTCATTTTCTCCGTTTAGACATGCACTAATTTCTGATAAAAAAGGCAACAGTAGTATACCGTTGTTCGAATTTCATAAATCGATTGAGAAAAAGACAAATCCGGGTAACAAACTAAATCTGAGTAAAACGAATTAAATATAGGAGAACTACGACACAAGAGAAACACAACATTAAAATGTTACACACACAGAAACAAACTATTATGTAACAATGGCTACAGAGAAAATAAAGGTAACAGTAGTATACCGGTGTTCGAAAGTCATAAATTGATTGAGAGAAAAAAATCCGGGTAAGTGTGTTTGAATAATAAAATATCAAATGCTGGTCGAATTCTATTCTTTTTTGAATAAATGCCTCTACCCTTTGAGACGCAAAATCTGACACCCAGAGCGACACTTTATATTTTGATGAAAACCGAGAAATCGAGTTTTAAAACCAATTATTTTAAACTAAGAAGCTGGCATTTAGTGCTATTCCATGAAAAGAATTCATTTCTATGTAAATCATACGGGAAGGAAAGATCAAAAGTAGTTTTTTTAAGCCTCAAAATCAGCAACACAACAACTTGTGCGAGAAAACAGAGCTCTTATAGTGTCTGCTTCTGCTTGATTGAAATATATTATGGCTCGGTTCCTTCCGTACAAGACATGAAATGGTACTAACAATTATAAGTCTCAAAATAGAAATAATTTGGATGCTTGAACTTGCCATTATCGTTTTTCTTCACTTCAAAACCGCAATCCCGTGTTAAGTACAGCCGACATCCCGCATGTGGCGTTCTGGTGATTTGTTAATGGATGTTGTTTGTGAAATACAACGTTGAAGATCAGCAGGAGACAGAAAGAAAACCAATTTGAATCTGACATAATCAATATTAAAGGAATAACGTAAATGTTCTTCTTATTAGGTTATCAAAATATTGATTTGTGAAACTTAAAGAATGACGTAAAAGAGGAATTATTTATAAACGTTTATAGATATAACTGATAAGATCGATAGAGAAATAGTATTGACAATTTTAATTGATTTTTATTACCCAAATATAAAAAAAATTACGAGCAATAAATCATAATTCAAACAACAACAACAGCAGCAAGAACGACAACAAAAACAACAACAACAAAAACAGCAAACATAACGCAACGAAATTATTTGTCAGTCAATATAGATATTTGACGACAATTGAACTAGTTATTGTAACATAGCTGCGCGATCGAAAGCTGAAAAACTGATGGGCGGTCCAGTTAGCAATATATTACAATTTGCAGCTTGAATATCCATAGTCTAGTAAAATACGACAAAGTTACCATTTGAACTATAATTAAAGAATAGTAATTTGCAACAAAATTTACTGCACATGACAGTTCAGGCTTTATCAAAAGTAAGAGCAATTTTAACAATTATTAAGCTATCATAATAATAAACCATATTGTGCATTCATAATGTTGTTCAAGCGTTATAAAAGCGAAGAGCAATTTTAAAAGCATTTCGAGCTATAAGAATAATTAACTCTACTGTGCATTCATCATTTATTTAGCAACCAAATTTTACGACATTGATATTTTGTGTGTTAGTCTGAACATATATTATGTTGTTAAAAAAAATACAAAACAATGTGAATGCTTTATGCACGTTTCTCTTGAAAAGTTTTGATACAACATAAATATCATTTTCAAATAAACGACAACTGTATTCATTCGTCAAAATATAAGTCTGTGCCAATCGTCAAAATCAGGATACATAACCACATATCCTCAATTTTTAAGAAGGCAAGCTTAAGACCTCATCCTCTCCAATTAGGCATAGCATGGGCATCTTTTAAGGACGCAAGAAACACCGAGATATATTACTTGACATTATAAGTGAATAATTTGGAAGCATACATGTAGGATTACACGTGCTTTTTGAATTGAGTGATTACTAAATTTGGTGCTGCATCTGTTTGAAACAAACTCTAGTTATACTCGTTTTGATAACAAACAAATAAGTCTTTACCAGAGTGTAAAACGCCGAAATATGATCCGTTTCTCTCGTGTCTGATTGAATTATAGTTGAATAACAGATTGACTGGTCAAAATAAGAAATAATTAATGGAAGCCATAGACTTGTTCGAAATTTACACATGGCCCGGGCCGTGATATTCGAATTTTATCCTGAGCGTTAGCGACCCAGGCCATGTTTAAATTACTACAAATCTATGGCTTCCATGAATTATTTCGATTCTAATAGGACAAATAAGTTCATTCAAATACTGAAGCGAGGATGGGCATGCCGTGTGTGTAGCTGTTCTTTTTTACTCCTGGTTAGATAAGCTTAAATATTCTCATAAATCTTTAGCTTGCATTGATTATTTCGTTAATAACCGCTAGAAAAATATGTTTAATTCTGAAACCCAATATTTTGCGATTTTTAATTTACATGTTTTCTCGTAAGCTACCGTCAAAACCAAAATTGACATTTCGTAACGAAGGAGCTGCCATGTTGACTCGCTGAAATCAGTTAATACGCGAATAATGCAATAGAATAGAAAATAAAACAAAACCTACCTCAGACTTCCATTTTAATGAAATATTATACGAACTTCGATGGTAACAAAAAAAAATATATTGTTTTTATACTGCAACTGAAATTAGTATATTGATAGCTTTTAAAATCGTACATAAATATAAAGATAATTTTTTCCCCTTAATGAACCCCTGATTTTGGAGAAATTAGTCCAAAATGAAAATAAGGCTGTGTCACTATAAGACGTGTCACGGTACTTTTCTATCCCAAATTCATGTATTTGGTTTTGATGTTATATTTGTTATTCTTATCGGATTTTGTCTAATGCTTAGTCCGTTGCTGTGTGTGTTACATTTTAATGTTGTGTCGTTGTTCTCCTCTTATATTTAATGCGTTTTCCTCAGTTTTAGTTTGTTATCCCGATTTTGTTTTTTTGTCCTTAGATGTACAAGTTTTGAACAGCGATATACTACTGTTGCCTTTATTTACTATATTTAGGAAATAAACACACTAGTTGTAGTATATTAATTCTTTTTATTATGCATCCAAATAAGAATAAATGTTCTTTTGTCTTTTGTTTTATTACAATTTCTAATACAATAAAATCGGCAATGCGTATGCAAATAGGTTCAAATACATGTGGATTTACGTGGGAGGTATATTGTAACATCCATATAAAGTAAAATCACAAAAATACTGAACTCAGAGGAAAATCAATTCGGAAAGTCCATAATCACATGGGAAAATCAAATAACATCGTATATTTCTGAGTCTGCGCTAAGTATAGATATATCGAGAATTTTCACACGGTGTTGTTTACAAAGCGAAAGAAGCACGTTATATTAGAATATTTCTTAACTAAACCTTTTTACTATTAATCAACCTTTTAGATCTATTTATTTTACATCAAATCGATGCGATGTGTATTTCTTTTAATTTGGATTTTCCGGATTATGGTTCTTAATGATGTATTTTCATGAGGAATTAAGTGCATGGTTCATCCTGGTTGGTCGTTGTTTTGGTCGAAGCGAATACTATTTACACCAGGGACGTTGTACTATAAATATTTATTAACCTGTTACCTTTTGACGGCTATTATTCGTTTGTTTCTCTGTCATATATTTGCTCCCATTTATCTGTTTATTTATTGTAACCCTGTCGTGTAATGTTGTTATTTAAATATTATAATTAACACTGCCATTAAAGCGGGAGGTTTGGAATGCCACAAAACCAGGTTCAATCCACCATTTTTTCATAAAATGCCCTGTACCAAGTCAGGAAACTGGCCATTGTTTCATTATAGTTCGTTTCTGTGTATGTTTAATTTCGGTGTTGTGTCTCTGTTGTGTCGTTGTTCTCTTATATTTGGTACGTTTCCCTCAGTTTTAGTTTGTAACCCGGATTTGTTTTTTCTCTATCGATTTATGAATTTTGAATAGCGGTATACTACTGTTGCCTTTATGTACAATACCAGATGCTAAATTATATTTTTCCTTATGTCTAAAAGAATTATACAAAGTCTTGCCAACGCTGTGACGAGACATTTAAAATGAAATGCAGAATTGCTACTTCTGGTCTAAACTGTTCCAAAATTGCTCCAAATTGGTGGCTAGATTTTCATCTGCTGAATAATGCCAAACCTTTAAATCCTTTAGATTTGTTACGAAAAATACAATCTTCATCTATATTTTACAAACCACAGGAACATTTTTATTATTAAACAAAATACCCCATAAACTTACAAGACAGTGTATGTCATTTCAAAATATATCAAAAATAAAACATAATACAACCTGAAACCTTCAGAAAATCATTTATATGTATCCTTGCATCTTACATGCATGGATGATTCATAGAGTGGTTTGACATGTTCCAACATTTTCATTTAGGAAGCAACGTTAACTTTCCTTGATATTTACTAGTAGGTAACAGAAAGCGAAAGGGTGTGGTGCGAATCAGCATTTTGAACTAGGTATAAAATAATTCTGTCAATATTACGCTGCCTTAATATTGATTTCAAGTATGTTTGCTGACATATAAAAATAAAATGTGGAGTACCGCCAATTAGAAAAAATTTTCATATGAGACCAAATGACACAGAAATTACAACTATAGGTCACAGTATAGACTTCAACAATGAGCAAAACTCATACTGCATAGTCAGTTATAAAAGGTACCGACACGACAAATATAAAAATTCAGATAAGAAATAAAAACCCACAAAACAAACACACACACACTTTACTGTATTGCTTATACTTTATTCTAGAAGATCATAATGTGATTAATACTTAATTAAATCCATTTCATTTGAACAATTGACCCAATAGACCTTTGCACCACATCTCCATATTATATACACAAAATCTGCAATGTAATCGTTTATTTCGAGAGTATGATAAATTAGATATTTGATTTGGTTTAATCAATTCATTATTCTTGAATTAACAGGTTTTAGATAATGGGAAATGTATACATCCTCTGTTGCACATGTAATACACACATGTATTGCAATTTATATGCTGTCGATGAAATGAAAATACGAGAGTATTTACAAAATGCAAATGAAAATTCTACACTCTTAGAGCTAGAGCATGCACCTATAGAGTTTATTAAGAAAATAGAAGACCAGAAGCCTTTGCAGAATGCAAAACTAATAATTCATGACGTTTCTCATAGTTACGTATTTATTAGCGGACAGGGCAAACATCGAATTGTAGCCAAGTTAGTGCGTGGATCACCAGTTGTAAAAGCAAATTTCCCCCAATCTTATCAATAAAGGTAACAGTACTAAAATATACAAATAACGACTTAACTTTTGTTTGTATTTGAAATCATATTTGTTAATCTTATCATTAAGGATTTATGAATATGTAGTTCGCTTTAGAAAACAACACAGAAAATTTATAATCAATTTTTATTTCAACTTTGAGAAAATGTCTACGTTGAATGATTGAGACATAACCACCGAAAGGCAACATGGTATCAGCAGTTGCTTAGGTATGCAAACTATCAAATTGATGACTCTGATATCAAACGCCGTATTGTACCAGAAACACATATTGAAAACCAGTAATCCAATTTGAAACATTGATGGAAGACATTTCATTTAGGAAAAGAAAAACAAAATGAAACTAATGACACATCGTGATATTCGTTCTTAAAGCACAATTTTAGATTAAGATGAACACATATAAAACCGGCAATTAAACTGACAGATTTATCTAGCTCTAACGTATGCAGGGACATTAACAACAAGATCTCTTGTTAGTACCTTGGCAACAACACAAGGAAGTGCGAATGATAACTTGTGATGACAGACACGGCAAACAAACGTGGAAGTTATTATTCTACCGAAAAATTTAGATACACTTAATAAACTGTTATATGGTAGTTTTCATATAGAAACGCAGGATAAAATATTCAAAGAAGAAAAATATCACTCAATTGCATATCAATCATCTCATCTTATTTGGTCCAACTGCATGTTTATGTGGTTATTGTTAGTTAAGGTCACGTTCGGTGACCTTCGCAAAAAAACTTCAAAAAAAAAAAAATGAATATACTTTTTCGCTGAATGAATTGTCGATTGGATTTTATGGATTATTATAAGATGTAAAACATCTTCAGCTTGCGTAGATGCCTTAATTTAGAACATGCATATCCAGTTGTGCAATACTGTCCTTAAAATTCGTTTCATAGGACTTTGCGATGTGTGTTTGTTACGTATATTAGTTGTTTTATATACTTTGTGATATTTTTTTTCTGTTGAAATCTATTTTTGATAGACATGTACATGTATTCGAAGTTTGTCCTGGGAATTTCCTTTTTTCGATGTATTTGTAAATTGTAAATTGATCTGAAGTTTAAAATAAAAATCGTCTTTAAATTACAATATGTTATGATAGGTCGATGAGTAAAAACCATCTATTTTCTTGTTAAAGGAATCACACTTATAAATTATCATAAAATTACTATTTGTTTGTTCAAAACTAGACAAATTGGCTTACTGTTTTTGTATGGGTCTAAATGAAATGGCAGCATAATAAAACTAAAAAAAATGTGTATGACACAGCTTTTTTTAGTTTGCGTAAACGAGCAAAAGAGACAGAATATTTCAAAAATCAAATTTCATTTCAAAATAGAAACTTTTCAAAAAATAAAAACACATGACATCTAAAGTTTCCAAAATAGCTATTTAAATTTTATCTTTTTTTTGAATATTTTGTAAAAACTAAATAACTGGCAAGTCGAATCTTTCATACTTTTGATTCATCGATAGCAAAAGACAGCAAATAGATGTCACAAGGTAATGTTCTTCTTTGACTGTTGACGACGACTTTACACTAAACATGTTGGACGTTGAATGTGTAGTGATTGATACGTTAATCTAAGATGCATGATTTTTTTAATTAATTGTTTTTGGCTTTGAACTATGTGTCAGTAACTGCGAGTACTCGTATATTTGTACTTTGAGTCTTTAGGTTAGTGGGATGTACAAGTACCCGGCCACTTCTATTGTTTTTACTTGTTTTATATGTACATGTATATTTAAGATTTTATTTAATATATAAATTGAAAACTGTACTTTTTGTTCTTCCAATTAGATCGAAGAGGTACAAGCTACAAGGCGTTTATACAAAAAATATGTTAAATATGAACATCGGATTTTTATGAATTGTCCATTAGATTGACAAAGATCCTGTCCGCAGTAGAAGAGGGTCTTCAGAAATACTGTAAACCTGTTTACTCGAGTAGTGGTATTAACGATATGTGGATAAAAAAAACCGAACTTCTGGATTATTTTAGATATCGATTCTTTTCTGAAATTAGTGCTATCAAAAGGTAAACATGATACACACAGTAACAAATAATCAGTATGCTAGCCTTTTTATATTCAACAAATTTGTTGATGTTTTTCAACATATTGTAGGCATCTTAATGGAACGATATGTGCGCCTCTCCTTTGCGTTCTCTTCCTATTTTCATACTAGTAAAAAACAAGACGATAAATCTCCTAGGTCGTTTAATTTTACATTCATATATATTGATGATGTTTTTATCATTTACAATCCAAACTTGTTTGATTGGGTTCCATTAATATATCCCCAGAACTAGAAATTTACGATACAACAGGCACGACTTCGTCGACCTAATCTTTCTACTTATGCCTATAATTTGACATACACAGTCTTTTCAGTAGTACCAGAATCTATTACAAACGAGACGATTTCAATTTTAAAATTATCAATTTCTGCACCTTAGTAGCTATTTACCAGTTTCACCTGCATATGGAATAAACATTTCTCAACTTATTAGGTATTCAAAAGAGTAAAATAACAAACATTACTGAACCCGAGAAAAAGTACAAAACGGATTGTCCCTAATCAAATGGTATAATCAAAAGCTCAAATACATCAAAATCAGACACATGTTTACATCTTAAACCTCTTCAATTATTTTTAAAAAATAGTAATAACATTAGAGATGATATTAGTTATAGTTATTTCAAAATCACATAAGTGTTTTATTTATTCAAAACATTGTTACTGTCAGTACAAATTGAAACATCGTCGAGTTATAAGATTGTGTGTACAATTTTTTCAAGCATAACCTTTATGGTATATAAATATTATTCTATCAATTGTTGCTTTTACATAAGTCATTATTTAAAATTCATCTGTTTTGTATTTTGTATTTTTAACTTTTGAATATCAACCGCTACTCCAGGAAGCATGAACAGATGCATTAGTTTTGTTTTAAATAAAGGTAACCCTTCTGACCCTTATAGTCTGACTTAATATTTTACAAACAAATTGAGTCTTATTTCTGAAAACCAAGTGCGGTTTTGGAAAGGATAATGAACAATTAATAATGAATTACATTTCGTTTTAAAAGCAAAAAGTTCATCACTTTTGTCCTCTTAAATAAAGCGTTTGACCCAATCTCATGATCGGTGTTTTTGAGATGTGGGATGATATGTAAACGTATGAAGGTATAATTTGATATGCACTATGTTAAATTCGGGATGATTTTGTTGTGTTAGAATAGTATTGAATGAAAATAAACATGTCTAATTTGCAATCATATCAAATCTACTCATTTTATACCTTGTATAACATTATACAGGTTTATGCTATGTAAATAATGGAGTGAATTTTAGGTGGGGTAACCACATGTCATCTACATTTAATTACTGAGTATTGAGGAAATAATTATTTTTTTTAAAAGGAAATATTTAATATTGCATCAAGTACATCACATTATTGTAGCAAATAGTGACACATATAAAAACAGAAACAGTTATTATGCTTTAAATAAACATAATATAAAAGACAAATCTAGAAATCTAAACAAAATTCAAGTATATTTAGTGGCCTACATTTAAAAAAAAAGTATATTCCTCGAAAGAATGGAAATGGGGAATATGTTAGAGATACAACAATCCGACTCTTGTGGAGAGTTGTCTCATAGGCAATCATACCACATCTTTTTTTTTATAAAGAGCAAAAACAACCGAAGGCCACCGATGGGCTTCAGCACAAAGTGAAAATGCCTGTTGATCCCCAAGAAAATGTTGGTTTGGTAAATGGATGTTGTTTAAGACAAATATTCATTTATCAGGACAAAGGTAGTTTAACAATAAACAATTTTTTGCAGCTTTAGAATTTCATATTTTTCAATAAAAAATCTGAAAAGAAATGGAATGGAATAATAACGGAAATGATATGAAAACGATATGAAAACGATATGAAAACTTGAAATTAATGTGAAAATAAAGATCCTAATCATAGATTCCAGAATTAAATTTTGTAAACACGCCAGACTAAAAATATCTCAGTCTTCCTATTAAGACTCAAGGTAATATTATCATTGATTTGCAATGAAAACATATCTTCTTTTATTTTTAAAATTGAGAAAGGAAATGGGGAATATGTCAAAGCGATAACAACCCGACAATAGAGCAGACAATAGCCGAAGGCCACCAATGGGTCTTCAATGTAGCGAGAAACTCCCGCACCCGTAGGCGTCCTTCAGCTGGACCCTTAAAAATATGTATACTAGTACAGTGATAATAGACGTCATACTTAACTCCGAATTATAAACAAGAAACTGTTTGTTTGTAATGAAGAACTTTGTTGTAGTAATTGATAGATTGATAAAACAAACCCAAGTGAAAGCATATGACAAGAGTAATAAGTAGGATACCCAAATGGTGACTGGAGAATAGAAATATGGTCGCAGTTAGTTTTTTTAAGACCGGCATCAAAGCACATGCCAAAGTGAGGCGTACGTTTAATTGTGCTTGAAGTATATATTCTCATTCAGAATTTTGACGTTAATTCCGATGCTTCGTATAAAGAGCAACAAGACGGGTGCCCCATGTGGAGCAGGATCTGCTTACTCTTCCGGAGCACCTGATATCACCCCTAGTTTTTGATGGGGTTCGTGTTGTTTATTCTTTAGTTTTCTATGTTGTGTCATGTGTACTTTAGTTTTTCTGTTTGTCCTTTTTTTTTTAGCCATGGCGTTGTCAGATTATTTTCGATTTATGAGTTTGACTCTGGTATCTTTCGTCCCTCTTTTAATGCCAAATTTGAGATTTTCCCCGATTTTCACGGTCCATTGAACATAGAAAATGATAGTACGGATGGGGCATCCGTGTACTATGGACACATTCTGGTTTTATTCTATATTGATATTGTTCGACAAGTATCATATTTTAAGCTAAATTAATTATCAATTATACAATCAGGTAAATAAACCGCACATTTCACGGATTAAAAACAAAAGTACTTGTAAGTTAAGCGTTTTGTGTTTATATCGGCCGACAAAGCACTAAACCTTGTGGTGTTGGTATGACGTAAATACTTCACAGAAGTCCTTAAGGATAAAATAACACTACAGGGCTGAAGTACGTGCACTTTTCACTAAAACGATTGTAGTCTGTAATGACGTTTCGGATTTCAATGAGCGTAATCTTTGTATCATTGAATGGTTTCACACTGGTCTTATTGGGCCCTTTATATCTTGTTGTTCAGTATGAGCCAAGGCTCCGTGTTGAACACCGTACTTTGACCTATAATGGTTTGTTTCAACAAGTTGTGACTTGAGAGTTGTCTCATTGGCACTCATTCAACATCTTGTTATATCTGATCACTGGTAAATCAAGTTATTCAGTCAGGATTTCATTTCCAAAAACAAAATACAAATTCTGAATTTTTGCGCAATTGACACCTTTGAAAAATGAAAAATAGATTTTGTCGAAAATGATATATCAAATAAGCACAAAGGACATCTGTCCAAAACATAAACACAAATAGAAATTACCTTTGATATGTATCAAAGGAAGAATAAACAAAACAAACATTATTAGTGCTTTGGATCTTAAATAATTCTGACATTCACTGAATTTAACCATTTCATAGAATTTTAAGAAATTATTTTGAGATAAAACCAGACAAAACAAGACAACATCTAAATTAAGTCTCAATATTTTTAGATAATAAGTATTCACAATACAAATTTACATTTTATATAAAACAAGAACCTCTCTAAAAAGAGACTAACACACATGTAGACTTAATACATGTACATATAAAAAGTACAGTTTTAAATTATTGTATAAAACATTTTAAACAAACCGGATGTGGTCTGACTTTCAATGAAACAATTTTGATCAAGCATAGATGTAAAATTATCTATGGATAAACTATCAGCCTATGTTCAAATGAAGTGAATGATAGTAATTGTAGACAATTGTACAGTATTCAACAATGAGAAAACCCCATATCGATATCAAAGGCATGAAAGCATGAAACAATTCAATTAAGAAAACGGACGTCCTCATAATTGAGACAGCTTTTATATAACAAATCAATTTACGAAAAAAGAAGTATGACTGACATGAACCAACGACCCATAAACAACAGGCTTCTGACGTGCGATAGGCACATAAAGAATTGGGCGGGATTAAACATGGTTGAGTACACAAAACCCTTTCCCAACCTTGAACAGTTTTATTATCGCACTATATAAGAACAAACTATAAAAAATCAGTTGAAAGGGTCCAATTCATTAGATCGGCTAAAAGCAGAAAAAAACATATAATAAACCGGACCTGGCAGGATATTTATACATCTATAACTACAAATAAGAGTTGGGATATATAAAAATCTTAAAAAGGTACCAAAGGAAAACTTTTGAGAAATTATTAATTTTAAGTCTCCTTTGTGTTAATTTCTTCAGTATACAAATAGCATTCTTGATTATGTAACGAAATTTTTTATCAAGATAATAGATCCTTTACAGTATTAGATAAATGGAAATCTCGGTAGTTTAAAAAGAAAAATATTTCATCGCTATATATAGATTCTACCACAGTAGAGTGTGATACGACATTTATTCACTCTACATATTTAAATTTTTCAAATTGAAAAACGCAAGCTCGAGGCTTACGGAGGTTTTAAAAAAAAAAAGATATTAAAAATTTACTGTCGCGAGTTGGTAAATATCGTATTAAACATGATTTGGTGGTGTAATATGTTGCTCTTGTGATTTTTAAACGATATGTAGACCAATCCAATCCCCAGTTCCGTTCGAATGATATTCCAAAAGATGTGTTCTTTCTATGTGACGTCATCAGTCATGGTCGCCTTTTTTCATGTCTTCACAATAGGAAAATCAGAGGATTTGACGTCATAATAGAATTTTGACCAACGGAGATGTGAGATCAAACGAATCACACGTTGAGTAATTATAGATTAAAACATTTGACATTTTCTATATTGGCCCGGGTATCAGCCCTAGACTCCAATATCAAGCCAGAGGGTATTGCATAGCTAATTGATATGTAATTATCTATTTATCACATACTTTCAAGCTGGGGAGAAAAGAAAGCATACAACAAATTATGTTTAATGTTTTAAAAAATTCAAAAAAAACATTTGAAGAAAAAAATCGGAAGTCTCGGGAAGGATGATACCAGGGTCAATATGAAAAAGGACATTTTATAATCTATAATTATATATATTTTAACCATGCAAACACGTAAATATTAGTACAAAATGTGTGAGGAATAGAAATGAAATAACATGCCAGGAAAAGGATTAATCGTGTAAGAATTAAAGAAAAGCCATTACATCCCAGCTCCTTTGTTCTACAAGGGGTGATCTGAGCCGGATCACCATTACCAGATCACCCTAGCTTGAGTTTCTTTGTTTGCATGCTTTAATAGCATTCAGGCGGGAATGTTCGACCAAGTATAAAACTTACAGTAATTTATACAATTAAACCAAAAGTTCCAAATGGTAAAGTTGAAATCATCCCTTCGTAAATTTTACAGACGCCACCACGAGTTAGTTGACCCTTATGGAATAACCGTTTCGTCTTGCTTAGTCTTTAGTTTTCTATGTTGTGACTTGCGTACTATTATATGTCTGTTTGTCTTTTTTAGCCATGCATGGCGTTGTCAGTTAGTTTTCGATCTATGAGTTTGACTATCCCTCTGGTATCTTTCGTCTCTCTTTTAAACAGAAAAACTAAATATCAAAATATATTTAGAAACAATCCATTGTGTTTTCTTGGATTCAAACTCAAAACCTTTAGCATATATACCAATGAATCATAGCGCTACACCAGGACGACTGGATACAAGCTTTCTGTTTATTCAAAATATTTAAACCTTGTGTCCGGAGCTGATAGAGGGTATAATTCTAAATAATGATATATATATTTAAAGTACATTACAACATGTACAATGATTTTGTGGTGTTATAAAATATGATTTTATGCAGCATAAATATAAAAGATTTCTACAACACACAATCCCAAAAATGTGCACTATGCTCTTTACAGTTGCAACATAAAAAGCACATATTTACATTTTTCGTAAATCCTCCTATTAATCAAATATAAGAAAGTGATGCAATAAATGAGTATACAAGAACAAATGGAAAATTTTCCAGCTGTATGCATACTGGGGAAGACACTTGAGTCATGTATGTTTCCATCAATTTTGTTTGTCTATAAATGTTTTCAGTAAAAACTATTTGTTTTTAGTTATTTATAATTCAACAAATGTTTTTATACGTAAATTTCCAGAGAAAAGTCCTAAAAGGTGATCATGAGCTATAAAAAGTGGGAATTTCCTCAATAACAATAACATGATTACATAATAACGTTAGCAAATACATGTAGCTAGCTTTCTTCTTGCAGTGATTTAATTGTGCATCAATATTTAACATTATGGATATAACTGAGTGGTTGCTACCTTCGAGGTAGGATCAATTTTATAATTGCCTAAACGCGAAATATCTCGAAAAATTGTTTGAAAATTTCGATGAATAGTATCGTTGGAAAAAAATAGATAAATCTTATGAAATCATGTTATTTTATCTTTAAAAAATACACTCTTTTTAAATACTTAAATTACACTTATCAAATTATCTTAAAATTAAATACTTATTTATTGTGTTATATTGTTTACAAAAATGACCACGTGACTCCAAGCAAGGAAGTTAGATAAAAAATAGATTGTTGTTTTTCAATTTAATAACTGTAAGTTCGAGTGTGCTTTGATCATAGTTACTTTATACGAGATAACACACTCATTTGTTTCTGTTGTTGGGGCCTGTCCATGCTTTCAACATGACAAGGAGATAAAATTCACGTTATTAAATTAGTATCTGACTTCGGAAGCGAAAGCTAAGAAAGCAATGTTTAATTTGATATATATATTTGATTAATCATTACTGTCAGCAAAGCACTCGTTGACCAATGGCGTTGTAAGCTCGTAAAACAAATTGCAGGGATTTGGTGCAAGTTTCCGACATAATCAGATACGCTCGCAATGCGTATGAAGCCAAATGACATGACACATATAATACAAATTACGAGACACTTAATATGATGCACACTTTTCCTATCCCTGATAATCAGTTTATATGAAACAATTATTGGGGCCCTTTATAGCTTGATGTTTAATGTGAGCCTAGGCTCCGTGTTGATGTCCGTATCTGACCTATAATGGTGTACATTTATAAATTGTGACTTGGATGGAGAGCTGTCTCATTGGCACTCATACCCAACTTCCTATATTCAAATATATTAATCGGTTTGCAGCATACAAAACTGAAAATACATACACAACGCACTTTAAGGTACTGTTTAGTGTGGACTGCTTTTCAGCGTTGGTATGAGGTTTTGGATATGAAATGTTTTGACCTCGAACATCAAATGGATGAGTAGACATTAGTTGTCGAAATACTCATCCAGTGCAATACAATTTGTACCGTTTATGTTATCACTACCATTAAGAGATACCTTTACTGAGGGACTGTTAGTTACAGGGTCACAACAGTCATCATGGTCATGTATCCAGTAATCTCGGCAGAGACAGGTGCCTGTGTGAAGCATCAATATACGAATATTGTTGGTTTGAAATTTTCTGATGTTAAATTAAATGATATTTGGTTTTCATGCAAAGGCCTGATTCCTTATCCAGATTAAGCCATACTGTTTGTTTTGATCTGCATTTCAGCGTTGGTATGAAGTTTTGAATTTTCAAGTGTTTTGACCTCGAACATCATTGCATGTCGATATGCATCTACTGCATCAATTACAATCATAACATTCGTACTGTTTATATTATCCCCACCATTGATTCGATACCTCTGCTTATCGACTGATAGTCACATGATACCACCAGTCTAATACCCAGTACTTTTGTACTGGCATCAAATGCAGGTTTCTGTAATATTTTCTCAGAGACAAGTGCCTGTGATTTGCATGAATATACAAATATTGTTTGATTGAAATTTAATGAAATTAAATCAAATAATATATCTCTTTTGTGCGAATACCTGATTCCTTATCCGGCTTTAGCTAAACCGTTTTGTTTGGTTAGCTAACCTTGGATAAGGCTATGCATTTTCAAGTTTGTTGACATCAAACATCACTGATGTGACATTGTCGATATGACAATAAATTGGTACCGTTTAAGTTATTAACTAATCTCAACTAATCTCAACAACTTTATTTTCTGTTTGCAGGTATCATGCTGTCTTCAGTATTTTACTATGGTGGCTGGTTTCAATCCCGAGGATCGACTGTTGTAAGTTTTTTTTGTATCATAGATAGATATAAGAAGATGTGGTATGAGTGCCAATGAGTGATTAAGTATATGTGAGTGTGTATTCTTTTTATGATTTTTACCTCGACAAGTACAGGTGTTTTTCTTACTAAACTTTTTATAACAGGGTTTTGAGCACTATTGACATAATTCTTTGTATTCAATATAAAACTAAACTGTAAGTAATTTTAGGTATTGCTATTGTGTATTTACATTTAAAGTGCTGATTGATGTGTGTATGTGTATAGTTAGAGAGGAGGGTGACTTTGATGCAGCAAGATTTTCCTATATAAAGTTTTGTAGAAATTCTGAAATATTTTTTTTTTCTATCGATTCACCCATCTTTCATTGATTACTCAAACATATGGAAAGTAAAAGAAGGGCCAATGGTTTTCATGTTGAATTTAATATGTGCATTAACAACTAAGGTAACTGACGTCAATCAAAATTGATGTTGGATGTGTTTGCTGAAAATATTTTGATGTAAAATAACATAAATATATTATATGCAAAAGTTTATTTAATGATTGATTTGTTCATCGTGTAACAATTTGCATTTACACGATTTGAAAAATTCATAAAATTAGTCCTTCTTATTTCAAAACTATTGTTGAACGAATTAATATTGAATCAAGTGAAATAGTTAAAAAAAACTAGTAAACTATAATCATGAATGAAATGGGAGTATAAGCAATTTCTTGATTTTGCTCATACTTTCACCATTGTCCTATTGTCATTGCAAATTCATTGCTAATTTAATCGTCATATTTTGAATATTGATTTTTAACAGTCCAAGTAATTAAAAAAAGATTCGTAGTAAAACGAAGTCCAGAAAAAGCATATATTTCTTTCCATTGTAGATACTTTATGCTACAGCTTAGAAATTAAGCAGACTCCGTCGATTGGAGAAGATATGAGCATAACAGCAAACGTGTCAGAAGTGACCCAAGCTGTAGGACGTCGTTGGACTGTGAGGGAATTAAACGATGAACCTCACCATGAAGTAAATTTAATGTTTGACGGGAGTTGTTTTTACAGCGACTACGAATATAAATTCACAGAGGTGATTGGATCAGATGCTTACACTCTCATTATACACAATCTGACAGATGCAGATGTTAACAAAATTTACACACTTTACTTGGGATTTGATACGTGTGTACTGAATCTTACATTTGGACAAGATGTGCATGTACGTACCAAAAATGGTAAATATTTTTTTATTTACTCCATTAATACTAAAATGGATATCTCAGTAAAACGTCTAAACGAATGAAAAAAGTTACACATATGACGAACCATCATTTAATTGTCTAAATACATGCATATACCATTTTATGTTTTTAACTTTTTATATTTAGAAAATGATCTAGATACATGTAGTAATATAACATTTAAACGGCAATCATAGCAAAATGATGCGTAGTTTTCAGTTTTTTGTAAGTTTTTTTTTATTTGTTGAAAAGTGAGGATGGTAAAAATGTGTTAATAATTGTAAAATGGATAAATTATAATATAAAAAGCATTATCATGTTTAACGTCTCTTCTAAAACAACAGAAATGCAACAATGTATGACAATTATATTCTATTTTATTTCAAGACAAGTCAGCTGAAATTAGTAGACCATCAAATGATACAATGATTGCTGGTATCGTATCAATTTGGGCCGTTTCAGGCATCTTGGTATTGCTTGTCGTGATGATATATAGAAGAAAACGCCACAGAAGAAGAATGGTGATCCAGGAAGAAGGTATTTGAAACTTTTTTAGTTATA
Source organism: Mytilus galloprovincialis (assembly GCF_965363235.1). NCBI lineage: Eukaryota > Metazoa > Mollusca > Bivalvia > Mytilida > Mytilidae > Mytilus > Mytilus galloprovincialis. Next base: position 4,031,616 of record NC_134841.1, read on the forward strand.
AATTTTTTCTGAGATTTAGTTGAATAATTTATCATGAAAACGGAAACCAATGAAAAGAATTTAATTCCAGGATTTATTGTGCCTTTACCGATTCTTGGTGTTCAAACTAAGATGCTTTCCAATATTATACCATAAAAGGTAGTTCGTACAGTATTAGGTAGTGACATTCAATAATATTTTGTATTTTACATTTAAATTAAATTAAAATGCCATTGGATACGGATGATTGTATTATACACGAAAGTATGTTTAAAGACATAGGGAGATGTGTTTATTGCAAATGAGAGAAATATCGCTCAAAGGGCCCAAAACGCACTCGGGAGTGATTATTTATGTCACCTTACATGTGTCAAAAACGGACACATACCTATTTCATGTTAAAAGGCAACTAGTTAAGCAAAAATACAATGATGCCCTATTATCATATGTTTATCCAATGATCGGAAAGAAAATGTTGAATGGTGCTTTTTAAAGAAAATGAAGACTTATTCAATCAACGGTTTAACATTCAAATCTGAAAGGTGCAACTTTTCAAAAAAAAAAGTAAATTAAACAAACATTCGATAGAAGACATTTTAATATTTTCACCTAAAACAGTTGTTCTTCACTTGTGCACAGGAATGTTTTCCAGAGTTTGTCATTCAACCAGGAGCTCTTTCACAAAATATGTTACGACTGAAACTGATTGTTAGCTACACTGAAATGGTCATGACATGTAATTTTTCTCGTAAGAATTTCTGTGAAATAAGTAGCTTCTCTTTTTAACTTATGAACCAGATTATATAGTTTGATTCATTTTCTAGAGTTTGAATGTCAAATATGCAAGAAGATATGAGGTCAGATTATGTAATTCAAAAACATGAAAGTAAAATTTGTTTTTTTCAACACAGTTAGAATCTTTGAAAAAATACACTATTATCCGTCCACTCATATGCATGTTTGGGCAAAATGTCTGCAATAAATAATAATATTGTTTTCTTTTTCTATATCAAGATCCAAATAATAGGGATTCAGTTGTACTGGAACAAATACTGGAAACTGAAGCATAACATCGACTTATTTCGTCGCCGTAGCCAGTTTGTGAGAAAACTACAAAGTGTCCAAGTAAAATATTTAAATCTCGTGACATACATCTTGAATTCTACTGCATCAGATTTTGTATATGCAATAGAACTAAATAAAAGAATAAGACAATCAAAATATTCATCTTTTTACTTTGTGTTACTGCCTCATAAAGATTGGAATATTAACTAGAGATAAGATCAAACGTAAAAGGGGATGATATATGTTCCAAAGCCATACTTTTTATATTTTCATCTTTAAGAATGCATTTTTAACGCATTTTATTTTATATACTTTAATTATTTGAATAACTGAATCGCAAAATCATAAAAAAGAACGAAAATCCTTAAATTTACATGAGTAAAATGAATTTCATTGGCTACGTCCGAAAAGCTCATAAAAATTTGACGAAATCTTGACCATTTCAAGTTAATAGAAGGACCAAAACCATTTAAATTCAGACTTTTTGTTGTTTAAATTGAAATGAATGGTCGAATGATAGTCTTTTCAAAATAAATTCAACATGTCAAAAAATGTTCTAAATAATATAAATGATTATTCTTCTGATGACTTTGAATACCAAAGTCATGTTAAAATTTATTCTTGAAATAAGACAAAAAATGTATTTGAAAATAAATAAAAGGAGATAAGGATAATGGATAATTTTTGTGTGTCTTTGTAAACAATCAAGTGCTTTCAAATTTCCTATTTTACATAGAAATTTTGGAACAAATAGATCTGAACTTTTTTGTTTATTTTTTGATAGTGTATGTTCAATGTATATAAAACTATTAATAGTCTGAACCAAACTTGTAAATTTGTCTTAAACAGGAATTTAAGCCAAACAGATTTTTAATGAACAGGTTTTCCAAGATATGTAACAATATAATAAGTAATGTTTACAGGTTTAAATTTGGATGTATTGTTATTTTTCAAAACATGTAATAAAATTATAGTTCAATTACAGAATTATGTAAAAATTATATGTCAACGTAATTGTATATAGCTATGCAAACATATTTTCTTGTCAATGAAGGTTTACGTTATGCATACATTGATATTGACTCAAGAAAATTTAGCGTAGACATTGAAAAAATAGGCATTCTTTGACTATTTGTCTGTTAAATATTTGATTGACAAACTATTTAAGCAATCAATCAATCAATCAATCAATCAATCAATCAATCAATCAATCAATCAATCATATGTCTCTTATATCGTAATGGCAAGTTATTTCCACACAAATGATAATAGGTCATGAACTATTTTTGTTCCTTTAGAATTGTTCCGGGAATATTAGTTTCATTTTCAAACAAAACTTCCCTACATTGTTTATAAAATTTCTGGAGTATTATTGATGAAGAAATTGTAACATTATGTCAGAATTAGGTCTGAAAATACCAGACTTTGCAATTAGGAATCATACTGACATTAAAGCAATACTTTTATGAACAAAGTTTCTTAATTTTTAACTTTAGGAAGTAGAAATAAGGAACACATTTACAGGTTTAAAATTAGATTCTTGTAAACTTCCAAATATTTAATTTACATACATATTGCATTAATAATTTCGTCCCTCTTTTAATTATACATTGTTTACAGAATTATATGAAAATTATATGTCAACGTAATTGTACTTATACAAACATATTTTCTTGTCAATGAAGGTTTACAGAATTATAAGAAATTTTAAAAATATCTCAACGTTTATTGAGTTTAACTATACAAACGTATTTTCTAGTCAACGAAAGTTTACATCATATGTACATTATTTTATATTGCCCTTTTAAAATGAACCCAGATTTTATAATTATTACTGTCAGCTGGTCTTCGACAGTCCTCATCGATCATCTAACTCAACCAGATTCAGCATAGATATTGCAGACTAGATTTATTGTCTCTTCAGTTTTATTCCCCGCCGTAGCGAAGGCTGCATTAAGTTTTACATTTGTCCGTTCGTTAATTTGTTTCTGTTTTCTTACTATAGTTTGACTCAATTTAATGTTATGAAATTTATGCACAATGTTTATTACATCAAAACAAAAAAAACCAGATATAGTACGCTTTTACCGATCTTGAGTTTTGTCCCTTTATAACGTTAGATGTATGTGGGGGCATTTGCTGTTAGAATATTGTTCATTTCAAAATTTTGTTTATACTTCAAAAAAAAAATATTTTCTCTGAATTCACATACCTATTGCATTAATAAACGCTCAATGCATGGAATTTTTTTATATAGATTCAAATGTGTTTGTTTTAACTAGTTAGCAAGTAAAACCACCAGCTCAAAATTTTTGTTCTTTCTTTTTCCTTATTTATATACATTTTACTTACATGTATGCTCCTATTGTTGTATATATTTGTATATTGTAGTCATCATGTTTAAGTTTGTTTTTCTGGTATCTTAGCCATTGTGATTAAATTTACAAAATAAAGTAGATTAATTTGTACCATTTTTATTGAAGGGTATCTTTTATATTAATCTAAAAAATGTAGCTTTTGATTGATGATCTGAATTAAAATATTTTTCTTTAACCCATAATGGACGACTTAATGTACACAGAAATAAGCATTTGTTTTTGTGGGTAAAATATTCCACATCTGTGGTAAAAATGGACGTTATTTCGATAAGTTTATGCTTTAATTTTATTGAATTTGTTTATTTCTCAGGTTTTTTTTATACATTTAAATATACTATTATTTACAAAATAAAAGCTGAAATGATTTTTTTTTCTGCCGCCTTTTTTTTTTTTTTTTTTACAAATCTCAAACTGACAACTAATAAATTCATACAGGTAAGCATAATAATACAAATCCAGGCTCATCACCATATTTGCCTGGTATATACCGATAGCTATGATATGTATTATCGAATAATTTGTTATTTGGAGTCTTTGACATCGATGGGTTATTGACAAATCTTTGTTATCGCACTCCGGGCTCATGGTTTCTTTTTCAAGAATCAACTCGCATTTATTGTATCTATATACACGATTACATGATTTTTCTTCAGTGCCAAATAAAACCATTCTATGACCTTTGTTTCAGGAGACAGATGTGTCCTGTTGTGCTGTCCAAAATGTTAGCAAGATCTGATATTCTTTCTTTGTATTGTTCATCTAAGACAACGGCAAATTTGAATGGATTAGAATAACCAGGGACAAAAAATACCAGATGAACAGTCAAACTCATAAATCTAAAATAAACCGACAACGCCATGGCAAAAAATGAAAAAGATAAACATACAAATACTAGTACACAAGAAAAACATAGAAAACTTAAGACTGAGTAACACGAACCCACATTTAACTGGGGTGATCTCTGGTGCTCCGGAAGGGTAAGCGGATCCTGCTTCACATGTGGCAGCCATCGTGTTGTTCATGTTATGACAAACCCGCTAAAATATCTACTTCGGTAGGTCATATGTATGAAATGGGAAGGGAATTATAGTTACGACGTAAAACTGGGGTCACACATTCACGATTTGTACTGCCGTCCTTGACAGAACCATTCACGATTTAAATTTGTCAAAAGTCTGATCAACACCCTGTAAATAGTGGATGGAAATTCAAATTTTAATTAATTTTTTTTATTAATCACGGCAATAATCAGACATTGTTCATGAAGCGTCGGTATTCAACCGTTTCCAAGGGAGTTAGTCCCGCTAATCCCGCTCTCAATCCGAATTGTATCTGTCGCATGGTAAAATTCGACCGAGTCTGTCACGACTGCGTCCCGATTCTACCGAATACAATCCGACAGAATTTCGACATTGACCAGACAGTGAACCGACGCTGACGGAAGTTATCCGTTAGAAAACTGTCGGCATATTCGGGATAATAAGGTACTGTCGGAACGTAATCCTATCATGGTCCGCTCTATCGCATTACAAACGGCTTTGTCTGGTCTCAGTCGTATTGCTTTCTGTAACTGTCGGGACTCTGACGTGGGTATCATTGACGAATTTCGTATTAATAACCGGACTGTTCCGGAACGGTTTCGGCAAAGACGGTTCGCAATCGACAAGATCTGGATGCAATCTGCACTCAATCTGCAGAAAAAACAGAAATGAAAAATTTCTCCAGATCATTCACGTTCCACCGTCAAGAAAACACAGAACATTGTTAGGATTTTGATCCGATACAGCAGAATCTGTCACGACATAGTCACGGTTGTAATCCGACTAGACAAAATCGGCTGAAATTCCCCGAATGTTACGGGACGCACCTAACTGTCGGGGTGCATCCCTCAACTACCAGTAACCATTTCCGACCCGTAGGAATCTGTTACGAACTTAAACGACTGCGTTCAGACAATGATATGACATTCCATAACAATCGGCAATATGTGAACGCCGCATTAGAAACATATCCGATATCATATGTGAAATGGTTATTCCATAAAAGTCAACCAACTCGCGATGGCGTCCGTAAAATTAACAAAGGTAGAATTTAAACTCACCATTTGGATATTTTCTTTTAAAATCTTCCTTGTGAGCATCAACCCTCTATCAAGGAAATCATGATAGGAAATACAAGCGCAGGAATATCGTATCAATTGGGAGATATATACTCCATATGCAGGCGCTGCTGGAATGTTGCTACATAGAAATGGAAAGCTCGCATCTCGTTTATCGTAAATTTCTGTTTTCAACCGAACCTCATTGTCAATTTCTAGATGTAAATTAAGATATGCGACAGTCTTAACTGTATCTGTTGTATCCTTTCTTTTTAGTTCGATGAGATAGATGCGTTCAACCCAGATTTTTTTCGCAATCGATTTATGAATTTCGAACAGCAGTATACTACTATTGCTTTTATTTATTCAACATAGTCACCAAAGTTTTAATTATCAAGTGAGAGAACATCATCTATATAAATAAAAGCAACAGTAGTATACAGCTGTTCGAAATTCATAAATCGATAGAGAAAAAAAAAACAAATCCGAGTTAAAAACTGAAACTGAAGGAAACGCATCAAATATAAAAGAACTATATAGCGGAATGTAAAGTTAAAGGATATTGCTTACTTCCTAATTTTCATTCTTAGAAGTTCCCGTATGATGTCATCCTCATAATAATAAAGAAACAAGTCGGCAAGAAAAGGAACACAATTGGTTCCCATTGGAATGCCGACAGTCTGTTGAAAAACACGTCCTTCAAAAGTAACAAATATGTTGTCAATCAAGATATCAAGCATCTTTATAATGTCAGTTTCAGAGATTTTTTTGTTTGAATCAGTGTGATCTTTTAAATTATTATCCCTCCTTAAGACAAGATACTTGTCTCTACGTTGGCCATTCTTTTTGATAAAACAAAGCAATACCAACTCTTTTAATTGGTCTTTTAGTTTGGAATGGGGAATACTTGTGTTAATTGTAGAAAAGTCAAATGTGTTTATACTATTACAAGATGAAAGAGTCTTGGATTGTATGTAATCTAAATAAACACATCATAGATACCAGGATTCATTTTATATATACGTCAGAGGTGCGTTTCGTCTACAAAAGACTCATCAGTGACGCTCGAGTCCAAAAAAAGTTAAAAAGGCCAAATAAAGTACGAAGTTGAAGAGCATTGAGAAAAGATTTTTAGATTTTTTTTGTATCCACAACTGATTTACGTCACCAGAATAGGAGAATAGGCAGTTAACTTGTTTTAAGCAAAATAGATTTGTTTCGTTAAAATTTTGTCAGTTTTGACAACAAAAAAATGAAAGTGTAGTCCTACGTAGATATAAGAATATGAGGTATGAGTGCCAATGAGACAACTCTCCCTTTAAGTTACATTTTTTTAAAAAATAAACCATTATAGGACAATGTACGTCTTTAACACAGCGAGCTATAAAGGGCCCTAAAACGAGTAGAGTCAAACCAATCAAACGGGAAAACAAATGAATGTACATTCATAAAATATCTTCCATTATTTTCCATTTCAAATTGACTAGATAAAGTATACGTTGTTACATTTGTCTTTTATAAACATAGAGTTTCGAGTATAATCAAGCTTTTCGTATGTTTTCTAATGAATTACTGTTAGTTGTAATGAGAAGCATGCATATGCACAAATAATGCATTTTTTTAGAGAAAAAATCCCATTATATTCTTGACGATTGTTGTCAGCCAATCAAAGCACACATGTAAGTAATATAATTAAATTAATGAAAACAGTATTGTCATTTCATCGTAAGCTCCATATCTTATATCTTATCAGCTCTTCAAATCCAGCTTACGGATAACCGTCTACTCCAGTACAATGTTCCAAACAGTCACATGAAAACTTTTGCCACGCACATCTGGTATCTCCTACAGGTTCACAAATACCTATTGAAAAAAAAACCACAAAACATTTCAATAGACATTTTATAGTGTGAATTTCTATGTTGTGATTTTACACTATTGTTTCCGGTAAGGTTGAAGGATGGTACCTATCTAATATTAAACCCGCTACATTTGTTTGCACCTGTCCTAAGTCAGGAACCTGATGTTCAGTTGTTATCGTTTCTTGATGTTGTGCATAAGTATTTCTCGTTTCTCAATTTTTAAATAGACTAGAACGTTGGTTTTCCAGTTTGAAAGGTTAAACACTAGTCAAATTTGGTGCCCTTTATAGCTTACTGTACTGTTCGGTGTGAGTCAAGGTTCCGTGTTCACGACAGTGCTTTGACCTATAATGGTTTTTCTTTAATAAATTGTAGATTAGATGGAGTTTTCTCATTGACACTAATACCACATCTTCTTATATCTATATGCTATGGACGACGTCTCCACTGTGCATATGTATACGCAAAAATTATTATTCCGATTAAACAATAAATCATTGCGACAAGAAGCTTTTTGTATTATTTTGTTTGCATACGACATGGGGTATATACAACACTTTTGTCAACAGTAACTTAAGTCATTAGATAAATCAGTCAATCATAGCTGCAAAAACATACAACACATATGTACCATGCATTCGATTCAGTACAAGTATCATGTATATATTCTATCATTGACTGATTCTTGATAAATATTTGTCTAACTGCAATTTTTTCATGTTTTTTTTTACATTTGTCATGTTCTTCTTTATATAATTTTTTTGTGTGTCTGAAAAATATAAAAAAAAAGAAGAAAAAATACCTGGGTGACCAATGGCATGGCCTGCTGGTGTTTGCCCAGGTTGCCATGTACAGTTCGGATCCCCCAGCTCCTCACCATTTGACTTTCCATCTTTATCGGAATCCATTTTACAAAACGGTTCATTCCATACATGTCCATTCGCTCTAAATCCCTAAGATAAAATACGTTTGTCTTCATAACATTTTAAAATTTGCAGAATATTATACAGGAAAAACTACGTTAACTGCTTAATCAAACATTGAAATCATTTTTGTTTCGAAGATAATTCTGCACGTTTTGCTTGACAATAAAACCGTCTGTTTTGATACAAATTCTTAGAATACAATTGAAATGATGCAGGATCCTTCTCGTCTCGTAAATAAAGCTCCTGTCAAACGCTTTCAAGTATCGTCTTTTATCCGACAGACACTTAATTGATTGAACTGTATATCATCGGTTTCAAGCTTGTATGGTTAGTCTGATTAGATAACTTGATGATAAGTAACAAGTTAATGTGAAATACAAAAGAATCTCAAAACGACAATTCATTTCTGGTAGGTTAAAACCAACCCAATGCTACGAAATAGAACCAAAATTGTAACACAAAATTTGACACTTTGTGTTCATTCATTTACTGCACTTTTTAGTAAAGTGTCTGAATCAAATATCTGTTTTTCGGGAAGGTTAAAATATAGTTTTGTCGCCAAACAAATTGTTAAGCAGTACAGATTTAAACTTGAAGAAGGACAAACAACACCAAAGACAAGCAAATGTCCACAAATACGACACAGGAGCAAGCAATTAAACCTAAAGGTGAATTAGTGAACATAAGAATGGTAAACAGTTTTTTTTGCATTTCTATTGCTTCGTGTAATGCTTATAGAATGAAATTCAAAACAGTGTGGCTGTGGCTATTGATTGACACATTAAATTCATCCATTGGCTGGGACAATTAAGGTGAACGTTTGTATGTAACGACCACTGCTCAGTACGTACTTTTTAAAGACACTTAAATTATGGGGTCACCAAAGGTTCACAACACCTTAATAAAGTAATTCGAAAAATTAATCAGAAATAACACGATGTTTTGATTTATATCAATTATATAAATCAAAACATAAAGGTTATTCCTGATTAATTTTTCGGATTATTTTATAATTAAAGGCGTTAAGAAACCTTTGGTGACCCCACAGTTTAAATGTCTATCGTAGGTACGTCGTAAACAGTGGTCGTTACAGACAAACGTTTAAGTAAATTGTCCCAGTCAATGGATGAATTTAATGTGTCAATCAATGGCCACAGCCACACTGTTTTGAATTTCATTCTAGATGAATTTGGCTATTTATCTTAGGTATTTTGACATATAGCTCTTCTACGGTTTCGGTACGTATCCATCTTTGGATTCGGATGTTTGACTTTGAGCGTTCCTGATGAGTCATCGATAATTGATTTTTAAACAACATACAATAGGTAATTTGGAGGCAACAGTAGTATACCGCTGTTCAAAAATAAACGCCACCATACGTAGAAATAGACTTTAATTTGATATTAACTTCCATTCTCTTGACTTGGTACAGGACATATAAAAAATATGGTGGGTTTACCATAGTATTATGGCAAGCTTAACCTCCCGCTAATATGACAATGTTAACACATATCGTTTATATAATAACATTACGCGACAGGAATACAGTGCAAATAAACATTCAGCACGGAGAAACACATTCAAAGTTATTGAGCATAGTTAGGTCTTAAGCCCCAGTCCCACTAGATCCGATCGGACCACGCTCACCACGATCTAAAATAGATCGTGGTGAGGTCGCGGTATGAGCGGCATGAAAGTGTAAATTTTTGTTGCTTTCACGATGCTACTACGTCCTCATTACGCTTGTACAACGATCCCGCTACGATTATACTACGTTCTCACTGCGCTTATTTTGCGACCTCACTACGCTTATCAAGATCTTTCTACGCTCATCACGTTCTCACTGCGACCATACCACGAGTTATTCGATTGCAACACGATCTTACCACGCCTTTACTGCGATTATAGCACGTTCATACCGCGATCTTACAAAGCTCTCAGCAATAACGTCCACATCGTTTTCTACATCAATACTGTACAATTCCCTCTTTTTCTAATTAATACGTAGATTTCTCGAAAACTACACATTCTTGCCATTAAAATCTACTAGAACACTTGGGCGTGGTCGTAGGCGTATACGTAGAGGCAGAAGGACCTCTGATAGTAACGAATCCTGATCTAGCACAGATGTCGGACCGACCAATCCAACCTGAATCACAACCTTATGTTGGTCCATCCAACTTAAGATAGCGATGTTTTAGTGATCGATAGCAGGGATGACACAGATGTGTCAATCATGGTTGAGACGTTAAAGAAAAAGGACAAGAAGTCCAAATTACATACAGACAAACAAAACCTGGAGAGCTTTTAAATATTTTATGTGAAAATGACAATGTGCATAATGGTTGTAGTATGAACGTAGTCAGGTCATGAGAAGAGCGTGATGAGGACGGCATGGTCGTGCTAGAATCGTACTATGGTCTTGAACAGCGTGGTGTAAACGTGGTATAGTCGTAGTGGAAGCGTAGTTAGGTCGCGGTGAGAACGTGCTGGTCGTAGTGAGGTCGTAGGAAAGTCTCCACGAATATAATCACGCTTTCGCTACGATCATGAAGACCTCACCACGACCGTACTTCACTGCGATCTACACGATCGCCCTACGATCGTCAAAATTTGCAACTTTTTCACAGATCATAGTGCGATCGTGGCCTAGTGGGACTGCGGTATAAGCCTGCAATATATATTTTTACACAATCCATAAAAATAGTTTGTATAGACAAAATACACAATTCATTAATCTTGTTAAAAAGAATCCTCAAACTTGATTTCGGAATAAAAGCCGTCATGGGAGATATCATATCACAAAATAAGCAATAAAATAACTAAACAAACAAGGGTTGCATTAGATTGAACAAATGAGCAGTTTTGTATTTAGTTTTATACATGACGAACGTCATCATTGGGTTTTACTTTTTTTGTTGTTCTGTAACAGTTGCTTTTGACTTTCCACCAGACTAAAGTTGCAAGATATATATTATGATTGTTAAGTTGTGAATTATTATCACTTTAACAATTTATGATACTATTCTATTTATTTTTTAGGTTTCTGAGGAGTCATCAAACTTTGATATGTATTTTGTCAAGCGTGAGTTGAATCATACAAACACCACCAAAGTATTTATGTATCACGGAATCTGGCAAAACGAATTGTAAATGCTACTTACATTGCCAAAGATATTTTTTAACTGTGTGTGGTGAAATGGATTGAGATGTCCTACTGTATTCCAATATTGCGATGTTCCACATGAGTTGGGTACGGAGTGACCGTTTGGTATCTTGTCTCTGTAGGTGCTGTGGGCGGATATCACACCGGCAATAGTGATGATGATTATGATTTTATTCATCATCCTTATTCACGTCTTATGCTCTAAGCCAAAAATTTATGATCTATTTTAATAATAAAAAAAACCCCAATAAATTATCAAAACTTACAAATGATACCAAAGTCAGACAATAAATAATATAAAAATATAAAACAACACGTTTAATAATTTATTGCGTCCGAAGAGCTTTTCTGGATTTACCTTCATCAGGAACGCTCAAAGCCAAACATTTGAAATCCGAAGATGTATAAGTACCGAAAACTGTGATTTGGAAAATATTTCAACTATCAATTTCAAAGTGAAGGCATGTCCGATCCGTAAAACGTAAAATTTTGGAATTGTACTCCACCAGATATTCTACGTTTCAGCGGGTTTATCAAAAGTATATGAGTCATAATTCAATTTAATGGAATATACTTCTTTTTAAAATAGGAAGACTCGAATTTCGGATACGTAAGATTCATCAGTAGTTGTCGAAAAAATGGATGGCCCTTATCAAATCTGAAGGGACAGAGCATTGATAATAAATATAAAAAAAACAACAATAAATGAACTTAAACACAAGGAAAAATAAGGTTAACAAACTATCTACGAAGGATAATCGTAGAATACCCACCCTTCCCACAAAAAAACCCAGAACATTTCTGTAAAGCCAGTATAAAAGCACTGTTTTATGGCTAGTGATACCAACAGTGGTATCGAAGAAGTGGTAGTGAGCAATAACACGATATCAAATGTTATTTTGAAGCATTATATATCCGTTCTCATACGTTACGACTCGCCAGTGGTACTCAAAATAAATTATGCCTCCTTTTCCTGTTAGTCCCCGAGGGTATCACCAGACCAGTAGAAACAAAGCTCTGATTTCTTTCACGGATTTGGCTATACTTTTTGGACCTTTTGGATTATAGCTCTTCATCATTTATATAAGCTTTGGATTTCAAATATTTTGACCACGAGCATCACTGAAGAGATATGTATTGTCGAAATGCGCATCTGGTGCAGAAAAAATTGGTACCGTTAATGTTCTTTTTAGTACTCTCGGTTTTGTTTAATGTCTGGCTAGCTATTATGTTTAAATTATGTCATATGTCACTCGGTTTTTAAATTTTAATTGGTAGTTTGGTTTTTCGACCTCCCATATGAAAATGGAAGGGTAACCTTTATAATAACTTCTACGATTTGAACATTAACTTCAAAAAAGATATTTTTTTTACGAAATGCATTTTTTTTACAGTTTTTTTAGAAGTTATCATACTTTATTGATAGTTTGACATTTGTTAGTGGATACATCAAATACCGGTACCTTATCCCGGCCTCGTTAACTGTTAGTAGCATATAATCAATTTGGTTTATAGTATTTGTTAGTTTATTTAACTGTAATATATACATTTATAAATCATTGTAAATTATAGTATATCCAACTAATACATTATCAATGTAGAATGATCCATAAATCTGAATAGATAAAAAAAATAAAGAATAAATAAATAAAAATCACAGAAATTTTGAATTTTGGAAAAAACAAAAATAAAAAAAATAAAAATATATTTTACTTTATACAGCATTCATAATACAGCTTGCAGGATTTATTTATTCAAATATTTGCGTACAGGCAATAACTTAGAGGAACATACATGTAGTTATAAACATAGACAAAACATCAAGCATATATATAAACCAACATGTAACAGTATCAAATCATAACATAGGTGGTGATGTGGATAAGGAAAGAAATGTACATAAAAATAATTCCGGTATCGTGTACTTGGCTGGGGGACTATGGTAAGCACAAGTAACGAGTGACGAATAAACTGTTCTTCAATTCAATTTTTATTACATCTCCATGCTACTGCCCTGGCAGACGACAACTCAACGTAATTATAATAGCTAAAACATGTTCCACGTTTTTCGACTTAAATAGATTAATTGTGTGAGGCAGTCCCGATAACCAGAAGACCCAAAATAGGAATATAACACCGGTACATAATGTACCAATTATTTGTATAATCAAAATTAGTCTTCTAAAATTGGAAGCCAGGGGTCCCAGCAGATATTGGCCATAAGAAAATGGTTTCTTTTAAAAAACATATTCTTTTCTAGTGCAAGAGATTCTTTGAGGTAGTTTTTAAAATTTACCTTATTTTCACAGAGTTTTGTTCTGTAAATATAGAATTTTGTCAGGAGTATTATTAAGTTTTTTATCATATTATTTCCGTTGTTACCTAAATTTCCAAATAAAATAATATCTATATTAAATGGAATCAATATTTGTGTTTGGTTATAAATCCAATCACCAAGTTCAATCCATAAATCTGAAATTTTATGGCATGTCCAAAATATGTACTCAATATCTTCAATAGCTTCATTACAGAAAGTACATTTATCTGATTGTTTTATCTTAATTTTAAATAAAAATTCATTTGTGCCTATGATTCTGTGCACTATTCTGTACTGGAACCAATGAGGTTTAGAGCTTTTTGTGGTGTAGAAAGACATATTATGCACTTTTTTCCAATCAAATTTTTTGTTTAATCTTAGAGACCATTTATCTTCACAACTAGGCCTTGTACTACTTTTTTTTCTAAGAAAACATTATACATATCTTTTGACCCTTTATTTGACAAAAAAAAATGTTCTTATATTATTTGGCAGAATTGGTCCATGAACTTTATAAAGATTTTCTATGGAGATATTATGTTTAAGAGAATTTTGATATGATTTTATTGCTGATATAACTCCATTATAAACTAGAAAGTTAGATTTAATTTCATAAATAATTTTGCATTGCTCAAAAGACATTAATTTACCCTCATTATCTACCAGATCATTAATCAACAAAATACCGTTATCAGCCCAGTCTTTATAGAACTCAGATCTGCTACCTATTTTAATATTTCCATTATTCCAAAGTGTATCTGTTGAAAATTCTTCTTCATTTTTTGGTTTAAGTTTATTTTGCATTTCTATTCATGCTTTAAAAACCTCTTTCCAAAAGGGGTTTTTACATTTGTTTGGTGGGCCTAGAAATACTAGATTTTCAATATCAATATTTTATGTGCTTTCTATAAGCTTTTTGAGTTTTGTATTGTTTTTTAGCAATCGTCGGACCCACGTTAATTTTAACCCTTTGATATATTCTTCAATATCTAACATTTTCAGACCCCCAAATTTATGTTCCAGACATAATATTTCTCTTTTAATCTTGTCAGGTTTGTTTTCCCAAATAAATGAATATATTGTACGAATAAGTTGTTTAAGAGTAGTATTGCATGGTGTTGGTAATGTTAAAAACAGATGATTTAATTTTGAAATAATTAGTGTCTTGATAATTGTTATCTTTCCCACAGGAGTAAGTGTTTGTCTAGACCAAATATTGATTATATTTTCAATTTCTTTTATTTAATGATAATAGTTCAAAGATTCCATTTCTTGCAAATTGACAGAAAAGTTTATTCCTTATAGTGTAAACCTACTGGAACCCCATTCCAATCCCCACTTTACACACATGGTGTCTTGACTATATTTTTTCTTTCCTATCCACACCACCTTTGTCTTGTCTAAGTTCATACGGAGACCAGACATTTCAGCATATTTATGTAATAAGCGGAGAGATACGTCAAGGGTGTACCGTCAAGAATAATTGACTTGTCATCAGCATATTGAGAGATCAAATATTCAGTATCATCTATTTTAATTCCCTTTATTTCTTTATTTTTCTAATTAATATTCCAAGTATTTCTGCACATAAAAGAAATATATAAGGTGATAAAGGATCCCCTTGTCGACAACCTCTTTGAATTTCAAAGAATTCAGATAAAAAACAATTTTGTTATATATTTTTGTAAAAGGTTCTTACCCATTGTTTTATAGAGGGGCCGAAATTGAAAAAGTCTAAAACGTCTTCAATGAAATTCCATGATACAGAATCAAAAGCTTTTTAAAAATCTATGAGAAGGAGCAGTCCTGGTAAATCATTTAGTTCTGTATGAAATAATATATCGTAAATAAGACGAGTATTTTCCCCTATAAATCTACCCGGAATAAAACCGGTCTGATCACTGTTAATAATTTGAGGTAGAACTAATTTTATACGCTCAGCTATGCAGCTTGATGCTAATTTATATGTGGTATTTAGTAAACTTATTGGTCGCCAATTTTTCATGAACTGTCTAGGTTTATCTCCCTTTGGTATACAGGTTATATAATACCTTGTCTTTGAGTAATTGACAATTCCCCCTTTTCGTAACCATTAATTATAGACCGAAATACAAATTTTCCTATATCTATCCAAAAAAAACTTGAAAAATTCATTTGTGAAACCATCTGACCCAGGGCTTTTTTTCATTTTTCATTTTTCGCAAAGCTGTATTTAATTCACCATAAGTAATTTCACCCTCCAAAGATTCTCTAATGGTATTATTTAGTTTTTTAATATCAGTATCAGGGATTTCATTTTTTAGGTTAACATTATTCAAACTTTCTGTTTTAGTATATAGCCTTTTGTAATAATTGTTTGCTTCTTTTAATATTTTATCTTGCTCACTGATAGTGTCCCCTTTTTCATTGACTAATTTTGGAATAGTTTTATTTATAAAATGTTTAGTTTCTAAATTTAGAAAAAAGTTTGAGGGTTTTCACCTTCTCCTATCCATTGCATTTTGTATCTGATGTAGGACCCCCTCATCTTTTCTTGTCTTAATACTTTTAGATCAGTTTTCTTTTTTTCAATTTCAATAAATATTTCTTCTGACAATATTTGTTCTTCTAGTTTTTTAATATCTTCTGATAGTATTCTTTCTTTCTTTCTTTTTATCTTTTTGTTTCTTCCTAAAAGAAGCATATGAAATTGATTTTCCTCTAATTTCTGTTAATAAAGTTTCTAGAAAGAGTTGATAGTTTATAGTAAATTGAATTTCTAAGTCATTTATCTTTTTAATATTAATGTTTCTCTGTTGTATACTAGTGATGCATATTGCTCTCTTACTTTATTTATAGTCTCTTTAACAGCAGCTGAATATTCAATGTCATGTAAAAGTGAATTGTTAAATTTCCATAGACCTTTACCAATTATAAAGTTATTCATCTTTAAATGTAACATTATTGGGGAGTGATCAGATCTATAACTGTTAAGAATGTGTATATCATGTACATGTTGATTAAGGCCTTGCGATATTAAAAAGAAATCCAATCTTGCTTGTTTAATGGGATTATTTTTTCTCCATGTAAATTTTTTTAGTTTACAATTCACTATAGGGATCTGTTAAATCATAATTTTCTATTATATTTAAAACTTTCTCTTTGGCTTTCGGGTTATTTACATTTTGGTAATTATAAGTATCAAGATTTTGGTTTTGGACTAAATTATAATCTCCAGTTATTAGAACTGATTGGTTGTTCAAGTCTTCTATTGTATCACTTACTCTAGAATAAAATTCAGGTGAATCTTTATTTGGACCATATAGGCTTATCAAAGTTATTCTTTTTCCTTCAATTTCAATATCAATTCCTAACAGATTTCCTTGATCATCTTTTTTTATCATATGTATCTTGTATTCAAAGTTTTTGATAAAAATATTGCTACCCCTCTTTTGTTTGTTGCAAAGGAATTGGAAATACAGTCTCCTCCCCATAGATTTTTATTGATATTTCTTCTTTTTCTGAAAAATGTGTATCTTGTAAACAATATATGTGGCAATTTTTTACTTTAAGATAATCAAAAACATATCTCCTCTTCTCCTTTGAATTTATACCTTGACAGTTGTATGAAACAATTTTTATACCATTATCACTCATTTATTCAATTTTATTTTTATAGCTGAATAATAAATACTCGAGATTTGATAAGTGTATTGCGACCGTATTCTCCCATAGTGTTTTATATAAGTAATTTGGGTAATATTCTGCTCATATGAATTATGCAAGTAATAAACTGAAAAAACCTTTGGATTTTTCTTTTAATTAAAGAGCCCAATTTCTGGAAAACAAATGAACAATCAGTTAAAGTTATTGGTGCTTAACTTGCAGGTGGCTGTCAGTCGTGGGAATGTAACATGTAACAAGTATTATACTATTTATGTGTATATACTTCATAAAATTTTAAGTGATATAGAAAGGTACTTCTGTGATACAACTATAACTAGAGTATATGAATATTAATGACCCTTGTAAATAACCTAGTAGATCTTAAATTGTGTTGACGAACTCTTCTGTTTTTAAAACAAATCTTTACAGAGTTTTTTTTAACCATTTTAGATTTTAAGTACATATAAACTAAATATAAAACCACACAAGTGCATAAATTTACCCATTACAAATACGGAATAGTTATTTGATTAGGGACTTTCCGTTTTGAATTTTCCTCTGAGTTCAGTATATTTGTGATTTTCCTTTTTTTATGTTTTTTTTTTAGATTAGCGAAGCCGGTAAATGATTTCTTTTTGCTAACAGAATTTAACAAACAACTCTTAAAAGTTAGTATTTTATCCATTTTAAAATGTAAAGTGTACATAAAAGTTCCTGGTTATTTTTGCTAATTTTCAATTTTGGCCTATATTAACTCTGTTACTATTATTATTAAAATTTTAACTAGTACAAACAGTTTTTAAATGCGGTGACCCTGCAAATAGGGTGGAATTCCCGAAAAAGAAGAAGAAGAGTTCAATGGAAAAGGAGACGGTTAAGGGAAAAGCTTACAAAAATTTAAAAGAAAGTAAGTTCATATTGTATTTCACTCTAAAATATAAGAACTACAAAGTACTAAAACAAAATCGAAAAACCTTATAATGTCCTAAACTAGGGGTATATGCATTAACTGAAAAAAAAAAACCAAACTATCGTATCTTTTAATAAATTTGTCATGTGCTTACATTAATCGATTTACATTTATGACGATTTCAGGCAAAAATCACTTGAACATGTTTCAAAGGTGCACAAATTAAAATGGTGCTTAAAATTTCATCACATTTCAAAACATACTTATTACAATCTCAATCAATAAGACTAAATTTTCGTCAATTTGTACCTAAAATGCATATGTAGTAAAATAACAAAATTTAATATATGAAGGCCTCATTCACTTGGAACTTTTTTTCAAATTGCAATATAGTTATATGGACTGATACATACGTTGTTGCAATAAACAAAAGCTAGTTGGTTCCATGAACATGTTCACATTTAGTTGATATCAATGCTTTACTGTTTCGTCTCGTTATTATGACAAAAAAAAACAAACACCATGAAACAGAACGTAGTATAAAATTAGACATATACATTTGTTTCAGTATGTTGTAAGAGTATGACAATTTACCCTATCAATTTCTTAATTATCTACAATAATGTGTTCTTTTGAGCATATAATTCGAGAAAAAAGATGACAAAAAAAGATTTACCTTACGTAAGAAGTGCAAATTTCGAAATGAGATAGTTAATCGAAAGCACAATGACAATAAACCTTGTCCTAAAACTTAACACATAATTGTAATGAGATACCATCTTATCTCATAATTGATGCGCCCTAACACGTACCTTTATGTTTAGAGTTCAAAGACAATTCACACGAAACGCAGATCATGTAAGCGTTGCCCTTTTTATCATAGAAATTAAGATGTTTTTTTTCATCTCTTTTTTTAAAGAAATTCTGTCGGGTTCTTACATTATGTAGTATTTAAAATAAATTCTATATGAAATTTCTGTTTTATCTAAATGAATATTAAACATGATATAATAGATATAGGAAGATGTGGTGTGAGTGCCAATGAGACAACCCTCCACCTAAATAACAATTTAAAAAAAGTAAACCATTATAGGTCAATGTACGGCCTTCAACACACGAAGCCTTGGCTCACACCGAACAACAAGCTATAAAGGGCCCAAAATTACTAGTGTAAAACCATTCAAACGGGAAAACCAACGGTCTAACCTATATGAAAAAACGAGAAACGATAAACACGTATAAATTACATAAACAAACGACAACTACTGTACATCAGATTCCTGACTTAGGACAGGTGCAAACATTTGCAGATTGATTACTTAAATTATAAGATTGATTACTTAAATTTTATTTGGAAAGTCTTCCTTACAATATGTTGTTTGAACATCATAATCTATGTTAAAAATATATTGCTTTTGTATTCTATGTGCCTAAAAAGTACACAAGTACATGTTAACAATTTTACATTGATGCAGTAAATGCTTAAAAAATTAGTGTCAATTTATATCCATTTAATTTGTTTTACACATTTCTTTGTGATATACAAATATGAAGTAAACACAATTTAATTTACATGGTAAAACTTATTTAACCGTTTGGTTTTTGAAACATTAAGGCTCAATTATTTTGCTTTCACCAAATGTCAATGCGGCGGGGTTGAACATGTTTATCAGATCTCAACCCTCCCCCTATACCTCTAGCCAATGTAGAAAAGGAAAATGCCTTTTATCTACACGTTCCGATAAACTATTGAGTACGTTATGGATTGATTGACTCTAAAACACTGTCTTATCTGTGCTTTATCGATTCACATTATTACAAGCTTGTCTACAAACTATCTGAGCTAACCGGTAAATCAAATAAAACAATTGTAACTTTACCTAATTAGCAAAACTGCTATCTATGATAGAACCGTAAAATATACCAATTTTCAATAAATTTTCGCTCGAGAGAGTATGTTTTTTAAAACGATTACACGGCCCCAGAAAAATAATTTCAGATTAATGATAAAATTTGGAACCTGACCCAGTAAAATCTGACTAGATTAATTATGTAACAACGTCAATATTACATTCTATTGGTATCTCATGTTAAATAGTTTTAAACAAATTGAGCGCTCTAAAGGTCTACAATTACTAAAACTTATGTCAACAATATTTCACAAATAAACATTTTATTCTGTTTTATAAAATATATGCACTGGTATGATAGTTGAATAATTTCATACCTCAGGATGGATTGTTTGACATGAAAAGACAGTAGTTTAAGCTGAAAGTTGAAAAATTTGATGTTGGTATCAAGATAAGATTCCAATATTATGTTCACTTTTCTGAAAAGATTATGAATTTGGATCAAATTCGATTTCTTTTTATTACCGCAGGTTGACTACTTTTACCCCTGTAGAGAACTCTACAAGTCTTGACTTCCTTTCTACCTCAGGACGGATTGTTTGGCATGACAAAGAAGTAATATAAGTTTAAAGTTGAAAAAATGGTGTCTGTATCAAGATAAAACACCCAATATTTTCACTTTTCATAGAATAAAATTGGCATCAAATTTGAATTATTATGGTACCCCAGAAAGATAAGTTTTACACACAGAGACAACTCTATGAATCTACGGCTACTAAAATTTATCTGAACAATACAACACGTGCCATTTTTTCTTATTCTTATAATATTTATGCACTGGCCTGGCAATTGATTACTCTTCTATACTGTGATGAATTGTTTGATATATCGAAGGGAAGGAGTCTAAGTTTAAAATTGCTATATTTATAAAATTGAGAATGGAAATCGGAAATGTGTCAAAAGATAACAACCCGACCATCATCTGTATAAGTTGCAAATATTTTCCCTGTTGTTAAAATGAATTGTAGCGTCATTAACATTCTGTTTTTGGTAACTCTGGATGGAATGTTTTACTTAAATGGAGAGCTCTATAATTTACGGTTATTTAAACGTTTGTCGACAATGATAAAAAGTTCATTTTTTTTATAATATTCAATTACTATACTGATAATCATTTCAGGATTATTTGTTTGATCCAATGGGAAGGAATTAAAGTTTCAAATTGTTATATTTGTTGTAATCAGGTATATAATTTGTCAATATTTTCTTGATTCTTATGTACCGATATGATACCCCAGGATGGATAGTTTTGCACTAATTGAAAGCCATTTGAGTCGATGGTTACCAATACTTATAATGTGAACAATAAACAGTGCCAATAGTTGCCTTTTGTATAATGTTCTTACATAGTCAGATAACTGAGTACTTATGTATCTGAACATGGACTGATTGACATAATAGCGAAGGAATTTAGTTTCAAATTGCCTTATTTGTTGTATTCATTAATATAAAAAAAGAAGCGAAAGATACTAAAAGGACAATGTTGTGTCGTGTGTACTATTGTTTGTCTGTTTGTCCTTTTCATTTTTAGCCAGGCGTTGTCAGTTTATTTTCGATTTATGAGTTTGGTATATTTCGTCCCTCTTTTAAACTGCTAAGCCAAAAATTAAAACGCAACGCTATGGCAAAAAAGAAAATAACCAAAACACAAAAAAACCACATAACATAACATAGAGAACCAAAGACAGAGAGACAAGAACCCCACCAAAATATGGCAGTGATCGCAAATGCCGAGGAATGATAGGTAGAACCTGATCCACATGTGAAACCTTCAAATAGTGAGTGCCAATATTTCTTCTTTTTATAATGTTTATTGTATAAAATAGCCTGAACATATTGTTTTTTTTGTTTGTTTTTTTTTTTTTTTATCTCAAATTAGATTTTGTTACATAAAGGTGAAGGATTTTTGTTTCATTATTCTGTACTGGCATCAAATTCTGTTCATTTCGAAGCTCATGATGGACATGTTTACACAAATTAAGAGTTTAATAAGTCGACGCTACTAACATTTATTTCAACAGCGATAAAAAGAACCAATATGCATTTTTGTTATTCATTTGCCTGCCTGATAATTGAGTAGTGTTATACCTTAGGAAGGATTGTTTGACATGGAAGGAAAGGAATATAAGTTTGATATTTTAGAATTTTGCGTTGGTATCAAGAAAGGTGCCAATAATTTCCCTTTTGTTCGAATATTATGTTAAAATATTGAATTATGTTCTTTTCTACGTTAAGATGGATAGTTTAAAAAAATTGAGAGCTCTTTAATATTCTTGTAATAGTCTAATTATGTAGTACTTATTTTACCACAATATTGACATGTTATTGTCTATGTATTCTTACTGGAAAAAAAACATAATTAATCTTAGAAATTAAACATTGTAGAATAAAATTCAATTAATTTTCAGAAATGAGCGGATCAATAGTATTTTGACAAGATAGTGTAAAAAGTAAAATTACAAAAAAACAATATCTCAGAGGTAAACCACTAATAAGTAATACCTTCAATAATATAATACAATGATTTTGGGGGACTGTAGATAAACCAGAGCGCTTCTTAAACCTTTGTAAATAAAGGCAACAGTAGTATACCGCTGTTCAAACTCATAAATCCATGGACAAAAAACAAAATCGGGGTAACAAACTAAAACTGAGGGAAACGCATAAATATAAGAGGAGAACAACGACACAACACTACAATGTAACTAACACACACAGAAACGGACCAAGCATCAGACAAAATCCCACGAGAATAACAAATATAACATCAAAACCAAATACATGAATTTGGGATAGACAAGTACCGTGACACGTCTTATCGCAATGTCAATTTACACTCAAAAATAAGAGAAAACAAACGACGCAACGTTAAATTGTAACACACACAGAAACGAACTATTATATAACAATGGCCATATTCCTGACTTGGTACAGGACATTTTTTCAGGAAAAAATGGTAGGTTGAACCTAGGTTTGTGGCATGCCAAATCTCGCACTTTAATGGCAATGTTAAATATAACATAGAAATAACAACATAATATTACAGGACTACAATACAAATAAATAGGAAAACGTATTAGACAACACATGATTAATGGATAACAAAAAGCATCAGGTTTAAAATGTAATACGCCAAAAACGCGCCTCGTCCACACAAGACTCACCAGTGACGCCCAGATATAAAAGATCGAAAGCGAAAAAAAGTACAAAGTTGTACAGCACTGAAAATCAAAAGTTGAAAAAGGTTGTGTCAAATACGGCTAAGTTTTTATGCTTGGGATATGAACATCCTTATTATTTAGAACAATTAATGCTATTGCAAACAGTAAATTTTATCAAATGAATATAACAGATATACATAATGAAACTGAAAAGTATTAACTCATTACATAAAACAAACACGAATACATAATGAATGACCAACACAGAATAGACACACCCGACTCAGTCCAGGCCTCAACGCAGTAAATTATGAAAATGACGTCACATACGATGGTGAAAAGGCATTTAAAATTACGTCACATACGATGGTGAAAAGGCATTAAAAATTACGTCACATTTGAATATATGAAATTTCTGAAACAGCAGAAAAATTACGTCACATATGAAAAACTATATCTCAAAAGTAAGATAGAATTAGGATTGATTAAAGATTAAAATAGAACTAAATACTGATATTGCATTTAAACACAATGCATATTGCAATACTTATTAATAGCAATTAACTATAATATATATATGTGCAGTTTGTTATGAATCCAACTTCAAACGTAAATTATCGTACAGATTATGTTGACCACAATTAAATCTAATAAATGACGGCGGTGATTAATTTTTGTTTCCATAACACATAAATATAATAGAAAAGACGTCAACACATTTGACAAAATCCGATGAGAATTACAAATATAACATTAAACATTTAAACCAAATACATGAATTTGGGATAGACAAGTACCGTAACACGTCTTATAGTAATGCGAATTCACACTTAGCAAAACAGTCACAATCGGGAATAAGTCACGTTTGGTAATTGAAAGATTAGACGACATAATGACAAACCACAATCTACCATGTGGTAAAAATGTCCTTAGCTAGTTTGGATAAACACACATCGTATGGATCCACCAATTCGTGATGGTGTCCATAAAATTTACGGAGTGTCAATTTTAATCTGTCCTCCTCATAACTTTGTTGGAGAGGTTTCTGCGTAAGTAGCACACTCCTGTATATGAAGTCCGTATAGTGTGAACAAGCATGTGAATAACGTATCAATTGTGATATGTAAACACCATACGAAGGGGCAGATGGTATGTTACTGCTGAGAAATGGGAAATTGATAATTGGGAAGTTGAAATCGTCCCGTTTGTCATAGATTTTCGTGTGAAGTCGTCCATCTACGTCAATATTGAGGAAAAGATCAAGGTATGAAGCAGTCCTTCTAGTATCAGTAGTATCCTTAATTTCAAGTTCACTGGGATATATGAGATGTAAGTATTGACTGAAGTATGGGTTATTCAATGATAGAACATCATCAATATATCGGAAAGTAAAATTAAAGAATTTCGCAAGGTGCTTTTTCTTTTTGTCTTTTAGAAGGTTTTGAATGAATTCTGCTTCATACGAGTACAAAAAAAAATCAGCCAGCAGGGGTGCACAATTAGTACCCATTGGAATACCGATTGTCTGTTGAAATATAAATCCTCCAAACTCAACAAATATATTGTCGATCAAAAAGTCCAGCATTTTGATAATATCATCTTCAGTATATTTTCTGGAAGATTCAGTGTGATTCTTCACAAAATATGAATTATTGTAACCCAAAACAAGAAATTTGTATCTACGATTCCCATTTTTATAGAAAAAGCTCTGTTTTATGAGATTGTGAAGTCGATCTTTCAACTGAGCATGGGGAATAGTAGTATATAGCGTAGAAAAATCAAAAGTTTTTATGTTGCTGCAAAATTGCAAAGATTGTGATCGAAGGTTAAGCAGTAGATCTTTGGAATTTTTGAGAATCCACATCTGGTTAACCCCACTGGTAGAATATATCTCCTCACAATATTTTTGAAGCCCATCTTTAACTGTCGAAAGTGTCCCAAGTCTCCTTAAACCTTTGTAATGTATGCTGTTGATTAATTTATTGATATTGAATGTTACCTGTGTATATTGTTCGTCATTTCAATTCTCGGAAAATCTTATAGTAACGTTTCCATATATTTAAAAAGTAAAATCAGAAAAATAATGAACTGCGAGGAAAATTGATATAAACCGAAAATTCCCTAATCAAATGGTAAAATTAAAAGCTCAAACACATCAAACGAAATGGATAACAACTGTCATATTACATGTATTAATAGGGACATGCTACATGTATTAAAATAATGAAAAACAAACTCTGTTTAATACATTTATTTTGCTGAAGACACATCTGTCATTTTGTATCCTATTTTCTACAGCCTAAAGGTCCAACACTGTAAATATACATAAATTGGTTAACACACTAGGCTAGGTCATTTAAACCGTTTTATATAAATTGTCTTCATTCGTTTAATTGCGAATGGAAGACGGTTTTTGACGTAAAAATCGTGCTTTGTGATAAGTTCTTCATTTGAAAACTTTTCAGGAAAAAGACTCATTGCGTTATACCGAATGTGTTGAATTGTATTATCTAACACACGTGCCCATGGTTACTTTTGGCACGTGTACTCTTTATGTCTAAATTTGACATAAGTTTAAGAATGAACTTCAATTGATACTTATAAAGCTGGAATTTCATTATCAAGTTAAGATTTTCATGTCAATCAAACATTACTTTACAGTCCTTTGAAGTGCTATTTTCATTGCAGGTAATCAAACCAGACCATGATGAATGTTTAGGAAAACATATTGTTTTGAAAAATGTGTATGTTGACTGTTTCTGTTTTATCGTTGCAGATTGTCAATGTAGCAGCGGCTAGTCAAAAAGGTGATAAATGGTAGACGTTTGCTTATTCTTTTAATCCAAACCTGATGCGTTGACCCAATAAGGCCATCGTGGTTCTGGCTACCGTTGTGGTTTAAGGTTCAAATTATATATTTATATCAAAAGATATAATATAGTGGTAAATAACAAATGAAGTGCTACAAAAGGTCTTTTAATGACACATTGTTAATTTCCGTATAACAACCACCGTCCTGATTTATTACAAAACACGAACAACATATATGACTGACAATAACCTACGAAAATCACTGTACAACTGGAGCCTTGTTTTCGAAAGTATCTTATGACTAAGACATGTCTTATGATAGTCATAGGACATGTCATAGTCGCAAGATATGTTTTCGATAGTGTCCCAAGTTACGATTTGTCATAACTTTTGTCGTAAAGTTAAGACCCCTCGCGACATGACTTATGATCGTCTTTTGATTGTCAACTAAAATTTTGAGTACTTTTCATGTATAATTTCATGTTTATTGCAAAGAAAATATTTGTTGTGTTTCTCAGTTAGCTAAATAGTACAGATCTTATTTTTCTCAACTACGTGAATTAAAATTTGAATCTCCTGTGACATACAATTTGGTTTTGTATAATAAATATACATATTATTTCTTTCCTAGTATATTTGATAGTACTATATTAACATATGTGCACGGGCATTTCGTTAAACGGGTACTCGATGTACCGAATCTAAAAAGTATTCACAGTTAAAAATAACAATGCATGTATGATAACCCACGAAAGAGAAGTTCAAGATTTATCATATATTACAAACTAAATTTAAACAAATTATCAACTTATATTTCAAATCTTTTTTGTATAAAATTTCATGTTCATTATAATGACAAAAATTAAATATTCGTAAATATTAAGAATGGTAATAATTGATAAGTTCATACTTTTCATTTTCATTTTTATGTTTATCACTCTTTAATCATTATTTAAAATAATAGAAAATAATGTTCACTTATGACAGTCATAAGAGCATCACAGCTATGACTCTCTTAAGACAGCTTTGATTTAAATCCTCTGACATATCATATGATAGTCATAAGATGATCATAAAATATGTCCTAAGATATATCTTATGACATATCTTATGGTACATTCGAAAACCAGGCCCCAGGCTTCTTACTTTCTTATCCCAGACATAGATTACCTTTGCCGTATTTGGCACATCTTTTTGGAATCTCTACAACTTTTTACTTGTTTGGCTCTATAAATATTTGATATGAGCGTCACTGATGAGTCTTATGTAGACGAATCGCGCGCCTGGCGTACTCAATTACAATTCTGGTACATTTGACCAACAGACACATACAGAATATGTCAGCGTGTAGCATGATTAAGAGCACCTTATCCTTCCCTGTTCTATGACAATGATAAATATTACCGTCAAACACAAGAAAAACTGTTAAAACATGTTTTGTCAATCGATAAATGAATTTCGAATAACGCTATAATACTGTTGCCTTTATTTAAAGATGAGAAATGAATTAGAACATTAGCATATTATGTCAATAATAAGTCAATATTGTTTTAACTCAATATTTTCTTTTCTTTCATTCCAACTTCAAAGGGATCAATTATTAAATGACCTTTTCTCACAGACAAAGAAGTTCCACATGTAAAACGGCTTAGAGTTCCAATGAAGTTTACCATCTCCATACAAGTTAGTGGATAGACAGTGCTCATAATTACTGTTCGGTTCTCCAGGTCCCCAATCGGTAAAATCAAATTCGGTGGAACTATTGTTCCAGATAAAACGTCCCTCGACTTTAAAATTATTTGCACCAAGCCAAATCTCTATATCCTATGAAGTAAATAGCCGCATTTTTGCGCCTGTCCCAAGTCAGGAGCCTCTGGCCTTTGTTAGTCTTGTATTATTTTTAATTTTAGTTTCTTGTGTACAATTTGGAAATTAGTATGGCGTTCATTATCACTGAACTAGCATATATTTGTTTAGGGGCCAGCTGAAGGACGCCTCCGGGTGCAGGAATATCTCGCTACATTGAAGACTTGTTGGTGACCTTCTGCTGTTGTTTTTTTCTATGGTCGGGTTGTTGTCTCTTTGGCATATTCCCCATTTCCATTCTCAATTTTATTTAATAAATATGGTTAATTCCTGTGGAGGAAATTACATTTACTTCATGTAATCAAGAGATCATAAGACCTGGTGTGTTAACATGATTACCAAAACAGAAATGAAAATACACTTACAAACACTACATCAGCAGTATCCTCACGACATCAGCAGTATCATCTCATGAAGGCGATATCCTGTGCGATGGCAGCTTCGATTAAACGAATGAGTTTATTTCTGCGAATCGGTCGATATCAAATATATGTGATTTAATGCTACGTTACTATGACCAATAAACACTTTAAACAAGCGATAACAACGGTCATAGTTTTGAGTGGCGAATATTGTTTGGTCAGAACATCTACAGTCGATTCCAAATTGAACTAATGTTCCGACAGTGTCAGTAAAATATAGATTTTATTTTATTTTCAGTCTGTGTTTTAAAGAGTTGTTTATTTTTGATTAAGCATGATCATTTAATATGAATCAAATTACTTACTACATTTTACTGTAGTTTTTGGAAGGAGATTCATTAAGAAATCGTTTTCCTCAGCTGTTGTAATTTCTGATGAATACGCATTCAGGTTGTCTTGACAGAATACCTTTAAAATAAAATCACTTTTAGAGGGTTATTTTACATGATTCAAGGTTGCAATTCTCCAGACGCTCAATTTATCTTCATTCGACATTTAAGCTGCGCAAAAAATTAAGAAAGCAGTAAAAAAAATCATTAATATGAAGATCATTGATTTTCAGACATTGTATAGTATACATAATTTGTTTTTTTGAACAGTCTTACCTAGTTTTGGTGAGATATCAACGTCATCTGAAATCATCCGAAAACCTCCCAGAAAAAAACCCAATGGAAGTTATTTCTGTTTATTTAAGATATTTCCAATGTTAGATAATAAACATTAGATTATATTTTTTATGCATTTTATACTGCAACTAGTTGTGTTTATTTCCTAAATATAGTAACACAACTATATTTTGTGCAATGCCGATTTCATCATGGAACACCTTTTTCCACAGTCAGGGGTTCATTAAGAGATGAAAATAAACGTCTGTTACAAATTAAATAGCTATGAATTTATTTATTTAAGTTGCAGTATAAAACTAATAGTAGGTCAATGTCAGGAAAATATCAACTTTTTTGTACTCGGCACAGCCTCGCTTTCTACCTGTTTCTAAGCCTTGTACAAATAACATTTATATTTCGAGACAAGGTATGGTTATTCTATATATACTAGAACACACCCGTGATATCGCGGGTCCGTGACTGAATTAAAGTATATAACTATGCGCAAGCCTTATCTTAGTATTAGTACTGTCATCTGATAAAGTCATGCCGATTATAAGATACACAATTTTCTCTGCTTTCAAATCTTTCTGTTTGAACCCGTCGAACTGAAACTTATCAATTATTGGTAATATCAAATATTTGGAAAACAAAAGGTCCTGGAATGGAGTATTTTTTAATCAACAGCATTGTCCTATATTAGTTATAAATAAAGTTGAATTCTTTGATTCGCTGTTTTACGTCATGCCCGCTAACAAATTGAAACTTATTTTTAGTCCAGATTTTTGGTATTCGTATTGTTATCTTAGAAAGTCTTACGGATTAAAATACTACAATAGGTAACAATTTAACAATTTAGTAGTGTCAGCCCTGTGATTATGACCCGTTTATATAGCATATTAATCCTGAATACACCGTTTGGTGGTGCGCCTGTCAGATGCGGAACGTACAGATAAGGTAATAGGTAACAGGTGATTATACTATTGGTATCGGTATCGGACTCGACCCGGAACTTCCTAATTATTGGCGATATTAATTACGTGGAAAACAAAAGGGCTTGGAGTGGTGTAATTTTTAATCTACACCTTTGTACTATATTAGTTGTATATAAAGTTGAATTCTTTGATTCGTCGTTTTTACGTGATGACGGCTGACAAATTGGACTTCGTAATTTTAGTATTATAGATACTTGATAGGGTATATTGAAAATTTTACCATTTTACATCGATTACTGTTTCAAACAATAAGCACTAAGACAAATTAATAAGTTATCTATCCGATGCGATTTCCTTTTAGTCATGTCATTATATGTCAAACATGTGACTTAGCTGCTCCGAATAGTAAGCAGATTCTGCTCCAAAATTGGGACTCTTTGTGTTGCTCATGTTTGTCCGCACTCGGTTTTAAGTCTAATGGGTCAACATTGAAACACATTCGTTGTCATCAATAAATCAGACAAATTAATAAGTTCCGGAACTATCTGATGCGATTTCCCTTTAGTCATGTCATTATATGTCACATATGTTACTTAGCTGCTTCGAATATTAAGCAGATGCTGCTCCAAAATTGGCACTCGTCGTGTTGCTCATATTTGTCCGAACTCGGTTTTAAGTCTGATGGGTCAATTTGGAAGACATTCATTGTCATGAATAAATCAGATATTCCATAACAGTGAACCAATTCGTGATGGCATCCGTTTTCATTAGGGGATGAGATGAATTTCACTACTTTTAAGTGGTTAAAAAGTTTTTTTTTTATAAACAAGGTTATAATTTTATATTAACTAAGGTAGTAAAATTGAGAATGGAAATGGGGAATGTGTCAAAGCGACAACAACCCGACCAAAGAGTAGACAATAGCATAAGGCCACTGATGGGTATTCAATGTAGCGAGAATTCCCGCACCCGTAGGTGTCTTTCAGCTGGCCCCTAAAAATATGTATACTTGTACAGTGATAATGGACGTCATACTAAACTCCGAATTATACAGAAGAAACTAAAATTAAAAATCAAACAAGACTAACAAAGGCCAGAGGCTCCTGACTTGGGACAGGCGCAAAATTGCGGCGGGGTAAACATGTTTATGAGATCTCAACCCTCCCCCTATACCTCTAGCCAATGTAGAAAAGTAAACGCATAACAATACGCACATTAAAATTCAGTTCAAGAGAAGTCCGATTCCGATGTCAAAAGATGTAACAAAAGAAAATAAATAAAATGACAATAATACATAAATAACAACAGACTACTAGCAGTTAACTGACATGCCAGCTCCAGACCTCAAATAAACTGATTGAAAGATTATGTCTTCATCATATGAATATCAGGCACAATTCTGCCCGTTAGGGATTTAGTATCATACTATCATAAAATATATGAGAAGAACATAACCCGTGTCATGCTAATAACTGTTTAAAAAAAAAAAAAAAAAAAAAAAAAAAAATGTGTTTAGTTCCGATGCAAAGACCCTATAAGTGAATCAATATTAAAGCCAAAATATGCAATCTTTAATGACCTGACAACAGTATCGTAACTGTATCCCTTCTATCTAAAAACATAGATTACGAGAAATTTCAAATATGCTGTTTTGTTATTTTCCAAAAAAAAAATTCTGATTTGAGCGATCCAGATGAAAGTAGATCCAGTAGAGGAATTCGGACACATGACATTTATCGTGTTGTTTCATTTTTTCTAGGTGAACAAAACCGGTTCAGTAATTAATATTTCAAGTCATTCTAGAAGTAGTAAATTATTATTCATTATTGTGCAAACATATTCAGACAACAGTCAACAACACAGAGAGAGAGAAAGTAACAAACAAAAATAAAAATAAAAATGTATATATGCAACCTACCACAAAAAGGAATGGTGCAATATCCAAAATCCAAACATGATGTAAAACACCAAGATCCCTGTAAGTTACCATCAGGATTTCGAAATTGGTTATGTTGATCTGTTCGACTTTCATAACCATATATTTTGGACCAATCTTGGCATTTAAGTCCAGTGCGTGTTGTACTCAAAGTTCCAGTATAATCTAGGCCCTCCGTATTGTGTATGCATTCTTTTGCTTAATTGGAAAAACAATTTAAATCAGTATTCATATCATTCCCTTTAAAATTGTGACAATTTTAAGTTTGCAAATGAGTACACATTTAGGCATGTAATAACACAATTTCGCATGTTCAGTGAATAAACTTTAATTACGGTTCTATAATAGGGTGCACTTTGTAAATACAGCTGTTTCTCAAACCTCGCCTCTTTTGGGGAGATTTAGAATATTCATAGAAAATTAATTTTGTTTCCAGTTATGCTCTCTGTGTTCCATCTCATAGAGACATAACTTGGGAATGTTACCAATAAATATACATGTGCATATTGTTTACCTTGAAATCTGTGATAACCCTTCATTCGAGATAAGGGTAGTTAAGTAAATTAGTGTTAGTTTAAACTCTGCAAAATTCAGGACATGTAAACGTTGAAAATATGCCGCACAGCCCTATATTTTGACCTTTGAAAAAAATTAGTAGTGCATATGAACCTTCAATTCTAGGATAAGATTTTTTTCAAAACTTCATAGTAAAAGTGGTACAGATTTAGCCGTAAAAGGAGTTCCTATGGGAAATTGCGTTGTCAATATTTACAGAAATTCAACCTATAAGGAAGACAATGTACAGCGTTAGAACATTATCAAGAAGGTGTTTTATCCTGTAGAGCTGCTTGATTGTAAAGACGTGCCCGTATTCTTAGATCGATTATGAATAATAAGGATCCCTAAACCTCATGAAATCTGACATACCAATTATTGGCATTCCTGAAGCGAAATTTTCAATTGGCATTTATCCGCTTCAGATCCGTTCATCATCAGTTTTATCCGTTATACGTCCGATAGAAGTCCGTTGCACATTCGTTCAATATCCGCTTTATCCGTCAATCGTCCGGTAGAAGTCCTTTGGTGAATTTGTCTGCCAGACCTCCAACAGATGTATAACGGAGAAGTGACGGATATAAAACGGAAACGAAACGGACAACTACCGTACAAAACTGACACCAACCGGAAGTTTAACGGACATCTTATCCGTTGGACGTCCGTTCAAAATTTTAAACATGCTAAAACTTTTCCACCAGACAGAACGGAAGTCGACGGATACAACGGACGCTAAATGGACATGAAACGGATATGGACAGACGTCTAACGTATAAGAACGGACGTCTTACGGACATGGACAGATTGCCAAAAAAATATCCGTTCGAGCTACCCGTCAAGGTGTGACCGATGCTTCATTGAATAAGTTACAATTAGGATTTCATTTAAGTTTTCCAACTGTAATTCTTTGTCTTTTTATTAAAACAATCACGTCCTAGCTAGAGTAAATTAATATAATATAAATTATCTGGTGAGCCATGTCTTCGCTTTCGCGAAAATTGCATCCATTACACAAAAGTGATATTATTTTTATGTTAGGAGGGCGATTCAAGTTTAGCTTATTTTATTGACATTTACTGTTGATCTTAAGAAATAAACCTTGTTAAGTTTAGACGAGCTGACATGTGTGTTCGTTTGATGTTATTGTCATTCGAATAGGGTAAAAAATGAATGTGTGAATTAATTTGGTAGTGATTTAGGTATACGGATCCTTATTTTTGACGAAGAAAAGATTTACAATTGAAATATTTCTTTTCAATAAATTATTTATCTGTTTTAATCAACCTGAGTATCTGCAGATAGTTTAGAATAGCGAGAAATACCATACTAGCAGAAAGGAAAATGCCACAAGCATATCCGACTACAACTGTAGTAGCAACAGTTTCACTTACACTAGTAATACATTTCCATAAAAAGGGGGGCAAAATCACCAACCTCCGGACTATCCGAACTGTTGTTAATGATTATAAGTTATAAGTTGATATTACATGATGCTGAATTGTGTGAACAAAATTACAACGTACAAATTTAAACATCTATTTTACACTAGACATAAAGAAAAAAACAACATATGAACTGAAAAATCATGAAAACAAGCACTGCAAATGACGCACCCAAACTTGTATTCTTCATTTCAAGATTTGAAAGGTATGAAGTTCAATATACTGAAACAGACAACAGCATATTAAATTTAAACTAATAAAAAAACCCATAAACATGTAAATATAGCTCACTTGCTATATATGCCAACAGGGGTGTGTTATCGTATCCGTCTGGTTTCACAAACTAATATGGGTTCGTTGTGAGTGTGCAAATAAACGCACATAAAAAAAATACGTCTTGCGCTTTAAAACAAAGATCTTGACATTAATGATTTCCTCTGATAACTTGCTGGTCACTTCAAAATTACATATATAGAGTTGATTTATATATTATAACTGTTTACTTAATCAGCAAATAATAATAAGTTTAACCTTTAACTGTAATTCTTTTAAACGTGGCAAGGTGTTTGTCTCACTTCTACTTCTTTATCTTTAAATCCTTCCTGTCCCTTTCTCTTTTGCTACTACCTTTTCCCCCCTCACTCAGTCTCTCAATCACTCATCACGCTCCTCCACCGCTAGCTCCTCCTTCTCTTACATATCCTCTCTTGTCCATGTCACTATCTTGTTCACTTCAATCTCTAAAATACTTCACGCTCACTCGTCTCTCTGTTCTCAGCTCACTTACTATCTTATCTTGCTCTTTTCTCTCGCTCCAATCTCTCTCGTGCTTCTCTTCTCTCGCTCACTTCTCTCTCCCTTATTCCTTTTATCTCCCTCCATTTCCCATTGCTGCCCCTCGCTGCCCTGAGCTAGAGAAAGATTGAAAGAGAGCGAGAAAGCGAGCGAAAACGATATTTTTTTCCTTTCAAAACAATTCTTCTGAATTACACAAATGCACTATTGATATAGTGGTAGGCTAGGGCAGTATTGGTTCTGGTTCGTTAGGGCTGTAAATAAAATCTATCGGGGGGGGGGAGGATACTACTACCTTCCAGTTTCTGAGAAAGGTCGTCACCGTAACCTTCAGTTGCCTTCATCAATCTACGTACCGTTTAATAGAAACCTTTTATTTCAATAGAAATAATGTGCGTACAGGTATTTGATTATTTTATCTCTTGCATTGAAACCTATTTTTTTAGAAATCTCTATTAGTTTGATTTCATTTCATGTTGAATTTTGGTCTTTCTATTTCACGTATAACTGGCTAACATATCAAGCAATATGAGATAAAATGTAACACTACAAATACACTTGAAACGGTTTTAAACATCTTCTATATAAGTATTTACAGATCAATTAAACCAAATCAAATTAAATAACGCTACCACTGCGTTCATGCATATAATGCTTCAAGCATTGATATAGTGATGTTGAAATACAAATCGGAAAGGGTTGTGTCTATAAGACACGTGTGATGCATTCGCCAGTTGATGTGAATAATTCTGATATTGGCTGAATATGGAATTAAAATAAATATACGGTTTACAACACATTATTAATGTATCATATGCCCTGTTTTATATTTAAGTGTAAGTTGTATGAAGAGTAAACTGGAAAACATTGTACCCACCACAGGGACTTTGTTAAAAGATTAAAATTTTATTAATCAATGTTTTTCAATTTTTATTCGTATTTCCTGCCTATTTGTATTACACCATTTGCATGTTTAATGTAGGCGTAAATATTTCTTTGTTATCCAGCAATGAACAGTTTACTCAACATATCCGTATACTGATAATCATAAAGGGATTAAAGTCGCCATTTTCATTACAGTACCTTTCCTTAATTAAAAAAATAATTACAAATATTTTTATTTAGTTATCGATAGATTTTATTCTGAAGAAAACTGCATCTGTTGATATTTTCATTTGTCATGGAGTATTGCATGATTATAAGGAGTTATGTCGCTTTTCGTGGTATTTCTACAAGTTTTATAAGATTAAGAAGATTTAGTATGATTGTCAATGAGACAACTCTCCGCCTGAGACAAAATAAACCATGTTTCTTAACATTTATAATTAATTAGGTTTTCCGGCATAGTTTTGTTTAGGTTTACTGTATGCTGAAGAATAACTCCTACCCTTATTGATTGATAATTCCCTTTGTAGAAATATTTAAGATTGAGACTGGAAATGAGGAATGTGTCAAAGCGACAACAGCCAAAGGCCACCAATGGGTCTTCAATGTAGCAAGAACTCCCACATCTGGAGGCGTCCTTCAGCTGGCCCCTACACAAATATGCATACTCGTTCAGTGATAATGGACGTCATACTAAACTCCGAATTATACACAAGAAACTAAAATTAAAAATCATACCAGACTAACAAAGGCAAGAGGCTCCTGACTTGGGAGAGTTGCAAAATTGCAGCGGTTTTTTTTGAGATGTCAACCCTCCCCCTATAGCTCTAGCTTATGTAGAAAAACAAACGCACACCAATACGTACAGTTTAACTCAGTTTTAAATGGACTATTTGATATGCAGCTCACATGCCGAATGTATAAAAAACAATCTCATAAATATCAACGGAATTTACAGCTGCACATGTATAAATACTGTGTGTAAAAGAGAATTGTATATCTATAAGTTTTTAAATTTTTACATTACAGCAACAAATTTTATTCAGTATTAAACTACATTAGCCTAAATGTTATTCGTGTTGTAAAAAGTAAAAGCATTATAAATGTAAGATAGTGATGCAAACTTACCATTTGACTGTAGCCTATGAAAATCAAACAGAATGAATCAAATATGATACAATCACACAGGATTATTTAAAACTGTATTTTATAGCTTCCCCAAATTGATTCATGCTTTCTTCGGATTCGCTTGCTCCGTAATTATAATACAATATCAATCTTCCCTTATATTTTCTCAATTTTGGCTGAATTGAAGAAACATGAACAATATAAGTGTTAAAATGCTTTCATTCGCCATATTATTCACAAGCAAATATATTTTTTTGGGAAATTAATCGTTTTTTGTCCATGAAAACAAGCAATTTTTAAGTTGCCCTCGAGCTCTACTCACCAAATATCAGGTACAATTGCTAAAATATTGATTTCAGAAAAAAAATAAGAAAAAATTGTCGCTCGCTTATTCCGATTTATATACATACAAAAACCGAAGAAGAAGTCAGTAATCAATGCAATATAGCCTTATAAAATGTGATTGCTTTGTGCCGCATTTGGTCATATCACGGCGAGATATTGTCTATATTGACAACCCTATCTTCTTAGTTATGTATTTGAAAAACAAATCGCGTGAGTTTTTCTCAATCTGCCTTTCAGAGAAAACATTAAACAATAGCCACGATAATTTACTTATTTTACATATCTATTTTTTTTCCCTATTCAAATCAAAATAAAGAAATAAAGATGATAAGAACCAAATTGTATTTATAATATATTTCTTTGCTTCAGGAATACCAATATTTGAAAGGGTCCTATCAAACTCCGAAACAGTGGTGACATCTGGCTACGCTTCTTTATCTTTGTAGAGAAAGGGAAGTATGACCATAACGATAACGCTGTATGGAGTTTGGGGTCCTGTATGACTGTGAAGTTTTGGTAAACACGAATAAAAATTTGCCTTTGTCAAGATTGTTTTAGAAGATTATTATATGTGTGTGTTGTTATCAGAGTCTATTTAAATCGCAATCCCTATTGGTCGACTGCATATAATAGTAACCAATAACGATAGATCATTTAAACTTTGTCAGAATTAGAATTTTGGTGAGGACAGCATATAGGTTAAATTAATACAAAGGTAAGTTTTCAATTTTTCTCCTATTTAGAATTCTTTCATTTGAAAAATATAATGTTGTTAATATTTAAAAAAATATAAAAATAAATTAAAAAAATCTCAAGATAAAAAGAGAAAATATTAAAGACTGCAGGTATTTTTTAAAAATTTTAAAGGTGGTGTGAAAAAATGAAACTATATTTCGATCGAATAACTTAAGATAATAAAGACAATCTCGGCAATTGATTTGAAAAACTGCACGATTTTTATGATTTTATACTCTTTACTCTTAAAATCCCCACAAAAGCCCAGATATTTCTTTGAAAGATAAATACCACTTTGTTTGAAGTTGATTTTAGGTTTGTTTCGAAATATCGGAAATATGTTTTTAAATTTCAAAGAAAAAGGCACATACTATTTCTTAAGTCACAATCACACACATGAAACCACACATTGTAGAATAGTCAAAGGAGTTTAGGAAACAGCCCATATAGGGAAAATAACTACAAAGGACGTTGTCACTCTTTATGAGTATAATTATAAGAAAAAAAGTTTTTAAAATAAAAATCTTTCGTTTATCTTAAAATAAATGAACGCAAAATATCAATTCTAATAGTAAAAGTTATATTTTTTGTACAAATAGATTTTAGCTAAAAACATGCCAATTGATTTCTGAGAAAAACCTGCAACCCCCTTACCCCCCCCCCCCCCCTAAAACAACAAAACATCCATAATGATCACCAATTTTGTTCTGGAAATATAGTTTGTATAATCAAATGAAACATAAAAAACTACAAATTGAGCTATTGTTCATGGCAAACGCAATATTTTGCTTTTCCTTTTATTCATACACATGTTTAAATATATACTGACAGGTTTGGTTGAAATGGGAAATATATGTTGTTGCTGTTGCAAAAGAAATGTGCATCATGTTATTGTTGTCAACGAAACGAGTATACGCAAGGCGCTTAGTCATTTACATGATAAAAGCTCTGCACTTTTAGAACTAATTGAGGCTTCCATAGAGTTTATCGAGAAAGTAGAAGAGAAGATGCTTTTGCAGAATGCCACCTTAATAATTTATGACGATTTTGATAGTTACGAATTTATAAGCGGACATGGTAGACACAGAATTATTGCAAATTTATTGCGTGGATCGCCAGTTATTACAGCGACACATTTTCCTACAACTTATCAACATAGACAAATAACACATTGAATTCAATTTTATATTTCAAACCTCACTTTCTTATTAAAAGATCACAGTATAAGAGTTACTATATTGTAGGTTTGTTTGCAGAACAGATTCATCAATTGTGCACATCTAAGATTATTTAATAAAAAAAAAATCAAATGCTCTTTGTGCTAGACTGTATGCCACTTAAAGCATATCAAATAAAAGGTAGTGTACCAAAAGCAAATATGAACAAAACGTGTGGAGTTCTTTCTCGACCTAGAAATTATTCAACAAACCCCTGTTTTATTAACATTTTGAAGTGTTATGAACATAGGTTAAAAACACTTTCACCAGTGCGGAAAACACAAATTTTGAAGATTTTGAAATAGCTATTTAAGTCAAATATAAACATGTCACTCGTTTATTTGAACATGTTTTACGTGTATTTAAACAAATCAATCTTTCCCACTACAAGCATAATTCGTTTCAAAAAATCATAACTGATTTTGATCAAACTAAATAAACTGCTCATTTACCATTTTTGAGATTTATTTGTACAATATTTCTACTAATGAAATATACGTACATTTTTCCACGAAAGACCCACAACTCTAGTGCACGCTTAATTCTATTATGTATGTTTATGATAGAGATAATAAATACATATAAGAAAGGCGAGGAACTGTTGTATTTTTTTCATATATTATTAAGTCACATTATTATAACGAATTTTTTTGATACTTTGAACGACAAAATTATTTTATGATGTGACTCTGTACCTATGTATCTTGTCATACTTTGAATGACAAAATTATTTTATTTATTAATATTATTACTGTTAGGTCTATTTGTTGTGATATACATTTGACGTGACTCTGTACTTATGTATCCCGTCATACCTTGAACCATACTATTATTTTATTTATTATTATTACTTTTACTGTTAAGTCTGTTTTTGATATATCTATTTTACATGACTGTATTTATGTATCCCGCCATACTTTGAACGACAGAATTATTATATGTCTACCTGTGCGAATTTCAAACTCGCAATTTTACACCAGTACTTGAAACCTTCCATCCTTTATGGGTGCATTTTACGTAGATAAATAAAATCGTATAATATAAGCATAATGAGGATGTTAATTTTGATGTATGCCTGTTTGTGCTTCTTCGTTACATTTGTTGTTTTTATAGTAATTAAGATGATAGCACAATGTTGACTGCTGTACCCCTACTTTTGACAATTTTACCTATTGTGTCTGTTTGTTTTGTTCACGCATCGGTGAAAATATAAGGGAATTTGATGCGACTGTCATACAAGTGAGAGGTTTAGCTAACTATAAAACCAGGTTCAATCCACCATTTTCTACATAAGATAATGCCTGTACCAAGTCAGGTATATATGGGCTAAATACACTTCTGGCGTATTAAAATTTTGAGCTTGTTGCCTTTTGTTGGCTGTTGTTCGTGTGATTCTTTGTCAATTGTGTTCTCCAATTTATTTATATTGTAGTCCTGTGTTGTCATTTTGATGTTATATTTCACATGGCCATAAAAGTGCGAGGTTTGGCATGCCACAAAACCAGGTTCAACCCACCATTTTTTCCTTTAAAAATGCCCTGTACCAAGTCAGGAATATGGCCATTGTTATATTATAGTTCGTTTCTGTGTGTATTACATTATAACGTTGTGACGTTTGTTTTCTCTTATTTTTGAGTGTAAATTCACATTGCGATAAGACGTGTCACGGTACTTGTCTATCCCAAATTCATGTATTTGGTTTTGATGTTATATATATATGTTAAATTTGTTATTCTCGTGGGATTTTGTCTATGTGTGTTACATTTTAGTGTTATGTCGTTGTTCTCCTCTTATATTTAATGCGTTTCCCTCGGTTTTAGTTTGTTACCCCGATTATGTTTTTTGGCCATGGATTTTTGAGTTTTGAACAGCGGTATACTACTGTTGCCTTTATTTATATATAACAGCTGTTATCCATTCGCTTGATGTGTTTGAACTTTTGATTTTGCCATTTGAGTGGGGACTTTCCTTTTTGAATTTTCCTTGGAGTTAAGTATTTTTGTGATTTTAATTTGGCAACATTATAATAAAAAGTTGCAAATTTAGATATTGCACTTATTTATCTGACATAAAATGGCAGGACACGCTTAGTAATATGATTTACTGCACAATCTGCAAGTGCATATACAAGTTAATATTTTATCCATGAAAATACACAAACGAGAATATGACATCACGGAATGACTACTTAAAATATAAAAAATACTCATTCTGTGATAATTAATCGGGAGTGAAAAGTTGTTAACCTCATTATTTGACATATTGGCGACTTTTTATACTGTTCATGAGTCGTAATCTTAAATGGTTTGATGTATTCTTAAACGCCTTTTTAAATAAATTGTTAATTGTTTTCCTTATATACATCTCATAACATGACAGCACCAAAACGCACACAACACGAACTATTGTCTGCTCTGTGGTCGGGTTAGTGTTTCTTTTTCACATTCCTCATTTCTTTTCTCGATTTTAGAAGATAAATATTGCCATCTTCTTGATTTGGTACAGGACGTTTTAAGAACAAATGGTTGGTTGAACCAGATGTTTTGGCTAGAAAACTTAATGCAACACGAACCCTACCAAAAGTATGGTGTGTTTTTGTGTATGTGTGTGGGGATGATAGCACGTCCTCCGAAAGGTTAAACAGATACTTTTACGTGTTAGTACAAACCTGGTAATATGTCGACATCGGTATGTACATTTAGGGAAAAAGGAAGGTATTGTAGCTACGATATTAAGAATGCATCAGTTATCATCTGTTACATTTGTATATTCCATATCAGTCAACCAATTAGTGATAGGGTCCGTTAAACTTACGCAGGGATTATTTCAACGTCACTACTTAGAGCTCGTCTGTGTGAGCAGCAACCCTCTACCAAGGGATTCATTAAAGAAAATACTAGCCCTTAAATATCGTATTCTCAGTATGCAGGCGCTGTTAGAATGGTTCTACATAGTTATGGAAAGTTATCAGTTGGAAAGATGAAATAATTTCTTTTATCTTAAAATCGTAAAAAGTTTTCAACCGGCCCTCATCATCAATTTCTAGATATGAGGCTGAGGTATCTGTCGTTTCCTTCGTCACAAGTTCGATAGGATAAA
This sequence comes from Mytilus galloprovincialis, assembly GCF_965363235.1. Taxonomy (NCBI): domain Eukaryota; kingdom Metazoa; phylum Mollusca; class Bivalvia; order Mytilida; family Mytilidae; genus Mytilus; species Mytilus galloprovincialis. The sequence continues at coordinate 4,073,809 of NC_134841.1, forward strand.
TGTGTTAATGATATCTCAACCAAATGTTGAGTTATCTAGTAAGAGAACATAATCTTTATAGCTAAAAGAAAGATTTCTTCCTAAGAAGTTTCTGTTGATTTATTCTTCTTCATGATGCAGGTTGGAATATACAATATTACACATGTATCACTCAGTGACATAGGGGAACTTACATTTGTTTAAATGGATTATCGGATGTATCCGATCGGAATAGTTAAAATTCGATAATTCAAGTATCAAGATTGGATAAATGTGATAACCAACGAGTAACTATGGAAAAAAATGTTTCTGTAATGACTATTAAGGATAAACTAAAATCCCATGCAGTGCTTTTCACATTCCGGAATTCTACATCATTCAAATACAAAGATGTCAAACACCGGGTTTGTAAAAACATGAGCAACACGACGTGTGCCACATGTGGAGCTTATCCATCCAGTTTTCGGTGGGAATCATAATACTATTTGTCTGTTTGTCTTTTTCATTTTAAGCCATGGTGTTGTCAATCTTTAAAATTTCGATTTATGCGTTAGACTGTTCCTCTGGTATCTTTCGCCACTTTGTGAACTTTGTACTTTTTTATTTTTAAAATTTCTGTATTTCCATTATTTGCTTGTTACATTGTCTTCAACAAGTCCAAGCTCCTTGTGGAGATTCATATAAGTTTCATTTCTATTATATTTATAAATAAAACATCAATCTTATGAATGTTTCTTAACATTAACTGAACATTTATCTTCTTTTAACTTCTTTATATAATACATTTGTTTTGTAAATTCTCTAATGAATAGAAAAAACTCATCAAATCTTTTTATTTTCTGATCCGATACATAGTAGGATTTATAAATTGAAAACCCAATTATAGTTATAAGATATTTAAAGCCAAAGTAATATTTATCAGATATTTGATAGCAAATGAATTATGATTTTTTCTCAAAAAATCGTGTAAAAAAGAACATGACATAACCTAATGTTGATAATCTTCTTCAGTAAAGCATTTGTTACATAAATCATTGTCTGTAACCTTCCATCTAAATAATAACTTTTTAGTAGGTAATATACTTTCCATCGATACATCTTCAATTTATTTTCTTCTAAATAGTAAAAAATAAAGTTGTACAATGGTTTCAAATGAAATTCTGTCTGTAATGGTAATACATTTAAGGTAGCACAATACAAAGATTTTTTTACTTCCAATCACTAACCTTTGAAATGCTGTAACTTTCTTATGAATGCATAGAAAATAACAAAAGAGGTATATATAGATAGATAAAAGATAAATCTTTTAAATGAATGCAATATTTTTATTATGCAATTATTATGTAATCAATAATTATGTAATTAGTGGCAAAATGTGGGTAAGTTCACCTGAATGAATTTAGCTCTATCATCTTTTTAACTATACAGAAAATTTTAACGAAATCTTAATCAACACATCATGGGCTTCAAAAAGGTGTCTCAGATTGTCTCTATTGTATTCCATTCTCTCATAAATCTCTAATTAGTGTAAACATCCTAACCACATAAAAGAAGATAATGTTAAATTAGGTGTAAAATTTGATCTATACATTCTATCTGAAATCTGAGACACCCTTTTGTAGATAATGGCCATAAGAACAACATATAATAAAATCGACCCTCTAGGGATACCTATGAAGAAGCTAATTTCATTTGAAAGTGGAAATTTGGTGAAAAATATTTTAGACACAGTTAATATTATAATTGGTTACATAATTGTTGCATAATACTAACATTGCATTAATTTGAAAGAGTAATCTGTTAGCTATCCAAAACTACCACTTTTATAAATTTTCAAGCATTCTTAAGAAAGTTAAAGCATTTTAAAACTTGGGAGTTGGAGTTATAAAATCTTTGTATTGTGCTACCTTAACCATACATTTATACCAATAGGTTTCACAGTTTTTTTTCTTTACTAATCTGTAATGTAATAACTTATTTGACAAAACAAAAGAAATGTCAATATAATTACCAATGACATACATTGTCTTTTTAAATTGACTATACTTCTCGTTGAATTCTCTGCTCTAAGACATTGTAACCAATTTTTTGGACTTCCGTTTTTAGTGATGCCAACTCAGATATCCAGTTGGATTTATTTTCATTTTTTTGCAACATTACATCTTGTGAAATTTCCTCATTTTCATTTGAAATATCATTTATATAAATAAAATTACCTTTTATCTAATTTCTGAAAAGATTTTAATTTTAATGTAGTTATTCCCCAAAATAATATGTTTTCTAATTTCGTAAAAGGTTTTAACACCACTGGGTCGATGCCACTGCTGGTGGAAGTTTCGTCCCCGAGGATTTCACCAGCCCCGTAGACAGCACTTCGGTGTTGACATGAATATCAATTATAAGGTCATTTGTATTAATTTCCTGTCTACAAAACTTCGAATTTTTAGAAATACCAAGGATTTTCTTATCCCAGGAATAGATTACCGTAGCCGTATTTGCACAATCTTTTGGAATTTTGGGTGCTTAATGCTCTTCAACTTAGTATTTATTTGGCTTTATAACTTTTTTGATCTAAGCGTCACTGATTAGTCTTGTGTAGACGAAACGCACGTCTGGCGTATTAAATTATAATCCTGGTACATTTGATAACTTTTTTTGGTATAACTGTCCTCCTCCTAATTTCATCAAACTTTTTAATACATTTTTAGAATCGTATTCAAAACAGTGTGACTGTGGCCATTGATTGACGACCTAAATTATCCCATTGACTGGGACATATTATGTGAACGTTTGTCTGTAACGACCACTGCTCACTATGTACTTGTTAAAGATACTAAAACTGTGGGGTCACCAAAGGTTCTCAAAACCTAAATAAAGTAAATCGAAAAACTTATCAGGAATAATACGATGTTTTGATTTATATCAATAACATAAATCAAAACATAAAGGTTATTCCTGATTAAGTTTTCGAATTAGTTTATTATAAAAGGCGTGAAGAACCTTTAGTGACCCCACAGTTTAAATTCTATAACAAGTAAGTAGTGAGCAGTGGTCGTTACAGACAAACGTTCACCTAATCCGTCCCAGTCAATGGGATAATTTAGATCGTCAATCAATGGCCACAACCACACTGTTTTGAATATGATTCTATAAAAATTTGGAATATAAGGTAGATCAACTTTATTATAGTCCATATTCATATAAACTGCTAGGCAATTTTCTCATGAGCATTGTAAATAATTTAAAGGTATACTATCTGTATTTAAAAAGAAGGACGAAAGATACCAAAAGGGACAGACAAACTCATAAATTTGAAAATAAACTGACAACGCCATTGCTAAAAATGAAAAAGACAAATAGGCAAACAATAGTACACATGACACAACATAGAAAACTAAATAATAAACAACACGAACTCCACCAAAGACTAGGGGTGATCTCAGGTGCTCCGGAAGGGTAGGCAGATCCTGCTCCACATGTGGCACCCGTCGTGTTGCCAATGTGATAACAAATCCAGTAAAAAGTCTAAATCGGTAGGGCACATTCATGAAAGGGAAGGGGATTGTAGTTACGACGAAAGGAACATATCCGATATCATTTGTGAAACGGTTATTTCATAACGGTTAACCAACTCGTGATGGCGTCCGTAAGATTCTACCTATCCATGATGCTTTTAGTGTTTCAAAGTGACTTTCAATGCCAATCATATTCAAACCCACGTTTTATAACTAACAATCATCGTATTTCTTTTAACTTTATCTGGGGTTGTCATTTAAGATAAATTTGAATCATTTTCTTTCTATTTCTTTTATATTTTTTTGAAAATACACATGACCTAGCTAAAAAGGTAAACAGTGGTATAATCAAAGATTTGATGATCAAGATTTTCCCTAAATTAGTGAGATTTCGCTTTTTTCAAAGAACATTCCAAAGAATAAATAATTCATCCATTTTATCTATTTTATTTTCAAAATTTAGTTTCTCTCATTCTTCATTATTATGTCCAAAATAAATCCCTAAAGTTTTTACAGGTTTATCTGTCGTGTTAAATTTGCTATTTTGTCTTTATTTTTTTTTTTTTATATATTTCCTTTCCATATCCCTTCTGTTTTATTCTTATTTATAATTAATCCGGAATAAGATCCGAAGATTTCAATTTCATTCAATGCTAGTTCGATATCATTATCATTAAAAATAAAGTTGTGTCATCAACTAATTGGCTTTACCGAAATAGACTATTTAAGTCATGCTAAATTACTGAAATCTTCACAATTTTAGCATTTTAGTTAAATTTTAGACGGTTTCCGTCTTAAATGAAAGTGGCCGTATTCGTGTTCATTCATAATATTGAAATGTAAGTTGCATTTGATGATAATAAATAACATATATAAAGGTTGAGGATGAACAGGGATGCGGCCACTTTCATTTTTGACAAAAACCATCTGAAAAGTGACGAATTTTTGCATATTTTAGCTTGAATCGGAGGGGTTTTAATGACTTATTCAGTTAAAATCTGTCACATAAACTAATTGAATCAATTGAAATAGACACTTTAGTGATTAAAAAGTGCCCAAAATCTTTCGTTAGATGAACCTGAAATTTGAGGCCAAAACCGGCCCTTACCGGACCTACTCCTTTCTATTCAAGAGTTCAAAGACTTTTTTAAAATCGACAAAAACAATAGCCCCTTCTTTATTATATAGATCTGCATAATCTATAATGTCATGTATTTGTCTTAAATTAAATCCAATGAATCTATTTTTTATGTATCCAGACTGATCTGTGTTTATGAGTTTTGTTAAACATTTTTTTCAGTTGTTGAGCTAGTACATGGGACAAGATTTTAAGATTGACGTTTAATAATTATATTGGTCAATAATTTTCTAATTTAAACGGGTTTCCCCTTATTAAATATTAACGACAAAACACTAGTCCGCTGCGAGAAGGTCAATAAATTATCTTCAAGAACCTTATGATATACTTAAACAAATAAATATTTAAGCTTCTCCCAAAACGTTTTGTAAAATTCTACGGTTAGACCGTCAAGTTCAGGAGACTTGTTTAATTTCCTATTTTTTATCGCTTAAGAGTACTCCTCAAGCGTAACTGAACCATCACACAATAGTTTTTCTTCATCATTCAATTTATTTCCTAATTTTGTATTTATAATGTATTCTTGAGATAATGGATCATTAGGATATTGTGATGAAAAAAAATTAATAGTAGTTTTTAATTTCAAGTAAAATCTTACTTTGATCTTTTAAAACATTGTTTTTTTTTTTCATCTAATAACTTATTTATCCATTTCTTAATTTGCCTTTGCTTTTCAAGTCCCCAAAAATACGCATTATTTTTTCTCCTTATTCAACCCATTTTTCTCTGGCTCTGATTTGTGCACCACTGGCTTTCTCATTATAAATCTTATTCAGTTCTGATTCCAAATGTTTAATACGATCATCTTAATTAGAGTTTAACAAATTTAATTGGTTTCTTTAAACCATCTATTCTTGTAATTCTTTTTCTAAGGGGCGTGTGACTTCTCTTTGGTTTTAGCTTTTGAATACAATATTTTACAGTAGCTTCTTTAATTTCAAGTTTTAATATATCCCAAAAAATCCGACAGTCTGTATCTTTATTTTGGTATTGATTTAAAAAGTTAGTAATCAAATTGGTAATTAAACTTTGATAATCTTTATTTTCTAACACAGAATTATTTAATTTCCAAAATCCGAGGCCTTTTTCTGACGCCCCCGTTTTAAATGTTAAACAAACACTCTGCTGATCAGTATACAAAATCGTTGCCGGTTTAATTTTACACGTATCTATCTGAGGTCTTAAATTGCTTCCAAATAATATTATATCTATTCTACTCGCCTGAGATTTATCTTTTCTCCTCCAAGTAAACTGTTGTATATTTTCATTCATAACTTTGCCAAATATCAAAAAGATTATTATCTTTTAACAATGATTTCAAGCTTGATACTGGTTTATTGTTTTTGTGATTGTTACTTGTGCTTATTCTATCAATATTTTTTTAATTTTTCATTAAAGTCTCCCCCCAATTATTGGGATTCCAATACCATTTTCTTTCACAAAGAGATCCACCTTTTTAAAAAAAATGACTTACTTGCAGTTGTATTGTTTGGTCCATATAAACAAACTATTGAAAAAATTGTGTCATTAATTTGGATATTTAATAAAACAATTTTTCCATCTTTATCTGTAAAATGATTGATAATGTCATATGCTCTTCAACTTCGTGCTTTATTTGGCCTTTTTTAACTTTTTTGGATTCAAACGTCACTGATGAGTCTTTTATAGACGAAATGCGTATATACAAAATTTAGTCCTGGTATCTATGATAAGTTTATAAAACAACAAAGTCAATTGATTTTTTATTTCATTTTCACTATCTAAGTCTACACGAGTTTCTTGTATTAAGGCTATTGATATTTTTTGATATTTTAACCATGTCAAAGCCTTGTTCCGTTTTTCTCTTGAGTGCATGCCATTTACATTAAGGCTGCACAATTTTACTGTGTTATCAAATAACATATCAAAATGTTTACAATTCTATCCACAACATTGAATAAGTCATGCATTTATTTCATACACAAATATCGATTTGGTATACACACATCTTGTAAAGAAAAAGCAATAATTATAATATTCTATCGTACCGTATAAATTAAAATATATACGGAAATATAAATTTGTAAATTAGTACGGAGTAAATATTTTAGAAAGTCACACCTGCAAAAACCTCATAGGCAAGTTATTAAAGTAAAAATCAAATGGACAACCTACACCTCTTCAAGGATTTTACGACGTCTATTTTGGCAATATGTGGATACACTGTTTTATGAAATTGTTTTATATCTAATATATTTATGTATGGAAATTCTAAATATTGGCAATAGCTCCAGTGGAAACTAAAACATAGAAAAGCTTGCAAAACTGAAAATAATCGTTTAAGTCAAACTATAAAAAAGTCAATGAAATAGTTACATATGCGATAATTGCTCCCTAAATGTTTCGAATTTGTCAATTTGTCATTTGAAATTGCTCATTGTTCATCAACATATTCAGAAGTTTAGAATAATTTGTTGTTTGTATAACTGGATTTCTTCCGGCAATTGTAAATTGCATATTGTCACCAATGATATTGATTACAACTTTCTTTTTGCCGCTACCGATAACGCAATCAAGAATATTATCATGAGCGTCGACATAAATAGCAATACGACAGTCATTTTCATCCTCTCCTAGAAGAGCATACACTTGTGATCGAAGCCATTTCAACAGTTCGATTGCAGATGTGTTTTGGTTACTACTTTTTATCTTTTGTAAATATGCATGAACTGCGGTATCTGCATTTGAAAATTTTGTCGGCCCAGAACCCTGAAAAAGACAAATTTAGTGGTAGCACTTAAACGAATGAAACTTTAAAGTTAAAAGTTTACTTGACTACCAACACGTAATAAATTAACATAACTTAACTTCACAAAGGAATACATGCCTTTATATATTATTGTTTGAAATAATAACTCATACTCACACAGTCAAATATGGAAGCATAACTACTATTGGATATAAGATTAAAAGCAAGCTTATATAGAATAAAAATACAAATTAAAATAAATACATTTAAAATTTAATCATGTTATATTTTGTTCTATGGTTGTATCTACCACGTGTAAGACACCTTTAGGACACACAGTAAAATTAAATCTAGAACATAGGTACAAGTGCAAGGCCTGCTCATTAGGCATACATACCATATTCTCTAAATATTAATTGTACACCACTGAAAGTAAACCAATAAAAAAGTAAAATTTACATCAAATAAAAGTCGGATTACATGTCGGAGTCTGAAATGAAATCAGAACTACAACCTCTATGTAGTATAAAATTTTTCAACATCCTTAATCTAATATTTTCCCTTTGATATAAATATTATAAAAGCATATTTCAGGGACTGTTTTCTTGTTTAAAAAATAATTAAAAATATAAACTATGTGATAAAATTTACCAAGTCATTATTACACAATTAACGAACAAACAAACGTATAAATGTCTTTGTTCTCCAGAATACTTTGTCTGTTATAATTGAATAAATAACGGATTGATTAATTGATTGCAGTTAGGTTTATAAATCCCACAAAGAAAAAGGGAAAAGGTAAAGTTACCCTAATTATCTTCCATGGGGTTCTTGTTGCACAGACTTTAGTTTACTCGATAGTATTTGTGAATTTTTTTTAGTGTTTGTGTGATGTTTCATCTTTTCTAATATGGCATTGTCAGTTTACATGTATATTGAACATGAGTTTTAAATTATACATCCCTGGTACCTTTCAAAATGCATCATCAACCAAAAAGACACTAAAATGGATTTAAGTGATAAATGATGTTGACTTGATGTCTTATTTACATGGACTCTACATGGCCAATTTTACAGAGGAAATATTATAAGCATTTAAATGTCTTACCTTCACGTAGTGAGGACCGAAAACTAAAGATCCTAGCAGGCAAATAAGTTAGTAGAAAAATTTATGAGGAGTGGCCTACGAAGACAACCAATCAAAACGAGACATCAATATAAGCAATGCATTACATATGAGACAAATCTATATGTTTAAAGAGATACATTAAATGACACTTTGAAAATAAGGTATAATACCTTTTAAAAAAGACACAATTATCTGTAACTGTCAATATTTGATAATGCACTATTTTGAAGTTCAATATTTATGCCTCTAAAACATGTTAGATATGGATAGTTGTGACTGAAAAAACGAACACTTTATCAAGACAAAACTTTGGTATGAGTTGAAGAACATGAATGACAGAAACAGCAAGAACAATTTAAAAGGAGTAGACCTTTAACTTAAACGTGACTTTAATTTGTAAACTATGACGTAATTTTGATGTGTCATTATTATCTTTAACCATGCTGTTGTAAATTTAGATAGCAGCACCTCTTAATAAATATTTTACACACATATATGTATTTTTACACAAAAACCTCTTTCGGGAGATTGCGAGAAAGTATCAATGAGAACAAAACTCTCTTGCAGTCTATTATGTATCGTCATAGCAAAATCTAAATAACAAAAATACTGAACTCCGAGGAAAATTAAAAGCGGAAAGTCCCTAATCACATGGCAAATTCAAATGATAAAACACATTATACGAACAGCCGTCATATTCCTGACTTGGTACAGGCGTCCTCAAATGTAGAAAATAGTGGATTGAACCTGGTTTATAGCACAACTTTTTGGAATTTTGGGTACTCAATGCTCTTCAACTTTGTATTTATTTGGCTTTTTAACTATTTTGATCTGAGCGTCACTGATGAGTCTTATTTAGACGAAACGCGCGTCTGGCGTATAAAATTATAATCCTGGTACTTTTGATAACTATTTATAACGCTTAACCTCTTATTGGTATGACAGTCGCATCAATCTATTTTATTTATAACGATGCCTGAACAAAACAGACATAATAGGTTAAAGAGGCCCATCCACAAAAAATCTAAATATTTACATTGAATGGGTATTTTTAAAGTGAACTTCTACTCATTGTATTTTTTTTCAAACTTTTATCGATTTTCGTAAAAAAAAACATTTGTCTTATACAGTATTATTCTTTTTGTCTGCAAAATTTCATCAAAATTATTAAAAATTCTAAGTAAACAAGTTATGAGGTGATGAAGTTGCAGATGCAAAGCATCCCCGTTATCAATCGATTAGCGTCTCGTCGATTACGGTTTAATTATAGATTAATCTATATTAACCCTAAGTGGGTGTTTACGCTTTTGTTTTAAAACGATATTTTTTATTGGTGATGTGCAGCCAGGCTTTTGCATTTCGACCAATGAAAACGGGTTTAACTGGAAGAATGCAGTACCAGGATTGTTTGGGATGTCGCACCAGAAAATTCTATCGTGGGGTTCAGAGCTGGTAAGTTTTTTTTGTGATTTGCCGACTTACAACAGACAGCACATCTTAGGGCATTCACAGATGAAAGTAATTATAATTCCCGAAGAAAATGATGTAAAAAATTACAAGATTGGACAATAATTGAAGTTGCACGAGTCAATTTAGTCGCGAGGGGGTCAGTGTATTTTCCAAAAATGGAAACCGGAAGTTGACAATCGCAATAAAAATTTATAACCTATAATACATACATTTATCAATTACTAATGTTATGAAGTAGAGTGCAGAACGGAGTTTCTCTCTAGCCTCCTCATAATTTTCACAATACAGTAGATAATGGTGAAGTGAAATAGGAAACACTATTTATTTTGGCCTGATTGTACATGTACCGACATGTACATGTGTATTTTCAATGAAAGATTATGACAATAGTCAAAATAAGGATACAGCCATCAATAAGTTACAATCTCAATCAGAACAAAACAAACAAATATATAACATAGAAGCACAAACAAGGAAATATCAATGATCATCAATTTCAACAACCACATGCATTTCATACTTATATATGCATTAAAAATCAACCATAAATGACTGCATGATGAGGTTCCCCGTGTTTGATGTTGGAATGTGACGTCACACAGGAAGAGATATAAAATAATTTCAATACTATAATAGAACATAATGACATTATATTAGGACAAAAACATAGATGGTTGGATGTTAAAAGTACAAAACTACGTCATACATACCAAAGAAACACAAACCGTAGCACGTACAAAACACACCAGTAAAAATGAAAGATATTACAAACAACACATTGAAATAAAATAATTTTATATTTCAAAGTATTTTCAAAGTCATAATTGAACATTAAGATAATGGCCTTTTAATATAACAAACAACATAATGACGGGATGTTTATAAATACAGAGCCACATAATATGTAAAAAAAACCACGAAAAGTCAAACGTACAAAGCACACTAGCAAATAATGAAAGATAATACAAACACATTAACGGGATGTATAAGTACTGAGCCACGTCAAATGGTCATTACTGAAAACAGACCGAACAGTAAAAGTACTATTATTAATAGAACAAAGACAAATTAAAGAACTATCTAACACGTTGTTAAGATGATGAACAACTTTGTAAAATGTCATCAGTGTCTGAGTAGAAAGTTGATGAACTAGGGGTATGTCACAGATCGTCTCGTCTTTTTCTAAAAAAAACCATCGGAAGGTACCAAGACATTGCTGATAAATATTCCGTATCAACCTCAGCTTAGGAGTCCAATACAAACAAGGTAAGTCCTCCGATTTATTGTTCAATGTAATGTTCATTGAAGCAATGAAGAACTTATGATTTGCGAAAGTCTTATCCTTGTCAAAAGATATGTCATTGTAAGGGGGATTACCTGAAAGGAATACGATTTTTGTTTTTGTAGAAGAATTCTAGGTAAATTTTATGCTTATTCGGCATGAAAAATTCTAGAAGTTGAGTGTCCGCTTTTCAGCAGCTTACCATTGCTTTTCAAAGGCAGTTTCCGTCCTTTATCAATGACTTCCTACTATGATGAAGCTTAATTAATATTAGTTTATCTACCTGGATATGCATAACATAATTGAAACGTGACATTATCAAATCGTCTGCTGTTGTTCAGTGCCTAAACGACCTCTTGAGTCTATAAAATATCAAAACACCACCGCAATGCGGACACTATAGAATGGTTGATTGTTGACCACCTAACATCAAATGACATACATTTGATGCAAGTTAAGGACAAGAACAAGTAAACAGATATAAGAAGATGTGGTATGAAAGAAAATGAGACACTCTCCGTCTAAGTCCCAATTTGTAAAAGCAATCATTATAGGTCAAAGTACAACTTTCAACACGGAGCCTTGGCTCACACCGAACACCAAGCTATAAAGGGCCAAACAAAATTACTAGTGCACAATCATTCAAATGGAGAAACCAACGGTTTAATCTATATGAAAAACGAGAAACATTTATGAACTATATCAACAAACGACAACCACAGTACGCCAGGTTCATGAATTAGGACAGATGCAAACAATAGCAGCGGGTTTAAATGTTTTATTAAGAAACAACCTTCACCCTTGCCTGAATTAATAGTAAAACATCACATCATTGAAAGACACAATATAAAATATATGAAAATGATAGCGTATCACACACTAATTTTGAAAATATAATGTTTAAGGCACTTGTTTTTAACAAAATTTATCTAGAAAATAAGCCATTTTCGGTCAAACAAAGTTAAATTCGGTGTCAAAAAGCAGCAAACTTTACATAGTTTCTGGATACTTTTGCTTTAATTAAGGGAGCTAAATTGCTACTTTCTGTTTAAAAAAAGTAAACCATAAGATTTTACAGTGGAAAGATCTACATGATATTTTCTACATTAGAAAATGCCTGTACAAAGTCAGGAATATGACGGTTCTTGTCAATTCGTTTTTGATGTGTTTTGTCAATGTCAAATGAGAGACTATTGTATACTGATTTCAAAAATATATGGTTTCTATTCACTTTTGTTTGAAATCATTTGAAACATTTACTTGACACAGATTCCAAAATTATTGATCGAAACAGCGGGTAAATTATGACGTTGCGATTGGTAAAACGTGGTCACGAGCTGACATCCAATGGATCCGTAGTGGTTAGTAAATTTCATAGGGAGTTAATGACGTCGCATCTACTGTTCATGTTGATGTCATCGTTTGATGTTGTTGTATTTTATTGTTTATTTTTCTACAAAACGCGGAATAAAATGTCATGTTTGCGATTTATTCGTTATGCGGATCACTTCTGACACCATAGGGACCACAAAGGGGAGTCAAATCTGGCTTTCGGTCTCAGCCTGTACAGATTTTACTAACCTTTGTATCCGTCGGAAGTCAGTAGCAACCATATAACTCATAATGGTTCTATATACATTTACATTTACTAAGTACAACATTCCGGATTACACAAAGTCGTTTCAGGTTGGCCTTTTTAATGTTATATAGCTTGCAATTGCAACATAATGAAAACAGTCGTATGGGGTCCGTGTAACACTTATCAATTCAAAGTTTTAAAAAGTTTTGAAATTTTAGATTTTTGGAATTTTTATCAAAGTTTTAAAATATCAAAATTCCAAATTGTGTAAAAGTTTTGAAATTTTGAAATTTTAACCAAATGATTAAAATATTAAAATTCTAAATATCGAAAAATACTAAACCTAACGTGCAATTTTGATTATTTCACTTTTTGAAAGTTTGATTTTTTAAAGTTTTGATTAAGATATCAAAATTAGAAAAGGGGCGAAAAGAGGGGTACCTGTAAAATACGAAACTAAATAAAAGCAAAACCAAAGAAAACAAATGGAAATGAAAACATATATACTGATACTTAAAAGTTAATATATAAAATAAAATCACAGGCAGACAGTTGTGAGCGGTGAAAAATTGGAGGACAAAATCAATATTTCTTAAAGGAGGAGAATTCATTTTAAAAAAAGACGTCTCTGATAATGACCATTTTACTTGCTGGTTTTCCCAGCACCCATACAATGTATTTTATGAGTCAGTAAAAACTGACCAACTCGAAGTAGGTCAAATAGTATGGTTTGCTTGAGTATGTATATATATTTTCTACTGAACTTTAAGCAACAAAATGGCCCAATACACGTTGTATTAGTCATTTGATTTAAAAAAATTCTTTTTTGCTCTACGAATTCTTACTTTCTGCAATCATGTCGGTAGATGAATATATCATCCCATGTAGATTTTGAACGATCATCTTTAACGTTTTAATCAACTATTTATGTTCTTTATTAATTGTTGGCCTTAAATATTCAGCTTTGAGCGTTCCTGAAGAAGGTAGATCCAAAAAAGCGCGTCGGTCGTAACTTTCAGTAACGTTTTGTTTTAATTTTTTATCGATTGCATGACGACAATATATTGCCTGGTATCAATGAGTCCAGTTACAAGTATTGGTACGGTAGGAATACAGAATCCATGGTGTCGCAATTAACGTTGTGCTAGTCTGGAAAGTGGGAGGTTTTTGATATCTTTTTACGCTGAAATTAAGAGTAAGATAAAATATTAGTATAGCTTGGAGCCAGGAAACTGTTATAAGGTATCTACATACACTCATTATGGATAGATACCAGGATGTAAATTTTGTATTTGTATATTTGTGCCAGACGCGCGTTTCGTATACAAAAGAATTATCAGTGACGCTCGAATCAAATAAATTAAAAAGGCCAAGAAAGTCAAATAAAATTAAAAGGCCAAATAAAGTAAACGTTGACATCCAACTTATCGTTCTGGTTTTGTAAGAGCTGAACACATTCATATCATAAAAAAACGTATTCCATAAACATTTCGTTCTTATGTTGTACTGTTATACTACAGTCCTAGATTAGGGGAGGGTTGGGATCCCGCTTACATGTTTAACCCCGCCACATTATTTATGTATGTGCCTGTCCCAAGTCAAGAGCCTGTAATTCAGTGGTAATCGTTTGTTTATGTGTTACATATTTGTTTTTCGTTCATTTTTTATATTAATAAGGCCGTTAGTTTTCTCGTTTGAATTGTGTTATATTGTTATATCGGGCCATTTATAGCTGACTATGCGGTATGGGCTTTGCTCATTGTAGAAGACCGTACGGTGACCTATAGTTGTTAATGTTTGTATCATTTTGGTCTCTTGTGGACATTTGCCTCATTGGCAATCATATCACATCTTCTTTTTTATATTGTGTTCAGCCTTCATATTTACGTAATAGTAAATTGTTGCAGCTGTACATTAGGCGCCCATCTATTCATGTGTAGGTGTCGGCATTTTGAAATTTAAAAATTATTTTCAAAAGTTTATATCAGCGATAAATGGTAATCATTTTTGGAATCCGATATAAATGAATATTGTCACAAAGGTGAAACTTTCTTATTACTTGAATACTTCCACGAGGGGCTTCAATAATAGACATAGAAATATTCTGATCCCCAATTTGATGAAAACAAAATATCCGTGCTAGCAAAGGAAAAAAATATTCTGATTCCAGATTTTCCCCATGCCTTATAGTGTTCAATTTTGTTCCAAACAATTTGATTAATAGCGATGACAAAACTAAATAAAATTGTTAGCGCCTTGCGCATTTTCCCCACTTCGACCAAACAACCATATCCCCACTTTTGAGGTTAAATGGTTGCTCCCTTAGACAACGTTTGGACTTATGTTTGTAAAATGTATATATAGATTATAACATGGCATTTTTCATATCAGACCCCTTATCAGCTCTCGAAAAACCAGTACAATGTAAAACGCTGAATTTAAGTAAAACATTCACCTACGGAATGCTGAAAACTTAATATTGTCAAGGAAATATAAGAACCGAAACAATTGAAGAAGTGTTAGGCCAAAGTGAAGTAAAACATATTAAAATAAATAAGTACCGAAACCGTTGAAGAGCTATATGTCAAAAATACCTAAAATAAATAGCCAAATTCATCTAAAGCCAACTTTATAAACTGTACGATATTATGTGCAAAATTTCTAAGCGATTTATTATGGTTCATCAATGTAACGCAAAAAAGGGCGAACAAAAATTGATTTTATATTTTAAATAAAAATGAGAACAAAAGCAAAATATATTTCTACGCAAAAGTGGAAAAACTTATAATAACAGAAAAAAAACCAAACAACAAACCGCAAAATGTCTTTCAGTGCAAAGTGGAAAGACCTCATAAAACACCTAATAAATGAAAACACAATTACCAATTATGAATAGTCATAATTATTAATCTGATATACCAACAGCATGTTTACATGAATGGATTTTTTGTTATCGTTAACTGAACTTATCTTCCTACTTCTTATTTCGATAGCCATGATATCTTTTATACAATTTCAGTGGTATTCAAAATTTTGTTATAAATACAAAATATTCCAGTTGGCATTCTTTACAATGGAATGTGTACTTTAGAGCTTGATACATGTAATGTAAACCTTCAAGTTGGTCTTGTTTATCACTTGCTTTAACATTATCTTTCGATTTTTGCCGACAGACAGGCGCCATTTAACAATCTAAATACGCAGGGTATATTATTCTCAGGTCATTGTGTTATGTAGACTATGTGAAAAAAATATTTAACCGTGTATATTTTTGCAGGTTATTGTTGTTTTTTTTAAATTGTGGATTATCTCATAGCGATATACTATGTAACCTGTATTTTTGCACCCCTTATTTTATCGAAAATGACACTCCGTAAATTTTACGGACACCATCACGAATTGGTTGATCCATACGATGTATCTATGTCCAAACTAAGTATGGACATTTTTACCACGTGTTAGATTCGGGTTTGTCATTAAATACGTCATCTGATCTTTTAATTACCGAATGTGACTGTTTTGCTGAGTGTGAATTCGTATTGCTTTAAGATATGGCACGGTACTTTGCCATCCCAAATTAATTGGTTGGGTTTTGATGTTGTGTTTGTTGTTGTCATCGGATTTTGTCAAATGTCTTAACTTTTGTAGTTGTAATTCGTATTTTTTCTGTTGTATTCGTGTGTTGTGTTGGGGATAACTACTCATCCAGTTCATTTGGTAGATTTAATTTTGGATCAACGAAATTTACACGATATATTTGGTTTGCAGTTTGATCAGAAGAAACTCCCACAAAGCTAGATAATACAATTAATTATCTAATTACTGCTACAATTAAATATTTAATAGTATAATAATTTTCCCTGTTATTTGTATAAGTTGGATAAGTCATTCAAATCTAATCTTGAATATCATCCAAATTCTTTCTTAATTTTCGGAACACGTTTTAGAAATTTAAATGTGATGTCACTTCGGGCGTTGCATTGACTATGGCTAACAGGGCTGTGATTTCGTAATGTATTCGTTTTTATTCTATAGCTAGTCACCACTTCAGTTTAATCATGTATATCTATTATATAGTCATTTTATAAATTTTACTGTTTGCAAAACTATGTATTATTCTTGATAATATTGCTGTTTTTGCCCCAGGCGTATAACCCTGGCCTCACAACTTTTTGGAACTTTTTGTCCTCGGCGATCTTCAATTTTGTAGTTGTTATGGCTGTCAAACTTTTTACATCTGAGCATAGTTTTGTGTGGACGTAGCGCGCGTCTGGCGTATACAATATTTTTTAACCTGTTACCTTTTGAAGGCTATTATTCGTTTGTTTCTCTAGATTGTCCTATATTTTCTACCATTTATCTGTTTATTTATTTTAACCCTGTCGTGAAATGTTAACACTGCTATTAAAGCGGGAGGTTTGGCATGCCACAAAACCAGGTTCAATCCTATAGTTTTTTTAGTCATATATTTTTTTTATAAATTATGTTAATTTCCGTAAGTGTCATCATTTTTTTAATTTTAAATTTATCCACAACAAAATAGGCCAATACTTTACATTTATTTTATGCAAATGTTCATTGTATTAAGGAAAAGGAATTTATAACATTGCATTTGCTTTTTGAAATTAAACTTAAAAGTTCAAGATTGATACTGAAAAATCAATGAAAAATATTCATTATTTATATACCCATCATGTTAAAGTTTATGGTGTCGGACAATATGATGTTACTTTTCATTCTTAAAATATAACAAATTTGGAAAATCAGTTTGTCGTTTAGAAAAAAGTTCAATTTCAACAATGACTTTGTCTTTAATTTCAAGGTTATAAAGCAAACACCTCAAATCGAAAAACCCGAGGTCTTTATTTTGTATGTTTAATGAGTTATATCAGTATAAGCTTTAGTTGAAATAAAAGAGGGAACAACACTCCCATGTGATGCCAATGTACCCTTTCAACCAAATTGTATGTGTTATGAAATGTCACAAATAACCAATAAAAATTGATAATTTGTCGATATCTAAACCGTTTTTGTAAACAAGTAATAATAAGCAATCATTTAGATTTAGAATATGTCTTTGACTTTTGACCTTGACCTTTCATTTTTTTTAACCAAGGACCTCACATCATCAATGTAAGACACCAGATCTCTATCACTATGATTTTCCAGTTACAAATACATTTCACTTATGTCAAATTCATAAAGGTAAATAGTTCGCATTGAAGTCTCCGCATCGCTTAATTCTTAAAATATCATGAGGATATAACGAACAATTTCCAAAAAAAACACCTTTTTGGATTATTTAACTGTTGCGAAGGATTGGTCATAACTAGAAAAACAGTCTTTAGTGAGATAAAAAGTAAAATCACAAAAATACTGAACTCAACGGAAAATCAATGCGGAAAGTCCATAACCACATGGCAAAATCAAAAAACAAAACGCATCAAAAACGAATGGACAAGAACTGTCATATTCCCGATAGATCATACAAAGAAAAGTGCCTGGTAAAGCGGCGTCAGTTCAATAGCGCCTTACCTGATGAATATCATATACAAATCTAACATCTCCCCCCCCAAAAAAAAAATTAGAGCGCAAGGTATAAATATGGAATTGGAAAAAAAAGAATTGGAAAACAATCAATAGGTTTTTCCACGAAAAAGTTGAAAGTCATAACAATTTTAATCAGAACAAACACAAAAGGTTTTTCTTCAGAAAAATTGAAAAACATAATGGTCAGAACAAAAGCAATATGTCTTTCTACGAATAGGTCGAAAGACCTTATAACTCTGAAAATAAAATTAAAGATAAAAAGATAAATAGACACTATAAAAATAAGAAATACTTTATAAAAACCAAATTGCGTAATTAATTTTATTATTTTACTGAAATTTGTTCTTGAATTTCTAATATACAAATTTTCGTACGAATACTTGTATTAAATATATGAATTCTTTAACAAAGTATTAAAATAAAGCTCTCGAGATCAACTTTAATCTGAGAGAGGTAATTGTGTTCGGGGTCCTGTAAGTCCTCTGTTCTCAATACAATCAGCTATGAATCGTGCATAGCTTTGAGAGACGTACTCTACCTGTCTCCCTGAAATAAACCATTGAATATGGTCACCAATAATGATGATCATTATACTCGTTCTCCCACTTCCTATAATGCAATCTAACATTTTATCTTGGTGGTTGACAAGAATTTTGAGCGAACAATTATATATGTCCTCTCGTAATAATCTGTAAATTGCAGTTCTCATCCATTTCAAAACCTCTATTGCATGCGAATTAGCCGTGTTTCCTTTTATCTGTTGTATGTACCAGTTGATTGCACTGTCTGCAGAATCGAAATTACTACTTGCACTTCCCTAAAACAGTGACAAAACTTAAAAAATAAGACGCACCTACTATCACTTAGATGTTGTTATGGGCATCCGATACAGTTTCTCGATAAAATGTCATCTTTATCATTTTGAAATATGTTGTAGGCCTTGCCGAGTTATAAAATAAAACACAAAATAAAACATAGGTTACCGTGCTTGTTTTTGAGAAAATTGAGCCTGAAAATTGGGCATTTGTGCAATTTTGTAAAAAAGTTAGGCATTTTATAATTTTTTTTGGAGAAGATATTCTTAATCGTAAATTATTAAGATTGGAATCAATCTGAAGCTGTGATAAGGAAAAAAATAAATCCCCACAAGAATGACTTTAGAATTATTCAAGACAATTTCGACGTTATCTCTGCAAGTTAACGGCGACATTTTTCTGATGTATAAATATTGCTTATAAAGAGCTACTTATGAATTGATAATATTGTTTTCGGAAATAAAATCATGTGTATCATCACTACCTCATTCTGTTTGTGGTCGAAGTGAAAAACATCTCAAGAAAAGTTATTACGGTCTGTTGATATTTTTTACTCGGCTTTTCAAATTTAAAGACACTCGGCAATTTAGAACTTTATACATGCAGGTACATGTACTGTACACACTCGTGTATTGTTTTATACCATATGTTGACCATATGTTTTATGTTGTTCGGCTGCTGTTTCATTAAAATACAAATTAAAATCATTTTATTCATGTTTTAATCCCTTTTTAGAATTTCACATTTATTCATCAAAACAAAGTTTTATTCGGGTCAATGATTTCAATTGAATAAAATAAAAACTAAATAGTTTTAAAGTTCACTTGTATTGCAACTTATTTCCTCTGACTGGATCAGAACACAAAGGTTACTTACATGAGGTCTTTTCCTGCAAACGGAACTTGTAAGAAAACAAAAACAAAATCGAAAAAGAATCTTAAATTTGCTTAACCTTTTTTTTTCAGACAGAGAAACTAGATCCCTAATTTTGAAGTTTTACAGACGCGATCTCACCTTACGTGACTAAAACAAAAAAACTACATTTACAAATGAAGAAAATTAGAAATTCATGTAACGAATGTAGAAAATACGTGAACAAATTAAGAAATGTTTACACATTAAGAATTTACATTTTTGAACTCAAGAAATGTAGATATTGACGTAACGGATGGGAAGAATACATGTTACAAATTAATAAATTACATGTTACGAATTTAGAAATTGCATTTCACAAATTGAGAATTGTATAATTATGACGGATATTCCTTTCCATCTGGCATAGGAAAAAATTTTGTTAAATTTCATGTAATTTGGAAACAACTACAGTACTTGCAACCTTAGGCGTTACTGTTTGACGTGAACTTGACTGATCGGTGAATGATCGGTGACGGATGTTTGACTGATCGATGAGTGATCGGTGATCGGTGATCGGTGACCCATAGGATCCGTCAGATAAGTCAAATAACCTATGTGAGAGTTACCCTGACAACTGTCACCGATCGATCAGTAAATTAAATTTATGCACGGATCGGACGGATACGTATATATTTAAAATTCTTATGTAAACCGAACTCCACAGTGTTTACAATCGATGAACGCGGACCTCTACGAAGACACCTTAATTTACACGTTATAATTTGTAATAAAATTAGTTGCAATACAAAAGTAAAAATAGTTTAACAGAATAAGATGCTTAGAGCGTTAAATTGTTTGTGTTGATTAATATTTTCGTATTAAATATTATAAACATCAGAGACATATAATACATAATTGTATTATATGACTCTGTTAACATGAACTTATTTCTACGAAAATGGTTATTGTTGACCGCCATTGGATTTTTGAACTTTTAATAGTTTCGAATAGGTTGTTTTTTTCATGAAATTAAAAGAATGTCAAAGAAATGATATTAAAAGTTTGTTCCCATTGTTTAGAATTACCAAAATTAATATTCTTTTTATCAAATATTGTACTATTTTATTTGCAATCAGTTATTTTTACCATTTTGAGACAAGTCTTCTAATTAGAATTGAGATATAATGGAATTAAAATACTTAAACTTTTATTTTTGTGGAATAAGAATGTAGTTATTGATTTATTTTGATACAAATTATTAACCGTCATATGATTTCAGTACTTTTTGTACATCAGGATTAGCTGTTCTTCATAAAATATGCTTACTTTTAGGAAAAAGATATAAAATTTTTGTATGCGTTTCCTAAAATGCAAATATTTCTTCATTTTACTGAAAATTATTGACCGCCAATGGATTTTGTACTTTTTATAGTTTAAAATAGTTTTTTTGTTCATAAAATTAAAGGAATGTCAGAGAAATCATACTAAAATTTTGTTTGCATTGTTTAAAATAATCAAAATTATTCTTCTTTTTATCAAAAATGATACTATTGTATTTGAAATCAGTTATTTTTACCATTTTGAGACAAGTCTCCTAATCAGAATCGAGATATAATGAGAATTAAAATACTTAAACTTTTATTTTTGTGGAATAAGAATGTAGTTATTGATTTATTTTGATACAAATTATTAACCGTCATATGATTTCAGTACTTTTTGTACATCAGGATTGGCTGTTCTTCATAAAATATGCTTACTTTTAGGAAAAAGATATAAAATTTTTGTACGCGTTTCCTAAAATGCAAATATTGTTTCATTTTACTGAAAATTATTGACCGCCATTGGATTTTTATACTTTTTATAGTTGAGAATAGTTTTTTTTCATAAAATTAAAATAATCTCAGAAAAATCATACTAAAATTTTGTTCGCATTGTTTAAAATAATCAAAGTTATTCTTCTTTTTATCAAAAATGATACTATTTTATTTGAAATCAGTTATTTTTACCATTTTGAGACAAGTCTTCTAATCAGAATCGAGATATAATGAGAATTAAAATACTTAAACTTTTATTTTTGTGGAATAAAAATGTAGTTATTGATTTATTTTGATACAAATTATTAACCGTCATATGATTTCAGTACTTTTTGTACATCAGGATTGGCTGTTCTTCATAAAATATGCTTACTTTTAGGAAAAAGATATAAAATTTTTGTACGCGTTTCCTTAAATGCAAATATTGTTTCATTTTACTGAAAATTATTGACTGCCATTGGATTTTTGTACTTTTTATAGTTCAGAATAGTTTTTTTTTCATAAATTTAAAATCATATCAGAAAAATCATACTAAAATTTTGTTTGCATTGTTTAAAATAATCAAAATTTTTCTTCTTTTTATCAAAAATGATACTATTTTATTTGAAATCAGTGATTTTTACCATCTTGAGACAAGTCTTCTAAGATACTGTTGTCAAGTCATTAAAGATTGCATATGTTGACGTTAATATCGAGTCACTGATAAGGTCTTTGCATCGGAACTAAACACATTTATTCTAAAAACAGTTGTTGGCATGACACGGGTTATGTTCTTCTCATATATGTTATGATGGTATGATACTTAACCCCTAACGGGAAGGATTGTGCCTGATGTTCATATGATGAAATCATAATCTTTCAGTCAGTTTAATTGAAGTCTGGAGCTGGCATGTCAGTTAACTGCTAGTAGTCTGTTGTTATTTATGTATTATTGTCATTTTGTTTATTTTCTTTGGTTACATCTTCTGACATCAGACTCGGACTTCTCTTGAACTGAATTTTAATGTGCGTATTGTTATGCGTTTACTTTTCTACATTGGTTAGAGGTATTGGGGGAGGGTTGAGATCTCACAAACATGTTTAACCCCGCCGCATTTTTGCGCCTGCCCAAGTCAGGAGCCTCTGGCCTTTGTTAGTCTTGTATTATTTTAATTTTAGTTTCTTGTGTACAATTTGGAAATTAGTATGGCGTTCATTATCAATGGACTAGTATATATTTGTTTAGGGGCCAGCTGAAGGACGCCTCCGGGTGCGGGAATTTCTTGCTACATTGAAGACCTGTTGGTGACCCTCTGCTGTTGTTTTTTATTTGGTCGGGTTGTTGTCTCTTTGACACATTCCCCATTTCCATTCTCAATTTTATTCTAATCAGAATTTAGATATAATGAGAGTTAAAATACTTAAACTTTTATTTTTGTGGAATAAGAATGTAGTTATTGATTTATTTTGATGCAAATTATTAACCGTCATATGATTTCAGTACTTTTTGTACATCAGGGTTGGCTGTTCTTCATAGAATATGCTTACTTTTAGGAAAAAGATATTAAATTTTTGTACGCGTTGCCTAAAATGCAAATATTGTTTCATTCTACTGAAAATTATTGACCGCCATTGTATTTTTGTACTTTTTATAGATTAAAATAGTTTTTTTGTTCATAAAATTAAAGGAATGTCAGAGAAATCATACTTAAATTTTATTCGCATTGTTTAAAAAAACCAAAATTATTCTTCTTTTTGTTAAAGATGATACTATTTTATTTGAATTCAGTTATTTTGCCATCTTGAGACAAGTCTGCTAATTAGAATTGAGATGCAATGTAAGACTTAAAATACTTAAAATAAATGATTGCATTACTTTTTGTCCATCAGGAATGGTTGTTCTTCATAAATTATGTTTACTTTAAGGAAAGAGATATTATTTTTTTGTACGTGTTGGCAAGAATGCAAATATTTCTTCTCATGTTGGAAAATATTGTAATATCAATTGCAATCAGTTGTTCTAAATGATTTTCATATTTTTTTTTAGAAAATGTGAATTATTCAAGAATAAATCTACTTATTTCTTTCTTTTTAAGGATTATATTTATGTTTACCAACATTGGATTTTTGTACTTTTTATTGTTTAGGAGTAGTTATCTTTTTTATTAAAAAAAGACTATCAGAAAAATAAAATGTAATGTTGTTTGCATTGTTTAAAATTATTTCTATTTCTTGTTAAAAAATACAGCAGTTATTTTTGTAATTTGTTATTCTAAATGCTTCGATTGTGACGAGAATATAGAATGTCCGTGATTATGATAAGTTTTTTTTTTAAGAATTTTATGATGATAAGGATACAAAAATTTAAAATATTGAAAAAAATTGACTACATTTTTCAATAACTGATTCTTTCATTTTGTTTTTCCCGAGAATGTTTGGAAAATAATGAAATAAAAATCGCGATGTAGACACTGTTTTAGAATTCGCCGGTTTTGAAAATAACGAAAAAGACCATTCTTTAATGATGATATTTTAATTTAGGTTTTATCTGTACATTTCTTTTCATTTCGATTCATAAAACTTTGCTAAATAATTAATAAACACAATGTATCATTGAACGTTCGATTTTCAAGAGTCGCCATATTAATTAGATTAAACGAAACTAAGATTCCGTAATTTGTATTAGTTTATCATGTGACGTATTAAAGTTCAATCCGTCATCAAGGTCGATCGGTACTATCCGTCCGATCAGTCAATTACTTTTACTATAAGTCTGACGGATTGCTGACGTGAGTTTGACGCGAACTTGACTGATCGGTGACTGATCGATGACCCCTGACTGATCGCTAAAATAGTAACGCCTAAGGTTGCAAGTACTGTATGCTGTACCATGTTTAAGACTGACAGATGGACGCCGGGCATTTGCATACCATAATACGTCACTTCAAAATTTTGACGGGCGTATAAAAATAATGTTGGCTATTGGTTTTTGTCGAATAAAATACGTGAAACGTGGAGAAATTCAAACTTTTTTTTTATTAGAGTTGTATCATTGTTAATATTAACGGCATACCATTATTTATTTAACATAAATAAATTGAATAAATTGTTCTTCACGTACCTATATTTTCGATATTAGTTTTAAAATATCATTGTTTTTTTGTGCTGTAATAAAACGTCAGAAAATCGAGTCCAAATTAAGAAATAATTGATGCAAGCTATACTTTATTGTAGTTTTAACATGGGTAGGCATTATATTCGTGATAATTTATTCATAATTAATATAATGCCTACCCATGTTTAAAGTACAATAAAGTATAGCTTGCATCAATTATTTCAATTCTAATAAGGACAATTAAGGTAATTTCTTTGTCCGATGTGTATAAGAGTAGATCGTTTGTATAGGCTCTTCCATGAACCTCCCCTTTTTAGTGTAAAAAATCAAACGACTGACACTTTGAGATTTTTCTCAGAGGGAGGAGTTTGAACAGCCAACATAAACGGTTGTCGTATCTAGGTCAAATATGTCAATTTCGGAATGCAACAAATTACAGTCATTATAAATGAATTAGTAACAACATGTGCATAATGTAATAGTTTGGAAGTGTTTAAAGTTAATAAAATATATTAAATGCATGCCAATTTCATTGTTCTGCAGTAGTCAATATACGCATGTGCAAACATTGTATTGGATTTAGAGCATGGGTTTGTTCACAAAGCGAAAGAAGCACGTCATATTAGAATCCGAATTTGATCATGGATTATGAACGATAATAACAATAAAAATTGACTTGCATTATATAAGTTACACCAAAAGGGTCAGTCGTTTTGAGATTGCTCACTATACGATATTTTGTTGAAGATCTCACAAAACTTTAAAATGTTTAATGTGTTTCATTTCTTATTATTTAATAAGACTGTTATCCTGTTAGAATCAAATGCACTAATCTTAAGGGTGTAGAAGTTAACATGCGTGAAAAACATATATTGGAGCATCGATTATACAAAATATCGTTCGTATTAAGGAAAATTACACGCATAACGTTCCGCAGAAAGGAACGTTTTGCGGGAATTCGAACGATTTACGTCGCGCCAAGAGTTACCTCCCTTGAAATTGTATCGGATGCCCTCAAGAGTTATGAATATTGATTAGTTTTCAGATTCGTACATGTTGTCCATTCGTTTGATTTGTTTTATCGTTTGATTAGGGATTTTCCGTTTTAAATTTTCCGCGGTGTTCAATACTTTTGTGATTTTATCTTTTTTTGTAAAAACCTATATTATTCAATAATAAACTATATTTCTTCGTGTTTTTATTAAGTTAACACACTGTTATTGAACAATATTCAAAACAACTTACCATCTGACTGCAACTTCTTTAAGCCTATCAAAAAATAAATAGAATTAATCAAATATGATTAAATTCACAGAGCAATATATAAAACTAAATTGATTTATATGTCTTCGAATTCTCATGCTTCAATATTTGAATAAAATACCCTTATTCTCATATATTCGTTTAATTGTCGCTCCATTTAAAAGAAATCAAGAGTTTAATTTTTGAATGTTATCGCTTGTCATAGTATTCACAAGCAAATATATATTTTTTGCGGCAAATAAATCGCGCATTGTTTCTGAAATCAGAAATAATTTAAAAGATGCCCCCTTCTCACAAAATATTAGGTTATATTGCTGAAATACTAATGTCAGAAAAAAGTCGCTCGCTTATTCCAATTAAAATACATAAATAACGATATAATTCGATTTTATATAATTATAATTCATTTGAGAGGTGATTGCTTGACACCGCATCAGCAGAAAAGGGTATATCGCTGCGAGATGCAATACTTATTGACAACCCTATCTTCTTTTAATTGTAATGTATTAAAAATATATAATGTGAGTTTTCATTAATCTGCATTAAAGATGAAATAATACAACGGTCACAATAATTTACTTATTTTACATTTCTAATGTGTTTCTTTTTATATCAAAATAAAAAGATAATCTCAACCGAATTGTATGCATAGAATATACAAATATGCTTTAATTTCAAAGAAATGCCCATACTAAAAAGTATCTCTGTAGGACCATGAAATTATTGTTAACACATACCATGATTAAATTGATTTAAAACTTGCCTTTGTCGAGATTGTTTAATCCGCAGAAGATTTTCCCACTATTCTATTTGTAAATTGGTATCAGAGTCTATTTAAACCACAATCTCTTGCCTATTGGTCGACTACATACAATAGTAAAGAACAACGTCCGATCATTTTAACTTTATCAGAATTAATAATAAGTTGAAGGACTGCATGTAGATTTTCAAATAATTAAAAAGGTACGTTTTCAAAGTTTTATTTATAATTCTGTCATTTAACAAATATCGTGTTTTTTATATTCTAAAATATAAAAAGGAATAATTTAAAACGTTCTTAAGATAAAAATGTACAATGAAATATGATTGACTGTAAGTGAGGTTCATCTTTTTTTTTTATATTTAATGTTATAATATTAAACTATACTGCGAACGAAGAAATTAACACAATACATTTGCATTTTTGGGTGAAATTTGTTTTAAAAGAAAAAATATTATGTCTGTTTTGTTCACGAATCGTTGAAAATATAACGGAATTTAATGCGACTGTCATATAAGTGAGAGGTTTATAAAATACGCTATAAAACCAGGTTCAATCCAACATTTTCTACATCTGAAAATGCCTGTACCAATTCAGGAATATGACAGTTGTTATCCATTCGTTTGATGTGTTTTGTCATATGATTTTACTATTTGATTAGCGACTTTTCGATTGAATCTTTCCTCGGAGTTCGGTATTTTTGTGATTTTACTTTTTTCCATGAATTATCAAATAATTTTTGGTTATGACCGATTGAGTGAAATAACCACGATGGGCATTGACTCTGTTCAGTTGTATTGTTATAAGAAACTTCTTCACTCAACACTAATTTATTTCAGCTGATATATGCCAAAAACCATTATGTTCATTTGTTAGTCTTCGGATTATAATTTATATGCAAAACATTTTCGTAACAAACATCCGACTGTGCAATTGTCCATTGTAAAAGCAATATTATTCATTTCCTTTAATTCATATATATGTTTGAATATTTCCTGATAGGTTTCGGAGAAATGGGAAATAATTGCTGTTGCTGTTGCAGAAAAAATGTACATCATGTAGTTGTTGTCAACGAAACGAGCATACGAAAGGCGCTAAGGCATTTGCATGAAAAAAGCTCAACACTCTTAGAACTAATAAAGGCTGCGATAGAGTTTATCGAGAATATAGAAGATAAGACGCTTTTTAAGAATGCCACCTTAATAATTTATGACGAGTTTAATTGTTACGAGTTTATAAGTGGACATGGCAGACATAGAATTATAGCAAATTTAGTGCGTGGATCACCAGTTATTACAGGGACACATTTTCCTACATCTGATCAAAATAGACAAATAACAAATTAAATTAAATTTGTATTTGAAACATTATTTTCTTATTAAAACATTGAAAAAAATAGAATTGTTATACGGTAGTTTTGCTAGTATCCAATATCTGTAAAATGTACAGGTCGATGAGGTTTTAGAAAAATTAAATGTCCTTTGAACCTTTAGAAAATGTCGGCATTGAACAACTGGCAAATTAATATCAAAGTAATGACTTTCTAAGGTATTCACATTGATGGACATATTTCCGAACTGTATGCCATAAAAATTATTCAAAAAAGAAAAAAAAGACATATAAACATATTTCAATTTACTTCTTGACCTAGGATTTATATAACACATCCTCCTTATTGACATTCTAAAGTGTCATAAAATAATAAAAAATAAATAAAATCACAAAAAATACTGAACACCGAGGAAAATTCAAAACGGAAAGTCCCTAATCAGATGAACATACGGTTAAAACATTGTTAATAATGTAGAAAAGTCCCTTCTGATTTTTTTTTTAAAATACAGTAAAAAATAAGACGCTCATGCATAACATTTTGAAAATATTTATGTTTTGAGGTGTTAATAATTTAATCGATTCACAACACATCCTCTTCTCCTATCAACACACATAATTTGTTTCGCTTCAAAAACAACAATATTTAAATTTGTACAACCAATCAAAGATTAAATTTTTGACCAGGGAAATAAGTCAAAAGGTCCGAGTACACAGTTATTTCGTAGTGCATTTCTTTTAGACAATAAATAAAAATTAAAAAAATCCCACCTGCGCTTTCTCAATAATATTTTTACAGTGTGTTGTACTACTTTTGGGACAAATTATATCAAAAATATAGAAAACTTCATCAGCTCTAACTTAAAATATGGACAATTTTATGTTAAGGGGGTCTTGAAATCTTTTGACAGCTTCCGAAGTGCTAATTTTTTACCTTTTTCAGCTGGACCTAATCACTACTTCACATTAATATTTATGACCCAATTTTTTTTACAGTGTCATTTCACCCCCCAACTTGCTATATGAGGCATAAAACATGGAGAAATAAATTTGGAAGGGGTATAACAAAAATTGGCAAGTAACACACTGTCCACACTAAGGACTATATTCGTGGACAACGAAAATCAAAGGACGATAACTGTGTACTCGGACCAAAAACTAAACTGTTTATAAAACTGTTTATGAAACTTCAATCGAACGAATCAAATAATTCAAGCGACAAAATTTTAGAAATAGAAAATAAAATTAAGGAATACTATACAAATAAAACTGTTTCTGCAAAAATTAGATCAAGGATTAAATAGACCGAAGATTGTGAGAAGTCAACCAAATACCTTTTCAATTTAGTAAAGAGTTAGTTATACTAAACTATTTGCCACGGAAGGCTGGGACAAAACAGCAGGCGAAAAACTTTGTCAGTTCATTATAGATAAGGTATTTATGGACGATAAAGAAATGCTAGATAGAGATATAAATATCTGTGAAGTAGAAAAGGTACTTAAAATAATAAAACAGAACAAATCACCTGGCGAAGATGATATAATATCCGAATTTTATATGTTATACTGCTATAATTAACTACAATATATTTTTAATGACACTATATTGAGTAACTCTCAACATAAGGGGGTCTTAACCTTACAACATAAAGTAGGAGAAAGAGAAAATATAAAAAGATGGAGACCACTTACTCTACTAAATTGTGATTACAAAATTATTGCAAAGATTTTATCTGAAAGACTTAAGATAGTATTACCTAAAATTATTCATACAGATCAGAAAGGGTTTGTTAAAGGAAGAAATATAAGCGAGGCTAACCGAATGATTTGTGACATTAAAGAATATATTGACAACAAAGATGGAGAACGAATTATGTTATATTTGGATCAACAAAAAGCGTTTGTAAGGTTTGAATAGGAATGGATAGATTTTGTACTGGAGAAATTTTAATTTGGGGGAAAATTTACGGCGTGGATAAAAATGTTATTGTACAATGCAACTTCGTCTATTAAAACCAATGGATTTGTATCAAGATACTATTCTTTTACTCGCTCCGCTAGGCAAGGGTGAACAAAAGCGCCGCTTTTATATATCATACATGCTGAACCAAAATCATGTGCCATTAGGGGAAGCATTGAAATAGAAGGATTGAAATTACCTGGAGAGGAATGAAATTTTATAGAAATAAATTATGTATGTTGCAGATGACACCCAGGTATTTAATAAAAATGAAAAATCCATAGAAAAAATTTAATACGAAAAAGTTTAGGGTTCTAGAATAAACTATGAAAAAACAAAAAGCTTACGTTATGGGCTTCTACAAGAAAACGAATTAGATTTGATTAAAATCAAATGGATCACAAGTAACGTAAAACATTAGGGTGTGCAATGATTATAAAATAGATGACGATGATATTTGGAGAAAAATAAAAGACAAAGTTAAAAATTGTATACACGTATGGAGAAGTAGCAAACTTACATTTACAGGTAAACACTTATAGTAAAAAATATGATACTTTCTCTCTGTTCTCACGAGTTCGAAATACGAGGATTTCCGGATAAAAATATTGAGCGTAGATATGTTTATAAAAAGTAAACAAATAAAACTTTTATATCGCTTAATGCAGGAACAACTGACCAGCTAAAATGCGATTGGTAAGTATTGACTACAGAGCTTTGATGAAAAATATAAAGATACCTTTTTTTCTGTGTAAATGTTCAAATCTAAATGATTTCGATATGAACCGATTACCACAATTTTAATAAAAAATTATAAATACTTGGTCATGTTTCATTCAGAATACCGTCAAATAAAGGTGAGATTTTAAATACGAGAATAATTGGAAACTCTTCTATGTTATTCAAAAATGAACCATTGCTAAAATTGAGAATGGAAATAGAGAATGTATCAAAGAGACAACAACCCGATCATAGAACAGACAACAGGAGGAGGTCACCAACAGGTCTTCAATGCAGAGAGAAATTCCCGTACCCGGCGGCGTCCTTCAGCTGGCCCCTATACACTTCTTTGTTCAAAAGCAATATCACAACTATCAAGGACATTTGGAATTCAGAAACAACAGATTTCATTAGCTGTAACGAAATTTATAGGAAGCTTATTGATCGGAGAAATTGTATTTCATAATTTTCTAAGTTGAAACAGGCTATTCCAAAAGTTTTCGTGCACATTTTGAAATCTAGCGGAAACCATAATCTGCATATTGAAATGAAATTAAAGATATCTAAAGACCTTGAGATTCTGAACTTAAGCAACTAAACAATAAAACCATCGAAGTTAAAACTAAAGTATATTCGTACGCTATTAAGTAAAGATGTATCTCCAAAGTGTTAAATAAAGTGGGAGGAAATATTTGAAAACAATATACCTTGGGGAAATATGTGGTCGGGATTAAAACAGTTGAAAATTGAAAATAAAGTAAAAGAATTTCAATGGAAATTTATGCAAAATATTTTATTTAACGAAGAGAGATTAAAAAAAATGAAGATATCAAATGGAAAATGCCACATTTGTCAAAATGACAACAGCATAGAAACCCTGAAACACTTATTTTTCAGCTGTAGTTTATCACAGTTAATTTTAAACAACCTCCAAGAAATGCTTAGCAAACCAAACCTAGGAATAAATAATTTTATTCTTGAAAAGGACATACTGTTATGAAATTACACAAAACTTCTTAAATATGACAATTTTTGAACACAATTATCATATATTCTAAATGGATCCGGAAAATTAGGAATTCAATAAAATATAACAAAACGCCTGAAGCACCTCATGAAATTTATAATATCTGAAAATATAACTTGACAAATAATTTAAAATTTGTGCTTCAATAGAAAGGCATGGACGTCATCGATAAGACAAAATTAAAGTCGGTGATTATGACAATTTAGACAATAAATATAGTATAAAAGGGAGACAAAGTAATTTTGTTCTAGTTTATTGTTTAAGAATATCTATTTTTATATTTTATCAATATATGAATGTATAAATACAAACAAAAATGATATAAAAAAGGTGTTACTGTCTATAAAGTGAATTTTTGAAAGTGCACATTTTTTGTGTGGGTATCTTATAAATTATTTACTAGGTTGAAATTAAGGTATGGAACTGTTAGATGCTTCTAACAATAAGTGTATTTATTCCTGTAACTAGTTGTAAATCCAATGTATCGAGTGGACTACTTTTTAAAACGAAGATAGCAAAACAGGGGAAAAAGGCAAATAACTGTTGTTATCTATAATATATGATTAAGTAACATTAATTTATCAATCTTTCGTGCCCAAATGATAATAAAACATTAAGAATTTAGATATGGAACTTGATATTTTGATATAATATTGTAGTATACGGTAAGTAAAATGATTAACTGCAACATCGTTAATGCATACTGAAGTAAATATTATATCCATAAAAAATACATCGACGAGAAAACGATATCACAAAATGAATGTTTTTATTCTAGATTTTTTTTTATCACTTCTTCACTATTACATTACAAAACCCTTACAAGGGAAGTCTGCTCTGAACTGTTTTTGGGTTTTTTAAAATCCTTGTTAATACTGTCTTCATTCGTCAAAATTATTTATTGTTATGTCAGCACATTACTCTGTCAATATACTGATCTCATAATAAACTTCATCGGATGAGCCTTGTTAACCTTTATAGTTGTCAAAATGAAGACTTTTCATATTTATCATAAAAGAGGGACGAAAGATACCAAAGGGACAGTCAAACTCATAAATCTAAAACAAACTGACAACGCCATGGCTAAAAATGAAAAAAGACAAACAGAAAAACAATAGTACACATGACACAACATAGAAAACTAAAGAATAAACAACACGAACCCCACCAAAAACTAGGGGTGATCTCAGGTGCTCCGGAAGGGTAAGCAGATCCTGCTCCACATGCGGCACCCGTCGTGTTGCTTATGTGATTACAAATCCGGTAAATAGTCTAATTCGGTAGGTCAAATTCATGAAAGGGAAGGGGATATATATATCATAAGAAATTCATATAGGATATTATTTTGAATGGTTTATTTTTTTCTTTTGTAGTGCATTTTATGAATTGTCAATTCTTTCCATACATGTATATACATATTTGTTTTATAATATGCCGGAAATAAAGTCTGACTGCATTGGTTGACTTTTTTATGATATAAGATATGAGATTGCTAAAGGTTTCAAATAAAATAATAAAAAAAACACAAATAAATACTGAAAAAGGACAAAAAAGCATAAAGCAAGAAAAAGACATGATGTTGACTTTTAAGGTTAACAAATATTGATCCAAAAATAAATGATAAAAAAGCAAAAAGGAGCAGAAAACAATAAAAATTTGGAGAATAAATGAAAAGAACTAATTATAATATATTTGGATTTAATGACTTGAAATGCACAATAAATTATTGCAGTCATACACCGTAATCTGAAGTGAGTAATTTGATTTTTTTTTATTAAATAGAAGGAAATGTTCTGATCCTACGTTTCAACATACTCTGTGTTCCGAACCTAATATTGTGGAGAGTATTTTGAAAATTCTACTTCTCCCGGCATAAGTTAACGAACTACCGTATCACTAGCATATCAACACTGATTTTGTTAGTTTGAATAAAGAACGTGCAAGGTTCGCTTGACTGCGATCTTTATTGAAGACGATAGTCAGTCTATTTACCGAAGGTCGGTTGTTCTCTGCGATACTATATAAATAAAAACTGACTATCAATAATGGACTTTAACACATATCAATCAATTAATCAATCAATCAATCAATCTAAGGAATACTTAGATTATGTGAATACAGATATCTAATATAAATGCTTTTTAAAATGCATCTGTCAATTTGTCTCATAAATGTAATATAAACATCCCATTTGAGGGAATTTATTTTGATTGTGAATACTAATCTTATTAAATTATAGGAAGTCCGTTTTTATTTATAACCAAACTCTACTGCCTGTTAAATATTACCCGCGGGAACGTCCTTTTTTACCTAGTAAACATAGAACTAAACATATTGTATAAAGAATTTTTTTCGGAAAAGTTGTGATATACATTACGTCGCTCCTATAAATAAAAGATTGCACAAGTGATCAACATGATGGAAAGTATTATAAATCAATATAACAAGTCATTACAATTATTTTAAATGTTTTTATTGGTGTCATTCCTAATCAAAATCGAACAACTTTAAAAAAAAAAACTAGAAACATCATTATTAAATCAATATAAGAAAATGTATAATCATTATAGATATATATCTTGTATGTGTGCGTTCAAAAAAGTTGTTAACTCTCAAGACATTTGCCGTTACTTCTGTCTTTAGCCTGTTTAAATATAATTGTCGGGTTGTTTGCAACGTAATTCACCACGATACTGCTCTTTCCTTCCCCACTAATGATTTCATACGCATTTAATTCACTGTAAATGCGAACAGACAAATCATATAATATCGTACTGTCAACTCCGCTGCTGTCTAGAAATCGTTGTGTTTCTTCTATTAAAACGTGAAGACCTTTGTCACTTTCGCAATACAATTCAAGTAAATTTTGTAATTTCTCTTTATTGACACATTTTACTGGTACATGTATAACTTTCAAATCACTTTTCCAGAACAAGTCGCACACATCGGACCATTTTCTTTTTAATGCAGGTCCAGGAGACCATGATAGTTTTTCCATAATGTAGTGAAAAACCTATAAATACAACCAGAAACTATGTATTAATTAAAAATGAATGGAATATTATTTGTGTAGACTTGTTATGATTTAAAATATTTCAAAAAATGTAAGGATATTTTAGTCAGTTTTTTTAAATTGTTTTTTAAAAAAATCTCTGAAAAATATTGAGGCAACAAAAACATAACACTGCATTTTCTAAATTTTAAGTCGACAGTTACTGTATAAAAGTATAAGAAAACTAGGCTTACCAATATCATGATTCAGTAATCAAAATGAAGCTAACCAACGTTCACATTAATGAATGCCGGAGAAAATTTACATGTCTATCCAATTTTTAAAGGCGGGATTTAAATGTTTGACAACATGTGTAGGCGTTTCTAAATCTAACTTAACAAATTTATAACGACATGATTTAGTGAAAATGGTTTCTGAAAATATTAAGATAAAAAAAAACTTACAGAATATGAAACGCATAAATCACTTCTTTATCTTTATATTCTAATGTAGATTTTTTTTAGAGAATTAAATCTTACAAATAAAGGCAACAGTAGTACACCGCTGTTCAAAACTCATAAATCCACGGACAAAAAACAAAATCGGGGTAACAAACCAAAACCGAGCGAAACGCATTAAATATAAGAGGAGAACAACGACACAACACCGAAACGCAACACACACAGAAACAGACCAATCATCAGACAAAACACCACGAGAATAACAAATGTAACATGAAAACCAAATACATGAATTTGGGATAGACAAGTACCGTGCCACGTCTTATCTCAATATCTCAAAAATAAGAGAAAACACAAACGACTCAACGTTAAAACAATTATGTTCTATGCGCGTTTACTCTACATAAGATTCATCAGTTACATTCAGATCAAAATATTTGAAAGCTAAGCAAGT
Source organism: Mytilus galloprovincialis (assembly GCF_965363235.1). Lineage (NCBI taxonomy): Eukaryota > Metazoa > Mollusca > Bivalvia > Mytilida > Mytilidae > Mytilus > Mytilus galloprovincialis. Next base: position 4,109,722 of record NC_134841.1, read on the forward strand.
ACACAGTTGAAGAGCAATTATGACCTAAAATTCAAAAACGTTGTGCCAAAATAACAGTGTTTTCTGAAAATAATGAGAACCGAAAGTTTCGAGTTTTGTTTTCCTATGAATGAAGTTTCATCTTTTAAATTTTGCAAGAATATTATCATAACATCACCATTTTTGCAGATAGTTTTGTAAACCTTTTTTTTTCTTCTAGGAATTCACAAAAGTCTTGTCGCTGTCATCTTTTTTTCTTTTTATTTATAGTTCGTGTGATACTCAATTAGTTTTTTACGTTATATATGCATGTTCATAATATAATTATATATATTTAAATAATTATCAAAGGTACAATGATAATAATTTAGTACGCCAGTCCCGCGTTTCGTCTACATAAGACTCATCAGTGACGCTCATATCAAATTATTTATAAAGCAAAACAAGTTTTAAATTGAACAGCATTGAGGATACAAAATTCCAAAACATTGTGCCAAAAACGGCTAAGGTAATCTTTTCCTGGAATAAGAAAATTCGAAAGTATTTCGAAAAATTCAAAGTTTTGTAAACAGCTAACATCACTTAGATCTATACCATGTTCACTATCTTGTGTGCAAAATAAATTGCTGCATATCAGAATGTATTTTTAATTTACCTAACCGAATTTAAACTTTGATACCTTTAAAGCTATTTTCAGATTTCAATTTTGATAAGTTTTCTTAAAATGCTTTCAAGGCTAAATGTTAAAATGTGTATCATTTTGCAGTAAATTGAAGGAATATTTCACTTTGGAGAATTTTCCTATTTCTCTGAAAAAAAAAAAAAACACCACGAAAAGTAATTGTAGAACGTACATAAGTATATTTTTTGAAAACCTTTTTAGACCAATCTCATTAAAATAAAGAACTCTCATTCCGTTATACTTTATATGGATTATATTGAAATTAGAGTTCTATATTTTAATTATATTATTTAGAGAGGTGCAATGAACTGAGTGTGAGTGTTGATTTGCGATGACCATCATGTAAATGACACAGAATATATATATGTGACATCTAAACTGTACCCCAAACGCCGTATAAATATGATAAAAATAGATACTGCAAAATCAACTAAATAGATATAGGAAGATGTGGTGTGAGTGCCAATGAGACAACTCTCCATCCAAATAACAATTTATAAAAGTAAACCATCATAGGTCAATGTACGGCCTTCATAACGGGGCCTTGGTTCACACCGAACAGCAAACTATGAAGGGCCCCAAAATTACTAGTGTAAAACCATTCAAACGGGAAAACCAACGGTCTAATCTATATAAACCGAGAAACGAGAAACACGTATAAATTACATAAACAAACGACAACTACTGTACATCAGATTCCTGACTTAGGACTGGTGCAAACATTTGCAGCGGGATTAAACGTTTTAATGGTACCAAACCGTCTCCCTTTTTCTGAAACAATAGCATAACATCACAACATAGAAAAACATACCATAAAATATCAATTGGTAGGCTTAACTCAATCAAAAAACGTAAATTAACACACTATGAACGAATAAATTTGATCTGCGACATCTGAATGCAAATAAACAGTTAATAAAATATTAGGGACAAACATTCAAGGTCAAAAAGCAAACAAACAAATCCAAACAAAGCCATGGCAGGACACCACTGCGAAATAGTTAACCCCTTCGAAAATAATCACTTTTGTTTAATAATACAGGTAAATCTTGAAGTTTATACAAATGAAGTATGAATAAGTGAAAATAAGAAAATAAACTGGTTACACTTAGAAGACGAAAATATAATAGGTAAAAAAATACCGACCTGGTTCTCGCACTCTATGTGAATCGTTTCTTTTCAAATGTATTCAAATAAGAATTTCATTAGTATAACTTTTGGTACAAATGTTATTATTTTAGTATGACATGAAAAAAATGATGAACACAGGTTGTGGTCTGTTATATTTGTTCGTGTAAATACTAATTCTTTTCTGCTTTTTTTTTGTTGATTTCGTTTTCCTTTTTCGTTGTTCAGGTTTTTAGTGATTTCAAAAATAACCTAAATTTAATATTTGGACTTAAACCTTGAAACAAGTAAAAAATAGTTGTGTAATAGAACAAAACATCGGGAAAGGTTAATTTCATCTTTAAAACTAATTTATGCATCTAAATTTTGAAAAAAAAATTGTTATAAATTGGGCTAGTAATATTATCGTTATAATTGTTTCACATTTTTTCATTTATGGTCTTTTACAGCTTTCATTGGGTATTTTATGGTTGTACAATGACTTATAATTGCATAAATGTGGTCGACAGTTGTCTCATTGGCCTCCCACCGATCCTTTTTTATATGAAATTTCTGGATAACAGAATGTGAATTAAAAGTAAAAAATATAACACTTTTGTTTAAGTTTTTAGCATTAATCGAAAGAAAAAAGAACGATAACAGACATCAATCAGCGACTTAAATGGAACTAAAGATTCATGGCTTGGAAAAGAGAAATACAGAATGAGTACTTTTGTTAATAAAAATATGCAGTATGATGGCAATGAAAAACCTCTCCATCCAACTCACAATGTATCAAAAGATAACATTAATAGGTTAAAGTACGGTCTTGACCACAAAGCCTTGGCTCACATTGATTAGCAAGCTATAAATGGCCAAAAATGTCTAGTGTAAAACAAAAGAGTCTTATCTATATAAACACATATGAACCTCACCAACAAACGATAACCACTGAAAAACAGGCTCTTGACTAAGTACAGATATATCTTCACATATCAAATGTAAATACACTCCGAAAATAAAAGAATATATATTAGCTTTTGAATACAAGATCATAATAATTTTCAGCTGAGCCAAACTACAAGATTAGTCCGTCGTGTGCATATTAAAATTGTGACAAGGATAAAGTTTAATGTTGTAGAAAGTATTTAATCAGTATTCAGTAACAATGCCTTTGAAAAACATGATTTTCCTATGTGTATTTATATTACTGTTAAAATTTTAGAATAGTCCAATATCTCTTGAAAAGCACAGTTTCATCTTGTCACATTCATAGTTATTTTCACCAAATCAAAATAATAGCGAAAACTTTGAGGTATTGTTTGAAAAATATAGTGTATCCTTCGTTTTGTATATCAATTTAAGATTATTTTTTCTTTGAAAAAAGAAGAAGTGTTTACTGTCAAATCTTGTATTAAAATGTTTTAGCAAGGATTTAGTCTTATGATAGCCAAAACTTTTATTTATTTTTGTCGTGATACCGTCATCACATTGGCTCCTATTCGGTTTTAAATTGTTAACTGCTATGGGTAATTTCGTCTCATATAAAATATCCGTCCCACGTTTTGCTTTCAGGTTTAAGAGTTTATGTTTTTATTTAGTGCCTTCGAAACAATCCCATGATATGTATATGACAGACGATAACTTCGTAACACTATGAATATATATATATCAATATGAATCACACTATTCCTCTACCTTCTTGAATACATAGGTATACAAACTGTTTATGGTATTACCGTCGCAACCATCAGACATTCTGCGACGAATTTCTTTTGGTTGTTTCAATCGAATTCTAATATGACGCCTTTCTGTCGCTTTGTAATCAACACCGTGATAACAATATCGATATATCTATACCTAGCGCATTTACATAATAATGGATGTTACAATTTACTTCCCACGTAAATTAACATGTATCGTAACCTTTGTGCTAACGTTACGCCGATTTTACTGAGTTAGAAAAAACAATCAAAACTAATTGCAAAACATTCATTCTTATTCTGATACATCACAAAACGAATGAATGTACAGTTCTGAAAGTGTACAAAACCAATCCAAAATAAAATTTCGTGAAATTCTACTAATGCTTTAAGCGCATTGACGTCATTCGAATGAAACGCTACAGTTAAATGCTTTTCCAATCATTGAATCAACATAAAACGGAGCTTTGAGGGAGTCGTTCTTTTATTTTTCAATTATTTTGCGCATTTACTGATTACAGCAAGTACATTGCGGCTCCTTAGTTTCGAAATGTCCAATGGGATTTGACGGCAGCATACGAGAAAGAAATGTAAACCAATTAATACAATTGTTGGAGATGTGAAATAAACGAATATTGTTTTTCTAGAAGTTATTAAAGCTAAAGTTAATGATCAACAAGCTATAAATTTATTGTTCATTTTAAGCCTTTTTATGTTTTTTTTAAAGTTCTGATATATATTAACTCGCTTGTATATGAATATAAAGCTCCTGTCCTATGTCAAGAGCCTGTTGTTGTTGCGTGGTTGCCGTTTGCTTATGTTGTGCGTAAGTGCTTCGCGTTTTTCATTTTTAACCGGATTTTTGTGACAAAAATGTCGGTTATTGATTTGGGGATGTACGGCGGGCGGCCGAGCGGCCGGGCAGTCGGGCGGGCGGCAATCAAATGTTGTCCGTGCATTAACTCATGAACCGTTCAGCCAAAGCTTTTAAAATTTTAATATGTTGTTACTGACAACTAAATGAAGATCAAGTTCAATAATGGCGATTTTGACTTTTATCGTTCAGGAGTTATGGTTCTTGAAAGATTGAAAAATGAAGTTTTCAGTCGTGTCCGTGCATTTACGCATGAACTGTTCTACCAAAGCTTCCCAAATTTTAATATGTTGTTACTGATGACAAAATGGAGGTCAAGTTCAATAATGACCATTTTGACTTTTACCGTTCAGGAGTTATGGTTCTTGAAAGATTGAAAAATGGAGTTTCCAGTTGTGTCCGTGCATTTACGCATGAACTGTTCTACCAAAGCTTCCCAAATTTTAATATGTTGTAACTGATGACAAAATAGAAGTCAAGTTAAATAATGACGATTTTGACTTTTACCGTTTAGGCGTTATGGTTCTTGAAAGATTGAAAAATGGAGTTTTCAGTCGTGTCCAGGCATTTACGCATGAACTGTTCAGCCAAAGCTTCCCAAATTTTAATATGTTGTTACTGATGACAAAATGGAGGTCAAGTTCAATAATGACGATTTTGACTTTTACCGTTCAGGAGTTATGGTTCTTGAAAGATTGAAAAATGGAGTTTCCAGTTGTGTCCGTGCATTTACGCATGAACTGTTCTACCAAAGCTTCCCAAATTTTAATATGTTGTAACTGATGACAAAATAGAAGTCAAGTTAAATAATGACGATTTTGACTTTTACCGTTCAGGCGTTATGGTTCTTGAAAGATTGAAAAATGGAGTTTTCAGTCGTGTCCGTGCATTTACGCATGAACTGTTCTACCAAAGCTTCCCAAATTTTAATATGTTGTTACTGATGACAAAATGGAGGTCAAGTTCAATAATGACGATTTTGACTTTTACCGTTCAGGAGTTATGGTTCTTGAAAGATTGAAAAATGGAGTTTCCAGTTGTGTCCGTGCATTTACGCATGAACTGTTCTACCAAAGCTTCCCAAATTTTAATATGTTGTAACTGATGACAAAATAGAAGTCAAGTTAAATAATGACGATTTTGACTTTTACCGTTCAGGAGTTATGGTTCTTGAAAGATTGAAAAATGGTGTTTCCAGTCGTGTCCGTGCATTTTCTCATGAACCATTCAACCAAAGCTTTTGAAATTTTTATATGTTGTTACTGATGACAAAATAGAGGTCAAGTTCAATAATGACGATTTTGACTTTTACCGTTCAGGCGTTATAGTTATTGAAAGATTGTAAAATGGCGTTTCCATTCATGTTATTGCATTTATTCATGAACCATTCAATCTAAGCTTTTCAAATTTTAATATGTTGATACTGATGACAAAATGGAGGTCAAATTTGATATTGACGATTTTCACTTTCACCATTCATCAGTAATGGTTCTTGTGATATTGCCAGGACACAAATAAATATTAATAAATCCGGTTTGCTGTCGTTGTGACAGCCTCTTGTTATATAAATTAGATCGTTGGTTTTCCTGTTTGAATTGTTTTACAGTTAGCATTAAGGGGCCCTTTATCGCTTGTTGTTAAGTGTGACCCAATTCTTTGTGTGGAAGGACGCGCTTTGATCTATAACTGTTTACTTTTTATCCATTGCGACTTTGAGAGGAGTTTTGTCTCAATAGCACTCAAACAACATCCTCTCATTTATATTCAATTACTTTGATGTTGTTTACAAGTGTTTATAAAATACATCGATGCTGTACATAACCCTCTTTTTGTAGACAATCTTTAACTGTATGTCAATTGTAGCCCAATGGATGCTCTATAAGCCGCATCAGCGTGATTAAATATACTAGTAACCTGTTTCAAATTGTCATTTTGTTTTCATAAATTTTACAGAAACCCTTTTCCTTTTTCATCGTTTCCTGGTTTTTTTTTATGTCTATAAAGCAAATATATATACGCAGACCTGCTAATTGAATCCATTCTGGGTTAATATTCCACCAGCTTTGGAATTAAATACATTTCAATGTTCCCCCACACTCAACAAAAGAAAATTAAAATTTACCCATAAATTATTACAAACAACTGCTATCAAACGATAGAAAATAACATTTCAGGATGGCAACAAATGAATGCTAATATCTATATCATATCTAGAGATAACTTGTATCGAATCTTATGTAAATATTCCGAAATTGTAGGCTTTAATAGGTTAAGGTCATTGTTTTTAAGAGCTAAATGAAAATTGTAAATGTGCAACCTTTAAATACAATTGTCATTTTCGAGTCAAAGTTTAACAGTAAATATCGAATTATTCCTAATGAAAGAAACAATTGTTATTATCTTTGGATTATTCAAATTTGTTTTCATATATGAAATCTCTATGAATTCATAAATATAGTGGTGGCCAGCTGTCTCAACATGTCGAGGAGTTTTCATAAAATTAAAAACTTGAAAAAGTACTCAAATTTCAGAAAAGTCATGACCACTGTAGTCAACGTCGACATCAAAATTTCGATGAGGCATCTCTAAAGGGAAATTTATTGTCAGAATACGCATCTGGTGTAGAAAATTTGTACTGTTAATGTTAGTATAAGTGTTTAATTTTTAATACAGCTGTGACCAGGAACTGATTATTGCGCATAAACAAATATATACACTTAACGTGTATAAATGTACATTACTAGGATTTATCTAACCGAACCAAGAATAATACCAACAGATTGTAACAATTGTTGATATGTAAAAGACGTTTGGAATAAAATAGCAGACAAAACTGAAATTAGTGTTTGTTAGAAAATATCTCAAACTCAAGGTCTTTCATTTAGAGATTTCATAGTACACGGTACATATTCATAGATCTTATATGAACCTATATATTGATAACAGATGTATCTATAAAAAGAGATACAACACATGTTTATTTGAAATTGACCCCTCCGTTAAAAAAGACTTTTAAATTTCACTTATTTTACATCTTTAAATTATTACACAACATTAACTGTATTCGATCACGATAAACTTACAATACCTTACGTTTTTTTATATTCCAAAATTATTTAGACCAACATAAAAACCAAACCCTTCAATTAATATTTATGATTAATTGATCACACTGGACAAACAGACGATCTTTCTAAACGAGTAAAAAATATACCAAGAGAATGTATTAGGACAGAAAACTAAAGGTCAAATCTAAAACAAAAATATGTGCGTATTTACTAATTTAGACGATTTGCATTTATATATGTATGTAGTTAAGTAGGTAAATAAACTCATCATAGATACCAGGAATAAAATTTGATATTTACGCCAGACGCGCGTTTCGTCTACAAAAGACTCATCAATGACACTCGAATCAAAAATGCTATAAAAGGCCAAAAGAGTACAAAGTTGAAGAGCATTGAGGACCAAAAATTCCTAAAAGTTTTGCCAAATACAGCTAAGGTAATCTGTTCCTTAGGTAGAAAAGCCTTAGTTTTTCAAGAATTCAAAGTTTTGTTAACAGTTACTTTATAATTATGAACAAAACAATGATGACTTAAGTCAACACATAAGTGCTGATTACTGGGCTGGTGATATCCTCGGGGAAATAAATCACCACCAGCAGTGGCATCGACCCAGTGGTTGCAAATAAACTCATCATAGATACCAGGAATAACATTTAATATTAACGCCAGACGCGCGTTTCGTCTACAAAAAACTCATCAGGTAGAAAAGCCTTAGTTTTTCAAAAATTCAAAGTTTTATTAACAGTTAATTTATAATTATGAACATATCAATGATAACTCAAGTCAACACAGAAGTGCTGACTACTAGGCTGGTGATACCCTCGGGGAAATAAATCTCCATCAGCAGTGGCATCGACCCAGTGGTTGCAAATAAACTCATCATAGATACGAGGAATACAATTTAATAATTATCTAACAATTATAAAGAAAATCTTATCTTTAAGACAACATGATCTTAGAGATATTAATATATCTATGTTCCTTGTTCGTAAAAGCTGTAACAAAAAGGTTAGTGAACGAGCATTATATTTATTATTTTAATATTCATGAAAAGTAAATTGAGGTAATAGATCGGCGAAAGATATTAAACTCATTAGTCGAAATAAACTAACAAGACCATGACCGAACACCCATAAAAGCCGTGAGTAGTATCAGGTAGTCAGGCAGAGAATTCGTGTTTGATATGTGAATTATTGCCTGAAATTAAGTGGTTACAGAGGCGCATACAAAAACTACGATGTAATATGAGTACAAGAGTTACTAACCCTTTCAAGAATCCGGATGTTGTGGATGCTTTATCCTCTTTGCATGACAAATATGTCGTTTTTCCAGCAGATAAAACCTCCAATAATATTGTCTTCATATGTAAAAACCATTATTTGCAATGTCTTACAATAGAGCTTGGAATAGATAAAACTACTGGTAACCCTTCATATTCTTTAACATCATTTACCAAGGACGAAATTTTACAAAATCATCAATCTGTCCTTCTTTCTTTTGGTATCAACATCAAAGAAAACGAAGAAAATTCACCTTCATTATACTGTATACCTAAATTACACAAAACTAAATATAAAGAACGATACATAGCTGGGTCTTCAAAATGTTTGACTAAACATCTTTCTAAAGTACTGACTAATATTCTTTCTACAGTTAAAAGTGGGTTTCAAAAATATTGTGATGAGATAAATACTACCAATGGTGTTAACCAAATGTAGATTCTCAAAAATTCGAAAGATCTACTGCTTAATCCTCGATCACAATCTTTGCAATTTTGCAGCAACATAAAGAATTTTGATTTTTCTAAGCTATACACTACTATTCCCCATGCTCAGTTGAAAGATCGACTTCACCACCTCATAAAACAGAGCTTTTTCTATAAAAATGGGAATCGTAAATACAAATTTCTTGTTTTGGGTTACAGTAATTCATATTTTGTGAAGAATTACTAAAATCTTCCAGAAAATATACTGAAGATGATATTATTAAAATGCTGGACTTTTTGATCGACGATATATTTGTTGAGTTTGGAGGATTTATATTTCAACAGACAGTCGGTATTCCAATGGGTACTAATTGTGCACCCCTACTGGCCGATTTGTTTTTGTTTTGTACTCGTATGAAGCAGAATTCATTCAGAACCTTCTAAAAGACAAAAAGGAAAAGCACCTTGCGAATTTCTTTAATTTTACTTTCCGATATATTGATGATGTTCTATCATTGAATAACACATATTCAAGCTAATACTTACATCTCATATATCCCAGTGAACTTGAAATTAAGGATAATACTGATACTAGAAGGACTGCTTCATACCTTGATCTTTTCCTCAATATTGACGCAGATAGACGACTTCACACGAAAATCTATGATAAACGGGACGATTTCAACTTCCTAATAATCAATTTCCATTTCTCATCAATAACATACCCTCTGCCCCTTCGTATGGTGTTTACATATCTCAATTGATACGTTATTCTCGTGCTTGTTCACACTATAAGGACTATATATACAGGAGTGTGTTACTTACGCAGAAACTGCTCCAACACGAATTGGTTGATCCATCAATGTGTCTTTGACCAAACTAGCTAAGGACATTTTTACCACATGGTAGATTGTGGTTTGTCATTACGTCTAATCTTTTAATCACCGAACGTGACTTATTCCCGATTGTGACTGTTTTGCTGAGTGTGAATTCGCATAACTATAAGACGTGTTACGGTACTTTTCTATCCCAAATTCATGTATTTAGTTTGATGTTATATTTGTAATTCTCATCGGATTTTGACAAATGTGTTGACGTCTTTTCTATTATATTCATGTGTTATGGTAAAGAAAATTAATCACCGATTCATTTACTAGATAAAGGCAACAGTAGTATACCGCTGTTCAAAACTCATAAATCCATGGACAAAAAACAAAATCGGGATAACAAACTAAAACCGAGGGAAACGCATTAAATATAAGAGGAGAACAACGACATAACACTAAAATGTAACACATATAGACAAAATCCCACGAGAATAACAAATATAACATATATATATAACATCAAAACCAAATACATGAATTTGGGATAGACAAGTACCGTGACACGTCTTATCGCAATGTGAATTTACACTCAAAAATGAGAGAAAACAAACGACACAACGTTATTATGTAATACACACAGAAACAAACTATAATATAACAATGACCATATTCCTGACTTGGTACAGGGCATTTTTAAAGGAAAAAATGGTGGGTTGAACCTGGTTTTGTGGCATGCCAAACCTCGCACTTTTATGGCCATGTGAAATATAACATCAAAATGACAACACAGGACTACAATATAAATAAATTGGAGAACACAATAGACAAAGAATCACACGAACAACAGCCAACAAAAGGCAACAAGTTCAAAATTTTAATACGCCAGAAGTGTATTTTGTCCACACAAGACCTATGTGTGACGCACAGATACAAAAGTTTGAAAGCCGAAACGAGTACAAAGTTGAACAGCATCGAGGACCAAAAGATCAAAAAGGTTGTGCCAAAAACGGCAAGGGTTTTCCGTTAAGTTACCAGAAAATTTGATTTGGTTCAACGTAATTTGTACGATGTTTTACGTTTGCAGTTAGATTCAAAACAAACGGACATAGCTATATAATATAGTTAATTGCTACCTCCGTTTGCTATTAATAAGTATTGCAATGTTCATTATTATAAAATGTAAAATCAGTATTTAGTTCAAATATAATCTTAAATCAATCCTAATTCTATCTTATTTTTGAGATATAGTTTTAGTCTTTCAAATGTGACGTCATTTTTTTGTGTGCTGTTTTAGAATTTCAACTGTGACGTCATTTTGTCTGCCTTTTCACCATTTTGTATGTGACGTCACTTTTTTTTAACTTTTTGCGTTGATGCCTTGACTAAGTCGGGTGTGTCTATTTTTTGTGTTGGTTTATGTAATGTATCCGGTTTTTGTTTTCTATAATTAGTTAATACTTCTGTTTTATAATGTATATCTGTTATATTCATTTGATAAAATTTACTGATTGCAATAGCATAAATTGTTCTAAATAATAAGGATGTTCTTATCCCAAGCTCTAGCCGTATTTGGCACATCCTTTTTGAACTTTTGATTCTCAGTGCTGTACAACTTTGAACTTGTTTTGACTTTCGAACTTTTATATCTGGGCGTCACTGGCGCTTCTGGCGTATTGATTTTTAAACCTGGCGCCTTTTGTTAGCTATTATTCATGTGTTTCTTTGTGTAATATGTTCTCCTATTTATTTGTATTGTAGTCCTGTAATGTGATGTTGTCATTTTAATGTTATATTTAACATTGCCATTAAAGCGGGAGGTTTGGCATGCCACAAAACCAGGTTCAACCCACCTTTTTTTTTTCTTCAAAAAATGTCCTGTACCAAGTCAGGAATATGGCCATTGTTATATCATCGTTCGTTTCTGTGTGTGTTACATTTTAACGTTGTGTCGTTTGTTTTCTCTTATATTTGAGTGTGAATTCACATTACTATAAGACGTGTCACGGTACTTTTCTATCCCAAATTCATGTATTTGGTTTTATGTTATATTTGTTATTCTCATCAGATTTTGTCTAAGTCCGTTTCTGTGTGTGTTACATTTTAATGGTGTGTCGTTGTTCTCCTTTTATATTTAATGCGTTTCCCATAGTTTTAGTTTGTTACTCCGATTTTGTTTTTTGTCCATCGATTTACGAGTTTTGACCAGCGGTATACTACTGTTGCCTTTATTTATCGTTGGTTGATATATGAAATATATTTGTTGTCGTTTATTCTCTTATCCTAAGTACACCGTAGTAGTGTTTTTTTTTCGTCTGAACGGTTTCACATTTTGTCATGTCGAAACGTTTTATATCTGACTCAACGATATGGAGTTTTATCATTGTTGAAACCTCAAAATATCTTATAGTTGCATAAATGGACGTAATTTGGTATTTTCCTGGTATCTTTCGTCCCTCCTTTTTTTTGGACTTCGTGACAATAGTATGCTCATCGACAATAATTTTCTGATTGATAATTGTTGTCTCACTAGCAAAAGTTTTCTCATGGCAATCACATCATTTCTTATAATTTGTAAGCTGTAAAGTTAAGAAAAAGAACAAAATATAAACATAAATCATTTTTCTTCTAACACTAACTAGCCTGAATGTTTCTTATGGTACCTTGTTAAGAAAATTGTATTCACACAATATAGACCCCAGTTAAAAGTGCAGTTATTGTCCCATACTACAACAGCTAGAAAAAATCTAACTCGGGCAACCACATTTAACAGGGCAAGGTGTATCTCCTGTGTGGAATTCCATAGAAGTATTGATTAACAGGAACAGTTAACAAAAACAAATGTGATTGAAAAATACTTTTTTGAAACCAGTTGAAACCTTACGTATAATCAAGCTGAAATTTATCCATTAATTGATTATTTCTTTCCTTTAGTTAACAGTTGGATTTTTTTGTTGTTGAAATATTTTTCTAAGCTCATGCCAATATTTGCCTTTCGTCTGATATGAGATAAACATGGGCATAGGATAGTGCAATAACAAAAAGTTTGCCAGTTAAGATTTACATGTTAATAAAACTTTTCTCTAAAATACCATGACTTCTTCTTTCGGACAGCAACACACATATATTTCAAAATCGTTCAGGCAAATATTCTTTCAACAGGACCGATTTGATTTATTATTTAATATTGCTCCATCACCAGATAATCTTGAGCTTCAAAGTTTTTTTTCACTTTTACCTTCGCGTTATTGTTTATTGTAACGTTTTCTATTCTTATTAAAATCAAATGCATGTTTTTCGCTTGTGTATGTAATAAGCATTAACACATATGCATTGTAACATGAAAACACTTATTATTTCACATAGTCATAACTTTTAAATGCTCCGCTTACTTAATTCGATGAACAGTTTAAATCATTATTCTTGATAATTATGTAGACTGAAGAAACCATAGAGACATCAAATTTCGTGAGTATAAAGGCTAATGACAACGACAAAGCAAAAAAAATAAAAAATACAGACGACGAAAATATAAACATAGGAACAAAACGTTACGTAGAAAACTAGCGACTGAACAACATAAACCTTTTGAAGGATTTGGAAAGCCTGCTTCCTCAAAAGTCTAAATGGCGTCTCTAAATAAAAATTGGAACAAAATCTTCCTGCTGAAATGTGCAACAAAAAAATGGAAAGTTCACAATTTGGATCTTATGAAAGTAAAACCAAAATACCGGACTTCAAAGTTAGTTAAAAAGAGGAAATCCATAAAACCTCACAAAATCAATTGTTAGTTTATATCCACCAACGGAACAAATGATAAACAACTCTCACATTCCTAACTTGGTAGTATATTTGTTTTAGAGCTTGCTTTACCTTATAATTTTTAATTGTTCCGTCATATTGAGAAAATTGGATGAAATACCCAAAATAGACTTTAATAATTGAAAAATGTGACAATAATCACAATAACCACAAAACCAGGTTCAACCCATCATTTTGTTCTTAAATTGTCCTGTACCATGTCAGGAATATGGCAGTTTTTATCTAATATATAGTTCGTTTCCACATATGTTGCATTGTCGTTGGTTTTTTGTTGCTCTTCAGTGTTTCTGTTGTTTCGTTGTTTTCCTATTATAGTTGATGTGTTTCACTTGGTTTAAGTTTGTAACCCGGATCTGTTTTCTCTTAATCGATTTATTACTTTTAAACAGCAGCATAATAATGTTGCCTTTTTTTTAGCTGGATGCATGAATAACGAGTTACACTAAGAGTCGTACGACCAAAGGGAATATGATATTACATCGTTGTTTTAACATTTTTTTTGGTTGCCCCTTTAATCAATTTGCACCTCCTTTTATATTTAAAAAAAATCAATCTGTTAATTTAACAAACTGCTTTAAATATAATTTCTGTTTAAAGGGATATAATTCAACGTTTATAATATGGTATGCTTCACTTATACCAGATTAATATCTAAACCAAGTTGAATGTGATTTGTGCAGTGATATCAATTTTTTTCCCGTTGACATTTATTTCTATGTGAATATACTCGCGGTAAGTAAAATGTCAGACTGGGATTGTAGTTTTTTTTCCCGTGTGATTTGATTAGGTTTGCAAGTGTGTTCAATTTTGAACATTATCAAAAATGTTAACAAACATATTTCCTTATTCGTAATATGTAAAGGAAAAATGGTTGAAATTTTTAAACAACATCACAAAGGGTAAATTACTTTTTTTGATAAAAAGATTTTATCAACTTTGAATCATTTTGTTCCAAAAACGTTTAATATAGCCTTACAATGCTTATATTAAAGTCCAGTAGTCCGCACTTACGTGTTGACATGAATTATTATTGATATGGTCATAATTATAAATTAACCATGTTTACTGTTTACAAAACTTTGAATTTTTGAAGTACTAAGACATTTCTTCCTGAGGAATAGATTACCTTAGCAGTATTTTGCCAAATGTTACAGAATATTTGGTCTTCAATGCTCTTTAACGTCGTATTTTTTTTGGCCTATTATTTTTTTGGGGGATTCGAGCGTCACTGATGAGTCTATTGAGTTCAGACATGTTAGACTGATACATTTTTTTAGAAATCAAGAAATAAAATTAAACACAACACACTATGCTCATATATTTAACAATAGAAACATTTACAACAGGTTTTTTTTTTTTTTGAAAGTGCCATAAACATTTATCTTAATTATATAACGTTATATGTTAAAAGATGAAAGGAAACGTGAGCACATAGGAAAATACAATATGCCTTTTCAGATCTTCACAAACTGACAATTACAGTCATACTATTAGAAAATAAGAAAAACAAACAAACGCATGTATTAAGCTCATATATTTTTTAGAATAGAAACAATTGCTAAATACTTTTCTATGACAATAAAATGATAAAATATAAAAGTTGTACTAGAGGATGTCGGTTAGACAAACACACAACAGACTATTGTATAAATATATATGCACATCCTAGCATTTCTGTTTCGCTGACATTCTCTGTACTTACAACAAATTCAAACAATTGCATTGTTTTAATGATATACTGCTATATCTAATACATCAATCGTAGGAGACGTCCTTACATTGGTAGTATTTAACTAGCAAATGTCTTGTTATATGTTTCTAAATATACTTTTTTTTATATAAGTATATCACAGACGACACAAAGATGAACAACCATATAAATTTTCCAAACACTATTATACCTATCAATTAATAATGTACATATATAATACATGCAATATTAGGTCAATAAAAGAAAAATATAAACTGTTTTGTATGAGACTGAGAAACTGGGAAGAGCGAGGTTCTACCGAGCCCTTCCCCAGTTTGGTGCCGAGTACAAACAAGTTTATATTTTTATGGCATTGACATAATATTGTTTTTATACTGCAACATAAACTAATACATTGATAGTTTTTTAAATCGTAACACAAATGTCAAACTTAATTTCATCCCTTAATGAACCCCTGATTGTGGAGACAGTGTTCCATGATGAAATTGACATTATACAAAATATAGCTATGTTACTATATTTAGGAAATAAACACAACTAGTTGCAGTATAAATTTCATTAGGAACAATCATTTTCTTTTTTTCTTTTTCTTCTACATGAACCTGCTGTTATGTGTTTTTCTCTCTCTACATATAAATTCTTTATTGTAACACAGTCAACCATGTTCGTCACAGGTTCATATAACTACTCGCCAAAACGTAATACTTAAAATAATTTATGGACTGAAAGTATAAATACATAATTTTTATGTTATATGGATTTAAGGGGCAATTACTACATAAGTAATCCGCCTATCAAAACCAATAACAACAAGACGTAAACATACATACACATAGTGTGTTAAGCTGGTAGACGTGAGGATTTTACTTTACAGAAAATATATCTGTAATGTTTAATTTAGTATTCTTTTTCTTGATGGAAATTGTAGCTTTCTTAATGTAATCAGGAGTGTACAAAATTTTTCTAAATAACAATTCTATTTAATCTACAATTGTTTTTTTCATAGTATTATTTTTTCCAAAAAATATTTTCATATTTTCGTGATCCGTTTTTATTTTTTGGAAATTTTGGCATATCTTTTTGTATCCCCTGATATACGAGGGTGGGATTTATTTACGTCCAGGTTATTAACCAATCAGGTTGCTCTAACCTTGCTTCATAAAGTTTAGCGTTTTATCGATCTGGGAATGGAAATTAAGAACAATGTTCAATTGCTCCCTGTGAGGAGGAAAATGCCAGTTATAAAGTGTACCACACAGTAATAAAGCACCAGTATATCTAAAAAATATTACAATTGATTTACTATTATTTTGTGAAGTGAACACATGGCATATACACATTTATTCTTTTTTATTACTATTATATCAAAAGGATCGTATTGAAGCTTGGAGATTATTTATTTTGTTGTTCATTGTATACAGTTGACAAGTCTCCGAGTTTTTAAACAAATCCGTTTACTTCCTAAAATCATGTTACTTGGATAAAAATAAATTTTTTCCAAAGAATTGTTATCCAAAAAAAAGGGCATATTAAATTTGACAGCAATACAACAAAAAACAAAATAACCTGGGATTCAGTAAGCTTGATATATATGTAAGGTAGCTGCATAGTTTGATGAAAATCCCAGTTGATTTGAAAAAGTTATTAAAAAAATTAAAGTGTACTATCTCTATTTTGTCCGAATTGCAAATCCTAGCTTTTTTTTACCAAGATTACTTTAATTCTTAAATTTTACAGCAATACAACAAAAAACTAAATGAAATGGGATTCAGTAAGCTTGATACATATGTAAGATAGCTGCATAGTTTGATGAAAATCCAAGTTGATTTGAAAAAGTTATTAAAAAAATTAAAGTGTACTATCTCTATTTTGTCCGAATTGCAAATCCTAGCTTTTTATACCAAGATTACTTTAATTCTTAAATTTTACAGCAATACAACAAAAAACTAAATAAAATGGGATTCAGTAAGCTTGATATATATGTAAGATAGCTGCATAGTTTGATGCAAATCCAAGTTGATTTGAAAAAGTTATTAAAAAAATTAAAGTGTACTATCTCTATTTTGTCCGAATTGCAAATCCTACCTTTTTATACCAAGATTACTTAAATTCTTAAATTTTACAGCAATACAACAAAAAACTAAATGAAATAGGATTCAGTAAGCTTGATATATATGTAAGATAGCTGCATAGTTTGATGAAAATGCAAGTTGATTTGAAAAAGTTATTAAAAAAATTAAAGTGTACTATCTCTATTTTGTCCGAATTGCAAATCCTAGCTTTTTATACCAAGATTACTTTAATTCTTAAATTTTATAGCAATACAACAAAAAACTAAATGAAATGGGATTCAGTAAGCTTGATATATATCTAAGATATCTGCATAGTTTGATGAAAATTCAAGTTGATTTGAAAAAGTTATAAAAAAAATTAAAAATGCCTATCTGAATTTTTATATAATAATTTTTTTTTTACATATTGTAAAATTAAATTCTTTCATTTCACAGCAATAAATCAAACTACCTAATAAGCTTGAATTTTGTAAGATCAATATTTAATTTAGTTAGATGGGCTGATTTACACCAGTCAAAACTAAATTTGAAGGTCAAGACTAGTCGAGACAGGTCGAGACTGGTTGCGACTGAGTCGAGACTAGTCGAGACAGGTCGAGACTAGTCAAGACAGGTCGAGACAGGTCGAGCCTGGGTCAAGACCATTTCAGACTACACAAAGATCATCAAGTACTGAATCAGAATAATTAAGTAAAGTCGAGACCTAGTCGAGTACACTTAAGTACAGTTAAGTGCAGTCGAGACAATGTCGAGACTAGTCCAGTAAAATGTGTGCTCGATTTTACTGGTCGAGCACAAAAACTGGTCAGTTCAGACTCTGAGGAGTTTGTAGTGTAGTAATCCCTTTCCGCTTTGCGGATGCGAGTGCTGCCTTGTAGCGGCATAAGCCTGCTCTTTTTCGAAATCTAAAAGGGTGTCTTTAACGTGCAAGAGATATGGCTCTCTCTTAACACGGCTCAGCCATGTAATGATGTATTTTACTTGCAGGTTAGTGAAAGTTACTTTTTACCACACAAAAATATGTATAATTTAGGACCACTCTATGTTGAAAAGGAAGAAAATTTTATGGGAAGAAGTTGCCAGAACATTAGTGTGGCCAGATGTGAAATGGAAAGTGGCCCGAAATGCCAAACGTTTTGGGATGCATCGATGGAACTTCGCATGAAATTTTGGTGGCGCAAACCAAACCACAGGAAGAATTTTACAGCGGTCACAGAAAGTTCCATTGTGTACATACCCAGGTACAAGTATGTCAAGTATATGTTGAATTATAATTGTTCGCATATTGTTAAGACACCTTAAAAAGGATCACATAGTAATGATTACACCGCAAACGCAACATACCCCCCCCCCCCCTAAATGGTAGCTATACATTTAAAACGTACAAAAAGAAATTAAAAACACTGTTCTGTGTTCCTTTGGAATTTCAACCAAAGATGAAGAACTGGATCTGCCATCACTGTATTGGATACCTAAACTACATAAGTGTCCTTACAAACAACGGTATATTGCTGGGTCTTCCAAGTGCTCCACGAAACCTCTTTCTAAATTATTAACATCTATTTTATCAGCAATCAAAGACGGGCTTCAAAGTTATTGTGAAACTGCCTATTCTAGAGGGGGAGTGAATCAGATGTGGATACTTAAAAATTCCAAAGATCTTTTAGAGTACATACAATCTAACTCTCTTTCATCTTGTAACAGTATTAAAACATTTGACTTCTCTACTCTGTACACTAGTATTCCACATTCCAAACTAAAAGACAAATTGAAAGAGTTGGTATTGCTTTGCTTCGTAAAAAGGAATGGCCAACGTAGATACAAGTATCTTGTCTTAGGGAGGGATAAATCCTACTTTGTAAAGGATCACTCTGATTCGAACAAAAAATTCTCTGAAACTGATATTATCAAGATGCTTGATAAATGCTTGATTTCTTGATTGACAACATATTTGTTACGTTCGGAGGAAGTGTTTTTCAACAGACTGTCGGCATTCCAATGGGAACAAACTGTGCCCCTCTACTTGCCGACTTGTTTCTTTATTATTATGAGGCTGACTTCATGCAGGAACTTCTTAGGAAGAAAGATAAGAAGTTAGCACTATCCTTTAACTCTACGTTTCGCTATATAGATGATGTTCTTTCACTAAATAATTCAAAATTTGGTGACTATGTGGAACGCATCTATCCAATCGAGCTAGAGATAAAGGATACTACAGATACAGTTAAGTCGGCCTCATATCTTGACTTACATCTAGAAATTGACAATGAGGGTCGGTTGAAAACAAAACTTTACGACAAAAGAGATGATTTCAGCTTTCCAATTGTGAACTTTCCATATCTAAGTAGCAACATTCCAGCAGCACCTGCATACGGGGTATATATCTCCCAATTGATACGATATTCCCGTGCTTGCATTTCCTATCATGATTTTCTTGATAGAGGGTTGCTGCTCACAAGGAAGCTATTAAACCAAGAGTTCCAAATGGTGAAGTTGAAATCATCCCTTCGTAAATTTTACGGACGCCATCACGAGTTGGTTGACCGTTATGGAATAACCGTATCACAAATGATATCGGATATGTTCCTTACGTCGTAACTACAATCCCCTTCCCTTTCCTGAATGTGACCTACCGAATTAGACTATTTACCGGAATTGTTATCACATAAGCAACACGACGGGTGCCGGATGTGGAGCAGGATCTGCTTACCCTTCCGGAGCACCTGAGATCATCCCTAGTTTTTGGTGGGGTTTGTGTTGTTTATTCTTTAGTTTTCTATGTTGTGTCATGTGTACTATTGTTTTTCTGTTTGTCTTTTTTCATTTTTAGCCATGGCGTTGTCAGTTTGTTTTAGATTTATGAGTTTGACTGTCCCTTTGGTATCTTTCGTCCCTCTTTTATGTGAGCATGTTGTTTTTACGGCAAAATATTTGACTTTTTTTATGATGAAAATTTAAGCATTTTTTTTCGGTACTTACCCCCTATCTACAAACACTCAAGACTATTACGATTCGACTATAAGTATTTCAAAATTTACACATACAGCATTAGTGATCACATGATACGGAATTTTCAAAGTAAAATTGAGAATGGAAATGGGGAATGTGCCAAAGAGACAACAACCCGACCATAGAAAAAAAAAACCAACAGCAGAAGGTCACCAACAGGTCTTCAATGTAGCGAGAAATTCCCGCACCCGGAGGCGTCCTTCAACTGGCCCCTAAACAAATATATACTAGTTCAGTGATAATGAATACTGATTTCCAAATTGTACACAAGAAACTAAAATTAAAATAATACAAGACTAACAAAGGCCAGAGGCTCCTGACTTGGGACAGGCGCAAAAATGCGGCGGGGTTAAACATGTTTGTGAGATCTCAACCCTCCCCCTATACCTCTAGCCAATGTAGAAAAGTAAACGCATAACAATACGCACATTAAAATTCAGTTCAAGAGAAGTCCGAGTCTGATGTCAGAAGATGTAACCAAAGAAAATAAACAAAATGACAATAATACATAAATAACAACAGACTACTAGCAGTTAACTGACATGCCAGCTCCAGACTTCAATTAAACTGACTGAAAGATTATGAGTTCATCATATGAACATCAGGCACAATCCTTCCCGTTAGGGGTTTAGTATCATACCATCATAACATATATGAGAAGAACATAACCCGTGTCATGCCAACAACTGGTTTTTGAATAAATGTGTTTAGTTCCGATGCAAAGACCCTATAAGTGAATCAATATTAACGCCAAAATATGCAATCTTTAATGACCTGACAACAGTCTCGTAACTATATCCCTTCTTAATAAGTCTATTCAAAGGTTTTGTTAGTTTTTGAGGTGAATACTGACACCTTTGTGCTTTATAAAGAATATTTCCATAAAAAATTGGATGTGAAATACCTGAACGTATAAGAAGTCTGCATGTTGAGCTTTATTTACGAATGATTTCCCTATACCGATGATAAAATTTAGTAAATGTTTTGACTAGTTTGTGATATCGAAAACCCTGGTGTAATAATTTTTCAGTAATACATAAATTTCTCTCGTTAAAATCTAAAACATTGTTACATACACGAGCGAATCGTACAAGTTGAGATATATAAACACCGTAAGATGGTGACAAGGGAACGTCACCATCTAAAAATGGATAATTAACGATAGGAAATGAAAAATCATCTCTTTTATCATAAATTTTAGTATTCAGCTTTCCGTTAGTGATATAGATATCAAGATCGAGGAAAGGGCAGTGGTCATTGTTAGTATTAGCTTTATTTAAAGTAAGTTCAACAGGATAAATTTCTTTAATATACATACTGAAGTCGTCATTATTGAGAGCCAAAATATCATCCAAATATCTAAAAGTATTATTAAATTTGTTTATAAGATGTTGTTTCGATGGTTTTTTGCCTATTT
Source organism: Mytilus galloprovincialis (assembly GCF_965363235.1). Taxonomy (NCBI): domain Eukaryota; kingdom Metazoa; phylum Mollusca; class Bivalvia; order Mytilida; family Mytilidae; genus Mytilus; species Mytilus galloprovincialis. The sequence continues at coordinate 4,131,695 of NC_134841.1, forward strand.
TTGTCATAAATTGTAACTCATAGCAATACAAAAACAGGTCCGCAATAAGTGGTGCACAGTTAGTCCCCATTGAAATTCCGATAATCTGACGATATACGGAATCCCCAAAGCGAAGAAAAATGTTATCTAGTAAAAATTCAAGGGCATATATAGTATCAAAGCATGTCCAATTGACATAGTTTTCTTGTTTATTGCTACTAAAAAATGACCTAAAAGAGTTTGAACATATATATTCACATTCTGACTTTTTAAATGCCCATTTAATTAGGTGTGTGAATTTTTTCTTCATGAGAATGTGAGGCAATGTGATATACAGGGTAGAAAAATCAAAACTTTGAACAGATTTAAAATCACCAATATAAGCATGCAATTTATCAAGTACTTCCAACGAGTTCTTGACAATCCAAAAGTAATTAATTCCACTATTTTCGAAGGCCTTATTTGAACAATTTATTATCAGGTTTTTAATTGTACCAAGTGTGCTGGTAAGAAGAATAGACAATTTAGTAGTGGAACAATGGCTTGAAACGCGCGTCTGGCGTATTAAATTATAATCCTGGTACCTCTGATAACTATTGAAGACGAAATAAATCTATATTTGTAAGGTGTTTTGTGTAGCTTCGGAAGCCAGTACATAGTTGGGACTTTCATTGTATTTGGCTCTGCTTGTAAAGCGGTAGCTAAAAGTTTATGTTTGTTACAGATGTCGTTTTCTGAAAATGCAATCAGTTGGAATGTTGGTGAATTGGTGATTTCTTTTTTCAGAACCTCAATGTAAAATTTACGTCAAACAATGATAATATTATTAGCAGCTTTATCGGCCGGGACAAAAACAAATTTCTTGGCTAGTTCTTTTAGTTTATGTTTGATACGAGAAATAGGTTTTTTGTGGTTATTGTTAATAGTAAAATGTTCTTTAAAATGTTGAATACGCATATCAACTATCTTCATTACTGAATTAAAAAAAGAGTCCAAAGATTTTTTGTCAGCTTTTTCCCGTTTTATCCATTTCATACAGTAAGTATGGAGTGAGTCGTGGATGATATTACGACACTCATTCCAATTAATAATTGACGGGGGACGATATTTAGGTCCTTTACTGAGGAATGATTTTAACTCTCGGTCTTGAACGATGTTAAGATCTCCTGTTATAACATGGGAAATGGGTCCATAAATATATTCGGAGGTACTACAATTACATGAAGTAGGTGTATTTTCACTGACATTAACATCTTTACACAGTTTACTATAATTAAACACAAATTTCCGGGTAGATTTCTTGTAAATATAACAAATAAGAGGTAGCTCAGTATTGTCAAAATATCAAGGAATTTGTTCTTTAACAGAATGGTCGTTAAATATACCGGCAATATTTACAAAATCAAAACCTTTATTGACATATACTTTATCTTAGTAAAATGTTTTTTATGATCTTCAGGGCGATCAATTTTGGGAAATAGTTTAGAATAACAATATGCCATAATAATTTGAACAATTTCATACTTAGGACTGCTATATGAAATTGTGTTGCAATCCTCCAAAATTTTATTTAACTTATTAACCGGTAATGAACAGAGTTTTGTTAACAGATAATGTCTGCCGTTGTTTTTTGAAATAGAAATTAGGTCCGAAATATTGGTATGATTGGTCAGAAATTTTCTTTGATTGCGATTTGTCCTACGACCGTGAGAACGGTTTTTACGAACAGTTTTAGAAACTATATCCAAAATGTTAACGGAATCGGTTCTAGATATATTACCAATTCCCATGATATTATCATTAAGACCGAGAGGGTAGACTGTCTGTAATTTTTTAATCCAATTTAATTCAATTATTTTCCGTGATCGTACAAACTTTGAATGAGATTCACCAGGCTGCTTATTTACTACTTCTAAAGGTTGAACTGCTAAATATTTAAAAGGATGGTTGTGCTTCTTAAGGTGTTGGTAAATGATACTTTTGAATTTATTGGGTCTTTTAAAACGATACAGATGTTCTTGAGTGCGTTTAGATAAATATCGTCCAGTTTCTCCTACGTACTGAATACGACATCCCGGTTTGTTTCATGTGAGTAAATAAATAATACTGTTTGTTTTTCAAGTTATATATCAGTTTCAAAATTCAAAGAAAATGTGCGACCATTAAACGTGGACCTAACCGTATTGTTGGTGGAAAGACGGGGACATGTAAATCATTGTTTGGCATGACACTTATCGATAGAAGGGTAACCACGATTTTTATTGTTAAAATGTTAGCGATGGTAGTATTTTTAGATAACCGATTTTGAAGATTGAGACGTGTAGATACCCTTTGAACAAGTTTAGTATTTAATATTTTTCCATTTCTAAGCTTCATAATTGTTTTTTGTTAGTGAATTATATTATAAAGGAGCAAAAGTAACTATTTGCATGAGTTTAAATTTTTAAACTTTATTGGCAAAGGACACAGACACAAGCACAAGCACTCGACTGAATACCGAACCTCTAAAACTCGTCCCTCCCCCTTTTTGGTTTGATTTTTATTAGAATGTATTAATAACGTTAAAATTGATATGGAATATTTTTTTGTGGTTAGGTTAAAATACATATTCTATGAAAACTAAAAAGCTCAATTTCGCATTTTTTATTCGAAATATGTATACATGTGAATTCAAATACTAGTAGTAACATCTACGACAATCCAACCTTTTTCTCTCCATTGATCGGTTGACAGGGTTAAAAAAAATAATGAAAAGATTCACCAGTCTTTCAATAAACTTAAATGAAAAAAATCATAAAGCTATACAAACTTTCTCTGACAGCAAAGCACTATTTGATTCGTCATATTTTTTTTATATATAGAATTCAACTTTGTTATTTATGAATTTTAGCAAGAAAATGTGGTTGTATTACACACGTTATTCTTTCCACTTGTCCGTACCTTTTTCATATCTCTATAAACCCATTCCTGTTTCTTTCTCATTAAATTAGTAATTCTATTTTGCGGGGGGGGGAGGGGGATCCACAATTCAAGCTCATCGGGTTTGAGGAATATGGATGTTTCTATCGTTTCTATTTTTAGTAACTTTTGTCTGAATTTATGCAAGAAAAAAACGGGGAGGGAGAGGGGGGACATGCCCGGGGGACTTCTAATGTTCAGTACCTACCTATGAATCAGCCAATGTATGAAATAATTTCATCCATACGAATAATAAAAAACGATGCACAACAATTTTCAGAATGCTATCAAATCTACATGTATATGCTTACATTACTTAAGTATTTTGTTAACGGAGTATACTTTGATCGATAAGGGTCATGTTTATTTTCACTATCAACTTAATTCATGTTTTACAGGTGGTTATAGATAACGAAAAAAATATCTGTCATATTCATTCCGGATTTCTGGGCCATGATAATGACGCTTTCGCGTATCAACAGATGAAGCGTATAGGTCATGGACTTGATCTTGATTTTCCTGCAAATGGGTTTATACTTGCAGACAGTATTTTAAATTATCCAAATACAAGACCTCTGGTGACGCCGTATAAAGCAAATGAAATAGCAAGACTGCCTCGCAATGAAAACAGGAGGAAACGAAAATTTAACAAACTGCACACGAAGAGGAGAATTTTTGTTGAGCATGTTATAAAAGAGCTTAAAACTTTCCGGGTTATCGGAGCAATTTACAGCCACACTAGATGGAAACTCTCTTGTTAAGTTGAGACGTGTGCTGGACTTGCAAAGAGAAGGGCTGAATTTATCAATAATCTTGATTAAGAACAAGATGTTCCTACGGTTGCAAATAAACTCATACAAGATTTGTTTTTATTTCGTTCTTACTTAAAATTGTCAAGATTAAAAACCTTTACGGTCCAATTTTCAAATTACACTCCATGCGGTAAATTAATATTGGACGAGTCCTTTTCATTATTAAGCAGTTAAGCGGCTTAATGCGAGCACCCTAGATTTATGCTCTACCCAATAAATGCTGAAATATGTGCCACTTTTATTATTATCCCCTGTGCTGTTGGCTAAGATGTCAAAGAACAATTGTATGAAATATTCGATCGCCGAAAATCTATAAAGATGAGTCGTTTACATTTCCCAAATGACAAAAGTCGTAGGAATATTGTTTGTCATCGATACGTATTACATACGTCAGTAGTCTATTAATCAGCTGATATAAGTTGGCGGCAATTTCAAATTACATAGAAGACGAAATTTACGTACCTTTTAAATTGGGAGGATTCTGATGATACATAGGTACTTTATTATTAATCATTTTATTCGTTTTTTGTCTGAAATGATTGAGATTATATAAATCATCTTAATTCAGTAATCTTAAATGTATGCTCATTTGTATTCTTGTTAATATTATTCCGTTATCTCGCAAATGACCTCCTTCATGCTTGTCAAATAAAGTTGTTGTTATTGTAGTTTTCTGATTGGTCGATGTCAAGGTCATTTTAGGATTGATTCGCTTTGGTGTTACTACAATGTAACATAATGCTACACGTGCTTTGATTAAGCTCAATGTGCTTCAATAAATATTGAGATTAAAACTTTAACAACTGTTTTCTAAAGGACGGCATTATTTAACTTCCAAAGTCGCATATTCTGTAAAATATTAAGTCCGAATCTGTGACGCGTATCACACCGTAATTGTTTTTGATTTACAAGGACTTTTCGATTTCCGGTACAGAAAAATACGACTTTTTTGTTATATATGTTTTTTTTAATAATTGTTTCACATTTAAACACTCGTTAAGTGTTCTTGAATCAATTTTATGCGGTTCCTTCAGCAAATTTATGCTGGTAAACGATTTCCTCATGAAAATAATGTGAAAAGAAATTGCATGATACGATAAAAAGGTAACGACTAACGAGGCTCGAGAAACGTTTATGTTTTCAACAAGTTGAAGTTACAATATGTACTTATAATAAGTTTTTCTTAATTCCTACTAAAGTTTGAATAAATGTGTTTTTTTATTATGATATTAGTAATAGTTAAACCGTAATCAAGATATTTTAATTCAGTTATAATTTGAGACGTTAATAAAATGGCACTGGCTACGGTTACATGGAAATGTAACAATAATAAAAATATTATTGTTACATTGGAGACTAAATGCCGGAATGCATGGTTGGGTAAGGACCTGTTTAATTACGAATGTAACAATAATTATTGACGCTACGGTTACATTGCGTTATTGTTACATGAAAAACAGTAATGTACAATGGGATTAGAAATATGTACTAATAATAAAAGTTGAAGACATTTATTTTATATTTACAATACATACATTTATTACATACAATTTATTTACTGTAATTTTTTATTTACAATGACAATTTCTACAAATCCAGTAAGTGTTTTTTAAAGTCCGACACATTTTTGCTGAACGAAATTACGTCCTCCACGGATACGTGTACATACAGAAGTTCTTAGTATTTAAGTGACAGTTAGCAAACTTTGCTTTTGATGTATCAATTTGCGTCAAATTGTATAGCTGTATGAAATTTATGTCTTGATATTGTTTTAGTTTCGTTTAAAACGCATCCCAAGTTTTAATGTTTTTCACCCTAAACAAAATTGGTTCAAAGTATAATGACAGTAATAAGAGAAGGTGTGCAGTTAAATACTTTAAAAAAGTGAAACCATTGAACTATATTTTTCGCCTTTGGCACTCCTAATTCTTGAGTAGTATCTTTAAGAACATCAAAACCAATAATACGTAAAACTATTCAATAGTTATCAAAAGTACCAGGATTATAATTTTATACGCCAGACGCGTGTTTCGTCTACATAAGACTCACCAGTGACGCTCAAATCAAAAATATTTATAAACCCAAACAAGTACAAAGTTGAAGAGCATTGAGGATCCAAAATTCCAAAAAGTTGTGCCAAATACAGCTAAGGTAGTCTACTCCTGGGGTAAGAAAATCCTTAGTTTTTCGAAAAATTCAAAGTTTTGTAAACAGAAAATTTATAAAAATGACCATATAATTGATATTCATTTCAACACCGAAGAGCTGACTACTGGGCTGGTGATACCCTCGGGGACGAAACGTCCACCAGCAGTGGCATCGACCCAGTGGTGTAAATAGTTATCAAAAGTACCAGGATTATAATTTTATACGCCAGACGCGCGTTTCGTCTACATAAGACGCATCAGTGACGCTCAAATCAAAAATATTTATAAACCCAAACAAGTACAAAGTTGAAGAGCATTGAGGATCCAAAATTCCAAAAAAGTTGTGCCAAATACGGCTAAGGTAATCTACTCCTGGGGTAAGAAAATCCTTAGTTTTTCGAAAAATTCAAAGTTTTGTAAACAGAAAATTTATAAAAATGACCATATAATTGATATTCATGTCAACACCGAAGTCGTTATACACCATTTGTTGAATAATAATATTTATTTTTTAGCATTATAAGGGGCGGATCTAGCCATTTGATAAAGGGTGGAGGGGGGGGGGTTCCAACTTTATGCTCCCATTCAAATGCATTGATTGGCCAACCCCCGGAACCCACCCTGGATCCGCCAATGAGTATTATACAAGTATTGTTTAGTACATACAAAATGTATGAAAGAATTAAGCAATTCAACTATAGAAGATTTAAGTTTAATAAATCTAGCGTATATTGCTGTTTTTCATGTAACAATAACGTAATGCTGAGATTACTATTAATCTCAGCGTAATGTAACCGTAGCCTCAGTAATTATTGTTACATTCGTAATAAATCGGTTCCTCGCCCAACATTGCATTCCGGCAATTAGTCTTCAGTGTAACAATAATACTTTTTTTTCTTTTTACATTTCCATGTAACCGTAGCCAGTGCCTAATAAAATTGAGAATGAAAATGGAGAATGTGTCATATGGACAATAACCTGATCTAAGTGCAGACAACAGTCGAAGGTTACCGATGGATCTGTAATGCAGGGAGAAACTCCTACACCCAAAGGATTGCTTTTGCTGGCCCCTTAACATAATAACAAAAATGTATACTATTTCAACCAGTCACTTTGTTCCGGTGGAACTTTTAAATCAGAGGAAGAACAAAGTAACTAGTTAATAAGTTCCTTCGGAACTTTTCAGCTAGTGAGTTCTTTCCGCCCGGAACTTTCCAGCGTGTGAACAAAAGAGCATTTACAATAACTTGGACATACACTAAAATCAGAAGTATACACAAGAAATTAAAATTTAAAAAAATGTACAAAACAATTATGAAAAATAAATATGATATACAGCAACTATCACCACATTAGTGGGTCCTCACTATGGACAGGTGCATACAGAATGTGGCGGCTTAAACATCTTAACTGGCACAAAACTCTCCCTTACATAGGACAGTATATGTGTATAATCTCAGACATTGAATCTTTATAAATATAAATTGGAAATAAGTTTTGAAAGTGGTAGGATTGCATAACATAAACTTTACTGTACAAGCATTATTTGATACTCTAGAAATAGCTGAGAACAATGCCTGAGATAAATATTTTGACTAATTCTTTACACTATTCATCTGAACTTGGCCAAGTTTGCCTTTGGGTTTTTGATTAACTGCCTATAGCACCCTTTGGTGCTTTGATTTATGTGTGTAGATGAGTGATCAGAAAAAAACTTGAAGAAACTCAACTGACTGTAATTTGCAAAATTGGACTGAAAAAACAGAAAAATCAAAACAAAATGTGTTCCTGGCCATTTACAGCACTTCTTTATTAACAGCATGCAAAACAACTCATCTCCGAGAACTCATTGATTAACTTGCTTGCTATATTTGTTTGGATCTTTGTTTACTATTTACTGAAATTTGATTGGACAATAAACATTAAATTTATTTCATGCCAATTCTTATTGTCCAATCAAATTCCAGTATATGTAAAAACTGACTGAAACTCCGCCTGCCTATTGTTTGCAAACAACCAAGCAAACATAGCAAGCAAGTTTGATCAATGATTTTTTTAGAAGCAGTGTAACATGTTTAATACTTTTCAGTTCGATTTTGTCGTTTCAGTCTGATTACTGGTATCGGTAACCAGTGGGAAATAATACGTCGTCACTTCGAAAACATCTTTGTGCATTAAGTTTCATGAATTTATAATATAGATAATAAGTATAATAACTGAAACGTTGTCTCTTGATTATATGACTCGTAACACATTATTGTCAGATACATCGAGGGAAAAAGATATACTGAACAATAATGTATGCATACCACACAAGCTTATCGTGTACTTTAGATAAAAAAAACAACGTTGGAAATAGTTTACTCAGTGGCTGTACCAGGGGCGAGGGGCTGTGATTGGGTCCTACCTTTTTTTTCTGGAAAATTACAATTGCTTTTTTTCTCCTTTTATTCTGAAATCTTTCTTTTTGAGAACCACGGTTTTGCTATATACCCAAGTTTATTGTAGTCTGGAGTATCATGAAGCAGATATAGTCTGATAGATACTAGAATTAAAACAACAGGAACTTAACTCTCACTATTGGAAATGATAGAAATGTATGTCGTATATGTACGATTGAATGAATCTTTCTAACAGTTTTTCAAATACACTAAACTATGATTTCTTTCTCTCGATTTCAAAATATTTTCACATGCTTTTCTTTGACTGAACATGCTAAAAGAAATTCAAATGCATTTGTCAGAAACTAATACAAAAGCTAATTTCAGCGCTAGGTAAGTCCTTACTTTGGGACCTCCTTGAGCAGACATTTGCCAATCAAGTATGCTGCTTCATTCAGTTGTGATTGTCGCGCATACATATAAACAGATGATGTTGTATAATTCCCCGTTAGACAACACTCTACCAAGATCAAATGACACAGACATTAACAACTATTTGTCAACTTACGGCCTTTAACATTGAGCAGAGCCCAATCCGCATAATTGGCTATAAAAGGCCCTTAAATGGCAATGTAAAAAATTCAAACGTGAAAACTATGTACCAAAAATGAACGACAGACAAATATGTAACTCATCAACAAACGACAACCACTAAATTACAGGCTCCTGACTTAGGACAGGTACATAAATACAGAATGTGGCGGGATTAAACATGTTATCCGTATACCAACCCTCTCCTAATCTGGGACAGTGGTGTAACAGAACATCATAAGAACGAACTATAAAAATCAGTTGAAAAAGGCTTAACTCATCAGATGGTTAAACATACAAATTCTTCAAACACAAGCCTAGTTTGGCTCCAATATTTAAGGCAAGGCTACAAAAAAAAAACATTAAGATGATCATTTCCGAAAAATCTACTTGACATGGTTCATCTGTTATGGTAATGAATTTGTTTGACAGCTAAGCCAGTACAACAATGCCATATGCATCTGTCATGCAATTTCTAGATTTTCAAGATTTTATTGTAAAGCAACGCTCAGACACATAAATGTGTAACATGAGGTACATATATACAATGGTAAACATGATTTATAATACAAAGGTAACATTAAAAAAAAAAAAAAAAAAAAAAAACAATATAATTTAAAAAAAAATAAAACAAATAAGACAAATTAATATACATATCACAATAGGTTATTCAGCTTTTTGATAAAAGATGCCACCTGTCTATATAAATTGACATTACAGTAAGATAACATTACAGATAATTTCTGTTTACTTGGATGCTTCGTATAATAACTAGGGATATGTTGTTCTCTAAAAGTAACCAGTTATAGGTAATAAAAAGTAACACAATGCTACCATCGATCCCTCTGCTTGTCCGTCGGGGCGTCCGTTTGTAACATCCCTGTTGACACTCTTGAATCTGCATATAAGAAGGGATTCTAAACATGGCAAATTTATCACACTGCGATATGTTTTTTTTCACTTGCTAGAATGAACTTTCCAGGTAAAGGTTTACAAACATCTTTTCTTGATAGATTATTTTTAATGGCACACACGACACAGATCATTCATTTTAAAAAAGAAAAGCTGAGTTATCAATAAGACAAGAATACTCATGTTTGGAGTTCTCACAAATATTTGCAACTTAATCATGTTAATGGCAATCCAATAGAATAACTCCCAATACTATCTGATATTCAAATAATCCGGGTATCTTTTATATGCTTATATTAGAAAATCATTACAACCTTTGATCAACGTTATCCTTTTTAGAATAAATATGTTCAAAATCTCATTTTCCCGTATATACTTTTTGAACGCGGCATGCCATATTCACAAATTAATTGAAAATAAAATCTTTTTCTACGAAAATAGGAAAAATGGTTAACTGTATTTCATTCAAAATATACATGTATTCTCTGTGAACAAAATTTGCTTTTTCGTAAGTTCAGATATCATGTATAAGACTAATGTAAACTGTCGCTCGTGGATTACGCTATTTTTAAGAGATTTGAACAAAACGGAGAAAGGGAGACAAACACCATTTTGCAACAACCAAGTTTAGGTGTATTACGTACGTCAAAATATACGATTTTTGTTTAGTTTACAAGTTTAATGGTCAACGGGAGATAACAATAAACCTTTTTTTTACATGTTAAGGTATGTTACGTTTGAGTAAGTCAAAAACCTAAAATTCTCTATTCTTCATTAATATAAAACACAATGTTTTATCTTGACCAAATGTTTATCTTGACCAAAAGCCAGATGGAGGGGTGGGGGACACATCACAATAAGGTATATCACAAAATTCATATCTCGTACCTTGGTCAGTTGTATAACACCAAGGACCTGGTTTTCTGGATTTCGGCAGTAATTTCCCTGGTCGGCCAGTTCAATTGAGAACTGATGGTCGTGTAGAACTACCGATAACCAAGCTTGACACTTTTGTCCATGTCTTGTTTTGCTGATTGTTCCAGTGTAATTCTTTCCCTGCTGATTCATTCTACAATCTTGGTCTAAAAATTCCAATATAAAATGTAATTGGCTAAATATGATTGGTTTTGGTCAAGATAAACATTTTAGGCCCAATGGAACTATTGTTATTCTGTGGCCAATGTATTATATCACCTTATTTTCGATGATAGATTATTTCACACACTTACAATTTTCAGTATGCAAATCCTGCTGTCGCTGTTTGTTTTATTCATACTACGATAACTTTTTGTTTTAATAGGTTGGTTTAAATATATATGTAATTCGACTTAACATTAGTCCAAAAATGTTAGATCAGTAAATTTGCTTTTGCAAACATATTTTGTTCTTCCTCGTGTTACTGAGATATCGTAGCACCAAATCGCCTTGCACTATACCCCACGCGGTAGACCAATAGGATTAACAAAAATAAAGCTTTCGGTGACAGGGTGTTACCTACGGAAGCCGAAAAGGGCCATTCAAAAAAACATTATGTCGTAATTACGACATAGCATGTCGTATTTTCGACATAACATGTCGTTATTACGACATCGCTATGTTGTTATTTCGACATTACATGTCATTTTAACCTTAGTTTCTGATGTGTAAGATGTCCATTACAAACAGTTTCCCCGTTATTGTTTTATTTTTCTACTTGAAAATAAAAGACAATATTCAGTGTTTACCAAGGTGGAGCGAAAGCTTATATGAATAAGCTATTCATTACATCATTCTAAAATATTTACCGACTTACTGAGACATGACGTCAGTATGGAAAAAGCAAAGATACAAAATGCAGACCCATAAGCCTTAATTAAAGACATCTTTGATTTAGATTCGGTTCAATCGTCGCCTACATATACTTTAACTCAGTTGCATTCATATCATTTTATATCATCGACGACTCTAGATTAAAACTGACCAGAAAAGGTAACTACGGAAGCCGATAAGGGCCATTCAAAAAAAATAATTATGTCGTAATTACGACATAGCATGTCGTAATTTCGACATAACATGTCGTTATTACGACATCGCTATGTCGTATTTTCGACATTACATGTCGTTATAACGACATCGCTATGTCGTAATTTCGACATATCATGTCGTAATAACGACATCACTATGTCGTTATAACGACATAGCTTTGTCGTAATAACGACATCGCTGTATATAAATGAATATGTAAATTATGATTGCCAAGAGACTAAATGACACAGAAATTAACAGCTATAGGTCATCATAATGCCCCCAATAATTAGAAAAGCCCCCGCATAGTCAGCTATAAAAGAGGGAGGAAAGAATTAATATACCAGAGGGAGAGTCCCTGAAATGCTGTGTGGCAGACAGTGTTATTAATTAATTATTAGCTCCCTTGGTAAAACTCCAAATTTCATATTTAATGTATTTCATTGTTAAATAATTTACATGAAGCTTGATAAGTACATATTTGTTAATTGCATAGCTTTTGCTATTTGAATTCATTGATTAAAGATTTTTATTTATATATTGTAAAATTTAATATTTGCATCGTCGCAAAATCTTTGGTTACCTTCTTTGGATGGATTTGTTTAATTTTAGGTCTTTTTTTGTTGGGTAATATAGCTCTGCTACTGTTAAGGTTTTTCTTCAGACTTTACTTTCAAATATTTGGCTTTGAGCGTTCTGATAAGGGTAAATCCAGGAAAGCACTTCGGGCACATGAAATCGATAACCTATCGTTTTAATTTTTTTAATAGGATAGCAAAGTAATATTGAATGTTAAATGTTAAAGGCATTGCCAAGTTAAATAAAAAATATAGTGACACCTGTCTACACTGAACGGGACTTAATATTTTGTTTGGTGTTAGGCGATATTTGGTGTCATAAGTTAACAAAGGCATACAATTTGATATGACTGGGCTAATAATATGTTTAGTTAAGGCAGGTTTTGGGTTTATACAAGTTTCGGTTTAGATAGGTTTTACTGTAAATAACGAATGAACATGTATAATCAATCTAACTGTATCTATATATGTATACCATATCTATATATGTATACTATATCTATATATTTATATCTTATCTATATATGTATACCATAACTTTATATTTATATCATATCAATATTTGTATACCTTATCTATACATGTATACCATAACTTTATATTTATATCATATCAATATTTGTATACCTTATCTATACATGTATACCATAACTTTATATTTATATCATATCAATATTTGTATACCTTATCTATACATGTATACCATAACTTTATATTTATATCATATCAATATTTGTATACCTTATCTATACATGTATACCATAACTTTATATTTATCTAACTGTATCTATATATGTATATCATATCTATATATGTATACTATATCTATATATTTATATCTTATCTATATATGTATACCATAACTTTATATTTATATCATATCAATATTTGTATACCTTATCTATACATGTATACCATAACTTTATATTTATATCATATCAATATTTGTATACCTTATCTATACATGTATACCATAACTTTATATTTATATCATATCAATATTTGTATACCTTATCTATACATGTATACCATAACTTTATATTTATATCATATCAATATTTGTATACCTTATCTATATATGTATACCTTATCTATATATGAATACACTTATCACTGTACTAGTATACATATTTTTTAAGGGGCCAGCTGAAGGACGCCTACTGGTGCGGGAGTTTCTCGCTACATTGAAGACCAATTAGTGGCCTTCGGCTGTTGTCTGCTCTATGGTCGGGTTGTCGCTTTGACACATTCCCCATTTCCTTTCTCAATTTTACTGTCTATATATTTATTCCATATCTATATATTTATACTACATCGCTTTATTTTGATATACAATAGCAAGAATTGACATGAATTAACACAAGAAAACACATAATGCACGCGAAGAGAATTGACATTATTAACATATCTATCAAATCACATTTAAAAGTCTTACCTGGTTTGGGTGTAGTCTTCTGAATTTCATTGAATGTAACAAATATTTTAACCAGGGGCCGTGTCAACGAATCTCTCCGAGGACAATAACGTGTCTCAGGGTGGTCTTAGGACACGTATTAGTCCTTAGTCAGGTTAACGAAGATGACTGTTCTTAAATACGACATGTCTCTAAATTTGATCCTAAAGTTAGGATATATAAATAGGTGTCTTAGGATAGTCCTATCTAAAACGAAATAAAAACAACAAATATGGCATAAACTCAATAATAAAACAATACTCATACAATATTAAACTATTGTATCGTTATCCGAATTAAATTAATTAAAAAAAGAAATTGTTTGAAGATTTAATTGCGTAATTTTATTTTCAATTTGTCGACATATTTGATCCATAAAAAACTCCCAGATATCAATAAAGAGCGTTTATAGTATTCAGTTTGAGTTTTCGAATAACAAGCATAATTACAAAAACTTTGTGTGTGTATTCTAGAACTTAATTGATGCACATATATAAATACATTGAGATATTACGGAGTCATTTGGCGAAGTGCTTTACTAACTAAAATTACTTTTTATAAACAAATTTCTATGAAATGGGCACCAAAAGTAACTCTCAAAAAAGAGATTTGACGATGACATAGTATTCAAGTATTACGCTCATCTAAATTATTTCGTGCTGCCCTTTTTGAAGCTTAAAAAATACTATCATCTACAATATTTTTGCACTTGAACATACGTTGCAATAATAATTTAAATGTGGAAAATAATTGACTTCTTCTTAAACTAATCTTGATTCAATACATGAACTGAAATCGAGTGAACCAAAGGACAAAAGTTTTTAAAGTTTATATACTAAAATTGCAGTGCGAATATCGCATTTAACAAAGGTTTGTGACTATTTACTTTTATTTTTGTCGTTCGAAATTCATTCCTCTACATACTTTTATTTCAATTAAATAAAGGAGTTAGGATGGTCTTAGGACCATCGTAGTTAGGACTGTCCTAAGATAGCTTTGTTTTACACCCTAAGACATGTCTCAGATACGTTCTAAGACCAATGACATCCTAAATAATGTCCTAAGACATATCTTAGGACATATCATAGGATACTTTCATTGACACGGCCCAATGACTTTTAGTGTAACTTGTTTGCATATTTCATAGTTCCAATGTGTAAAGGGAAGATAACAAATAAGGAGTTTAAAAGTTTGTATACATGTACGTGTCATGATGGTTACCATCTCCGAGTTATCAAATTATTGTTTGATAGTAAAGCAAGACTTTGAATATTCAATATGTTGATAATCGTTATATGTAACAGGAAAATGCATTAGAATATCATTGTGCCATTTTATTCCTCTTTATAGAAACAAATAAACAAACAAAATGTCACTATAAAACATACCACAAAAAGGAACAGTGCAATATTCCCATCTGGTATCAGGGTCGGTTGTATAACACCAAGGTCCAAAAGATTCATTATTTGAATTTCGACAAAAGTTATGTTGATCCGCTAACTTTAATGTGAACTGGTGCAAATGTGGATATGATTCCGACCAAACTTGACAGGTTCGTCCAGTTTCTGTGGTACTTATGTTTCCAGTATAATCTACACCCAGCTGATTCTCTTTACATACTTTTACTGTATAGGAATGCAATGCAATTAGTATTCAACTTATTAGTTATTAATGTGTATAATGTTTAGTTGAGCAATTGGTAACTATCAGTGTTCAAAAGGATTATATCAGAAGCTTCAACCGCATGGTCGTGAGTGAAAAATTGCTTTACATAATCTCATAACATGTTATATTAAAAATGTTCAGTGAATGATAATTTTCGAGCTGGGTAAAGTGCAAAAAAAACAAGTAAAACCAGTATTATTACATTAGTTAATATTTAAGATTCCCCTTCTCTCTCCCCGAATAAATATTGACCGTTCAAACAATCCTGAAAAGGTAAAAACTTTATAATAAGTCTTAATTGTGTTGTCCTTTCTATACCTTTTTTTTTTATATCTATCACCAAATTTTCCAATGCAACTTTATTTTCGGCGTTTGCAGAAAGTAATAGATTTATATAATTTATATGGAACACCGGAACTGTCTTATAGTGTAAATATTTAATGTGTTTTGTCGATTTGCCTTTATGTCCTGACATTTCTTCTTTATGTTATGTGCACATGCCTTTATTTCCTGACACGGCATCTCTTTGTTATGTAAAATTAGTAATTTGTTTGGTCAAACAATTGTATGATATGTCATTGCTAAACTTTGTTGTGTAAAATATGCATTACATTATGCTGTAACTACTATATATTCTGTGAATAGTTCGAAACTTTATGATCAACCACCTTTTCATTCTCTTATATTTTATCTATGCTGTGTCTATTCTTCTTTTACGTAAAGTCAGTTAATAATTGCGTCCTGTCTCAAGTATTATTGTTATGTCAAATGTTCTAAAGCTTTTGTTTTGATACACCTTTGTTCTATGTAAATCTCATGATATTATAGTATTTTGGCATTATGTTTTGTTTATACATATGTATCTCCAGTGAAAAACCCAATACATCATGGTATAATTCATATGCGTTTTGCCGAACAATTGATACTCTCTGTGAGCATTCATTACGTCATGTACAAATGCCTTTTACATTATGTGCAAACAACTAATACGTTTTGTGCAAACCTCGTTTACCTTATGTGCAAACATCGTTCACCCTGTGTGCAAACATCGTTTACCCTGTGTGCAAACATCGTTTACCCTGTGTGCAAACATCGTTTACCTAATGTGCAAACACCTATTACGTTATGTGCAAATACCTATTAAGTTATGTATAAAAACTACATCATAATGTGCAAACACTATACGTTATGTGCAAATACCGCTTACATCATGTGCAAACACCATGTAAGTTATGTGCAAATGCCTATTACATTATGTGCAAACATCTATTACGTTATGTGCAAACACGTATTATGTTATGTCCAAACACCTATTACGTTCTGGTAAACGCTTTTTTGACACAGATTAAAACAAACCGCATCAATGATATGCAATTTGAAAATGAAGAAAATTTAAAGTTTGACCTTTCTAACAAACTGTGGATTTTTATATTAATTATATTGATTGGTGTAAAAATGCTATATACATACATTGTATCTTGTTTTATGGGAAATTATTTTGCTCTACGCAAGAGTGTGCGTTATGCATCCATGCTTTGAAAATTTGTTTACTTCACTTGTTGAAAATTATAACAAATATACAGACACGACTTTAGTTTTCAAGAGGTGCAACCGAAAGGAACAATACGATATAAAAAGGAAGATGTGGTACGAATGCTAATGTGACAACTCTTCACAAAAGACCAGGATGATTTGTTATTACCCTCCAAGTAGGGTTTTCATCTAGCGAGAAACGTGTACTAGATTAATGCTACAAATGTAATGACGTCTCCCACGATTCATGTAGCAGCTAAGGAATCCTACAAATGTTTAAGATTTTTTTTTCATATTAAAAACTGCATTATCCTGTAATCTACAAAAATGACAGATACACATATTTTTTTTTTAATGAAAGGGTTATCAGCCTTGTTTCACCTTCACTGGCCATACTCGATATTAAATCCAGCAACTTGAAACTCCAGATAATGACTTTCATTTATCTGTATTTAGTCCGGTAACTTTTCGAACCGTGTCATCAAGAACGATACACAAAAATAAATATTATAGTAAATTGAAATGTTTTCTTCTATTATTTATTTTATAAGTGATATGCATATCGTTTATTTTGTTGTCTATAAGAATTAATAAATAATTTCGTTGCTAAAATGGTCATCTTAACATAAAAAGTAAAATCACAAAAACACTGAACTTAGAGGAAGATCAATTGGGAAAGTCCATAATCACATGGCAAAATCAAATAACAAAACGCATCAAAAACGAATGGACAAAAACTGTCATATTCCTGACTTGGTACAGGCATTTTCAAATGTAGAAAATGGTGGATTAAACCTGGTTCTATAGCGCTAACCCTCTCACTTTAATGACAGTCTCATCAATTTCCGATATTTTTACATTGATGCGTTAAATAAATATAATAGTCAAAATATGGGTACATCAGTCATCATCGTTTAACAATTTTAAAAGGAACAATTTAACAAAACACAAAACCATCTACTACCTACGAACACATTTATTGAGTGTCTGACGTCAGAAAATTTTATACGTCACATAAATTTGTCGTTCAATGTGCGTACAAACAATTTTAAAATTTTCATGGGAATGTTAGCATACAGGGTTAAAAAATCAAAAGTATGTAAGAATAAATTTAAGAAATAGACCGAGATTTTAACTAGTCCAAAAGTTATATATAAAATTTATAAGAATCCAAAAATAGTTAATACCACTACGCGATTGAATGATTTTGACGTTTGTGGTTCAACGTATATTGTAATTCATAATAGAAATATATCATAATGACATTTAATAGAACAATATCATACTGACGGGATCTTTTAAAGTACAGAGTCACGTTATAAGAACAAAAGAAATACAAAAAGTCGCAAATACAAAACAAACCACAAAAAAATGAAAGCCAATACAAACACATTGACGAGATATATAAGTACCGAGCCACGTGAAACGGATATCACATGAAACCATTCAACAGTAAAAGTAATATTAATAATAGAACAAAGACAAATGAAAGAACTATAAAACACGTTGTTAAGATGATAAACAACATCAGTACGAAGAATCTATACATCAAGACCATCGTGTATTATTTGAGAAGTTGATACGGAATATTTATCAACTGAGTAGGAGCTGCAAGCTCTTGAATATCGAATAAGTTGGGAAATATATATCCCATATGCAGGTGAAGTTGGTATATTGCTACTAAGGTGGGGTAAATTTATGATTTCAAAATTAAAATCGTCTCGTTTGTCATAGATTCTGGTACTGAGATGACTGTGAATTTCAGAAAAAACCTGACTATCTATAAAAAAAGATGTGGTATGAATGCCAATGAGACAATTCTCCACGAGAGACCAAATGACAAAGAAATAAATAACAATATATAGATCTTCGTATTGCCTTTAACAAAACAACCATACCGAATAGTCATCTATACTCTATACATAAAAAAAAAAAATGGTTACAGTTAAGTAATTCGCTTTTATCCTGCAATTAGCTAGTTATTGTATACAAATAACAGATAAACAAATTTTTATTTGCTTTTTTTGTATATGTACAAATAAATTTTCCTGCTACCCGTTTCCATGTTGATCAATCGGTAATATATTTTTCTCTGGGTAATCTTCGTTTTGGGGTTTTCTTTGAGTCCGCGTTTCAATAATTTTAAAAATCAAAGACAATGGTTAAGATTTAAACAACTTATGCTCAAATACCAGGTCTAAATTGTAAACAATATATGTACATTGTCAGAAATATAAAATGTATTAGTTCTCGCTGCGAAACAGGAGAAAATTCGGTAAGCCTCGCTTTTCGTCCTGTTTCTAAAGCTCGTACAAATAAATTTCACGTTAACCGACAAAGTACATTTACAATCAATACATTATTCCACAGTTGTTGATATATATAAAAGAAGATGTGGTATGATTGCCAATGAGACAACTATCCACAAAAGACCAAAATGACACAGACATTAAAACAACTATAGGTCACCGTACGGCCTGTTGATATAAATTTATCTTTTTGTTCAATATTTCAACGAATATCGTCGTATAAACTACAAACATCAACCTATTTTCCGAACGGAGAGTCATAAATTCAATGAATATTATTGCGGGATATACGGTATAAACGGTAAGCTTCGATGCGTTTAGTTATGAACGCGAATGGTTCGATCAATATAGCTAAATACACAATTAAGCCAAATGTTCATAAAAGGGATTTGCTGCACATCATTATTTAAGAAATCTTCTGTTAAAAAATATAAAATTTCATACAAACATATTCTTTTGGATCTAAATGTTATCATTCTAAAATATGTTTTGACAGTTTCCGTTAAATATTGCCATTTTTAGATATATCGGTCCCCCTTTTCTCGGCTACTGTTAAAGCGAAACGTTTTTTTTTTATTAATAGATTGCGAGGCATGAAGTTCATATAATTCAATCCAAATTATCCTCAAAGTGCGGTAACAATCTTGAATTGATGCAATCTTGTTCGCCTTGAAATCGACGTAACATATTTAGTCAATATTCTTAAAATAAAATCACCTATATAACGAAAAGAAAACTGGGAAGACTTTAACACGAAAGGGAAGGCTTAAATTCTTCTGTAATTTTCCTGCTACCAATTATAAATTAAGAAAGTCATGTTTTGTATTGTTGGAATTTCGGAACCCTCTTATTCATCCGTTTAAAGCACGATGAAACAATTGCCAGCTAACTCCCAGTTTTCAAAAATCTTTAAATGTGCAGTATGTCATTGATACGGTTTGAGTTCTCAAAATGAATCAAGATAAAATAAAAATAACAAGACATTTATAAAAGATATAAAACCCTTGTTATGTTTTATCAATTTTTGAGAACATCTTTAGGTTAAAGATATTAATCAAAGTACTGAAGTACTGAACATCGGATGACCGCAAGTTCTAGTGGACGGTCACAAGCACTTGTCTTAGAAAACCAAATCACATCTCTTTACCTGAAAGTGACGTTAAAGTACAGATATATATTTTTTCTGAGCGTGGATAATAAATTCAACCTCATCGTAGAAGTGATACAAATCAGTAAACTCTGTTTTTTTTTGTTATACATTATTTTAATATTTGTAAATTACAGTTACAGGTATATATAATTTTTATCCATTTGTATATCATTCTATTGCACTATATTAATTATAGTGCTGTGCAAGTGCATGGTGGACACTCTGCTGTAATAATTCGATTTTTCTGATATATTGAATTTGAGTGGGCATTCATATTTTCCAGCAAAACATGCAATGTCCCACGCAGAGAGATGGAGCAAAGACAAATAACTTTGCATGGGAGATTGCAAACGTTCTTATAAATATTAAAATTGTTTTGCTTTATTTATGTTTCTAACGAGTTTAACGACATTTTCATATCATTAATTTATGTTCAAAACAATATATTTTTAGGAGTATCCATTTGAAATGAATTAAGAACAAGTGATAAGGAATGTAATTTTGCACTCGATAACGTCCGCGTATTTATTATTATCATGTTTATAGATCGGTTACAATCTCAAAACGAAGGTTACGTAATGGAAATTTTAGGCGACATTAATACACATTAATGCCCTCACGGTCATCCGATGTAAAATGAATAGAGAAGTTGTTCATTAAGATATCATTAGATAAACAAACACACGGACCTATTTTTTTTTCTCTTTTTGATTTCTTATTCAATGACCAGTGGCGAAACCAGAATTTTGAAAATGATGGAGCTTCGTTTGTTGGTTCTCTAAGCAGTTTGATTAAGAGGGGGCTCTGGGCTCAGTTTTGCCACAACTCCCTGCTGATTCAAAAAACAAATACAAGATAAGAGGTGGCGGGGGAAATATCTTCGTTCTCGGTCAATAACATCTGAATAGACGCATATTTATTGTGTTGACCTTTTCAAAAGTCTATAATTCATAAATGTAATTCGGCGCCTTCTAAATCCATATGTTATGAATATTTATGCAAGATATGGTGACCTATGAAATGACCCGCTTGGTGCAGATGAAAGAGAACATTACATAAATAAGGCCGTTAGTGCTCTCGTTTGAATTGTTTTACATAATCTTTCGAGGCCTTTTATTGTTGACTATGCGGTATGGGCTTTGCTCATTGTTAAAGGCCGTACGGTGACCTAAAGTTGTTAATTTCTGTGTCATTTTGGTCTCTTGTGGAGAGTTGTCTCATTGGCAATAATACCACATCTTCTTTTTTAAATCAACTTATTTTCCGTTCACATTTTCCGTAAAGAAATGAGGTTGCATTTTCTGTTTTACATGTAGCTTTTTTTGCTTCGAATAACAGGACAGAGCTTTTAGTTTCAGTCTATATACACGCCATCTTGAAATAATAAATTGTCACATATAAATTATGCTTGTTTGCTTCGTGATGTGGCTGCTATTTAGCAACAACTAGTGGCTTAAATGCGATAAATAATTACAAACTGTTCTCTTCTGAGGATATTAAGCCATCAAATGCCGGAAATTTAACTATGTGTATTATATTTCAGATCAAATGTTATTAATTCATGGTCGTTTTATTATGCATATATATTACACACTGAAATTGAAAATTGAAATATCAATCATTAATAAGTGTTAATTTGCATTGCTAATCTGCAATATGCACGATTTGTTTGCTAAAAAATGTTCCTGTACAATGTTTTCAAAAATGCATTAAATGTATTTTATGACTTGTGTCAATCTCGGCACACCCCCAGAGAGACACACCTCGAGAATCGTGTCTATATATTTGTAAATATTTTAATTTTCAACAAGTTAAGTGAACAAAATATAAAAAGAATGTATGTATAACGCACACTCTTTAAAGGGGCACTAGCTACGAGATATATAAAAAATATAAAGTTTGATTTTTTTCTGTTCAATCAATAATGAAAGTGAAATAGTGAAATAACAATTCGCTTTTTGCAGCCACAAAGGTTGATAATTAGTAATTCACTTGCAAGTAAATGAGTCGACCTCTTTAAATCCGTATTCATGTGAACTTCAATTTAACCCCTAGCTAGAGATTGACAACGCATGCATTGTACGTGTACTGGTTATTTAAAGAAAAAGAATGTCAACAATGAAAGTGAAACTACGGTAAATCATTTGAAGACTAATTCGATGCACATAAAATCATTCTTATACGGTTAAAAACAATGAGAAACATCTATTTTTAATCTATAAAATAAAATCAAACAGACCTATAAAAATCCAATTGCACGTGTTGGTTTAATTTAATCATATCTTTATTTATGTTTACATCGCTTATATGGTCATCTGAGGTCAAATCGATAGGTAATTAGATGGCATCTGGACTAAAATACACACGAAACGAACCTATATATTATCTACCCCATGCTCTGTAAACTGTTTGTTTTAGACTTTTGATAGTTTGGATAAATGTTTTACATTGTTATAAATCAAATATGAGAATTTGAGTCAAATCGGTGACTATGAATTTGACAGCTAGTGCCCCTTTAAATAGAACAAAAAACTAAATATTTAATAACATTTTTATATCAATCAATATATAAAAATACTACATTTCCAATACTAAATCAACATTCCGATGCACATATATAACCTTCAGTTCACATTCAGCATCCAATGTATATTACCTTGAAAAAGAATACAACGAAGTAGTTCAGAGCTTTTTAGAAAGCTAAAACTTATAATTTTCTTAATTTTCAAAGTGTATATCACTGATGCGTTTTGTTTTAATCTGTGTCAAAAAAGCGTTTACCAGAACGTAATAGGTGTTTGCACATAACGTAAATGGTGTTTGGACATAACGTAATAGGTGTTTGCACATAACGTAATAGATGTTTGGACATAATGTAATAGACATTTGCACATAACTTACATGGTGTTTGCACATAATGTAAGCGGTATTTGCACATAATGATGTAGTTGTTATACATAACTTAATAGGTATTTGCACATAACGCAATAGGTCTTTGCACATAACGCAATAGGTCTTTGCACATAAGGTAAACTATGTTTGCACATAGGGTAAACGATGTTTGCACATAAGGTGAACTATGTTTGCACATAAGGTAAACGGGAATTTCTCAAAACGTATAAGTTGTTTGCACATAATGTAAATGGCATTTGCACATGACGTAATGAATGCTCACAGAGAGTATCAATTTTTCCGGCAAAACGCATAGGAACTATACCATGATGTAAAGGTGGTTGATCATAAAGTTTCGAAGTATTCACAGAATATATAGTAGTAAAAGCATGATGTAAAGCCTATTGTACGCATCAAACTTTAGCAATGACATATAATACTACTGTTTGACCAAACAAATAACTAATTTGACATAACACAGAGATGCCGTACCAAGAAATACAGACATTTGCACATAATATAAAGAAGAAACGACAGGACGTAAAGACAAAGTGACAGAACACATTAAATATTTATACTATAAGACAGTTCCGGCGTTCCATAAATTTACATAGTTCAAGGTTTTAGTACTCCGGACGCTCATTTGATCTTCATAGGACGTACCAGAATTAAAACAAATGGAAATGTAAAGTATTTACCAATCGGAAAAACATTCATTTACAGACATAACATAGTAAATCTAGTAAATCTGTGCCAGTCTTACCTGGTGGGACAACCTCGTCAGCTGAAGAAAAGAAAAGAAAAGAAAAACAAATAAGGCACTTAATCTGTTAAATTGAGATATTTCAATTTTTAAAGACAGTCATCATTACACAAACTATATTTATGCATTATACATAAATATGATGTTGCACTGACTTTTTCATGTGCAGGAACGGACCATTTTTTTCATCTTTAATCATTTGTATGAAATTTCAAACCAGCAACGGTCCATGATTGGTCAAATAAAGAATATCAATCTATACTATGTCTATTAAAAAAATATTAAACAAGTAAAACTGATAGTAACAACTCAATGATGATACCCCCGCCCAAATACTTGACGGAAAACAGAAAACCGAGCACACGGTATAGCTGACTCATATAGACCCTGAAACCCAACTAAATCTTTGTAATGTAGTTCCTGAACAAATGTGACTTTGATGTCATGTGTAAAATAATGTTGGTGTTCGGTAAACAGGAAGTTGTTGAGTGACGAATCTGAAAACGCATCACACGGTATTGCTGACATGTATCAACCCTGAAACCAAATTTCAGAAATCCGTGTGATGTAGCTCCTGAGTAAAATGTGACGAAAATTTTAAATTTGGATGTCATATGTAAATGGTTAAAGTGATCGGTAAACAAGAAGTTATTGAGGTATTGATCTGAAAATGCATAACACGGTATAGCTGACTCATACTGTATAAACCCTGGAATCAAATTTCAGAAATCCTTGTTATGTAATTCCTGAGAAAGATGCGACAAAACTTTTTTATGGGACGGATCGACGGACGGACGAATGGGCAGATGTACAGAGATAAAACAATATACCCCCTCTTTCTTAAAGCGGGGGTATAATTATTGAAGTAAAATCAGAACAAAATAATGAACTAAAAACGATGTGCTTGTTTTAATTTGTTTGTTTTAATTTGTTTTTTTTTTCTATAGTGCTTTCCATTTAAAAAAATGTAGATGTGTAAACGATTGCGATTTTCCAGAAGAGGCTATTGTAAAAATGAATGTCTTCAAAGTGGCTCGATAAATTAACCGTAGAATAATTTACATTTACAATGTTTAATGGTAATAATGATTGATTTAAATTGATAATATTCCTCTAGTTAAGAACATAAACTACAGGGTATTTGTCCAGTTAGTTTCAATCGTAATATGTGTAGTGTAGCAAATTTCTATGAATGTCATTTAAACAAAATAAATAAGGCATACTCCTTATTAGCCAAGTTAGGCAAAATGTACCAAACGGAACTTTCAAACCCTATAGTTTAAAGTTAACTGTGCCGCCATGACAAAAAACCAAAACAAAAACCAACAAGACCAAAAAGACAAACAACATGTTGCACCTGTCCTGTTGCTCATATAAGTACAATTCAGGTTTTAAGTCTTATTTGTTGGGTCACAATTGAATCATATTCCTCATCATCTGTGTAACATACCATATTATCCATAACGTAAAGGTCGACCAACTTGTGATGGCGTTCGTAAGATTTTCGAAGAGGTGATTTCACCTGAACCACTTGGAACTGCTTTAATTAATTGCTTGTGAACTTAAATCACGCTTTTATATTAACTAAAATAAGATTTTTTGTTATGTAGTTTTACTTCAAATCAACAATTAAATAGTACAAGAATGTTCAAAGATGAACAACTTTTCTCCCAGAGCTTTTGGCGGGTTTCGTAATGCTCAGTCTTGTGTTTTCTGTGTTGTTTTGTGTACCGTTGTTTGTCTGTTCGACTGTTTCGAATTATGAGTTTGAATGTCACTTTGGTATCCTTTGTCTCTCTTTCACTGTAGTTTAATTTTGAACTTGATTTTACTCGTATTTTTTATATATTGGTAAATGATGTGTGCAAAGATATTCGAACAGCACACAATAAAAAGGGAGAGAATAGAAACGATGAATGTTTACGTAAGCAACATACCACAAAACGGAATAGTGCAGTATTCGAGTTCCAAAAATTCAGGATTGTCATTTGTAAAACACTAAGGTCTCTCTGGATCATAATCAGGATTTCGGCAATAGTTATCTAGATCTGTGTCCTCTTCATAACCATATATATTTGACCACATTTTGCATTTTAATCCATTGTTTGATGTACTTACGGTTACGGTATATTGTATGCCCATCTTATTTTTTAGACATTCTTTTGTTTTTTGGCGAAAAAAACAGTGAAATCAGTATTCAACTTGTTATCTATAAATAATGACATTTCTAAGTTTACACATTGGTACACATTTAAACATGTTATAAGAACAAGGCCGGTTGTGGCTAGAAAAAACCAAAACGTATAGATGTTGTTTAGGTAAACATTTTCGGCGTAAACAGAAGGATTTTGTCTGCCTGTCGATACACTTTATCGTTGAAACGTACATATATATGTAGGACTCGGAGGTGCGATGGGGACGCTGAAGTTCGATGGTCACGCTGAAGTGCGATGGTCCACGCCGAAGTACGATTGTCCTTTCGCTGAAGAGCGATGGTTTTGTGTATGACGTTTGAATAATATGACGTTTTCAAAATACAACATGGATTCGAAGGCAGGAAAATAGGGTTTTGTAGATGAAGTTTTAAGCATTACAT
This sequence comes from Mytilus galloprovincialis, assembly GCF_965363235.1. Taxonomy (NCBI): domain Eukaryota; kingdom Metazoa; phylum Mollusca; class Bivalvia; order Mytilida; family Mytilidae; genus Mytilus; species Mytilus galloprovincialis. Next base: position 4,158,418 of record NC_134841.1, read on the forward strand.
GTTGAGGTTAAAAAAATATATTAAAACATTTAAGGCAGCAAAGCGGCTGAAAGATGAATTTGGTAACCAAATGGGCTAACCAGTATTCTGAATTATGCCGCCTGTGACATTTTGTACGATAAATACAGTATACTAATCTAAATATTAATCTTAATTTATCTTACGGTAAGCGTCACATGATTTTATGTGGGCAACTTAAAAATTGAAAAAATATGATAGTATTAACAATGTTTCAATGATTTTGCTATAACAAGTTCATATAAATGTTGTTTTATTCCCGAGATATTTTTGTTTTGTTTTGAAAGAGCACCGTCGCTCTTGGTTTTTTTTATGGTTTCAGTCTAAGACATGTCAGGCAGAAATTAACCTGACTAAACCCTACGTGTACTTCCATATTTATCATCCTCATCTTTGTTTTTCGTTAAATAGTTGACAAGCTTCGCTATTAGTATTTAGCATAAATTTACTTGTCGGTATTTTTACTTTGTGGATACTGTTCCGACATTCAAGGTACAACATGTATATATAAATTGAAGAAGAATGTGAGCAATTAAAAAGTTTTATCATAATATTTAAGTAAATGAAATGGACACTTCGTAGTACTATTATAAAGACCTACATGCTGAAACGTTTTTTCTCCCTTGAACACCTTAATGCATACTCTTGCGTGCTACAAGAATAATCGGAGACTTGGAAAATTAGATTAAAACAAACATTAAAGTCTTTGGTTTGATCTAAACAGAAGTTAAAACATCTTCCAAATAAGAGGCTAGCAGCCAAATGTTGATGGTGTTACATTTGTATTTTATTACAACAGTCCATGTGCATTTTGCCTTTACTCAAAGTCTTATTGTTTGAACAGCGGTATACTACTGTTGCCTTATTTAAGTTGGCCATCGCACTACAGCGTAACCACCATCGCACTTCAGCGTAAATATCAACAAGTTAACGCCATAATGTTACCATCGAGTTAACCATCGCACTTCAGCGTGACTATCGCGGTTCGGAGTACCATCGCGGTTCCGAGTCCTACATATATTTTTTCCTGTAGAAAATTCAAAGCTGCAATCATATCTATACATTTTCAGTGTATCTAGCATATCTTTCTTTTTCCGTTAGAGAAAACAAGTTGCATTAGATTTTTAAAAACACTTTTAGTAAAATATGAATACTTAAACATTCTGTCGAAGGGTAGTGAATAAGGTAGAAAAATCATAACTTTCAACGGATTAAAAAGACAATAAAATGCACGTATTTAAAAAAAAAACCTCTACAGACTTTTTTAAACACATAGCTAGACTACGAACTCCTTAAGCACTGTTACAAGTACTGTACACAACGATATTTCAATTTACGAATACACATGCGTGCAATTTATTAAGTAGGAATTAAAGTATATTGATCTTTAATAACTTAACACAAATACAATTGAAAATATAGCTTACCAATGAATCATTAATCTGCCATTAAAATCAATTAAATCATTAAAGGATCTGAAGTTGTGACAACATCAGATTGTTTAAAATAATAAGTTATACCATACTAACAGAAGGAGAACCAACATCTCTTACAATTATTGTAGCAACATCAGTTTTACTGAAACTTGTGACACATGGTACATTTTAAGAGGGAATAAAAAAACTCAGGGCTTTCCAAACATTTGCTCATGATCATACGTAATAATTGATGTTATTTGATTCTGAGTTGTGTGACCTAAAAAAGAACGTTCAAATTTAAAACCTATATTTTACCCTTTTGGAGCACCTGAGATCACCCCCAGTTTTTGGTGGGATTCGTGTTGCTTAGTCTTAAGTTTTCTATGTTGTATCTTCTGTACGATTATTTGTCTGTTTGTCGTTTGTCGACAAAGGAAAACGATATGATATAATTTCACTAAAGGGATTTTAAAATAATTGAAATCATAAGGAAAAAAGGAAAATAAACAGTTATTGATTGGAGAATCAAATTATTTCACTCGCTTTTGGCTCATCTAATATGTCTCTGACTCGCTGTTTAAATGTTGAACTAGGATTATAAAAGTAAGTGTAATTGAGAAAGGCCTTTACAAAGGCATGTCTACATTTAATTATATTCGGTAAGGGAATCTTTCAAGTAGCCCACGAACTCAGTGGCGGACAATGACACGGTGTTTTGGAAGTGGGATAATTAGAGGGGGGTGTGATTTCAAAAAGTGGGGATGTAGGGTATAGGATTATAAAAAGTGAGGATAGGAAATGTAGGGGACAATGACAATAAATGTAGGATCTGGGGGAGGAAGATGAGAGGAATTTGGGAAAAGGAGCATCTCGTGTTATCCTAACCCCCTCAGATAAAAAAAATATAATCCAACCTGGAATGTCTAACTAAAATCAATACAGTTTTCCTTTTTGGGAAGGGGGGATGATTATAGTAAAATATCCCACTTCTCACTCTAAATAAGGATAACCTAATGTTAAAAAGGGTCCATAATTCTGGTTGACAGCTTCAGGCGTAAAAGTTTGGATCTTTTTCGACAAGACCATATCATTATTTAAACTTAAAATGCATGAGTCAATCACAACCTAGGTTTGTTTTGAAAGTATTTTTTTTCACTTTATTGATATTAAACGTATATGATTTTTTTTTCGAATTATAAGAATAATATCATCTTTTATGGTCACATTAGAATATATATAAATGAAATATAATTTTAATTAGCAGTTACAAGATTGATGTCTAACGATTCGAGATTGCATAATATTTCTTTTTTATATGTCCATATATATAATATTAAACCCCTTGGTCCTACTGAGGAAAATATTTCACATACACAAACATGCGCATTGTGTTGACCGGACAAATAGTACTGGTACTATTCGTCCGACTAGCCAGGTAAATAGCAACTGCCTTGATCATGTTGATTTTATTATTATTATTATATCTGATTCATTCAGGATAAAACACAAATGTAAGAATACACTCAGGTGTTTTAATTTACTTGAATGATCAGAGGTATTCTTTTATATTATCGAATACATCTATTAAATAGAAACATGTCTTTGTTGGCAGTAGCATATATATATTAGAGAGCTGCTGTTAAGTCTGATGTAGTGAAAACAAGAATATACAGGCCTGGTATATATGGTGAATTTAATCATATCACTCTTTCCTTTAATGTTCGAATAAAAGTAAATACTTAATATATATATATATAATTAAATATAAAACTTGCGTTACATCTGTAAACAAACAATTGACAAACGGATATTTTAAACTTGTATAGCAATATCTGCTTCATCTATTCAATTACACAAAGTTCATGGTCAGGTTGCAAGGTTGAATCGTTTTATTATGACCGAAATTAAATTATAATTTTAGATAAATACTATGCCATTTCAACTCGGAAATATAAACTGTATACATATTTGGAAGAATATTCAGAACAGCTATAAGAATATTAAAATATAAAATGACCGATGGTTATTTCGGTCATTTTATACAAAAGAAAGAAACTGCCTAATTACAAGACACCTTTAAGAGCAGGACATGATTTTGAAAATGTCACATTTCAACTGCACCAGTTACGAACTCTTGAACCTATGGACTCAATGAGAGAGATTTTAAAGCAAATCAAAACCATAATTATCTTGAAATTATACAAATTAACTTATAGAAATTCATACAATTATTCGAAAAACTATAAATGTGTTAAACTTTTATTCCAACTTTATGTAGTTGTAGCTACAAACATATTTTATGCAACATCAATAAATATGTTACACTTTTCCTCAAATCTTGTATAAATTAAGCTACAAAAATATTTGTGTGTCATGCATCAGATTTCACCTTGAGAGATGTACACGCCTGATGAAGCTAATTTGTTTGGCGAAATATTGTGTATTTCTATTTAAAATCTAATAGAACTGTTTAATGTATTACTTAGCGTGTTTAAGTTATATTCTTAGACATTTATATAATTTTAATTCAGTAACTGTATCAGTTTATTTTCACAAACTGATCCACGCTTAAATAGATTGAATGTTGATTGTTGCTATTTTTAGACATTATATAAATATATATATAATGTCTAAAAATAGCAACAATGAGAGAGACGAAAAAAGATTTAAAAACAAATCAAAACCATAATTATCTTGAAATCATACAAATTAATTTATAGAAATTCATACAATTAATCGAACATCTATAAATGTGTTAAACTTTTATTCCAACTTCATGTAGTTGTAGCTACAAACATATTTTATGCAACATCAATCAATATGTTACACTTTTCCTCAACTCTTGTATAGATTAAGCTACAAAAATATTTTTTTGTCATGCATCCGATTTCACCTTGAGAGATGCACACGCCTGATGAAGCTAATTTGTTTAGCGAAATATTGCGTATTTCTATTTAACATTTAATAGAACTTTGTAATGTATTAATTAGTGTGTTTAAGTTATATTCTTAGACATACTAAAAATTAAATTCTGTGTCCACACTAGTAGAAATATGAATAAAATTAAATTTCAAAATGCTCTTAAAGTCCTTTCATTCTCTACATGTTTCTCCAACCGGTTTCACAACTTTGTGATAATCATGGATGAATGTAACTAACGGTAACGTAACGTCACGAAAATAAGTCTGTAACAATGCATTAAAGGGATGTAACCCTTACAAAAGTAACGTCTTATCTGTTTAGGCTTGGTTTGTACTTTTGCATAAACATATTTTCTTTATGAATTCTCATTTTTTCGGTGAATTGGTCGTCACATTGTTAAAATGGGAAAACATAGTATTTGGGTGATTTGGTGCTAGCGCATAAATCCAGGTGTTCACTTACGTTAATCATCCTAATTTCTTTATGTTGGATTTGTTGACGGTAAACAGTTAATTTTCCGTAAAGTGTTTCCTGTTTGTCCAATATAATCCTTTTTACACCCATTACATTTGATGACATAAATTAAATTGCACGATGCACACGTAAAAGAGTTTTTAATAGTGAAAATCTCTCCTGATTTAAATTCATATGACTGTCCTTCCATAATATTTTGACATAAATATATATATGTGTAACACTTCCAAACGTGTCCTCCCCCCCCCCCCCCAAAAAAAAATGGTTCGATTTCCCCAAACGTGTCTATTCGTCCTAAACGTGACCGTAATATTCAATATCCCTAAACATGTCCGATTTCAGAACCCCCAAACGTGCCCGATTATTGTTATTCGCCAAACCGTGTCCATTATTACACGCCAGAACGTCTCGCGTCTTTTAGAGCTAATACATGCATGTCCCAAATCAATAACGTTTACGGCAATTCTGTGATGGGGACACGGTTGATGAAGTGGTAGTTTCTTAGCGATTAGCATAAAAAATATTGCAAATTTAATCTGTAACATATGAATTGACCTTTCACTGAAATTCATTATTGTCCAGTTGCAAGTATTTCATGCTCATTTAGAGCGAACATACACATTCCCGTTTGAATGGATTTACACTAGTAATTTTGGGGTCCTTTATAGCTTGTTGTTCGGTGTGAGTCAAGGCTCCGTGTTGAAGGCCGTACATTGACCTATAATGGTTTACTTTTATAAATTGTTATTTGATGGATAGTTGTCCCATTGGCACTCATACCACATATTCCTATATTAATATAATTCTTGTACTGTTGAAGTAATCGTTTAATATGTAAATTATTTTGTTCTAGTAAACTCCGTTGATGCCTTTTATATAAATACAAATATTGACTTCCTTTCTTCCAACATTTCTGATATTTTAAAAGCTCTTTAAATCATAAACTGGTTATCAGGTTTTTCAATAAATTCTAGAAAGATATCATGTGAGCAATAAATACATTTGTCATTTCTGGGGCTTTTATAGCTGACCTATGCAGTAAGGGCTAGCTCATTGTTGAATGCCGTACATCGACCTATACTGGTAGCTGTCGGTTAATTTCTGTGTCATTTACACTGTAGATAGGTTCTTTTATCAAACCGAGAATTTAAGATTGGACCTAAATTTTAACGGGATAATCATTACATGTAGTTGGGATTAAACCGAGTTGTTTTATGACTTCAATAAAAAACGCGCAAAGAATGACTTAATATCTTCACATATTTATGATATTGACACGAAGGATAATTGGACACGTTTGGGCGTTTATACAAATGACAAGCTTTGGCGCTGATTTACAACTAGACATGTTTTGCAGTTCAGTGACGTCGATGTAGACACTTTTGGACGAATCGGACACGTTTAGGGTGAAGGACACGTTTCTGAGTATAACATATATATTATTAAAAAAGCATAGTCCGTTTCGGTATAATTCAAGTCAAACTTCAAATTGACCTCTTCAGTTTGTAAGAGGTTGTGAGATTATTAACCAGACAGAGAACTTCTTACATCGCGATCGGATAAGAAAAAATACAATTGACACAATACAAGGGCAATTAGTCAATATTCGTTTAGTTGTTGTGAATATTTTTCTAAAATAGGTCACAGTATCGTTTCAAGATACATTTTTTTTCCATTTCGCTCTGTGTAGTTTGATCCTAGAAATATCTCTTCATATGAGAGAAATATTTTACAAGCCATAACGAGAAATTGACAATGATGGTCGTTTGAAAACAAAACATTACGTAAAAATGGATTGGAACTTTAAATTTCTGTGTAGCAACATTCCAGCAGCGCCTGCATGTAAAGTATATGTCTGCAGGTTTATACGATATGCTAATGCTTGCATTTTCTATCATGATCTCCTTTATAGGGGATTGCTGCTTACACGGGTTTTGTTAACCATGAGTTCTTTGTGATTGCAATTGACCGCAATGAAATATCTGTGTCATAACTGACGAATGATGGTTTCTAATTTTCGTACCGACAATACCGTTCTTTTCCCCCAAAACGATCTACCGAATTAGACCTATCACCTGTTTTTTACTAACATGAGCTATTCGATGGGTGTAACATGTGGATCAGGATTGGCTTGACTTTCTGGAGAACCTGATATCACCGACGGGTTTTGGATGGGTTCGTGTTGCTTAGTCTCTTGTTTTTTTTATGTTTTTTTTTTTTCGCTATTGTGTTTTCATTGTAAATTCGGCGACTTAAGAGTTTGAATGTTTCTTAAGTATCTTGTATCTTTCTTGTGTTTCGATGTACAGTGAAACCTGTTTTAAGAGACCACTTAATCTGCTTACCCTTCCGGAGCACCAGAGATTACCCGTATTTTTTTTGTGGGGTTCGTGTTGCATATTTTCTAGTTTTCTTTTTTGTATCATGTATACTATTGTTTGTCTGTTTGTCTGTTTGTCTTTTTTATTTTTAGCAAAGGGATCTAAAACTAATGGTCTTCTAACATATATTTTTGCTTAATACAGGTGATATCTTGAGCAGTTTTGATTGTATATGGTATTGAAAAATAATGTTTAGTATTATGTACTAGCAGTGTTAGTTTTTTTTTATATTTGTAAACGTTATTAAATCATCATTTGCTCTTAACTATTATCAGTTTAAGAAAACCATGATGTCATTGTTCATGTGCATATATCAAAGGTGATTCATGTTCTACTTCAATTAAGCGAAACATTTCTTCCCTTTTCAGTTGTAATGAACAATGAAATTGTCTTTCAACCTATTATTTAACTACTCGAAATGATTTTGTTAACACTTTATTGTTCCACTTATGGATAACCGTCTACTCCACTGCAATGTTCCAAACAGTTACAGGCGAAGTTTTGGTAGGAACATCTGGCATCTCCTACAGGTTCACATATACCTATTGAAAAAAAACAATTATTAATACATAAGTGACGAATAAGCTTTTCAGATGTATCCCCATGCAATTTACTTCGGATTTCATTTCAAATCACTATGTCTATAATGCATATGTTGCCTGTACAGTTCATAATTGATCTGTGTGATATATTTATAAGTACTTGTACAACCATCGGCATTATGTAAGTATATGCAGGATTGTTATATAAATAAAGGCAACAGTAGTATACCGTTGTTCAAAACTCATAAATCCATGGACAAAAAACAAAATCGGGGTAACAAACTTAAACTGAGGGAAACGCATTAAATATAAGAAAAAAATGACACAACATTAAAATTTAACACACACACACACAGAAACGGACTAAGCATTAGACAAAACCCTTTGAGATAAGCAAGTTATGTGCTTTGTGCATGCTGCCAAGTCCATTCTATGAGAGGAATCCAAAAAAACTAACAGTAGAAAAAGTTAATGTTCTCGTTTATAATAAATTTTGGCGATAACCTTTTGAAATTCTAACAGAGACATTTTAAACAACGGTGTCTGCTAATCATTTTTGTGTTGTTTTACGAGTATTTGTTTGCTTGTTTCATTATTTAATTATTTACACCATATGTGCCAAGTATCATAAAGAGTTAAAATAATTATATTCTGATTTTAGTATACTTAATATCAATATCAAATGTTTTTAGCTGTAACACAATAGATTGATGTGTTAAGATAAGATACATCAGTATGGGAATTGTTGAACAAAACATTGTTAAATATTATCAATAATATCTAAATACAAATTGGTCCAAGAAAAAAAAAATGTTATTTTGGCTAAAATTTTGTCAAAATCTAGAAAAAGATGATATGCTGTTTGTGTTACTATTTCAATTAAAACACTAAAGATTGAACTATTGGACCCAAAACTGCTTACTTTTCATACTGCAAGCCGTATCAAAGAAAAATGGTAAGAAACCTTTTGGATCTGTCAAAAGAAAAATGAAGCTCTTTTCTGTTACCTGAGCCATGTTTATTCAAATATCCTTTAATGTGAACAATGGAGCATACGAAAAAAACTAATAAAATATACCAGGATGACCAATGGCGCTTCCGTCTGGTGTTTGTCCAGGTTGCCAAGTACAATTCGGATCCCCGAGCTCCTCACCATTTGACTTTCCATCTTTATCGGAATCCATCTGACAAAATGCTGCAGTCCATACATGGCCATTCGCTCTAAATTCCTAAAACAAAACACGTCTGTCATTAATGCAAAAAACCTTGCATAACATTTAACATATCATACTACATACACTTTGAAAAGTGTTTCTGTAATTTAGATAATTCCTCTATTTTTACTATGACACTGGACGTTAAACAATCATCAATCAATCAATCTAGTTTTACTATCCAATAAAAGTGTCTGCATTGGTATATATCCCTCAATAACTTTATGATATAAATTGATCGGTGTTTGCCCTACTTTTGATAAATAAATTTTAAGACTTAACTTTGTTGATGGTATAATATTAACAGATACGGTACCAGCTTTGATGCACTAGATGCTATTTCGACATATAACGTCTCTTCGTTGATGCTCGAGACCAATGTATTTTTTGAAAATCCACAATCTGCTACAAACTTTGAGAAGCGGATAAAATCAAAAAGAGCCTCAAGTGCTATGGTCAAATCAAGACGACGAATCAGAGCTTTGTATGAGGGGGTATATTCCTTAACCTCAATTAATTTCCAAAATATTAAAACAGAAAATTGTAATCAAGATATATATGTTTTTTTTATATCAGTACAAATGTACGCATGGAATAACAAGCTGACATATCGACCAAGTGATAGTAATAGCATAAACAGTATCAGTTTGATCCACCAAATGTGCATTTCTCTTCAGTAATGATCAAGGCTAAAATATATTGGAATATCCAACATCTGAAAATAACTTGCGAATAAACAGATTCATTTGGCTGCAGCAGGTGTGGGTGGGGGAGGGGGGAATCGAAGGTCGAGTGGTCAAGTATTTGAACTACCATATTATTTTCCTGTCAACACTGATATTGTGAGTTCAGTTGCAGTTGACTATAATCTTAATTGACTAGTAATGTCTGTTTTCCTATGACGGTGGTTCTCTCAGGGGCATTCTATCTCTGACCGTCACGTACAATGTAATAGCACAATAGTGATGACTGAAGTTTAACACCAATGAATCAGTTCATACACGAGGGTCTAATCTTTAGAAATGCATGCATTGTTAATGTAACCACATGCAGTGACGGATTCATAAATAAAAACACCTTGAGCTTGGGAAATGGGAGGGGGAAGGGGGGTATAGCACTGTGCCTAAGATGGGGTCCGCTACAGTAATGCTCAAGTAATTTCTAAAATAATAAACCATTTATTTCCTACAAAAGGAGCCTAGAACACATGCATGGTCCCTCAATCAATATGCCTCTGAAACGTAGCAGTTTGAAACTAGTTTTCAGTACGTTTTTTATGTTAATAAAAAGAATAGATTTAAATCAGTTCTTCCTAACTAACAAATTATATGGTGATATAAAAATTCTGCCCACTTTCACTGAACTCTAATGTATTGCGCTTAATCTATAGTGTATGTCACACAGTTGTTTAATTAAGATTACAGGAAAATAAGAGAGCTTTTTTCAATGCATCAAAAAAATTATGCCCTCCCCCTCTCCCCCCCAAAAAAAATGCAAGGAAAATATGGTGGTCTAATTAATATTTCTATTGGAGATTTAATCTATTTCTTTAAATGACTGGCAGTAAGTTGATTATTTTGATTTATGTTTACTGGCTATATTTTTGTGATATGTGTGATCTTAAATATCAACATACTCTAGATTGATTGTTGGCAGTGGCAAAATTTCATGCCTATTCAGAACGAAACATACTCTTAGACTAGAAGAAATCTTTGAAAATACATTGTAAATGATACTTACATGACCAAAGATATTTTTCAAGTGTGTGTGGTGAGCTGGATTGAGATGTCCGACTGTATTCCAGTATTGAGATGTTAAACATGGGTTTGGTACGAAGTGACCGTTTGGTATCCTGTCTTGGTAGTAGTTACGACCAGATATCACACCAAAAATAGCAAAGATGATTGCAGATTTTATTATCATCTTTCAGTCGATCTTTTTGCTAATCAAAATATAATCCAATTAATTGTAGAGACAAAAAAATATGTATACATAAATAAACCAAACATGATATCAAGACTGAAAATGCATTCCGGTCGATGAAAACTTTTGTAATTCCACATTTTTTTTATGGTTAGTTTAAATATATAAAATAGTAAGGGTATTTGGCATTTTCGGAGTCCGCACGGGAAAATAAAATAAGATTCATAAGGTTAAAAGAAACAATAAAAACCCCAACAAAAACCTCAAGTTGAAAGTTAATTTTCAACAAAGCAATTCAAGAAAATTATCATACAGAAAAAACGAGGGAAACTTTAAGAAAATAGTGATAAACTATATTCAATGCCGTATTATCCACAAAGTCATGTCACTGCCACAACTCCGTCTAAAGTCTCCTCTGAATATTTGAAGGTCCCCTCTATGTATTTTGAAACGCGCATTCGGCGTTTTTAATTATTATCCTGGTACCTTTGAAAGCTATTTACACCACTAGATCGATGCCACTGCTGGTGAACGTATCGTCCCCAACAGTATCACCAGCCCAGAAGTTAGCACTTTGGGTAAACATGAATATCAATTATATGTTTAATCTAATAAATTTACTGTTGACAACACGTTAAATTTTCGAAAAACTAAGGATTTTCTTATCCCAGGAATAGATTACCTTAGTCATATTTGGCATAACTTTTTTCTGAAGTTTTGCTCATCAATGCTTTTCAACGTTGTACTTGTTTGGCTTCATAACAGTTGTGATCTATGCGTCACTGATGAGTCTTATGTAGACGAAACGCGCGTTAGGCTTATTAAATTATAATTCTGGTACTTTTTATAAATATTGACACCTAAACTTAAAAAATAAAAAATGCAGTTATCAATCCGACACAGATAAGTTATGCTCATGTCACCTTTTACTAGATGTCTTAAAGTCTTACCTCGTATGTTCTCAATAAAAGGTGAAATAAAATTTTACTGCGATATATATAGAAAGCTGAAATTCCCTTTTCTTATTAAAACTATTTGACCAGTAAAGAAAATGAAGAATAGTCTATCTTTTATGTTTGAAGGATATTTATTTGATCTTAAATCATAAACATGTTTACTAAGGCAGATACAAAGTTCCCGATTTTCTAACCTGAAAGGGCTCGGTAATTGATCAGATAAAACAGAAATTATGTTTTTTAGATATTGAGATACCAAATCAAACCTTTTCTTTGAATGATAAAGCTATCTGTATAATTAAATGCCATTGACACATTAGAATTATATTTTGTAATGTGTAAAGAAACACTTGTTACGCGTAAGAATTTAAAAAAAAGAATTCATACCCGAAAACGTTCTTCAGTATATCTGCAAGGATATATCGATTCTGTAAACGATTCCGTATTGCATTTAATATAAAGCAACTATTTAAAAAAAAACGAACGAGATACCTTTTTTTTTGCAAAATATGAACCTCAAAACCTTGGTATTTTGCTTCAATCTCTTTTGAACACCGAAGTTAACCTTCCCTTGGAAATGTAAAATTGAGAGAGGAAATGGGAAAGATGTCAAAGCGACAAAAACCCGACCATAGAGCAGACAACAGCCAAACGCCACCAATAAGTCTTCAATGTAGCGAGAAACTCCAACACCCGGAGGAGGCGTCCTTCAGCTGGCCCCTTAAAAAATATGTATATTAGTTCAGTGAAAATGGACGTCATACTAAACTCCGAATTATACACAAGAAACTAAAATTCAAATATACATTTAAGGCCACACCAATTCGATTCCTTGTTCGACGGACCCGCCCGCACCTATTTTTTTCAAAACAGATTTTTTTTATTTTTTTTATATTCCCGCTTCCCGCATCCGGAAATGTAATCATGTCCATTTCCTGCACCGTTGTTTTTGTGAATATTATAAAAAGATATCAACATTTGTTTTAAAATCACAGTCTAACCTGTATATAACGACTTTAAACATAAAATCACCCCACCACAAGGTGTAAATATCTGTGAGAATATTTGCTTCAGCATGAAACCTATTTCATCCAAAGAGGGAGTGCTCCGATATAAATTTATAACAGCGCGGAAATACCTGTAAAGAACAAACAATTGGTTTCCTTCCCCCTTACTTATATTCCCTATCAAAACATGTTCGCTGTTAGAATAAAGTACGAAGAACTTCTAAAGGATTTGCCTTCAACTGCAATCATATTGCATGCTGGCGAAACAAAACTATCTATAGCCACTGCATGTTTATGCACCTGTCCTGATTGATTCAGGGGCCTGTCGTTCAGCAGTTATCGTTTGTTGATGTTGTTCATAATTTGGTATTTTCCTGTTTGGATATATATATAAATTAGACCGCTGGTTTTCCTGTCCGAATTGTGTACGCTAATAATGTTGGGGTCCTTTATAGCTTGCTGTTTGGTCTGTATCAAAGCCCTGTTTAAAAGGCCGTACTTTGACCTGTGTTTGTTATTATCAGGTTGAGAACAACCCTAAAAGGCTTCCTCAGATAAGGGGTCATTTTATTGATGTAGAAAAGAAAACAGAAATACCAAGGATTTGTATAGTTCTTCTATACAAAACCTTTGAAAACTTAGAATTTTGTACTCAAAAAGAGGAGAGTTGCATCATATTTTAAACAACTTATTCTAAAAGAGGGGTCCACTTATTTTGAATAATATTAAACTGTTAAAGTAAATGTGTCAACATGGTTAAAGTCCAGGAATATTACAAAATTCTTGGACATGTTTTGACCATTTAATACCAGATAGATATATAGTTCTTTGAGAAAATATGAGCTCTTTTAAACATACAAATATATTATAACTTATATTGATCCCTCATAAAACATGTAAAAGGGATATTTATAACATTAAGGGGTTGCCCCCAAACTGATTATGACTTGAACGGAGAATTGTCTCATTGTCAGTCACACACACATAGACCAGATGTAACTATTTCTTGGTGAACATGGAAAAAATACATCAGAAATTAAAGAAATGTCAACGTACAAGTGATAAATCAAGTTTTAATATTGTCAAAATCTACTTTTTAATGTTTACAAAAAAAAAAAATTATAATCGCTCGCCTTTACTTTTCAAGCTTCGCCTCAAAAATTTGCAAATTAAATATTTTTTTTATTACAATTTTCAAATCGCTCGCTCGCCCCATATTTTGGAGTCCAAAAATCCGTAGAACAAGAAATTAAATTGGTGTGGCCTAATAAGGAAAAAATTAAACAAGACAAAACAAAAAAAACCCAAAAAAACAATATATTAACAAAATCTTCACTTCTCTACGAAATTTAACAAAGATCTATAGTTTTTAAATTCAAAGAAATTATGAAACAATTACATGTAATATGTAATTAAAAATAAATTACAAAACATATTGACAAGGATAATTCAACAGGTCAATGCAAACAACACTTTCTTTTTCTTTTCTTCTTCTTACATAATTCATATTATAATATTATATAACTGACATTTGATGAAGGAAATATTCCAATTGTGATGAACAAACAATATTAATTCTAATTATACAAAACGATCAAAATATTTAACTAGCCTGATTTGTCTCACATGCCAAAAAAGTAGTACAAAAATATTATTATCATGACCCCAAAGATATAAAAGTATTTAATATATATATATATATATATAATTGGCAAACTATTGCCAAACATCCTTAAAGAGGAACCAAAGATACCAAAGGGACAGTCAAACTCATAAATCTGACAACGCCATGGCTAAAAATGAAAAAGACAAACAGAAAAACAATAGTACACATGACACAACATAGAAAACTAAAGAATAAACAACACGAACCCCATCAAAAACTAGGGGTGATCTCAGGTGCTCCGGAAGGGTAAGCAGATCCTGCTCCACATGTGGAACCCGTCGTGTTGCTTATGTGATTACAAATCCGGTAAATAGTCTAATTCGGTAGGTCACATTCATGAAAGGGAAGGGGATTGTAGTTAAGACGTAAGGAACATATCCGATATCATTTGTGAAACGGTTATTCCATAACGGTCAACCAACTCGTGATGGCGTCCGGAAAATTATCCAAGATCTTTCCCAATTCTCCTGTCTTAGCTTTTCGGAGACCAGCAAGTCTGAAAGACTTATTTGTTAGAGCTGACGTCTCCTCAAATAAAAGCTGTTCAATTGCAGGATGGGGCAAGTCATGTGGTAACAGACGTTGTCTGACTTGTCAACAAATACTAAATACTCAAACATTTACTTGCCACTCAACTGGGTCTGTATACACTATATTTTGCAATGTAACTTACAAAACCCAGAATGTTGTATACCTCCTTCAGTGTCGATGTGGCATGCAGTATGTTGGCGAGACAGAGCAGCCATTCAACAATCGCATGAATGGTCATCGAAGTGACTACACTTGCAAGCCCGACCTACCCTTAAGTCGTCATTTGAGATCATCTGGGCACGCACAAACTGATCTCAAAAACCTTACCATCACAATCATGGACCACAACAAGGGTTGATCGAAGGTCGACAGAGTCGCTCGGGAAAGATTTTGGATAAGAAAGTTAAAGACAGTTTTCCCAGAGGGCATCAATAAAAAAAAACATAGAAGGAGTCACTCATTTTCCTGTCATCACTTGTTTCCAGTAACTCCGGCTTCCGTAGTTTTACAGTTCGAAGATTTTTTAAAATACCAGTTTAAATTACAGGGTTCCATTCATTTGGGATGGATGTATAAGTACGTAGCCACGTTCAATCATTTAACATTATCAGATAAAACTTATTCTTATAACCATTATTGAATTGCTATTCGTTTGGGAGGCTTAAATATGTAGTTTCTGTTGCAATTGCCCTACAGTTGTCAAATTTGAAATATTATACCAACTTGGACCGGTCAGGGCATTTTTGATTTTTTTGTTTGAGGACTGCCCTTCATGCAGTTATAACATCTAAACTGTCACAACCTTTGTAAATTTAAAGTTGTGCCAGTTCACTTCGCAAATAACTATTTTTATTTGGCATATCTTTGTAATCTTTGCGCCGTGTTTGGAGATTTTAAAATTGTACCAGCGTCTGTGGTGTTCACTTAAATTGTATAAATTTCAAGATTTTGATAGTTTCTCAGTTTGAATATATTGACATGATTCATTTAACATCGTGCTATTATTGAAGAAGGATATCTGTCATCCGAAATATCTAATATTTGTTCATTTTATAGTTATTTAATGGTGATGTTGTACCCTTTTTGACTTGTTATATATTATATTTTATAGTGTAAGAGTCATATTACATGATTCATCGCCCTGTAAGATTAATCGTTGACTATTTATTCAGTCATTTTATATATAAATATATATACAACTCGTCTAAACATCAACCCAACAATTTTAGATCTGTAAATTTGCTTTGCAAATTGTTTGTTCTTCCCTCGCCGGGATTCAAACCCATGCTACTGAGATATCGTGACACCAAATCGCCTGCACTGTAGCCGTACCGCTAGACCATACGATTACCTGGGCTTCATAAAAATGAAGCTTTCGATTTCCGGGTGTTACCTTTTCACGTCAGTTTTAATCTAGCGTCGTACCAAATATTCCATGCATGTTCATGACGAGAACAAATTGACAATACGTATGTCATGTTATACAGGCCTTCCGGGTTAATGTTCCTGGAAGCTTGGACAGCCACAAGATAATATTTTTTTTTGGAAAGGGACCGAAACCCACCAAAGCAATGCAACATGCCATCTATGGACCCATCAAAAAGTTGCTTCAATGGTTCTTCACTTGCAAAGAGCGTGTTTCTCTCTTTACACGAGATATCGGATTTAGCGTCCCTATTCTGACCGCACGTGGCTGCAACTTGTACATCACGTAGAGCCACGGTTTGGGGCAAGAAATGTGAACATCGACCGGATAATATAGTTCATTGAATCAAAAGAAATGCAATAGTTGCCGTGCTGTTGAACATAATTGCTTTGTTAAGTCGTTGAAAGTTTCACCACTAAGGTGACTATCTATATCAATGACCTTTAATGTAATAATAACATATTAAAATGCAAAATGAATGTTAAAACAGGTATACAAACAATATAAATAAACTCATCATAGATACCAGGACTAAATTTTATTTCTACGCCAGACGCGCGTTTAGTCTACAAAAGACTCATCAGTGACGCTCGAATCCAAAAAAGATAAAAAGGCCAAATAAAGTACGAAGTTGAAGAGCATTGAGGACCAAAATTCCTAAAAGTTTTGCCAAATTCAGCTAAGGTAATCTATGCCTGAGGTAGAAAAGCCTCAGTATTTCAAAAATTCTAAATTTTGTAAACAGTTAATTACTTATATAATTTTAAAACTATGTTCAATGTTACGCGTTTTTTGACATGGTATTGTGTACGAGATGAAAACAATAAAATAAATCTCAAAGCATCGTTAATCTTTTAATCATTTGTTGGACTGCTTTGGCCTAGAACTTCATCTACTGATTTCAGACGGGTATAAAACGGAACAAAGCAGAAAATAATACACCTTTCAATATTGTAATTCTCGGTTATATAAAGGTTGTGACATTTTTTTCTTTCTTTCAATTCCTTAAACTTTTAGAGTAACAATTAAAAAAGAATAAACATAAACTGTACCTTACGTAACAAGTGTAAATCTCAAAATGATATGGTTACACAATGGACAGTCGTAATATACCTTTATGGCCCTAAGCTCTGGAGGTCGCACGAAAATCGGATAGTAGTAAGTTTAGATAAGATTTTATCAGTTGATTTTTCCACAATTGACAAAAGAAAAGAAAGATGAATGCGAAGTAGTTTTGTTATTTCGATAGTTCATAAAAAGCCTTTATCAATCATTTGTACAGAGTTTTCATGGTATCAATTGCTTATATTATCTCAAATTAACAATACATTCTATATGTATTTTAGAATTAAATGCTTCTAGTAAATTTACTTGGATGTTAAAGCGTTGACCGATGTATATTTTGTATGATTCCGCGCTTCATTCTTAAATGTGCACACGATCAACGCTTTTACAACAATATAAAATTACGAAAGAAGCATTCAATACTTACATTTATTTGCTAGGATAATACAACACGATATTTATCAAGTTTTTATTTTATTTTCATGTTCCTGTGCACTTTATTGTGGGACCTCGTGTCATCATAAATGTTACATTTCATTTTGAATGAGGTTAATTTTAAAATGACGTGAGATCGCTGTTAGGCAATCACGATAATGTATTATGATGAAAAATACATTTAATGTAGTTATTGTTACATGTCAAATGCGAGGACAGTACACATGATTTGTAAACACGCGATTTATTGAAAATTATGTATTTTTGAAAATGACTGTTGTTACTTTCAGATCCAAAATTATTCAGGATAAAATGAGAATTGAATTGTAAGAAATAAATATAGAAATAAAATTTAAAAAAAGAGAATTGCCATGCAATGAGAAACTATCAACGAAAGACCAACCGACAAAAATATAATCCACTACATGTATTATTACGGGGTCAACTATAAAAAAAAATCATATTGTATATTAAGCGATGAAAATTAATCAACTAATGAATATACCATGTTTTAAAACAAATTAACAATCATAACACCTCCTACTAATAAGTATAAAGCATCATACTAGCAATATAAAAAGAATTGCGTTGGCGATAAAAAAAATATACGTGTCGAAAGAATACAGGGCAATAAATAAGTATTTGCTGTTATCATACGCTGTAGACACACGTCATCGAATCTTTTATTATGTTAGAGACAATACATTTATTTGATAAGGATCTAAATAGTAGACTAAAGAACTTTAACACTCATCAAACATGTTCAAATTTTACTTTTAAACATGAATACTAAGTTACTTAGTTCATTTTATGTAGAATATTCAGTGGGACAATCTATATAAGCTTTAGGTAATAGTAAGGAAGGAGACCATAGAACTCGACCAAGCAGCGAACCTTCGTATACATAAATTTTGGTAATGAATTCGTATTTTATAGGGGACATTATAAGTAAAATTGTCCTTTCCGTTTGATTGTTTAAAGAGATAATGTTAGATTTGAGGTTAACGTCCTATTCATTAGTAAATGACGTGTTAAAGATAATCAAAAATACGGTATGAGTTTTTGTCATATACGGGGGCCGCACGGTGACAATAAAAGATTATTTTAAAATAAGCCAAAAAAAACAACAAAAAAACAAATTATTATAAAGAAAAATTAAAGAAAACTTTAAGAAAATAGTAATTAACTAATACAATTGAATTATTGATTTTTCAATTTGAAAAGGAAAATGGTACATTCAATTTGAATTTTCTTTGGAGTTCGATATTTTTGTTATTTTACTTTTTTACATGCTTTTCAACATGTTTTCAAATAATACTTTTACAAATATTTGTTTAGTTTGCTTCATTTCTCCTAATTTTCATATACGACAGGGCTGAGTTGTGGCAGTGATATACATGACTTTGTAATTCGACTCGCAACCAGCTTGGAGATGATTATTTTGATACCTATTTACAAAAAGAGGGACTCATCATCACCTTCAAATTACAAATAAACTTTTTTTATTAGCTGAGAAGAAAAAGAAAAGAGAATAGTTTTTGTAAGCAATTGTACAATCATCATCACGCAAACAAATTTATTTATAAAAAGCAATCCGGATTTCTCTCTACAGATTGAAATGTCCATCAACTTTTAAAAATATACAACTACATTTTAAACTTTAAAAAAAGATATAAATTGTTTTGTATTCTGTGAACTGTCGGATGCTTTGACAAAGTTTTGCATAAAGGTACATTTACAAACTGATAGACTATGTTATTGATTGAATCTTATTTACAGTGATTTGAAGATTATCTGCATGATTGAAAATAAAGAGAAGTTCTGAGTGATTCGTCATCTTCCATTTTAATTTGTTAGTAGGTTAACCCAAGTGATCTGTTTCTTTTGGTCCACTTTTCTTTGTTTGATATACAAATGATTAAGGATGTTCTGATATTAGGTTAACATCTCAGATTGGAATTGTAGATGACTATTCATTTAGTTATGTTGGTAACGATGGAGAACAAATTAGGTCTGTGGTCAACCGCGGTCTCAAAGAAATGGGTGATTGGTCAGACAAATGGCTTATGTCATTCAATCACGATAAAACATGATATTTATAAATATTGAGATACCAGATCTCAACTTTTCTTTAAATGATAAAGATATCCCTATAAGTACATGACATTGGTACATTGGAGTTATATTTAGTATTGACACAAAATAGAATAATCATAATGTAAATAATGCTATAAGTATTAAGAAACACCTGTTATGCGTACGAATTAGGAATTCATACTCGAGAACGTTCGTCAGTACAATTTTTCCTGAAATTTTACCAAAAATAAGTTATTTAATTTGTAAATGATTCCGTATTGCGCTAAATATAAAACATTTTTTTTTATATAAACAAGATTGGTGCAAAATAAAAACCTCCAAACCTTGGTACTTTTCCCCAATCTCTTTTAAACGCGGAACTTCCTCTCAAATTATACCGACACATATGATTTAAGTAAGGAAAAAACTAAACAAGAAAAAAAAAGACGAAATAATCCTTACTTCTCTACGACATTTAATCAAGATGCTTAATCTAAAACGAATCACAGTTTTTAAAATAAAAAAAAAAAAATTTGATATGCAAAAATAAATAAATTACAAAACATATTGACAAAGATAATTCAACAGGTCAATGCAAACAACACTCTTTTTTGTAATATTTCTTCTTCTTATAAATAAACTCATCATAGATACCAGGACTAAATTTTGTATATAATCTTCTTCTTATATAATTCATTTTATCATATACTTAGACTAAATAACATATGGTTTTTACTGTATGATAATAGCATTCAATTAACGTAAATTCCATATTTTTCGAATTGGTGCTAAGCGGGCTGATATGAAAAGTTTATCACATGCTTCGATTGTTATCACATGCCTTTCCGTAACGTTATCACATGGCATTCCGGTGATACTCGGCAAATTCCGGAAAATACACCTCAATGCTACGTTTTCAGTGAAAAACAATACGAAATAGTGTACAAAACAATTATTTAGATACTGAAAAGTATATTGTGTAAAATAATAACCAAAAAAAATAAAAATAAAAAAACAAACAAACAAATTATTAAATTAATGCATTCTTTATAAGTTTTAAACATAATTTAGAAAGTTACTTTGAAAAGGTTGACTTTTCCAAACAGTGTTCACTATGTATATTGTTGGTTTTTTTTAGGGGTTTGTCGAGTCGTCCATATTTAAAATGTTTTCTCCTCTGTTGAGGCATATGGTAGAAAGATTTGATATCGAATGTACTGAATTTGGGTCCGACGTTCGTGATCTTTTCAATCTTTGAACTTCTATTTGGGAACCACGTAAAAGGATCAATATATGATCTGTTATTTTCCTCCATTGTTGAAGCATATGATAAAAAGATCATAACATGGCATTTTTCATATCGCATGTATTATCAGCCCTAGGTTCAATATCAGCCTAATCTTCTTCTTATATAATTCATTCTATCATATTATATAATTAACATTTGAAGGACGAAACAAACCAAATGTGATGAACAAACAATATCAATTTTCAATTATACATAGGACTTAGTATTAAACTAGCCTGATTTTTCTCACACTAAAACACAGTAAGCATTTATGACTCATAAGTTATAGATACATGTAATATATACGTTTTATGCAATTGCGCTATTGAGAAATGCACTTTCCACTTGAAATTTTCCGACTAATCTTAAATAAGTAATAAAAAACTAAACAAGAGAAAAAAAAGTAAAACAATTATACATTGAAATAACTGTTATTTCCCTACGAAATTTTACAAAGATCTTTAGTTTTCAAAATGAAAGGCCTTATGAAACAATTACATGTCATGTGTAAAAAGAATAAATAACAAAACATTGACAAGGATAATTCAACAGGTCAATGCAAACAACACTTTTTTTCTCAAATGTCTTCTTATATAACTCATACTATTATATTATATAATTCACATTTGATGGACAAAATAAGTCAAATGTGACGAACAAACAATATTAATCTTCAATTATACATAGGACCAAGTATTAAACTAGCCTGCTTTTTCTCACACACTAAAAATGTAGATCAAATAGTATAATGAATGACCCTAACGTTATCAATACACGTAATATATACATTTTATGCAATTGCGCTATTAAAAGTACACTTTCCACTTGAAATTTAAATTAAGTAAGAAAAAGCTAAACAAAAGGTAAAAAAAAAGAACAATACAATGAATTGTTTTTTTCTTCCCTACGAAATTTTACAAAGATCTTTTGTTTTCAAAATCAAAGGCATTATGAAACAATTAGTTGTAATATGTAAAAAGAATAAATAACAAAACATTAACAAGGATACTGCAACAGGTCAATGTAAACAACACTTTCTTTTTTGTACATTTCTCCTTATATAATTCATACTATTATATTACATAATTCACATTTGATGAACAAAATAAAATGTGATGAACAAACGATATTCATTTCCAATTATACATTAGGATTAAACAAGCCTGATTTTTCTCAGACACCAAAACAAATAAATTATTTATGGCTTCAAAATATTTATATATATTATGCAATTGCGTTATTGACAATATCACTGGCATAAATTATGGGTGCTTAAAAACAAAACAAATTAGTATCTAAAAGAGAATATATCTCAGAGGCAACAAGATACTTTTACATATAATAACATACAGATTCTGCGCATGACAAGTTTGTACAAAACGAACGACAATGATGAGAGATTGATGATCAACCTGGAGAACATGCTGATATTTCTGATTAATTTACACAAATTTTTCAATACCCGAATATTTTTGAAATAAATAAAGTGCCGAATTTCAAAACATTTACTCGGCTTACATAGTATATAACGCTTGAAGTATATTATATGCCATTCCCTTGCAAAGACGAAAAGTACCAATGATAAACGGCATATGCTGAACCTTCAACAAATCAGATAATTTCAAATACGTACCCTGTAGATACTAGTGTCAAATATAGGAACTTTACAAAATCGGCAATAATGTGAAAATGGCGTTTCATGCAAAATATTTAATGAATCGAAACAATCAAACTAAAATTTTCGGCTGATTTGGATACTCAGAATCAAACATGTACCGGATCAGGACACTCGTATTCAAACGTGTACCGGATCAGGATACTCGTATTCAAACGTGTACCGGATCAGGACACTCAGAAGCAAACGTGTACCGGATCAGGATACTCGTATTCAAACGTGTACCGGATCAGGACACTCAGAAGCAAACGTGTACCGGATCAGGATACTCGTATTCAAACGTCTGTTTTGACGGATAAGGAATTATACAATGAAGAAAAATGAAAGGTTTCAGTTTAACTAAAAACGTAGTGTGTATTCATTTAAGAAACAAAACTATAATATACATAGATTTGATTTAATTTTCTTTAATACATAGTTCTTCTTGCATTAAAATACAAAGATAAACACTGAAAAGAAGTAACAACTGACACGGCCTTATCTTTTATTGAGGTCATTGAAATCGTGATCTATACCACTGGACAATTGTTATCTCTACTACAAAACTATTTCCGCTATGGTCAGTTCTACATTAGTCCTGTAAATTTTCGACTCAAGGTAAAATAACGCGCAAAATTTGATAATGTTTTTTTATTAAACATCTTGCATTGTTAAGTAAATAATCTATTGATAATAGTATTAATATAACAGGATAATTAAATTAAATCGTAATTTGAAATACCACAAAAATCTTGCGATTAAAGTAAGCAGTTATATCAACGTAAATGTTTACAAGATGTTGACTTGTTATTTATTCAGAAATGAAAATGCTAGTACATATTACTCTAGCATTGTCAGTTGTTGGAACAGTGCTTTGCCGACCCAATTATCGAGATGGAATACCTAATGGTTATAGTGTACCAAATATGTGTGGAACCTCCGCTTTTTGGGATCCAGTAGGTCATATGAACCCTTTCCATCACACGAAGAGCCAAAATCCATTTGGAGCTGTAAGTAGACTATTTGTTAAATATTTCGCAGTGGTGACTTGCCATGGCTTTGTTTGGACTTGTTTGTTTGCTTATTGGCCTTGAATGTTTGTCCCTAATATTTTATTAACTTTGCATTTGCATTCAGATATCGCAGATCGAATTTATTCGTTTATAGTGTCTTAATGTACGTTTTTTGATTGAATTAAGCCTGCTAATTGATATTTTACCGTGTGTTTTTCTATGTTGTGATGTTATGCTATTGTGACAGAAAAAGGGAGAAGGTTTGGATCCATTTAAACAATTAATCCTGCTGCAAATGTTTGCACCTGTCCTAAGTCAGGAATCTGATGTGCAGTAGTTTTCGTTTGTTAATGAAATTTTACGTGTTTCTCGTTTTTCGTTTTTTTAAAAAATTTTATATGGATTAGACCGTTGTTTTTTCCATTTGAATGGTTTTACATTTAGTAATTTTGGGCCCTTTATAGCTTGTTGTTCGGTGTGAGCCAAGGCTCCGTGTTGAAGGCCGTACATTAACCTATTATGGTTTACTTTTTTTTTTAATTGTTATTTAGATGGAGAGTTGTCTCATTAGCACTCACACCACATCTTCCTATATATATTTGTTAATTCGGGAGGAAACGGAGTTTAATGTGCAACTGGTTGAAATGTCATTTTTTTTTACAATTTGATTTTGCACATACAGTATGAATCTAACACTATCTATTTTATGTGTTTGTTTTGTATTAACCTTGTACAGGAACGCTCCAAAACCAAACAATTAAATTCAAGGGACCTTTAAACTAATATATATATATATATATAAATCCATTTATTGTGACCTTTCCCTGAGGTAGTTGGAACCGTGGTTTCATAGAATAGGTTTTGCTTTGTTTATATTGAATATCTTTTACATATTATTCAGAATATGCCAAAATAGATGGACAACATAAATGATATACATTAGGGGTGAACGGCTTACGTTAATGGATTGATTGGAAGTAGTACGACCGCTCAGACTTCTCGGCTATCAATCCCCTAGCAGGACGATTTAGAGCTTACTTTATGTATGACAACTGTTAAAAAATTGCTGTTGTCCTCTATATATTTTCTAGATTTTATTTGACTAGCGTCTCATTGACGTATAAAATATATCCATTGATTTATACAAACAATAAAGTATAAAGCGCAACACATTATTCCAACATTTTAGGTAGCTCTATCTGTAAACCCAGATTTTTCTTGTTGATCAAGTATATGATAGTTATAATATTGTCAAAAATATGTTTTTCTCATACATTTTATTCTCGGTTTAAATATATTTCGCTCGATCACTTGTTTTTCACTTGTCCTAGGTCAGGACTCTGATGTTCAGTAGTTGTCGTTTGTTGATGTGGTTCATTGGGGTTTCTGGTTTTGCGTTTTTTTTATATAGATAAGACCGTTGGTTTTCCCGTTTGAGTGGGTTTACACTAGTTATTTTATAGCTTGCTGTTCGGTGTGAGCCAAGGCACCGTGTTGAAGACCGTAATATAATAATTAATTTTTATAAATTGTGACTTGGATGGCAAGTTGTCTTATCGTCACTCATACCACATCTTCTTATATCTATTAGCATATTGTCATTTTATTTAAAGATTTCTTGCTAAAGATTTGGCACAAATGCATTGTTCAGCAATATTGTTTCTCGTTTTCGTAATTTCCATATAATAAATGAATATTTGTATAAATCTACAACGATATATGTTTTTTTAACAATCCAAAGAAGAATTTATCCATCAACGTAACTTCATTCTAAAAACATCGAAGAAACCTTTCAAATTGGTAATTATAATGTTTTCCATTAATGTCTTAATTTGCAGGCCTATAGTGCGTCTGGAAGATCATGGTTAGCTATTTGTAATGAGGATTCTGACAGGGATGGCAAAACAAATGGTGAGGAACTGGGAGACCCCAACTGTGTATGGAGACCTGGTCAGACACCTGACGGTAACGCAATTGGACATCCAGGTATGTTTCTTCTCATAAAAAAAACTATGTAAAAAGGCATGTTACGTCGATTTTATTCTAAGTGTTACACGCATATGTACTTTTTCTTTTGCTCAATCGTTAAGCGAGTAATTTTTATTAGTCATTGAAAAAGTAACCGAGTTCAATGCTCTATTTGTTCATTTTGATAAATTATTTCTCACTTATGTATGCCTCTTCACGTTTTTCTTTCCTACTTATTACCGACTCATAGTTAACCGCAAGTTTCTCTGTATAACTCGTGACAATTCACTGTCACTTTTACTGACCCACGAAACTTGATTAACTTTAAATTGACCCCGGTTTAGCTTTTCCTTAAATAACCCTAACAATATCAGTAAGTACCAACATCCCATGCACTCGGAAGTCACGTGCAACAAAACATTTCTATCTGTAAACTCGCAGTAATACTCGAATGAATCTTAACGATGCTTTCTTTTCGCTTCATTACGGTAAGTTACGATTAGTTTTGTTTATATACGGATTAAAAACTGCATATTACGAGTTCTTACGTGTTGCTGACGATTGTTTTTGGGTCGTCGTAACAGTCATTAACAAAAGACTTTTTAGAGTTACTATAATGCCAGCACTAGACCTCAATCAAACTGATTGAAAGTTTATTTTTTCATCATATTCATGAACATCAACCAGAATTCTTCCCGTTAGGGATTAAGTATCATGCTATCATAAATTATACTGTAATATCTAACACGCATGACGTGTGACATCCACTGGTTTTGTATTTAAGTTTTTAACCCGATTCAGAGAGTATATCAAAATCAATTCCAAAAAAATACCAACTGTAATAAACACCACAAAGTCTTTTGCACCAGATGCGCATTTTGACTATCAATTTCTCTTCAGTGATGTTTGAGTTAAATATATTTGAAAATCAAACGCTTATCTAAATATGAAGAGCTATAAACCACAAATGACCAAAAAGTATAGCAAAAGCTGGGCAAGAATCAGAGAATTGCATAAGGGAGATACATTCCTATATATTTTTTAATATTTTTCAAAATTTTGTTTCAGCCAATCTTAATACCACTCAATCCGTATGTTCATGCTTATAACAAGACAACAGTTTTGTAACTAATCTACTTGTACATACATGTAAGAAGGTTCGGTTAGCCCTTGACGTGAATGACGTCCAATTAGTTATTCGTAGTCACCAGTGATCACTTGTAGCCGCGGATTTTCCTGTAAACACATTAAGATAACTCGGTAGAGTCCTGATCAAACCGCCAAAAGCTCCTAATTACAACTCTGAAATCGGTCGCAAAACGGCAAAATCTTAAGAATCCATGAATTTGTACGATCCGTAAGAAACGTTCATTTTATACATGCGAAGGGATTTTTTTTAGCACTTTAACCTACTTTTATAACATACACTTGTTATCGTCAACATGTTATTCAATTTTAATTAATTTGTGTCTATTGCAGGTATATGTGAACCAGTTGGAAGTCAGATATGTTCATTGCAAAACTTTAGATGCGACTGTCTTGAACATTGTTAACTGTGATTTTCACTGTATATCCAATGCAGTTGTAACATTTATTCTCAATAAATTTGTGATTTAAAACTTTGATTATATCTAGACCTATATATAAAATATATTAACAAAACTACCGAACTCCGAGGAAAATTCAAATGGAAATAAAGGCAACAGTAGTATACCGCTGTTCAAAACTCATAAATCTATGGACAAAAAACAAAATCGGGGTAACAAACTAAAACTGAGGGAAACGCATTAAATATTAGAGGGGAACAACGACACAACATTAAAATGTAACACACACAGCAACGGACTAAGCATTAGACAAAATCCGATGAGAATAACCAATATAACATCAAAACCAAATACATGAATTTGGGATAGAGAAGTACGGAAAGTCGGTAATCAAATGGCAAAATTGAGAGATCATTCACATCAGCTGTGATTAAATAGTTGTCGACGGCTATTAAACTGGTTTACATTTTATCATACCAGAGTCTTGTATAGTTAACTATAAGGCATGAATTTTAATCGTTGTTGAAGGCTATACGATAACATATCCTTGTTCTTTTGTCGATTGTCGATAGCAAATCTGAGCAAAACAAAAGTTTTGTTATTCATTACTGTTGATATCACGACTCCATTTATTAACTACATCGTTTAGTATTTCAAAAATGAAGTCCCCCACCCCCCCAAAAAAAAAAGAAAAAGAGAAAGAACGTAAAAACAAACGCTAAGAAAAATGTGGGAGACAAAAGGTAATTCAATCAACAAGTCAAAAAATGCACGTATATATGTTAGACTCAAATCGACGTCCGATCTCTAATCACAGCTTGACCTCCAAAACTGTGTCTCAGATTTCCAAAAACATCAATAGAACAAATTTTATACCCAATTGAATTTAGTGGTCTCTTATGAATTGATGTTGAAGATTTATGAGAGAATGAAATACAATAGGAAAAATCTGAGACACAGTTTTGGAGGTCAAACTGTGTTGTGCAAGAATCTATAAAATATTTTTGGATGTTATAAATAACAAAGAAGCTAAATTCATTCAAGTATAGACATCCCAATATGGCAACTAATTACATAATAATTAATGATGTAATGATTATGTCATAATGAAATTATCACAATTTGAAAGATAAATCTTTCTTCTTTCTTTTGTTACCTCATTTATAAAATTTAAAGAAAGATGAGTGGAACTATATCAGTTTAAAGATGTCTGATTGGGAATGAAAAATCTTTGTATTGTGCTACCTTAAATGACTGCCAAAATTCTCACGTAAGTTTATGAATATAGTCTACTATAGCATCAGAAATAACGTGGTGCAACTCATTTTCGCTGGCATAATATAAAGCTTTTTCTCCAAATATATCATTAGTATTGAGGATGGTTTCATCTTCATTAAGCAGAAATTCTACAAATCGTAATCTGTCTTGTTCATATATTTGGATTTTACATAATCTATAAATGGAGTTCCTCTAATATTATCTATACAGTTCAAATCATTTTTTACCTAAATAGGAATTATAGTCAATTTAAATTTAACTTAAGAAATTGATTCAAATAGATTCTGTACGCCTTCATTTAAAGTTAAAAATGTTCTTTTCACCACGACTTAAAAAGCAGACATGTTTTCTATGGGCGGAACATTTATATCTAATAGATAATACTATCACATAGAATTCAAATAATATAGAGATTAATACATGGCCTCTTCCATATCAGCCTGGGTATCATCCCGAGACCCCCATATCAGCCCGAGACGGGATTTGTTTTTAATTTCTAATGCTCTTTGACTTCGTATGTGATAAAAGAGGGATGAAAGATACCAAAGGGACAGTCAAACTCATAAATCTAAAACAAACTGACAAGTCATGGCTAAAAATGAAAAAGACAAACAAAGAACAGCACACATGACACAACAAAGAAAACTAAAGAATAACAACACGAACCCCACCAAAAAACTAGGGGTGATCTCAGGTGCTCCGGAAGTAATGATAATTTATATGTTACAAATAAATATCTATTTACTCGTATACTTTTTATATCTAATATTAGGTCTGCTCATGGAAGTATTTGTGATTTTTCAGTCAGCAATATTGTATCTTTTGATATTGTACAATATCAACACGATTCATTTAAATTCTTTGTATTTGGACTACTGTGGTAACTATCTTGGTTTATTTTTTATATCCGAAAATTATTTTTAAACTTGTTCAAATTCAATCCCCTGAATCACTTTTTAAAGTTATCTGCCGTCATTTTTTTCTATCAATTCTGCTAAAATAAATAACATGTGGTCCTTACTAAAAATCTGCTTTTATTGCGGCTATCCACAACAATGAATAATGACTATATAAATAAAATATCAGATATAAAAGAGGGACAAAAGATACCAAAGGGACAGTCAAACTCATAAATCTAAAACAAACTGACAACGCCATCTAAAATGAAAAAGACAAACAAACAACAGCACACATGACACAACAAAGAAAACCAAAGAATAAACAACACGAACCCCACCAAAAAACTAGGGGTTATCAAAGGTGCTCCGGAAGGGTAATCAGATCCTGCTCCACATGTGGCACCCGTCGTGTTGCAAAATATAAAATAAGAGAAAAGGTTATGCACTGAACGTGTTTATAATAGCAAAAACATAACATGTTTTTATTGAGAAAACAATAAAGTAAAATAAAAGGGAAGTTCGGTATACCCCAACCCTGGTATCATGACTATAAAAAAAAGATGTGGTATGATTACCAATGAGACAACTCTCCACAAGAGACCACAATAACACAAAAATTAAAAACTATAGGTCAACGTATGGCCTTCAACAATGAGCAAAGTCCGTACAGCATAGTAAGCTATAAAAGGCCCCGACATAACAATGTAAAACAATTCAAACGAGAAAACTAACGGCATAATTTATGTACAAACATTGAACAAAAAACAAATATGTAATACATAAACACACGACAACCACTGAAGTATAGGCTCATGACCTGGGATTGCACATACTGAATGTGGCGGGATTAAACATTTAAGCGGGATACCAACCCTTCCCCTAACCTGGGACAGTGGTATAACAGTTTAACATAAGAACCCAGTTCTGGCATATTTATGCATGTTCATAGATTTACGTGTTAACAGAGTGCAGAAATAATGCATCTAAGTATATTAGATTTACTTGGTTTCCTGTCAATTGTTTTTATGTATGTTGATCCAAAACATAATGTATGTGCTAAGTTAACAACTTTCTATTTGACGCAAATTTGCACCAAATGTATATATAACGATTTTAATTATCAAGTGAAGTAAGATGTCTTTTAATATTTCGCTTGCGTCATCAGAACACTTATTATTAGCAGCACTGCATTGTCCATTATTTGCCCACAACAATTTAATATACGTTGTGTTGTCATTTGCCCACTTAACATGTAGAGTTCGCAGATGTAAATTAATACTTTTTACACAACGCTGATTGATAACCTAAGCCCATTATATAACTGACAAATATTTTGTAAATGTTGCATAAAGAAGTTTGAATTTAGTTAAATACAAACTGTTTATATTTATTAATTAATTATTTTATTTTGTCTTTACCCATACATTTATATCAGCGTATACTTTCTACATCATCTGCTTTGTATCATGAACAATGTTTATACAATAAGTGGGAGTTTTGACTAGCCATTATTCTAGGTTCAACCAACCATTTTTCGTAAAATGTCCCGTACTACGGTTTTAGTTTGTGACCTGGATTGGTTTATATTTACTCGATTTATGACTACTGAACAGCGATAAACTACTGTTGCCTTTTTCTAAACTACCTTGTTTTGATTGTGTTTTTGAATTTGTGAAAAAAACACATTTTGTATATTATTACACATAAATCTCTCACATTTATTAGTTTGCCTCTGTTTGTATTTGTTTTATTTTGACTTGTTTCTTCTAAATCGATTTGATATGTTTGAGTTCTGCTGCAAGATTAATTTATAAATATTATTCGATTTATTTCACTTGACTGGGCGGAGTTTAACAAGTTCGTTCAAAACAAACCAGTCCATCTATAGATAAGTGTTATAAGATAAACTCATCAATCAAGTGTCCAGTCAATGTTTTGTAAATTCCTTTGATGACACTGATAGGTGATTAGAAATCAGTAATAATTATAACGGCAATCATCCTTATCACACACGTCTTCAAATAGACTGTCCTTATGCAAATTAAAACGTATATTTTCTTTTAAGAAAGGAAAACAAATATGCATGATTTGTTTGATGTAAAATTACTTTATATACTCCAACTTACATATACTAATAAATTGTTTTTTAGACAACATGTATACAATTGTAGTGTTGTTTTACTCGTCCAATGTACGTATTTAAGAAATAATTGATGCAAGCTATACTTAATGGTAGTTCTAACATGGGTTGGCATTATATTCGTGATTATTTTTGCCCGTGCGATAGTGCGATAGAAATAAAACGAATATAATGCCTACCCGTGTTAAAACTACATTAAAGTATAGATTATCAATTATTTCGATTCTGATTAGGACAATTAATTAATTGATTGTTGGTCTTCAATGTATTATGTATTATGGTTTTGTTTTCTGTAATTAGTTAAGACGTCAGTTTTATCATGTAAATCTTTTATATTCATTTGATAAAATTTACTGTTTGCAATAGCATAAATTGTTCTATATAATAAGGATGTTCTTATCACAAGCAAAAAACCCTAGCCGTATTTGGCACAACCTTTTTCAGCTTTTGATCCTCAGAGCTGTACAACTTTGTCCCCCTTTTTTTGACTTTCGAACTTTTATATCTGGGCGTCACTGGTAAGTCTTGATGGACGAGGCGTGTTTTTGACGTAATGAATTTTAAACCTGATGCCTTTTGTTATCTATTATTCATGTGTTTCTTGCCTAATACGTTCTGCTATTTATTTGTATTGTAGTCCTGTATTATTATGTTGTCATTTTAATGTTATATTAAACAATGCCATCAAAGTGCGAGGTTTGGCATGCCACAAAACCAGGTTCAACCCATCATTTTTTTCTTTAAAAATGTCCTGTACTATGTCAGGAAAATGGCCATTGTTATATCATAGTTCGTTTCTGTGTGTGTAACATTTTTTCGTTGTGTTTCTGTTGTGTCGTTTGTTTTCTCCTATTTTTGAGTGTGAATTCACATTACTATAAGACGTGTCACGGTACTTTTCTATCCCAAATTCATGTATTTGGTTTTGATGTTATATTGGTTATTCTCATCGGATGTTTTATAATGCTTAATCCGTTGCTGTGTGTGTTACATTTTAATGATGTGTCGTTGTTCTCCTCTAATATTCAATGCGTTTCCCTCAGTTTTAGTTTGTTACTCCGATTTTGTTTTTTGTCCATAGATTTATGAGTTTTGAACAGCGTTATACTACTGTTGCCTTTATTTAAGGTAATTTCTATGGCAGATGTGCATAAGTGTAAAGCGTTAGTGTAGGCTCTTCCATGATCCTCCCTTTTTTGTTTGTAGACAGGCAAACGACTGGAAATATGATTTTTCAGAGGGAGGAGTTTTGAACAGCATGAACGGTTGTCGTATCCAGACCAAATATGTCAATTTCGAATAGCAACACATAACAGTCATGATAAATGAATTAGTAACAACATGTGCATCGTTTGAGAGTTTGGAAGTGTTTAAAATCAATGAAAAATATTCAGTGCATGCGAATTTGATAAAATTCATTATTCTGCAGTAGTGAAAATACGCATGTGCAAATTTTATTGGATTTAGAGCATGGGTTTATTCACAAAGCAAAAGAAGTGCGTCATATTAGAATTATACATTCCTTTCTTTCAAATGTTTACATTTGTTCGTGTACCCCTGAAGGTAAATCAATAATTGTGCTTAAGACGTTCAAGATTATTGCTACAACTTTTTGTTTCATCAGTCGGTAGAATTTTCCAATAAACTAACAAAATGTATATGAACATTTATAAGAGATGCACACGCCCGATGAAGCTAATTTGTTTAGCGAAATATTGCGTGAATAATATATAAACATAACAACTAATTTTATAACACTCATTAGAGTGTTAAAGTTACATTCTTAGACACTGACATATAAAATTATATATAAATTTAAATAATATGTCCAATAGAGACTTCCAATATCATGACGAAATAAAAAACGACAAATAGACACACAACAATAACAAACCATGATATACACAAACTAAATACCAAGAACTTTTCAAAAGATCAAACTCTCTTACCAATTGTTTCTCTCATAACTTATATATACAATGATCAAATTAAGGGATGGGATACGAATATACATTTGAGAAGGTGTTATTTTTTCTAAATCTGTTACTAATCTGTATGTCTTGTCATGTTTTAGAAATTAAAGACAAGGTGAGCTAATTTTGCTATGACTTAGTCCAGACAAATTTCGAAAACTCGTTCATTTCATCAAAGTAAATATTGGCTTTGTAAAACGGTGAATCTTACGCCTTACGTTTTAAATCAAACAAAACATCAGCTTGTCATTCATAACTTCGTACATTGTATGCGTATAATTTTACCAATCTTCTTTTAAAGGTTTTGTAAGGCTCTTATATGTGACAAAAATGAGTTAAAATGAATCTAAAGTAGTAGTTCGTAATAAACAAATTCCTTCACCTCACCTTCTTTAAATTCCAATTAAATTACTATAATCATATTCTGCTGAGTGAAAATAGGACGAAAAATAACAGAGGGACATTCAAACTCATATGAATCAAAATTAAACTAACAACACTATGGCTTACAAAGAAAAAGAATGAGCAGTATCCAAAATGTACTGAGAGATTATGTATAACTAATCTTTAACACTTTATTCTTTGTAATAAATTAATATAGATTTGTTAGTTTTCAGTTTTTCCCTAAAGGATAGATTCTTAAACTGTATTTTGAAATAGTAAAACTAACTTTTATGTTTAGTTTTGTCTGATGTGGAATTGTAAACTATCTATGATATATACTCTCTATCATAGTAAGTTTTTTTCACACTCTTCTCATTTGAATCAACATATATATTAATATATTATTGTTATACTTGTTCAAATAAATTTTAAAAAAATACACTCCATGTTGCGCGAGTCATTAATCTCATTCCACTTTTATTCCATTTTAATCCGAAAATGGTTCAAATGTTTAAATGATCTTAATACATGTCATATTCTTTGAGATACCGTGCTTCAATTTCACAAAACAAAAAGAAACGTTATTGTTCGCAAGATACCTTATTGAATGTTGACGAACCTCTTGTCCCAATATTCAGCTACCTGATATTCATTTCAATGACGTCCTGTTCCTATTGTTTATACAGCTGTTTTACATTTTTCATTATTATCATATATATTGACGAGCTGTCAGACTTACAGCAAAATGTGACAGTTGCTTTCTTTTGTTCTGTTCAGTTCATAAATTAAGGCAACAGTAGTATACATATGTTCAAAAATCATAAATCGATTGAGGGAAAACATATTCTGGTTACAAACTAAAACTGAGGGAAACACATCAACTATGATCATTAGAGCAAAACAACGAAACAACAGAACACAATACATCATACATAGAAACGAACCATTAGATAACAACTGCCATATTCCTTAGGCAGATCTAGTATTTACATATAAATACCACGTATTAAATATTTATTTAATATATATATATATATATATTTTTAATTAACGATGTTGTCCCAGAAACTATGATGACCCTTTCGTAGGTAACCTCCAATTGACAGTTGTAAAATTGAAAAGCTGATTGTAACAGCTGGTAAGATTAAGAACAAAAAAAAAATCTGTGGATAAACCAATGTTTAAACCTTGTACACAACCCACCACACACACCTACACACACACATATGTATATAGAAAATCCATGCAAAACAGAATGTAAATGCATTTGATTATTTTAACAGCCTGTCTAAATCACTTAAAATCAATATTCGTAGTACCGTTGACGTGTTTGTCTCAAGAAGTATTTTCAAGTCAGCAGGAATGTTTGGTCATATTCTAAAATCCCTGTTGATACATTAAGAATGTATCTTAAACTGTTGTTATTCTCTTCACGCTTTCTTTTG
Organism: Mytilus galloprovincialis; assembly: GCF_965363235.1. NCBI lineage: Eukaryota > Metazoa > Mollusca > Bivalvia > Mytilida > Mytilidae > Mytilus > Mytilus galloprovincialis. The sequence continues at coordinate 4,194,061 of NC_134841.1, forward strand.
TCATATTTGCCATTTCTAAACCAATAGTTCATTAAAAACAGAGAATGTCATGACAAAAAAAATGAAAGGACAAAAGGACAGACAACAATAACAAACCATAATATTAAGAATAGATTCCAGAAAGCTTTCACAAGTTCATCAATACTTTAAATTGGTTTCTCATTATCTTTTCGATACACTCAGCAATCCTGGGGATAGAACACGAATCTAAATTTGTAAAAGTTGTTATGTTAGCTAAATCTGTCATAACTAATTTGTATGACTTTTAGATATTACAGACAAGGTGAGATATATTTACTTTCAATGAGCTCAATCAAAGAATTTTTGGGCATTTTCTTAATTTTATCTCGAATACATTGTGCTTGATAACATCCCATACGTAAATAGGAATACTTAATGTTAGAATTTTTGTAATTCTTGCCTTTGTTTACATATAATGCGACATTTTCTTTTAAAACCACACAAAACCTTAGATTCGGATTCATAAGTTAGCTCAGTTTTTCTCTATATGATCTTAATAATGTTCCTTTACAGGTGTTGCTTTCGTTTTTATATTTTCATGTATGCCATCACCCAGATAACTAAATTTTTAAATAACTTCGATATTAAATTTAATATAATAACAGTTTCAAATTTAAAAAGCAGATTTTTCCTACTGATTAGTATAAAAGATGACTATGTTTTGTTATGCTATAGTTAGATACTGCAAATAGTTTTCTTGTTATCTTCAATTCAATCAATATATTTTTTTATATATAAATAAAGCCGTTAGTTTTCTCGTTTGAATTGTTTTACATTGTCATATAGGGGCCTTCAATAGCTGACTATGCGGTATGGGCTTTGATCATTGTTGAAGGCCGTACGGCGACCTATAGTTGTAAAAGCCTGTGTCATTTTTGGTCTCTTGTGTACAGTTGTCTCATTGGCAATTATACCCCATCTTCTTTTTATATGTTTTATAACAACTACTTAGAGTACATTTTTCTAGGCAATGTTACGGAAAACCCGAGGGGAGCACACAAATTCATATGTATACTCATAGCCCTCATCGTAAACTACCGTGAACATGATTGTTTTTTTACTTTATCTTAGAATGTCAAGTTGTCTGCTGTGTATATAGCACTCCTTGCAATGAGAAATGGAACAAATAAGAATTAGAAAAATTCTAACGGAGAGACAATCGCACCTTACAAGGACACGTTTCGGTCAAAACAAGACAAACAAATCAGTACATTTTTGAAAATCGCTAATAATCGCTAGCTTACATGGGATTGTTAAACCAATAACATAATGTAGATCAACCTTGTAAAGATCTCACAAGTAGTGTTCTAGTAATCTCGACGAACTTTTCGTAATCATGCTTTAAATGTTAGTTATTAATTTCAGCAGTTGATTAAGACTGAAAGAAATGTGAGTTGGTTGACCGTTAAGGAATAACCGTTTCACAAATACTATCGGATATGTTCCTTACGTCGTAACTACAATATCGTTCCCTTTCATAAATGTGCCCTACCGAAGTAGACTATTTACCGGATTTGTTACAACATACGCAACACAAGCGACGGGTGCCACATGTGAATCAGGATCTGTTTACCCTTCCGTAGCACCAGAGATCAACCCTAGTTTTTTTTATGGGGTTCGCCTTGCTTATTCTTTAGTTGTCTATGTTGTGTGTGCTATTGTTGTCTGTTTGTCTTTTTAATTTTTGGCCATGGCGGTGTCAGTTATTTTCGATTTATGAGTTTGACTGTCCCTTTGGTATCTTTCGACCCTCTTTTAAGAAGCAACTGTAGTATACCTGTAGACCTATTGACTATCTATCAATCAATAGGTGTATAAACTCGACCAATTCACTCAAAAACAAATAAACCACAAACATTTCATCATCCTTCAAACGAATATTTTTTTAAATTGAGTTTAATATTTAATATAACGATTAACGTCCAGTGAAAATAGATTGTGTTAACGTCAGTGTTAGAGTCACCGCCATCTTGTTTACATTGTTTACGAACAGAAATTTGATCAACGTCGTTTTTTGAAAAACTAAACAACGTCAAGATCAACTACCAGAAGTCATCCCGACAAATCATATAAACGTATTCCCTAACATGCAAATCATATAAACGTATTTCCTAACATGCAAATCATATAAACGTATTCCCTAACATGCAAATCATATAAGAATTATACTAGTAAACAAACAACGTTAAAACAATGTCTAGGCGGATGCACCGTTCCTTTGTAATAATATAGTATCCGCCATGTAAAATAAAACCTTGTAAAACTTACTATAGGGAATATGAGACGGACTTTAGAAAAAAGTCAGACATATTTATTGTTTTTAGATTAAAGATAAAAAAAAAAAAGCGAATCATGACGTGTAAGGTAGGACACATACACCTTTTACATGTATAGTGTCGTCCATCGTCTTAATCATTTTCTTAATGGTTTTTTTTTGTTATAAACAAATCCTGTTATTGAAGTAATTCAAATTAAAGTAATCGTTATCCAGATATTTTGATATGAATGTTAACGAAATATATTTTTGTGTAAGGTAGTGTTTCAGGAATTTCTTTATATGGATGATAAAACCTCAGTCATTTGATATACTTATATCAGATCATAGGTCTTTGTCAGCACTTTTGTGTTGACTTGAGTTACTGATATGTTTATAATAATAAATTAATTGTTAACAAAACTTTGAATTTTTGAAATACTAATGCTTTTCTACCTCAGGAATAGATAACCTTAGCTGTATTTGGTCCTTAATGCTGTTCAACTCTGTACTTTATTTGGCCTTTTAAACATTTTTTTGATTTGAGCGTCACTGATGAGTCTTTTGTGGACGAAACTACGCGTCTGGCGTAAGTATAAAGTTTTAGTCCTGGTATCTATGATAAGTTTTTTTTAAACCCTTTTCCTTTGTAATAGAAATGACGAACTGTCTACAACATAAGCGGCATGTGAAGAATAAGTAAATTATTTTAGAAACAAAAAATTTTATGCTCAAGATTTTCTCTAGACAATCATCGAACAAGCAAATTACTCATTGACATCTCCTTTTCGCAAAAAGCAACTGTTGTTTTTAAATTGTAAACGTTCAGGGTCTTTAACCGTTTCGTATGTGTTTATTTGTGAGTGTGAGATTTGTTATAATTTCCGCACCGTACTGGAAATATGGAGGTGTAGTATCATTACCAAGCCCAGCGTGAATCATAGCCTAGGGATGACAAATTGTGAAAATCAGGAGAAAATCTGAACAGTCAGACTTTTGCTCATACATTCAAAGAAAAACAATTATGGCAAACTGTAACAAAGTATAGCATTTGTAAGAGGTATTTTGCTTCCAACTGTCACATGTGAAATTTTTTTGACTAGTAAACTAGTAAAAAGACAGAAGACGTAAGTACAGATCGATTATTAGTTGAATTTACTAACACTCGCAAATTTAAAGTAATATATAGACCATGTTTCCAAGCTGGAATAAAGATCTTAAACCTCCAAAATATGTTAAGATTTAAAATCAAATATCTTTATTGTATGTGGTAATCAGGCTGATAAACTGAAGAGAAAGTGTCTGGAAAAATAAATGACAAACACAATTAAATGACAATAGTATATTTGAGCACTCATGGTTCATAATATAAATAACATAATTGTTTGGTTATTTAAGATGATAGTTATTTTATACACGTGGAACTGTCAAAATTCTAGCAAAAGGTTGTTAAAAAAGTCTTCTATGGCACGAGAAATAACCTTGACCACGTGATGCAACTCGTTTTCGCAGGCATAGTCTAAGGCTTGTTTCGCAAACATATCAGTAGCATTTAGAACTATTTTCTCTTCATTTAGCAAAAATTTTACAAAACTCAATCTATGTTCTTCATCTATTCTTGTACTATTAAGTCTGCATACAGCCATCAACGGAGTTCTCCCAGCATTATCTGTACAATTCACATTCACTTTTCTTTCTATGAGAATTCTGGCTAGTCTTAATTTTCCTTCAGAAATTGCGATAAATACTTGCTGCACATCTTCATCCACAGCATATTTAGAAGTGACAGCTTTCTTTCTACATCTTTTCATCATAGCCTCAAAGCAGTTACTAGTTGACATGTTTACTATTGAGTGGATTTTTTGTATCTATCAGATAGTAGCATGATTTAGTGATTTAAATAGTAAAGTTACACTATGTCATGTGGTTAGTAACATTTTTCTATTGGACGATAAATTAGCATTTAATGTATCTATCACGCCTTTAATTATCAAGTAAGGAAACCTTTCATTATTAAACTTGTGTCATTAAGACACCTATCATAGGCAAAATTGAAAATTGTAAATCCAAACTACTAAACATAATAATGAAAAGGATGCGTACAAATGTATAAATCAAACAATTATGTCACTAGTGTCAAATCAAAATGTAATATTTTTTTTTCATTGGCAAGCACTGGATCGTCAAAACTGCTGGTAGTGCTGGTAGGTCGTTGGTCAGTGCTATCATCGTCTCAGTATTCAATTTGTTGGTGTTTGTATGATCTAACAATACTTTTGATGTGTCCCCGTTAAAAACGCTTAGAAACTATTCCAAAACTAAGGATCATACCTGTTTAGGCAAAGTTTTTACTAGATTAATTTAGCTCTTCTTTGTACGCCTCTTTTTGTCACATAGATCAAAACGTAAGTAGATATACATCACTGATTTTAAATTTATTAAGGTTTGAGAGTTCGTCATGTAGATAAATAAGATGCTTCTAACTACAGAAAGTTAAAGTTTGAGAGATCCTCAAGTAGAAATATAAGATGCTTCTAACTACAGAAAGTTCACCAATGCAGTAGTTAGGGCAGTGGTCAATAATATACTTGTTTTTAAGTTACCTGTTAATCAAAAGATATGAAACTAAGGTTTCAATACCTGAAGCAAATCCCAGTTGAATTTCAAAACTCATCACAGATAACAGGATTATAATTTGGTCAGCCACGTGCACAGTTAGTCGTCATTACCCTTCAACTTCGTAATTTATTTGGCGCTTGCAACTTTTTTTATTCGACCGTTATTCATGAGTCCTTTGAAGACGAAACGCGCGTCTGGTGCAAAAACAAAAAAATTATACTGGTATCTATGATAAGTTCATTTATACGACAAGTTACACTCAAATACGAAGTAAAAGGGCATTTAAAAACCAAATTCTGAATAGAAGTTGCAATTGATTTATTCAATGCTTCAAACTAACCATCATTAGTTTAATTAGATATATAAATGTAACAATTCATCTCGATCAGAACCAAAACCATAATTTTGATGTAAATGGATGAGGTTTATTAATTTACAATTTAGTTCACGTATATCTTATGTCGCTTACATATTGTGAACTTTCCATTTCTAAGTAGCAACATTCCAGCAGCACCTGCATACGGGGTATATATCTCTCAATTGATACGATATTCCCGTGCTTGCATTTCCTATCATGATTTTCTTGATAGAGGGTTACTGCTCACAAGGAAGCTATTAAATCAAGAGTTCCAAATGGTGAAGTTGAAATCATCCCTTCGTAAATTTTACGGACGCCATCACGAGTTGGTTGACCGTTATGGAATAACCATTTCACAAATGATATCGGATATGTTCCTCACGTCGTAACTACAATCCCCTTCCCTTTCATGAATTTGACCTACCGAATTAGACTATTTACCGGATTTGTAATCACATAAGCAACACGACGGGTGCCGCATGTGGAGCAGGATCTGCTTACCCTTCCGGAGCACCTGAGATCACCCCTAGTTTTTGGTGGGGTTCGTGTTGTTTATTCTTTAGTTTTCTATGTTGTGTCATGTGTACTATTGTTTTTCTGTTTGTCTTTTTCATTTTTAGCCATGGCGTTGTCAGTTTGTTTTAGATTTATGAGTTTGACTGTCCCTTTGGTATCTTCCGTCCCTCTTCTTTTACACTTATTTTTCTAAACAAATACTAAAGATAATGTCATGTTTAACCAAGGACAACCCTACAACCTATACTTAATACTGAAATTAAATATGAAAATTTTCAAGACAGACGTTTTAACTGACCTATCAAGTTAATAGTAATAACCGATACAAACATTACACACCCAATGTGTATTTTTTTTTAAACGTCATTTGTTTGTCTTATTATCAGACAAACTATGTATATGTATCTGAAATGTGTTCCGTTTAAATCATATCTTATCTATAAGCTAGAGAATATATTTGTGTTTATAAATGAGAATTGCTTTATTAGTTTTCTGTCAACAATGATACACTAACATTTTCATCTTTGAAATTCATATTCTCTCTTTGAAATACGATTGATGATTTGTCAAATGATTCAAACACTTGTGGATCATTAAAGAGGCGAAAGATACCAGAGGGTGATTTAAACAGATACGTCGAAAATAGTACACAAAACATTACATAGAAAAAAGACTAAGCAATAAGAACCCAACCAAAAAACGGGGTGATCTAATGTGCCCCAGAAGGGTAGGCAGATTGTGTTCCATATGTAGCTACTATGAAGGCATCAAGAACCGACAAGGGTATTGTGTGTTAACCTAGTTCTGTATGTGTTTTCTCAACATCTTTTTTTCTATTTTAACTGTATGTCTAATAAACCAGTAAAATTTCGTTTCTAGGTACATCAATAGGGTGGAGATTCAAAAAATATATATATACATGTATATAGACTTTACATGGTTAATCTTTTAATCAATTTTTTTAAAGGCATTATCTGATTCGTTATTTAAAGCTAAAAGTCATTTGTTGATTCATGTTTTTCACTGTAATTGGATTTACTTTCTTATGTTGTCTATTTTAAGATCGGACTAGGACAATTTCAAAGCTAAGTTTTAATTTGTGTATTGCTTTTATTTTTTTCATTCTAAACTGACTAGAAGTAAAAGGGGTTTTGATCTCACAAATCATGTTTTATCTCGCATTTGTTCACCTGTTTCAAGTCATAAACCTCTAGCCTTTTCTTAAGCTCGCTTCCAGCTACGGGAAATATCGCTGCGTTAAACCCATTGATTGCTGTTGCCTGTTCTCTACTAGTTGTTGTCTCTTTGAAATATTACCCGTTTTATTCTCTAGTCTATTTTTATGATTTGATTTTTGAAATCTGTAAATATTTTATAAAAAAAACTTATCAAATACACAAATTTTATGATAACAGACCTTTGAATTAAATTATACAACTTTATTACAGCCTTGAGCATGGAACATAAAAGTCATTTTAGGCAAACATTAAAATGTCAAGTTTCTAGTCTGAAGGTCATAAAGGTCATTGGAACTGTTGTCGGTTAAACTAGCTGAACTGTTTGTGAAGTTGTCTAAAACGATTACGGAAGTATGAATGTGATTTTGTTAAGCACATAAAGTTGCAAAACCTCAGTCTAGAATTTTAGCCCGTTTATTCTGAACTTTGTAAAGACAACAAGATATGTGTGATTAACGTCGATTATCAACAAAGGATCGAAACAAAATGGCATCTAGATATCTATATTCGATCGTCATCGACGGAAACTTCCTTTTATATTCATACCTCGCTTTAATAATTAATCTCATTGATATAAAAAAAATAGTGCTATAACTGATATAAAAGAGAATAGTGCTATAACTTTAAACAAATTATGATGAGGTTCATAACATATCATATCAAACTTTACTTATGATAGTATATATAAACAGTAAATATCATAAATTAGTAATTTTCGTAACGCTGGAGGGATATGATAATATAATGACAAGTCATTAGTAACAAATGACTGCAATATTTAAGAGTTCTTACATGTCTATATTTTACAACGGTTTTCTACTATTGCTTTTATGTAGTCAAAATACTGAACTATCATTAAAATCAGAAGTACTGATATTGAAGAATTGGTGCCTAATTTGTACTTTATACTAGAAATTATATATCATAAATAAATCACTATTGGAAAAAAGAAGGACGAAAGATACCAAAGGGAAAGTAAAACTCATAAATCTAAAACAAACTGACAACGCCATGGCAAAAAATGAAAAAGACAAACAAACAACAGCACACACGACACAACATAGAAAACTAAAGAATAAACAACACGAACCCCAAAAAGTTGGATCATGTACAATGATAATGAGCAATTTTGGTACACAAAGCTGCCATTTAGGATAGGAATAAATAAGTTAATTGACATTTCTTCTTATTATTTAAAATATTAAACTGGGTTGTGAAGACATGTTGCATTATTTATTTCATGTTTTGTTTTGTTTGTTTTTCTCCTTATTCATATCATAAAGTTCAAAAGAACAGATACGAGAGACATAATATAGGACAATATACAAATATGACAAAAAAGTGATTGAAAAAATATACAATGTTTTACCTATCCGGCCACTATACGAATTCCGTGTATGTGATCTTTGATACGAGACAAATAAAGGCATGAATAATACATGGAAGGCACATAATAAATAAAGGAGGGGCCTGTACAAGATATATAACAAAACACCTTATATAAATATATTTTCCCGATGCATTGGATATCTTTCACTCCTGTTATAATACCCGAATATATGTATATACATATTTAAATATATCGAAAGACAAAGGCGCATTTTAGCTGCAATTCGGACAGAATGAATGAAAAATGCATTTTAATATGTGTATATTTTGACTTAAAGTGTATATACTATAGTAATTCGCTGAACTTGACAAGATTATTGTTTGAGTATTCCAAAGCCTAGTCACATATAAAAGTGTTCAACACGACTATCTGTACAAAGGAAATAGCTGACATATACTTGCTACCAGTTCAATGTAGACTTTTCAACAGGTATGGAATGATATAGAAACGGCCTGTCCGTATGATCATGACTTATCATTTAAAAACAGACTTTACTTTGGTCTGCAACCCGAAAATATAAGATTCAGGTCTGTACACACCATGATCAAAATAAAAAAAACAACCGAAAAGACAATCAATTATAAAAAATAAATACAAAGAAAAGTACAAACCCATTAACCTTTCTCAAGGTCAGAATTATTTTTAAATGTTTTCTGTCGGATGTTTTGATTTATCGATATACAGTCGTCAGTACTAGGGATGAGATGGAAATCCTATTGATGTGGAAGTGTTAATTTAACTTAATCTGTAACTTACAAAATGTACATCGTATCTATATCTATATGATTTGTCAATGTTATAAAATTGAATAAAATGAGCCCAATTTACAATCAGTGGGCTCAATCAGATTATGTTCGAATATATTTTGATTTGATGGGACCCACTTCATCGACATCGTGATATATATTAGCCAATGGAAAATGGCCATTGTTATATTATAGTTTGTTTCTGTGTGTGCTACATTTTAGTGTTGTGTTTCTGTTGTGTCGTAGTTTTCCTATTATAGTTTGTTTCTGTGTGTGCTACATTTTAGTGTTGTGTTTCTGTTGTGTCGTAGTTTTCCTATTATAGTTTGTTTCTGTGTGTGCTACATTTTAGTGTTGTGTTTCTGTTGTGTCGTAGTTCTCCTCTAATGTTTGATGTGTTTTCTTCAGTTTTAGTTTGTAAACCGGATTTGTTTTTTTCTCAATAGATTTATGAATTTCGAATAGCGGTTTACTACTGTTGCCTTTTTTTAGTTGACTAACGTGATATAACAACAGATCAGAACATTTTGATCATGTTGATGAACTTGTAACATGTAAATATTTTTTTAATCTTTCCTCTATAAATAGGTTGCCATCTAAATGATCAGCCAAAAACCAGAAATAAGAAACTTGTCATTACATTCTATGCAAGGTAATGCAGTGTTTGTCCTACTTAGTTCTATATAATAAGTATGTTCTTATCACAAGCAGGAAACCCTAGCCGTATTTGGCACAACCTTTTTCAATTTTTGATTCTCAGAGCTGTACAACTTTGTACCCCCTTTTTTTTGACTTTCGAACCTTTATATGTAGGCGTCACTAGTAAGTCTTGTGTGGACGAGGCGCGTTTTTTGACGTATTGAATTTTAAACCTGATGCCTTTTGTTATCTATAATTCATGTGTTTCTTTGCCTAATGCGTTTTCCTATTTATTTGTATTGTAGTCCTGTTTTACTATGTTCTCGTTTCAATGTTATATTTAACAATGCCATCAAAGTGCGAGGTTTGGCATGCCACAAAACCAGGTTCAACCCACCATTTTTTTTCTTTAAAAATGTCCTGTACCAAGTCAGGAAAATGGCCATTGTTATATCATAGTTCGTTTCTGTGTGTGTAACATTTATACGTTGTGTTTCCGTTGCGTCGTTTGTTTTCTATATTTGAGTGTGAATTCACATTACTATAAGACGTGTCACGGTACTTTTCTATCCCAAATTCATGTATTTGGTTTTGATGTTATATTAGTTATTCACATCGGATTTTGTCTAATGCTTAGTCCGTTGCTGTGTGTGTTACATTTTAATGTTGTGTCGTTGTTCTCCTCTACTATTTAATGCGTTTCCCTCGGTTTTAGTTTGTTACCCCGATTTTGTTTTTTGTCCATAGATTTATGAGTTTTGAACAGCGGTATACTACTGTTGCCTTTATCTATCTCATTAAATAGTTATCAAAGGTACCAGGATTGTAATTTAGTACGCCAGACTAGCATTTCGTCTACATCAGACTCATCAGTGACGCTCAAAATATTTTTCAAGCCAAACAAGTACAAAGTTGAAGAGCACTGAGGATCCAAAATTTCAAAAAGATGTGCCAAATACGGCTACGGTAATCTATCCCTTAGTTTTTCGATAAACATTCACTACAATTTAATGTGTTTTGCAAAATAAGGCAAGAACAAAATGGCACGATGCGAGTTATAATCTCGTAAGAGTTGTTAAAAATAGAAAGAAAGAGAAGCAACATATCTTCATCTTCAATTTTAAATTTTCACCTTAAAGTAGTAAACCGCTGTTGATAAAAATAAAGCAGAAGATATCATACATTGTACATTTTCATCAAAATAAAAATCTTCAAGACATCTATAATTCTTTAAAGAGAATCTTCTGATCTGTTTTGAAATGCAGCAGTCCGTATAAATCTTTAATCTTAAAAAACTTAGTATGATAGCATCGATTAAAAATGGCCAAGTGTACTCAAAACAATATAAACATGTATGTATTTACAATCAAGAACCTATTATTCAGTGGTTGTCATTTGTTGCTGTGTTACATTTTTGTTTTTCATTCATTATTTTGTACATTCAATGGGCCGCTAGTTTTCACGTTTGAATAGTTTAACATTTGTCTTTTCGGGAACTTTTATAGTTGAATATGCGACATGGGCCTTGCTTATCCTTGATGATCGTACGGTGGTTATTGTAATTTCTGTTCGAAATTCATAAATCGATTGGGAAAAAAAAATCCATGTTACAAACTAAAACAGAAGGAAACAAATCAAATATGAGAGGAGAACCACGACACAGCAGAAACACAATATTAAAATGTAATATTTAACACACACAGAAAGGAAATTTGATAAAACAATGGCCATTGTACAGGACATTTTAATAAACACAAAAAGGTGGGTTGAACCTGGTTTTATGGCATGCCAGACCTCCCGACAACATTACATGATAGGACTACAAAACAACAAATGGGATAACACACAGGACAGAGAAACACACGAATAATAGGTAACAAAAGGCACCAAAAATTTAATACCTTAAACTAGCGTGTCGTCCACACAAGACCAACCAGTGATGCTCTGATGAAACAAAAATCCAAAGTTGAAGAGCATTGAGGGCCAAAAATTCTAAAAAGTTGTGTCCCATACGGCTAGGGTTTTCTGCATGGGATAAGAACATCTTTATTATTTAGAATAATTCTGAACTCGTCAATATTCTTAATATGTTAGGAAATCGGTGTATAAATAGATACATATTGATTTTTTTATTTGCCCCGAATGTACATGTTGACGAACTGATATAACTGAGAGAGTCTCTGTCAAGTTTATCGAGACGATTCAACAGTACAACTCGTGCTTCAGAAAGACATTCAGTACTTTAGAAATCCAACACTATACAAGGGAGGGACGAAAGATACCAAAGGGACAGTCAAACTCATAAATCTAAAACAAACTGACAACGCCATGGCTAAAAATGAAAAAGACAAACAAAAAACAGCACACATGACACAACATAGAAAACTCCGGAAGGGTAAGCAGATCCTGCTCCACATGTGACACCCGTCGTGTTGCTTATGTGATAACAAATCCGGTAAATAGTCTAATTCGGTAGGTCACATTCATGAAAGGGAAGGGGATTGTAGTTACGACGTAAGGAACATATCCAGTATCATTTATGAAACGGTTATTCCATAACAGTCAACCACCTCGTGATGGCGTCCGTAAAATTTACGAAGGGATGATTTCAACTTTACCATTTGGAACTCTTGGTTTAATAGCTACCTTGTGAGCATCAACCCTCTATCAAGAAAATCACGATAGGAAATGCAAGCACGGGAATATCGTATCAATTGGGAGATATATACCCCGTATGCAGGTGCTGTTGGAATGTTGCTACTTAGAAATGGGAAGTTCACAATTGTCGTATTAACAATATCTGATTAAGAAAGTGGTAACTACGGTAATTCACAACAAATAAAAGCTCACCTATCCCAAGAATATGTTCAATACAGACCTTTCCACTAATCTGATCTGCTATAGAAAAGACCTGTCCTCATGAATCGCTAGAAGTAGGACTTGTCTGGAACAAACTTGTCAATAGGCCTTTAGTAGTCTTTCAAAGGCAGACACTAAAGTCTGTTCAACCTTTATTAAAAACAGAATTGCACCTATCTTTACAACACACTTATTACAAACAACGTTCAAGAAAGGGCATACTACAATAGCAAAAACTACACAGAAAACTAAAAGCTCTTAACCGGTGAAAAGGTTAAACAAACTTTTAGATGATTTTCTTTTATCTAAACAGTCATTAAGAGTCAATTGCAATAAGTGGTAATTTGTTTACATAATTTTTATGGCTTCAGAAATTACAAACAATGAAAGCTCAATTCACTATTGATGTGATCAATTAGATAATGTAAGAGCATATAATTAATTTCCTTTCGAATATATTATCTTGTGAGTGGGTCTCTTACATTATACAGGTATAGGCTTGTTACGAGGACGAATTCAGATCGTATTGACCTCAACCAAAGGCAACAGTTGTTATATTATTAATCAACAACTACTGCAATTACAACAAAACATTGGCAATTTCTAAATTGTATAATAAAAGAACATGTTGTATGCCCTGTGAAACATGTTGTTTTCGAAAAGCTAAACACAATATCACACACTTGCAACATTAGTAAATACAAGATAATCAAGATAAATGAAGAAATAACATAAAAAATTTGATGCACACTGAATAACGCGCGTAGCGGGTTATTTAACAGTGTGCACCACATTTTTATGTTATTTCGAATAGACAGAAAAAAATATTACAGTCATTTCTTATAATTTAATGCTAAATTCCATTTTAAACCGTAGAAAACCACGAAAAAACGTTGATGACGTCACGGTCACATGACTAAATTATGTCTATGGGCTGATAACAAAATAACGTCAGCCAATCAGAAGACGCGTTACATCCAAAATTAAATTATTAAAAAATATTTAATTAATGATAATTTGATATTGTATAGTTTTATAATATATAGATATATCAATACAATTTGATATTGTGAATCATGCCTTCGTGAAAACGACTAATGTAAAAGAGTAGATACCATCTAAATTAGCCACAATGTCAAAAATTTTAATTTTGCATGCAATGCCCAGTAATGCAGTCTGTTCAGTAGTATAAGCACTAAAATTGTTTAATTTGACACATTCTATTTCATAACTTGATTTGTTACTAAATATATTTTCTTAACCAAATTATTAGATTGGAACACAGGTAAACTGATCATCTAGACCCGAGGTATTCCTTTTATTGCAGTGCCGAGCAGTAATAACAGCTTATTTAATATTATTGGTATTTTATCAACGATATATGACCAAAGTTTCAACTTTCAGTGCATTACCATTTATAATGAAGAATTAAAGATAACAAACACTTACCTTCATTCCAATCCTTTTGAATTTCATAATAAAATACATTTAATCATTAAATATCTCAGAGATTCATAGATTCAAGGTGATATGAATTTAACTAATAGAGCGTCATATCGATTTAGATATCAGTACCAAACATTCAAACAAAAGAGAAGATTTAAGTTTTAAAATTATACATTTTGTCAAAGATTGTCTTGACCTGTTCTTTAAAACGCTCATCGTAAAGTACCAAGATCCAATGGATAAATGTTCAATATCTTTTTCCTAAATTATTTTTAAAATTTGAGCGTAGCACTGGTTATGGCTAACACGGCTGTGAATTTTTGTAATTTATCTGTTTTTTATCTGTAGCTAGTCCCCACATCAGTTTAATCATGTATATCTATTATATAGTCATTTTATATAATTTACTGTTCGCAAAAGTATGTTTTATTCTAAATAATAAGGATGTTGGTAATATTTTTAACCAGATACCTGTTGTTGGCTTTTATTCGTTTTGTTTCTCTGTCCTATATTTTCTCCAATTTATTTGTATTTTAGTCCTGTCATGTAATGTTGTCATTTTAATGTTATAATTAACATTGCCATCAAAGCGGAAGGTTTGGCATGCCACAAAACAAAGTTGAACCCACCATTTTGTTTTATCTTAAAATGCCCTGTACCAAGTCAGGGCAATGGCCATTGTTATATTATAGTTCGTTTCTGTGTGTGTTGCATTTTAATGTCGTGTTTCTATTGTGTAGTAGGTTTCTTATATTTGATGCGTTTCCCTCAGTTTTAGTTTGTAACTCGGATTTGCTTTTTTCTCGATTGATTTATGAATGTCGAACAGCGGTATACTACTGTTGCCTTTATTTATACAAAGATAGATTCTACAGTTTGCATCTTTTTATTTGCATTGCAGTTTTGTGTCCTGTTGTCAAATAACTTTTGATGTGACTTCTTATATATTCATTTGTTTGTTGTTTTTGTTGCTTTGGTAGTTCTTAGATCACATCGGTCCAGAGTTTAAAATCTGACGCAAAAGGGTTTTCTTTAACGTTGTCCCTCAATATTTTACCTAATTTGTATTTGTCCATAAAGTATATATTGTATGTACATGAACTACAAATTCATATGTTTATTGACGTATGTGTTACGATTGATTTGTGTAAATGTTTGAATTTGTATTCAGTTGTACTATGGTATATATTTACTACGGGCGCCGTATACGGTGCAGGGAATGTTTACCCTTTCGGAGCACCTGATTTGACTCCCGGTTTTTTGGTGGAGTTCGTGTTGTTTCTTATTTATTATTTAAAACTGTTGATGTAAATGTCTTTTGGTTTTATGAGTCTTTGTTTACTCCTTGGTTTTGATTGTTATTGTCTTGCATAGTTTCGGATGCTTGATCGATCAAAAAGTAAATTAAAAAAAAAAAAATGAATCCAAAACGCAAATACCCTTAATAAATGGCAAGATATCAGAACTATTGTTACATTAAAAATTATAGATCTGATATCTTTGACTTTGTCAATAGAAATATAAACTCATCATACTGGCACCAAGAACCCTGAGTTAAGTACCTTCATTTTTAAAGGCAGCATCCCCCTTTCAAGATAATTATGTTGTATACCAAAAATGTAACAACAAATTGGAGATATAAACAACATTTGCAGGGGTTATTTAGATTTTGAAAAAAAAAAAATGAAAGTTATCAAAAGAAAACAATGTTTTTAACATTGTAAGTTACGATTTCAACTTTTTTTGTATGAACTTTGTTAAGCAAGTTGGAGATTAATTGGAATACCTTTATGTCTTAGATAAATGATATATGAAATGCAATGCAATAAAATAAAATAAAATAGTAACTTCTCCAGTGTAAATATGGATAATATTATTATTATAACTCGAATGTTTGTAACTATACAGATATTTGATACATAGTAAATATAATATTTTCTTGCATCACATACATCCACCTCTGAGATACCGTTTTTGTATATATTTATTCTATCTATGCGTGTGCGTAATGATGGATTTAAATTAAAATGTCTATTTCTTTAATTCACGCTGAAAAGGAACATATAGTTTAAAATGACTTATAAACAGTCTAATACGTTTCATTTACGTAATGAAATACCTAATATATATCTATAAACATCATATAAGGTACAATACTGCTTGATTTGAACTCCTGCTTTAAAACAAGTAGCATCCAATATTTGACGTATTTCATGGAATGTCAACTGGAAGGTCGTGTCAATACGTGATTAACATAAATGTCGATAAAACAGTAATCATTTTTACCCTATTATAACCATGTCTGTACATCATTCATGTGCTAGACTTCTATCAGTACAAGATCCTCATACATGAATGACTTTTTAGATAGAGCTGTACAAGATCCATATGAAAAATAAATTGCATTCATTTAATCCATACTAAAAGTTTTGTAACTGGCAATATTCATGAAATAACTTGTTTTCTTCAAATTATCCACTGATTACATTATTCAGAAGCTCATTTTCCTTCTTCCGTTGGACATTTAAGAGATAACTGTATTGTATTTGAAGCTTTAGGGACGTCTATCGGTAGTTTTACTGTCGCAAATTTAGTTTACCTGGCGACGCGTAGCAATACAGCAAATACAATACAGTTATCTCTATTATAATGCAAAACAAGTTCATAATTGAATTTCAATCAATACTTCAGTGTGAAATCTTCATTAAAGAAAATTCCGCGAAAATACATTCAGCAATTCAAAATGTCGACTTCCTCAGTTACAAGGAGATAGAGAATTTTACGCTAACTGTAATCCAATCAGAACCATTGATACATAATAATTGCATTAGAATGATTCGGCTATGTTTAATTCGTTTTTTATTGTAATTTTAATTTCAAGCAAAAGCAAAGTTGAAATCGTATATGTTAAGTTAAGAATAATTTTATTGTGTGTTAATCTTTTTAGCTGAACTAATTCTTTTAAACTAGAGATCAAAATCATTTCACAACTTCCTCTGCCTCATTGGTTCAGTCTTTGCATTAAACAAACTTTAAATTGTCATCTCAGTACGTACCATATGAATAAAGGCAACAGTAGTATACCGCTGTTCAAAACTCATAAATCTATGGACAAAAAACAAAATCGGGGTAACAAACTAAAACTGAGGGAAACGCATAAAATATTAGAGGAGAATAACATTAAAGTGTAACACACACAGCAACGGACTAAGCATTAGACAAAATCCGATGTGGATAACTAATATAACATCAAAACCAAATACATGAATTTGGGATAGAAAAGTACCGTGACACGTCTTATAGTAATGTGAATTCACACTCACTGATGCCATTATAATTTTGAAATTAAAAATTAGAGACATCCATGCATCAATTTACCCACTTCGCCCACGTATTCAGTATGATACGATAATCAAGAACTTGCATCTTCTACATAAACTCAGATTGAAAAGAACGTTAACTTGTTTGAGAAAAATATAATGAACGTGGATTTTGTCAAAGATATTCAAGTGCTGATTTTGCTCTTCAGATGAATGAGAACGTCATCTGTGTCCTAGCAAATATAATTATATTGAATTTTGTCAAAGAACGTCTCCTACTTTTTGTCTATTATTTCAGCGGGGAGTACTAACACATGAAGGATTAATATTCAATACTTAATTTACAATTTTAGCGCATGGTCTTGAGTGTATTGTTTTATTCATTGCTTTATGTCAACCTTATACTTGACAAAAATGTAAGACAAATCTGACGGACACCAGCCGATGGAACAACACTAATAATAATAAGAAGTAAGTGTTTTTAACATATTTTCAAACCTCGTTAATAAATATAAATACTAGAATACAGACCAATGAAACAAGAGGCTCGTTAAATTTTGATTTGCTCACCACCTGCCAACATTTGAAAAATAGACAAGAATTAAAAAACATTGTAGAAAAATTGCCTTTTATGTTTTTGCTAATATCCTTTGTCTGTATGTCATTTTGTGATTCTTTGCTACACACGTTGCTTTGTACTTATACATCCCATCCTTATGGTATTCTGCTATGGTAAATGTGTGTATTCTTATCTTTCATTTTGTAATGTGCTTTTGTCTATATGCCTTATTGTGTTTCATTCTAATTTATTTGTCTGTTTATATAGTTATTATTACAATGTTGACTGCTTAAGACATTTTTATCTAATATGTCTGTTTTGTTCACAGATCGTTTTCATTGTAACGGAATTTAATGCGTCTGCCGTACAAATGGTGGTTTAGCAAGCAAACACAAAAAAAAAAAAACACACGATTTCCTACATAGGAAAATGCCTGTAACAAGTCAGGAATATGACAGTTGTAACCCATTCGTTTGATGTGTTTGAACTTTTGATTTTGTCATTTATTTTGTTTTTAATTTTCATCGGACTTCGGTATTTTTGCTTTTTTTTTTACTGATTCTGAAAACCCTTTAACGTTAACATTGGACACCTAGTGTTTGGACCACACAATAAATTAAAGTAAATAAAAAAACAAAGGCAAGTATGCGTATCAGATCAGTTCTTTAATTACGTTGTATGCGATACGATTCTCTGCAAATACACAAATTATAAATCATAAATAACAGTGAAACTAAATTCCGTTAATCATAAAAATGATATACAGTGCATTAATTACTTCTCAATCATAATAAAATATAAAGAAACATGTTTTCTGATAAAAGTACAAAGTTTGCACAAATGATTAAATCAATATATTACATTGTTACAACTCTTGCTAAAAAAATGAATGATAAAGTCGTATTAATTATATGCTTACCGATTAGGTTCTATAAAAATCATCTTGTGTGTCCAAATGCAATACATATAAAGAAATTGTCGTTAACAAATTGAAATAACATCATCATAGGAAAAAAATTATGTCATGCAGACGGCCGGCAAATACGGCAAATACATTTAGCGCCGTAAACGTCAATAATTATATAAAAAATAGCTTTCACAAAAAGCTTACATATAAACTAAATAGTGGCAACCAAGTGACATTGTATACACTATTAGTGCTTATATAAATGTATTTTCTGCCAAATATTCAAAATAAGAATAAGAATAAATATAATTCTTACACCAAGTATCCTACTTAACTCAAGGGTATCTTCAGATCAGTTATTGGTGATTTGGTACTATTCTAA
The DNA here is from genome assembly GCF_965363235.1 of Mytilus galloprovincialis. Taxonomy (NCBI): domain Eukaryota; kingdom Metazoa; phylum Mollusca; class Bivalvia; order Mytilida; family Mytilidae; genus Mytilus; species Mytilus galloprovincialis. The sequence goes on from NC_134841.1 coordinate 4,213,315, forward strand.
AATCCCCATTGAAAAGTAAGAATTTATTTTAAAACTGTGGTTATTCTCTGAAAGTTTTTTTGCCATATTTAGTCAATGTCATGAAAAAAACCCACAAAGGACGAAAGGACACACTGTACTAACACACCATGATATAAAAAATAGAAACCAAAAAACCTGTCAAAAAGACATATCTAAAAATTGTTTCTCTTTTATCTTATCTATACTGTTCAATCACCAATGTGGAAATGAGTCTAAATTTGTTAAAGTGTTAATTTTTGCTAAATCTGTCTTAACTAATCTGTATGACTTTTAGATATTAAAAACAAGGTGAGATATATTTACTATCACTGAGCTCGATTACATTGTGCTTCATTATATCTCATACATCAACATCATGATAAACAGCAATAATTAATTTTTGAATTTGTTTCATTCTTGCCATAATTTACTTTCAAAATAAGACAAATTATCAGATAGGGATTCAAAAGTTACAACAGTATTTTTGTGTATGATCTTACTAAAAATTACAATCACAAAAATAACTGAACTCCGAGAAAAAATCAAAACAAAAATTGCCTAAACAAATGGCATAATCAAAAGCCCAGATATGTCAAACCAATGGACAACTGTCATATAACTGACTTAGTACAGACATTTTTGATGTGATAAAATAGTGGATTAAGGTTCTTAAAAAGATGTTCTTTTCATTTTTATATTTATGCCATCACCTTCATGACTATATTTTCAATAATTTCTATAGTAAATTTTATATTTTGATAATTCAACATTTTGAAAGTAGATATTGCTAAGTAATCATTATTAAAGATGACTAAGGTTAGTCTTGGTATGCTATAGTTAGATTCTGCAAATAGTGATACTATTATCTTCCATCTGATTAAACTATTACCACTATTACTATTTAATTACTTTTCACTGGGGAAATTGAAAGAATAATTGAGGTGAGAAAATTAGTTTATATTTATACTCAGAGCCTAAACCCTCAATTATTTCTACCGACTTTACAGTAGTCACGATTTTCTACTGTGTACATAACACTCCCTGCAATCAGAAAGAAAACAAATCAAAGCACCAAAGGCGCTGTAGGCAGTTAAATAAAAAAAAGCAGAGTCAAACTTGGCAGAAGTTAAGACGAATATTGTTGAAAAATTGGTGAAAATATTATCTCGGCTATTTCTCAAGTATTGAATAATGTTTGTACCCTAAAATTTTCACTATCCAATCCTGCCACTTTCAAAAGTTATGTCCAATTATTTATTTTAACATTTTTATTAGTTTTTATTGTTTTACATTTGTAATTCCTGGTCTTTTAAAGCTTACTATGCAGTATACATGTAGGTTTTGCTAATAGTTACAAGCTGCATAGAGGAATATACAATTAACTGCTTACCGAATACCATTGACTTTTCATAAGTTGTCCTTTTTGAACAAACCTTTTGTTTTCTAGTTTGAATGGTTTTACACTAGTAATTTCTGGGCCCTTTATAGCTTGTTGTTCGGTGTGAGCCAAGAAATTAAAAATGACAAAGTTTATCCAACTGCACACCAAATATCATAAATAACTGACCTAATCAAAAACTAATACATATTAGTCAATAGACCATGACAAAGGGGGTGGGCTAAATATTCTGGTAATGAGATATACCTACATAATTTTTGTATGTTCCTGTCCCAAGTCAGGAGCCTGTAATTCAGTAGCTGTCGTTTGTTTATGTGTTACATACCGTAGAAAGGGGTGTATAGTCCGCGTTTTTTTTTACCCTGGAAATGAAATTGATGGATGGGGTGCGGACTATGCAGTATTTCATGACAGTGTTGACTTAGTAATTTGCATAAAAATCAGCCTTTAATCGAATGTCCGCTTCGTTTCGGATTTGGTAAAATTTGTGTCATTGCATTTTAACATGTACAGTGTACCTGAATCCTGAATATCAATAAAAGATGAACCCTTCAATGGTGAAACCATTATAGTCAAGATAAAACCTAGTGAAATCTTCCCAACATCGATTTCGTTTAATGTTATTCACGTGTGTACAAGAAAACCACGATGCGCCATTTTGAATATTTGTGATTAAATTATCAAAAATTTTCGTATCCGACTTTTTGTGTTTAACTTGTAACTTGTCGACTTAAATAAATCAAGACCTAACATTTTTAAATTTTAAATTGTAACCATTAATACTGAAAGTGTAAACCTGAAAGAAGTGGAATTTTGTATACAAAACTATATTTCCAGGTGAAAGGTCACATTGTACAGGTGTATCGATGTACCGTTAATTTTATTACTACCACTGGGTCGATGCCTCTGCTGGTGGACTATTAGTCCCCGAGGGTATCACCAGCCCAGTAGCCAGAACTTCGGTACTGGCATGAAAATACGGATTGTTTGTGTTATTTAAATTTGCCGTTACAAAATATTAGAAATTATTTTAAATTAAGGAATGTATCTCCCTCATGTAAAGCTCTGATTCCTTTGGTATCCGGTCGTTCCGGCCCCAAACCGATCCGGCCCCAAGTCAATCCGGCCCAAAGTCGATCCGGCCCACGTCGATCCGGCCCCAAGTCGATCCGGCCCCAAGTCGATCCGGCCCCATAATAAAATATGAATAAACTATATTCACTATATGGACGAATTTGTCACAAATTTGAACAATATAAACGGAATTTGCAAAAAGTGTCGATGATGGATGACAACAGGTAAAGTGAAGTATTGGAGTACCAGTTAAAGAACTATTTTAAATCGATACGAAACTGAGTGGTATTGTGTCTGTGTGCAGCTCCAACATATTTTAAAATGTGAAGATATTTTCCATGTTGACTTGTGATAATGTATTTGCTGTTACAGCTTTTACATTAATGCTAGCAAGACAAATCTTTGTTTGGCTTGCTTGCTTTGTTTGTATCAATGTTTGCTCAAGCATGGCAATTAAGATAGGCGGGGTTTCAGCTTGTATACATCATACTTAAATTTTATTGGACGTTATGTTTGAGGTTAAAGGACACTAAATTTTAAAACATCACATGACAAATATTCTCACATGTTTCCTTACCTGTAAATATACAATGCAGTCAGGATTCTACTTCGTCAAAATTATCTCCCCATTACGGCAGTTCATTTTCACAATCGTAGAAATGGAAACCAAATTTTTTTCGAACATATGCATTTTCATCATCCAACTTAAAGATTGTCGTCAAATACTTTTAGTAAAATAGCTATTCGAACACACCTACTCTGATTTTGTGATTCATTGGATAGGTATTTCACTTGACCCCTACATTTCATCTTTTAGTATTGTGATTTTTTTATGTTATAAAGTCAACCTGTAGCTTTGCTATATAAAAATGATAGAATCTGAAGCGAGATGATGTATCAAATATTCTTCCTTTGTACGTTTTCAACACAAAATATTCATCTCAAACACACCCTAACATAAAAAAAGGTGCACTCGATTTTCTCTTTTCGATACAATTGTTACCCATTTATTGGAATTTTTTCTTGAGTTACATAAATGAAAGGGCAGACACGGAAACAACTGAACTAATAGATTGATATGTTATAAAAAAAAACAATATTAAGTTTATATTTTTCTTTCATTGACCAATTATTGTATTTTTACAGGTGAGGAAACATGTGAGAATATTTGTCATGTGATGTTTTAAAATTAAGTGTCCTAAACCTCAAACGTAACGTCCAATAAAATTTAAGTATGATGTATACAAGCTGAAGCCCCGCCTATCTTAATTGCCATGCTTGAGCAAACATTGATAACACACAAAGCAAGCAAGCCAAACAAAGATTTGTCTTGCTAGCATTAATGTAAAAGCTGTAACTGTTATTGAAAATTGGAATGTTAGCATTTTTTTTTTTGACAGTCAATATTCGGTATAAATTGAAGATCATTGGACATTGGGGTCTACCACTACTAATATGTTTGTCCCGTATTCAGAGAAGGATTCCATTAACATATACCCATCACAGACTCGGAAACGTAAAATCTAAAATTTATAAAATTGGAAGTGACCTATGTTAATAGATATAAACAATTCACCAAAATTCCTTGCTTTGTGAAAGCATTTTTGAGATATTATCAGAAAACTGAAAAAAAAAACCACAAATTTTATTGAATAAAAACCCATTACCCAGAAACTTAAAATCTAAAATTTATTAAAAAAAAAAAAAAAAAAAAAGGGAGCTCACGTCAATAGATATAAACAATTTCCCAAAGTTTAATGCAAATTGGTTAAAGAGTTTTTGAGTTAATGTCCGACATGTTGACAACAGACGGACAACAGTATACCATAATACGTTCGGTAAACGAGCTCGAGCGTATAAAGAATATTATAATATATTGAGTAGTAATTTAAACACATTCTAGATACATAAATTATTACTAAAAACATAGTCATAGAAAATGGAATGCATTACAAAGGATTATATCCGTAATAAGAAATACTGGTTGGTCAAAGACCGAATTATTTTAACTATTTGTTATATACGTTTTAATATAATTATACAATAATCTTGAAAACTTGTAATAAAAACATAATCAACCTAGTTGTTTTATACTCATCTAAACTGAAAATATTTTTCAAAGGCCTTTTTTAATTTTTTTTAACGTACAGTACACCTTTTACATTATAATAAAAATCATAAACATTTATGAATTACAATTAATATATCTCTATTCCTTATAAATATTTTTTTTATTGGGGCCGGATCGACTTTACATATGGGCCGGATCGACGTGGGGCCGGATCGACGTGGGACGGATCGACTTTGGCCGGATCGACGTGGGGCCGGATCGACCCGAAAGCATTCCTTTCACTGATTTGGCTTTACTTTTTGGACCTTTTGGATTATAGCTCTTCATCTTTTATATAAGCTTTGGATTTCAAATATTTTGGCCACGAGCATCACTGAAGTGACATGTATTGTCGAAATGCGCATCTGGTGCAAGAAAATTGGTACCGTTAATTTTATTACATGAATAAGTTTACAGGTTTGTGTGTAAAGCAATTAATTAACCATGTCAACTTTAGATTTTCCTCTCAGTTCAGTATTTTTGTGATTTTACTTTAAACTAAAACACGATGAAGGAAACCATCTTGAAATGACCTTAATTGACATCGACAAAATCTATAAATACGTATTCAAATGAGGTCCTGATTGAAATTGTAACGGCCCTGATCGAGTATAATGTTTGGGGGTTTACACGATACATAGCAAGTACGGAGAGACACGATGACAAATAATAACATCAGCTTGCATTAAATAATTAAATAAATTACATATCTTCATACAATGTAGAAATAAAATAATCAAGTATTCTTACAAATCCAAGACTTATACAGAGAGGAAGTAAGACAATGCTTTTAAATATTTACCTTTAGTAGGATGGAATCCACCAAATTCAACGGCGTAATAGCCGCAAAATAATATCCATGCGCCATTCATGCCATTTAGCAAATTTTAATGCCTTCATTACAAACATTTTCGGCGATGAAATTATTCTTACAATAGTTCACTTACATCTTCCTCAAAATCACAGACGATAAAAAGCTATGCTTAACTTTTTAATTAGCACTTTTTCAAATGGGGAACATCAATTGTTTTGGGAAAATCGACGATCATTTAAGGTAATCTTACTTATATTTATTGTTTTTTATAACAAAAAGTGTGAAAAAAATGTCTAATTAGTTATAAATAAACTACCAGACCTGCCAGATCAGAGCAATGGCACTTTTTTAAAAACTCCCAGGGTGCTCGCATAAGGCAGCTTAACTGCCTAATAAAAAATAGAAAAAAATGAAACAGAGAGACAATCGTATATAACAAGGACACGTTTCAGTCAAAACAAGACAAACAAATCAGCACATTTCTGAAAAACAGTAATAAACACTAGCTTAAAGGATGTTGATAAACCAATAACATAATGTTGTTAGAACTAATAACAGACCTCACAAGTAGTATTCTAGTAATCTAGACGAACAATTCGTAGGCATGCCTCAAATGTCCGTTGTTACATTGGGAAGTTGGTTAGGGCAAGAAAGAATGATAATAAGAATCTGTAGTTGGTCCGAGACCACAATTGTCGTCCCTTGATTTTCGTTGTTCACGAATATAGTCCCTAGTGTTAACAGTGGGTTACTTGCCAATAATTTTTATACCCCTTCCAAATTTATTTCTCCATGTTTAATGCCTCAAATTGTAAGTAGGGGGGTGAAACTACACTGTAAAAAAATTTGGGTCCAGAATTTTACAGGAAAGTAGTGATTTGGTCCAGCTGAAAAAGGTTAAAAATTAGCACTTCGGAAGCTGTCAAAAGATTTCAAGACACCCTAAACACAAAATTGTCCATATTTTGAGTTAGAGGCGATGAAGTTTTCTATATTTTTGATATAATTTGTCCCAAAAGTAGTTCAACACACTGTAAAAATTTCATTGAGAAAGCGCAGGTGGGATTTTTTTTATTTTCATTTATGTTCTAAAAGAAATGCACTACGAATTAATTGTGTTCTCGGACCTAAGAGGTGAAGTCTGTAAATATAGAATCTGTACTTTGGCAACTTCCCTAAATGATTTGGTGGTTTCAATTTGTCAAATAGCATGAAACTAAAGGATTTACACTTTTATTTTATAGAATTTCTGCAAAAATGACCAATTTTGGCATTTTATGGTCAAAATAGGCATTTTAAGGCTTTTTCAATAATGATGCATACATGGCATCCTGACTTTTTATCTGACAGGTTTTCATGTGTCAATACTTGTGTTTCTATGCCTTTATCTAGTTCTTTTGCTTGTTTATGAACTCAGAATCTACAGAAAAGAACATTATCTCAGACAATATGTACAAAATGTGTTGTATAAATGACCCTTGTCTTAACGCCCTGTTTGGATGAAGTCAAAAGTGGGGTTCTTGGTACATAAAATTTGAAGTCCACAATAAAGACCTCACTAAATTTGTATCAAAAGCACTTTGCAATGTCTATTGTACCTGTTCCATCTCACATAATATCTTTCTTTTCTTCTGTAGGATAGCAAGTGGTTTAGATATAAGCCTGTTGAGACTAAAATTGCATTCAAGTTTTTCATTAAAAAGGCAAAAATCTTTGTATCATACCATACTGTCTGTAAGAAAAGTTAATTGCAAGAGCCTTTTTGTGCTCAGATTTGTTGTATCATGTCACATGAGTATAGAAATGATAAAAAAGACACAATTTTTTATTTCTTATAGCCTCAATATGCATTTTTTAATGTAAATATGTGGCACGGCCTAAATTGACCCTTATTTCTTTCCAGTCTTACTTGGCTTAAGACCCTTTTAAAGTAATATGATATGTTATTTGTGACTTTTCTTTCCATTTAAAGTACATTCAATACATATGTAAGGATTATTTATAACCTAAAAGCTTCACAAATTTAAAATTGCTGGAAAATATTACATCTTCATGTAAGGCCCCCTTTCATTGAAAAACCTCAATTTTTAGGCCCAGGCTGATATAAATTTGACTTTTGAATAATTATGCTAAGTCTGATATATCAAATGAGTACTCTATTGCTTTTAGTACATAATAAATGATATATTAGGGCATTTAAAAAGTATTTTTTTGCAATATTTTAATTTTCAAAGCCCAAAATGTTGATAGTTGAAATTATTCAATTTTAACGTCAAAATTAAACACGCAAAGATGAGTATAGAATTTAGCATATTGTCTATAATATATATCCTATTGTTATGAAACTTTGCAAGCAGTGTTATAATTTATTAAGCTTTGGTCATACCAAGTTTTTTTAAGATTTGTCAACTCTTTCTATCCTATTAGGTCCGAGACCACAATTGTCGTCCCTTGATTTTCGTTGTTCACGAATATAGTCCCTAGTGTTAACAGTGGGTTACTTGCCAATAATTTTTATACCCCTTCCAAATTTATTTCTCCATGTTTAATGCCTCAAATTGTAAGTAGGGGGGTGAAACTACACTGTAAAAAAATTTGGGTCCAGAATTTTACAGGAAAGTAGTGATTTGGTCCAGCTGAAAAAGGTTAAAAATTAGCACTTCGGAAGCTGTCAAAAGATTTCAAGACACCCTAAACACAAAATTGTCCATATTTTGAGTTAGAGGCGATGAAGTTTTCTATATTTTTGATATAATTTGTCCCAAAAGTAGTTCAACACACTGTAAAAATTTCATTGAGAAAGCGCAGGTGGGATTTTTTTTATTTTCATTTATGTTCTAAAAGAAATGCACTACGAATTAATTGTGTTCTCGGACCAGTTTACCGATGAACAAATCTCGTAAAACTATTGGCTAAACTAACATACTTTCAACGTTAAAACAAGTGCCTAGTGGGTGAACCTATACTTAATCCATATATTATCCCAGTTTTTGGTGGGGCTCGTGTTGATTTGTCTTTAGATTTCTGAATTGTGTCTTGTGTATAACTGTTTTCTTTTTTTTGCCATAGCGTTGTTAAAATATTTTCAATCTAGGAGTTCGACTGTCCCTCTGATATCTTTCGCCCCTCTTTTAACCGCTATGCATAATAAAACCTAGTCAAATCAACTATAGGGAATTTGAAACAGACTATCGAAACAAGGCAGACGTTTTTTTTCTAATTTCTTAAGATGAAAGGTCGCAAAACATGACTCGTGAGGTTTGGCACATATATCTTTTATCGTTGTAGTTTCGTTTTTCTTCTTACCATTGGGAAACTTTTTAGTGCTGTAAGTGTCTCTTCAACATCTCCAAATGGATGATAAAATCGCAGATTTGAGTCATTTTTAAGTCATCGTTTTATATATTTTACGAATCAAAGGTCTTTTTGAAACTCTTTCCTTTGTAAAAGCAAACCCTTACCAGCTATTATCCTTTGTTGTAATACGTAATTGGACTCAGACTGTCTCATTTAAAATTGTCTTTATATCGTTACAAATGTAAGCCGTACTACTAGTAGAAAAACAGACAACATAAGAAACGATTGTTAGTTAATTTAATTAAGTTAAACTAAATTAATCACCAATTTAAAGTTATAGCTAGATCATGCTTCCAAAATCTAAACAATCTTAAAAAATATTTGAAGATTTATAATCAAATTTCTTTATTGTCTGTGGTGATCAGGCTGATGAACTGAACAGAAAGCGTCTGGAGAAATATATGACAAACACAATTAACATGATATGAAATTGAGAATGGAAATGGGGAATGTGTCAAAGAGACAACAAACCGACCAAATAAAAAACAACAGCAGAGGGTCACCAACATGAGTATTTTTATCATTCGAGGTTAATATATACAATAACATAATGGTTATTTAAGATGATAGTTATTTTATTCATGTAATACTGTTAAAATTCTTGCAAAAGGTTGTTAAAAAAGTCTTCTATGGCACGGGAAATAACGTTGACAACTTGATGCAACTCGTTTTCACAGGCATAATCTAAAGCTTGTTTTCCAAACATATCTTTAGCATTGAGAATTGTTTCCTCTTCATTTAACAGAAATTTTACAAAACTCAATCTATGTTCTTCGTTTATTCTGGTATTATTAAGTCTGCATAAAGCCATCAACGGAGTTCTCCCAGCAGTGTCTGTACAATTCACATTCACTTTTCTTTCTATAAGAATTCTGGCTAGTCTTAATTTTCCTTCAGAAATTGCGATAAATACTTGCTGCACATCTTCATCCACAGCATATTTAGAAGTGAAAGCGTTCTTTCTCCATCTTTTCATCATGGCCTCAAAGCAGTTTCTAGTTGACATGTTTACTTTTGAGTAGAAGGTTTGTATCTATTCGATAGTAACATGATTTATCGCTTTAAATAGTAAAGTTTCACCATGTCATGTGGTTAGTAACACTATTCCATTGTACAAAAAAATTGCATTAAATGTATTTATCACGCCTTAAATTATGAAGTGATGAAACCTTTTATTATCAGTCTTGTGTCCTATAGACACCTATCATAAGCAAAACTGAAAATTGTAAAACCCAAACCAATTAACATTATAATGAAAAGGATGCGTATGAATCAAACAATTATGACACTGGTGACGAATCAAAAGGACATGTGTTATATATTTTTTTCATTGGCATGCACTGGATCGTCATTACTGCGGGTAGGGTGTTGGTCAGAGTTATCATCATCTCAGTAGTCTATATATATAGCTATGTTATGGTGCTTTCATGATAAAAAGTAAAATCACAAAAAAAAACCCAGGAAAATGCAAAACTGAAAGTCCCTAATCAAATGATAAAACAATACTTTTGCAGTGTCCCCGTTAAAAAATAAGAATATATTTAGAATCTAAGGATCTTACTCGTTTAGGCAAAGTTTTCCCTATGTTAATTATCTCTTCTTTTTAAGCCCCTTTTTACCACTTGTATCATAATGTTCTACTTACATATACATCCCTAATTTTGAATTTTTTGTAGGTTGGAGAGTTCTCTGACGAAGATAAATAAAGATGCTTCTAACTACAGAAGGTTAAGTGTAATTTCATTTATAAGCGCTGAATTCAAACCATTGTTGACGAACTTTATGTCCCTTAAAGAGTCACATAGGATATCAGCAGTGCAGTAGTAAGGGCTGTGGTCGTGACAAGATCGATAACTACTTTTTTGTAAATTACCTGTCAATAAATTCATAAATGATTAATGATCTAAGGTTTAAATACTCTGAGGCATATCACAGTCGAATTAAAAAAAAACTCATTTCAGATTACAGACTAATAGTTTGGTGCGCCAATAGTGCGGCAAGTCTACATACGACTCGTCAGTGGTGCTTGAATCAAAACAGTTAGAAGTTCTAAACAAATATAAAGCATGAGGGCATTTAAAAACAAAATTCTGAAAAGTTGTTTCAATTAATATAGTCAATGTTTCAAACAACCATCATCAATTCAATTAGATATGAATAAGAATGTAACATGATATGTATAACAATCTTACAATTTAACTCGATCAATACCAAAATAATAATTTTGATATAAGTTTTAATTAATTTACAATTTAGTTCATGAAGATCTAATATCGCTCAACACTTGTTTTTCTAAAACAAATACGAAAGATAATGTCATGTTTAACCAAGGACAACTACACGACCTTTTCTTGATACGATTTTCAGGACAGACGTTTTACATGACCTATCAAGTTAAAAGGTTTAACCGATACAAACATTACACACATAGGGTGCATTTTGCTTAGAAATGTTATTTGTTTGTCTGAAAATTAGACAAAATATTAATATGTAACTGAAATATGTTCCTTTAAGGGCATATCCAACAGTTTATTTCTGACGGTGAGAATTTTTTCCCTTTAAGATATTTTATTCTTCAATTAACAGAGAATCAAATTTTGCCAAAAAAATATATGTTATCGATTTCGTTTTTGCAAAAAATGCTGCTGAAAATTGAACATTTTTGCAATTTTGGAGTAGAAAACGTTTTTTATTTAAAAAAAAATAAATATGATTTTTTAATCAATATATACTTAAATAATTGGGCTCAAATTGAAGCAAAATAATTCAAGATGGTAAGAAAAATCTAACTTAACCATTTAAAGCATTCATTCTTACTCAAATAAAGCCAACAACGTTATGGTGGACCCAAACAACGGCAAGAAATGAACATTTGAAATGCACATTTTTGATTTTTTAAAATATTTCTAACGGTGTCGATTTGGCCAAAGTAAGATATGTTATTCTTTGAAAAAAATGGAATGTCATAACGTTTTGAAATATATTTGTCACCATACTCGTTTTTGAGAAAAATTGAGAAATATAATATTGTTTACTCAATTCCTCCCGTGAGCCTCACAAATTGCGCCAAAAATTAAGACGTTTCCGAAAATAACGTTATATTTCCCCGCTAATTTTTCAAAGGCAGTGCGACGGTGTGGCAGACAAATGTATTTACAGTGTGACTTTGTTGGGTAGTTGTCTCGATAGCACTCATATCGCATCTTCTTAATTATATCGAACCAGTATCTGGACGAGAAAACAATTCAGTTAGCTTTATTATTGTGTTCGTCAAAATTGTGAAACCCGGGTGTGAAACATACAAACCGTAGAATTACAAACTATTAAAATAGTCCCTCTGGTATCTTTCATCCCTCTTTTAAAATAAAAGTATTACACGTTTGAAATCCGTTTCTGTGTCTCGGTCTATAGTACAAAGCATGGTTAATTTTTTATATTATATTTCCATTTGATGTTTTTGTTCTGAATATTCATTTAGTATGCCATTTGACATCCGTCATCCATAATCATTTTTTATTTTACCGTTACTTTACAATGAAGCGTTTTGCTTATGCTGATTTATATTACACCGTCTATAATTTCACATATCGAAATTAACAAAGAGCACGTGAAATTTTGCACTGACTCCGTATTATTTATTCATTTTGCAGTTTCAGGCTTTCTTTATAGGCTTCTAGCTATAACAAAAATCTGTATGTTGACTCTAAGTGTTTAGAATTATATGATCGTTGGTTTGCTGTCGTATTAATGTATACCTTTTAAACCTTTTTCAAAACAAAAGGATTGATTTGGGTATGGAAATATTCACATCTCTGGACTTCTCCCGTTCGACAGTATATCTTTGCTAAAATTTGGTGCGGCCGTATAGCTTGTCGGATGTATAAATTTGCAGCCTTGTTTAATCGAAATAAAAATGTCGTATATCCGATGCATAGTGCAGGGAGAGTTTCGCGCTATCTATACATTAAAAAAACATCTAAATAAATGGTTGAAGGGATATACAAACATCGAATAAAATCTCTGAACAACAACAAAGGTCACATAAATCTTCAAATAAGTCACATTGCTGATTTTAACACATCTGTTGCGCCTTTTGCAGTTGTAGATGAAAAAAAAACTTTATTTAACAAAAGAGATCAGTAAGACAATACATTGAGAATAAACGAAAGGGCCGTTGTTTTACGCTTCATTATATGAGTTATTGCATATGTACACAATGGAGATTGTTTTATGTTCTACTGCCTTCCACCTAGTTTGGCTGCATACAATGTAACCACTGATGTAGACTACTATATTATTATTGTTTATTCAAATCGATGAATTCAGAGAAAAAATGCGGAAAGAAAGTCTAAAATTTTTGTTTAAAAATAAAATAAAAACACAAATAAAATACCAAAACTCAAAAACTGTTTGAGACAATTATCAGTTGAGACCATACATCACTATATGAAACTAATAAATTGATTGCTCCCGTGCTCCAGTGGCAAATATATCACGCATATTTACGACGTGGCGAAAGTGGATCTGAAGTAAATCATTGATACATTATTAAGATAAAGAGTTTGCTAGCGGTAAAACGTATGCCGTACTAAAATAAAGTTGAATAAGATCAAAATCTTGAGGTAAGCTATTAGCCTCCCCTTCCAAATTTTGAAATATAGTATTTCGATAGCTGTTTTTTCCCCTATCCTATTATGGACCCGCTGATTTTATGAGGGCGTGTCTAATAAATCAAGACTTACATCAACTTTACACCGGTTTTTTTTTTGCTAAATTATATTTGTGTCCTCATACATAAGTATAAACCAAAATCGTCAGATATTTTCTACTTGTATGTCAGTGTATTATATATGACAATGTTTTCCTATTTCATTTTTTTTCAGTGTCATCTTGTGTTTTACATTGTTTACCAGTTAAAGGTCGTATTCATTTAAAGAGCTATTGTACATTAATAGCACTTCAACGCAAAGCTATATGCATGATAAATGTTAGTTTACGCCTTATTTTATTTTTCTCAAGAAACCTTTTTTTTCATCTTTCTCAAGTAAAACCAAACTTTGAGTTTTCTATTCTGAATGACAAAATCTCGGAAAAGTTTGTTAAAGAATAATTACAATTTGCATTCTAATGCAATAATAAATAATTACGCATTTGTTCTCGTTGTTCCCTACTGCATGTATTGAAGATAATTTCAATAAAACGGAAACTTAAGTGAGTATGGTCTATAATGATCAAGATAATTGCAGTTCTTTTATGATAGACCAAGAGGACAAAAATATCTTTAAGATTTGAGTTCTATTTCTGTTAATATTCTGTATAAGTTTTTTGCCGATTTCCGCCGTGCCCTTTCCTTTGATGAAAGAACCCTCCCTTTCCAGCAATTCCAATGGTGATTTAGTTATGACGTCGTTGAAACAACGTTAAATTACGGGAAACAATAGACGACGTTTACGTTTGTTATTACCTCCCCTGAAACTATTGGATATGCCCTTAAAATCATATCTTATCTATAAACAAAAGAATTCTTTTATGAAATGGGAATTGCTTGATTAATTTTCTGTCAACAAGGAAACACTAACATTTTTCAACTTAATAATTCATATTCTTTCTTTATAAAGTTGATGGATAATTGTCATATGATTCAAACAATTGTGAATCATTAAAGACTACATCACGACATTGACAAAAGCATTGTACGTTAATGTGTTCTGTCTAATTTATGTCTTTTCTCAGTATCCCCTTTTCTCTAATTTACCCTGCATTGGTAATAAATTAGTAAAATGTCGTTTCTTAGTAAATCACGAACATGGAGGTTCAACTTTGAAATAGGCTCAATCTGATTAAAACACTATATTTCAATCAGTTTTATGGGGATAATAAGCTAACTCGTATATACGTAGATGCCTATAGTTCTTTGTTGATTTATGGTTGACAATGTCATTCTGCTAATTGTCTTCTGTGATATATTTTAGCATCATACTCGGATTCTTCAAAGCTAAGTTTTACTGCGCGTCTTGTTTAATCCCGCAATTTGGCATCATAAACCTTTAGTCTTTGCGGGGATTTCTCGCGGTGTTGAACCTTTAAGTTGCGGTTGTCATTTTGACATAATAACCGTTTCCATTTTCTAGTAATTGTATCTAATTTTATTTTTAAAATCTTTGCAATATAATACAAAAACTGATCAAATAGACAAGGTGTATGATGAGGGTCTTTTTTCTATAAAATTAAATAACATTGCAACTAAACCATTGTAAACGGCATTTGAGGAAAA
This sequence comes from Mytilus galloprovincialis, assembly GCF_965363235.1. Taxonomy (NCBI): domain Eukaryota; kingdom Metazoa; phylum Mollusca; class Bivalvia; order Mytilida; family Mytilidae; genus Mytilus; species Mytilus galloprovincialis. The sequence goes on from NC_134841.1 coordinate 4,228,343, forward strand.
CATTGAAATGTCAATTTTCTAGACTGAAAGTTATAAATGTCATAGGAACTGCTAACGCTTTAACCTTGCCGTTTTCATGAAATTGTCTAAAACGATTTTGGCATTATGCATTTATTTTTAACAAATAAATGTACAAAGCTTAGTATGGATTTTTTTGCCCTTTTCTTCTGAATTCAGTATAAAAAAAGAGATGTTTCATCACACAAGGGCACGCAACAAAATGGAATCTAGATATCTGTATTCTGTCGCCATCGACGAAAATGTGCTTTGATATTCAAACCTCGCTACTTCAACTCATTGATATCAAAAGAAATACAGATATAACTTTTGACAAATTAAACTTTGATAAATTTCATTAAATTTATTTCAAAAGTAAATGAAAGCAATCTAGAGTACAAAATCAGCTGGTATAAAAGAGGTACTTTTAACATAGAACACTGCCCTTTTTTAAATAGATATCGTGATATCTATAACTAAACGAAAAGCTTATTACCAAACTTAATGAAAAAAAAGAGAGGATTTTTTATTTCCTATTGTTAATCATCCATTTTTAGATATTGATATTCACTTATCACCATCTTATTATGTTTATATATCTCAACTTGTTAGATTCAATCGTGTATATAACAAAGTATTTGACTTTTATGAAATAAATCATAGTGTTACTGAAAACTATTACACCAGGGTTTTCGATATCACAAACTAGTTAAATAATGTTCTAAATTTTATAATCGGTGCAAGGACATAATTCTTAAATATTAATCAACATACAGACATCTTACAAAATTAGGTATTTTATATCTAATCTGTATTGCCAGTAACTGCTAGTAGACCTATGTCAATGTATGTATCATTGTCATTTTGTTTAGTTTCTTTTGTTACCTATTCTGAAATCGGACTCGGACTTCTTTTAAAATGAGTTTCACTGTGCGTCATGTTGTGTGTTTGTTTTACTACATTGGCTAGACGTACAGTATAGGGGAAGGATTGAGATCGCAAATAACATGTGTAATTTACGTTTTTTGATTGAGTTAAGCCTTTGAATTGATATTTTATCGTGCGTTTTTCTATGTTGTAATGTTATATTATTTGTTTTTGAAAAGGAAGGAGGTTTGCTACCATCTAAACGTTTAATCCCGTTGCAAATGTTTGCACTTGTCCTTGGTCAGGAATCTGATGTACAGTTATTTTCGTTATTTTATGTAATTTATACGTGTTTCTCGTTTCTCGTTTTTTTTTTTTTATAGATTAGACCGTTGGTTTTACCGTTTGAATGGTTTTACACTAGTAAGTTTTGGTGCCCTTTACAGCTTGTTGTTCGGTGTGAGCCAAGGCTCCGTGTTGAAGGCCGTACCTTGACCTAAATGGTTTACTTTTTTAAATTGTTTTTTTGGATGGAGAGTTTTCATATTGGCACTACCACATCTTCCTATATCTATTAACCCCGTCGTAGTTTAGCGCCTGTCCCAAGTCAGGAGCCTTTGGCCTTTAGTAGTCTTGTATGATTTTTAATTCTAGTTTCTTTTATATATTTCACAGTTTAGTATGACGTCCATTATCACTGAACTAATAACATTTTTATTTTGGGGCAAGCTAAAGCACGCCTCCAGATGCGAGATTTTTTCGATGCACGGTAGACCCATTGGTGGCCTTTGGCTGTTATCTGCTCTTTGTTCGGGTTGTTGTCTCTTTGACACATTCCCGATTTCTATTCTCAATTTTATGTCATGGTCATATTCTTTACAGAGCACAAAAATGACGGCATTCACATCAAAAGCTAACCAAACCTTTATGCAGACTAAGAAGGGATATAGTGTCATAGATCAAACCATTCCTTCACTTGAGTTAATATGTTTTTTGATTGAGTTAAGCCATTTCAATTGATATTTTATAGTGTTTCTCGTTTTTGTGTTATAAATATATAAGCCTGATGGGTTTTCTGTTAAACTTAATATGGTTTGACACTAGTAATTTAAGGGGTCCTTAATAGCTTGATGCTCGGTATTAGCCAAGGCACCGAGGTGAAGACCGTAATTTGGCCTATAATTGTTTACTATTACAAATTGTGACTTGGATGGAGAGTTGGCTCATAGGCACTCATACCATATCTTCTTATCTATCTATGTATATATATCGATCGACAAATGCACAATTTTATTACATTTGTTTTATTTGTATGCGAGTGAACGAAAAAAATACATTTTAATGTGTGTATATTAAGTCTTTAAAAGTCTTTTATATAAAGTGTTGTTGAACTTCAAAATAGAACAATACGATTATCGTTTATGTAATCAAAAGTCAAGTCTATCGTAGGAAAAGGGCCCAACACAACAATCTATAAAATGTCAGGAGTTGGCATATACTCATGAAAAGTTCAAGGTAGACAGGTGTGGAATGGTATAGAAGCGACCCGTCCTTATGACATATTAAATCAGTCATAAAGCATACTTAAAATTTGGTCTGCAACCGATAGGTCTGTACACACCATGAACGAAACCAACAACTAGAAAAGAACCATTAATAATAGCAAAACACAATATTGAAAAGTAAGCACCATTAACATTTCAAAAGGTCATACTTATTTTTAAATGTTTTTTTCTAGATGCCTGAGCCTATCTATAAACAGTCGTCAGTCCTAGGAATGAAATGAGAAACCTCTTTCTGTTGAAGTGTTAGTTTAACTTAATCCGTTACTTATCTATTACTTGATTTATTTCACTTGACTTGGCGGGGTTTAATCGGTTCGCTTATTTAAGATCAGTCCATTTATAGACAGGTGTGTCGGGGTAAACTCATCAATGAAGTGTCCAGTTATTCGTCCGTTATCATACACTCAGTTCATTTGTACACCGGTTTCGGACACTGATGGTGATAATAATCAATTATAATTATAACGGCTTTCGTCCTTATCACCAAATCGTCAAATTGTCTGTTATAATGCAAATTAAAACGTAAGCTCCGCCCGATCAGTTGAAATAACATTCGTAATATATCTTTATGTATGTCAATGTTATAAATTAAAATAAGGGGACCTCCATTTACGATTCTGGTCGAAGACTGTGTGCTTTAATTAGACCTCGACATTGACATCTTGGTATATATTAATTGTTTAACGGGATATCACTAATGGACATTTATAGTTTTTGTAAATCGTTCTTTTTGTAATTAGGCTTCAGTTTACCTTCTAAATCAGATAAACATCATCATGCCAGGTAATGCAGTCTTTATCCTGTTTAACTTAACGTTTACTCCAATGTCATGTATGTGATAATATGGTTTGCTGTCTAGACATATGTTTATAATTCTCAATAAGACTTTACTAGATCCGATATCAACATAAAGCTCATTGATACCAAACAGCATTACGATAAAACTTGTAGCAGTTCTTGACATCAGACGGACATATGCACATTTGACTGAGTCTAAAATGTTGGTTTTTGTTCTAAATCGTTCTTCCTTTTGTACAAATTCTCAATCAGTTGAACATTACATAGTGAACAATAAATATTTCATGGACAAATCAGTATATTATAAAAACATCTGGGAATCCAAATCTTATTAAAAGGATGAAAAACTATAAACCAAAAAGAACAAAAAAGAATAAAAAAAGTATAGTCAATGCCGGACAAGGAATCAGAGCTTTGTTAAATAACAGTTATATTGGTTTGGTATACAATAAAGGGCATACGATACAGTTTTGATCCTGTATTTACAGTTTGATAAAAATTTCCATAAAGACTATTTCTAACCTGATTAAATCAAATATGTAATAAAATATATACCTTCATGTGCTACTTTTTGAGTAAAATGAGGTCGAAATTTTGTATATTTGCTCAAAGTTCGGATTTGTGGCCGTATTTTTCCTTTCGAAAGAAAGACATAACTTTTGTGATTTAAAAGATAAACACAAATTGTTTTTTGTTAAATCATTTGTAATTTCTGTATTTTATACGTATCCTAAAGATTTATACATTTTTTATTCAGAAATAACTCATATTTATCAAATGTTCATGAATGTAGAAAAAAAATCATAAATTTTTGAAAATATAAATGTTGAAGAACTGAAATAAAAGAGGGGCGAAAGATAACAGAGGGAAAGTCAAACTCAAAGATCGAAAATAAACTGACCATGCCATGGCTTAAAAGAAAAAGAAAAAACAGACAAATAGTAGTACACAAGAAACAAACTAAATACTAAGCAAAACTAAAAGTTATCAACCGGTGAAAAGGTTAAACAAACTTTTGATCTATGCATTCATCAATGGTAAACATGCTAGGAATAGGAGAAGCATCAATTTATTTTAAAGTGTTAATTTTCTTGAATAATACTTGAATAAAAAAAATTCAATTCACAATATACGTCATTCATTGGGTTATGTTAGAGAATACAATTGATTTCTTTTCGGAGATATTATGCAGTTTAAATTTCAATATTTGATACGCTAGAACTTTGAATTTAGAAAATGTTTTGATGTTTTAAGTATTTCGAAAACTGTGACAGGTTATGTTTTTCATTAACATGGTCAAATTGTAAAATTTGAAAGCATAATTCAATGATACATTTTTTTAAATTGCAATAATATATCTCTCAATTTCAACTTTTTTAACAGCAATACAAGCAGGCAAATATTTTAGAATTTACTCTCTCAGTGTAGTAAAGTATATAATGGTTCATTTCACAAATACCTGCATGTATTCTAAGCATTTACATTTGAATTAAAACACAATGAGATTACAGTCAGCTGACATGCACAACAAAGTCCCACACACGTTCAACTATTAATCTTCTCTCCTGCAATACCAATGCAAAAGGATGCTTAAGGGTAGGTGCGAAATGTAAGTTTCCAGTTTTTTTTCGCTATATATATCTTAAGAATAAAGAAAATAAATTAATAACTAGATAACAAAAATCCCGGTGTGTGTAGAGATATGATCCTGCCTAGTGTGAATGAATGCACATGAATAGAGTTGAATTGGGTGTCGCATTTTCTTCTTTCACATACAATCCACAAATATTGTTTTCTACTACAAAGGGTTAATCCCAGCGTTGTTTATTTCAAGATATTTTGGGGGGTATTTGGGGGTTAAAATCGTAAACAAAATACAGTTCGGATTGACCGTCCATGATGCCGGTCCGGTCTTAAATCATCAATAGTTGTTGTTGTCCATTCGTTTCATGTGTTTGATTATTTGATTTTGCCATTTGATTTGTTACTTTCCGTTTAGAATTTTCCTCGGAGTTCAGTATTTTTGTGATTTAACTTTTTTTTCTGTCGGGAAGACTATTTTGTAGGGTGTCATATTCAGTGGTGGTATTCTGTCTGACACACTTCAAAAAAGATTTAAGATTTTAATATCGCCTTATACCAAAACTATATATCTTCAAATTATGAACCAAAGTATATTTCGCGGGTATTTTCTAGTATAGATATATTTAAATGAACACATGATAGACAATTGTATAGCATATGTGAACAACCGCGAGTTCTAGATACCTGAGTTTTAGAGTCAAGTTAGAAGTAGAAACTTGTTGGTTTAGGTTACCTTTTCTCTAGGTTTTCCGTTTTTCTTATTCTATAAGTTATGGTAGATACTTTTGTAATAATAGCGGGTTTTCCTGTTTATATATTTATATTACACTGACAAATCGAATTAATACACACCAATATCTGTCACCAACTGTTTACAATTGTCATATAAAAACCATTTAATCAAGGTAAGTGTTTTAACCTGTTGAATTAACGTTAAATCAAACTAACTCTAACAAGGAACATGTTACTTTCTGAATCATAAACTATATCTCTAACGTTCAGCTAATACTAGAATTTTTAAGACTTTAGTTCTTGTCCATTCGTTTTTGATGTGTTTTGTCATTTGATTTGACATTTGATTATGGACTTTCCGATTAGATTTTCCTCTGAGTTTAGTATTTTTTTGTGATTTTACTTTTTATCATTCGGTGTTAAAATATTTCAAAATGTTTGATTTGCTTGTTAATGCAATAACGTATTTCACTTTAAAGAAACCATTCTCTTTATTGATGAAAATGTACTACTACATTTGGTTGCACTTGTTTTCAGTCAGTAATCAAAGACAACAATACACTTAATCGTTCTAATTGCTGGCAAACAGTTCTGAATTGAATCAAATTGACTTGTTTCAATAGTACTGGGTGGACACATATGTCGAATGCCGTTGAAGAGTTGTTCAGTTGAATATGACCTTTCAAAATTAGAGTTGGTTGACTGGTGAAAGGTTGTTTCTTGACGTGGTCTTGATTTCGAATTGACGTCGACTCTCTGTAAAGAAAACAAATATTATTAACGTGTATTTACCTATTCTCATTTTTGATATGGATTTCATCTTCGAGAAAACACATAATCAAGTAGCAAATATTTCCAGCGTCATTTGCATAGGGTGAATCTTTATCTTGAATTAGTAGTAGTCATATCATCTCAATTGCATAAAAGGAAACACACTAACCTTAAATACAAATAAATGGTCAAAATAAAAAAAAGAGAAGATGTGATATGATTGTCAACGAGACAACAACAGACCAATCAGCACAAAATTTAACAGCTGTAGGTCACCATACCACCTTCAACAAAGAGTAAATTCCATACTGCATATTCATTCAAAACAACTAATGTTTTTTTGTACAATTTTCCAAGACGATATGAGAAGGGCAAACGTTTGAAACTATAAAAGGGGCGATACACTATCTACATGTTTAACAAGATTTATGCGTTTATACTTAATCCGTTCGATTAGATAATTTTTATGTAGGGAATTATTACCTATTTCTTAGTTCAAATTGAATTGGAACTAGATTTTTTAATCTTCGAAAACTCGTAGATTAATATTCGATGTATGTTGTCTCTATGTACATTGGAAGTTAATGTGGGTAATACCGTCAAGCTGATCAGACAGTTGTTTTTTTCATATTTTGCCCAAGGTTTCTGCACTGTTTAGGGTAAAAAAAAAGTATGTGCATAAAAGTCTACAGAGAGGAGCATGTAAATCATCGTTTTTGTTCTAGTTTCTCTTTGATATATTTACGTTTATTTTTGACGCCATTGGTGTTGATGTTGTAATGTTGTAATGTTGTAATTTATTATGTCTTACTATACGATAAAGACTTTTCTAATTACAAAAGGCCTTAGGGTAACCATTATTTGTTTTCATTTATTTATTTTTGTGTATAATTGGGTCATCGCCATTGACTCCAGAACTGTTTTATAAAAGAAAAAGATGTGAAAAAAAGATGACGCAATATAATTATGCAGTAGGAGACGTTATCTTATAATGAACATAATGTAAACATTATTTTTTTTAACTGAAAGCTTCCAACTCACTTCTCCTGAACAACCGTTGCCATGAACGCTCAGGCTGAATATTTGAAAGGCAGGGATGTATGAAAAACGAAACAGTTGAACTGTTACATGTCAAAAAGGGACATAGACAATTTTTCTATCAGTTAAAACCTCAGTGTTTAATCATTTTTAAGTTCTTTAAACGGAAAATTAAAAGAAAAGATACGCTGTTAATCAAATCATCATCAGTATATTGACTACTGAGTTGATCGTGTACTCCGGAACTGCTATCCATCCCACAGCGATATTGACCGGTGTTACTTTACCTTTTTAAATCATTATACCTTACAAAAGAATATATTCTTATTTATGCAGGTCTTTAATATTTTTTGACAGTTTACGAGCGACTTAAAAAAAATGTTCATAGTACATAGATACCTCACTCGCACCATATTTTTTTCATGTGCAGTGTACCGTGAAATTGGGGTAAAAAATCTGATATAGCATATCATAGGGAGCATGTGTAATTCGTTTAAGTTGATTGGAGGTCAACTTCATCAAAACTACCTTAACCAAGCCCTTTATCATAATAACTTTAACATGAACCGGTACAGACGAACGACCAGATGGAAGAACTGACGAACGAAATAACGAACAAACAGACGCACGGACCGAAAAAAAAACATAATGCCATTAAATGGGTCCAACAATATTTCCATTGGATTTATAAAGGAATGACACTACTAGTTACGTTTCATTTTCTACGAATATTTAGCATTAAAATCCTGGTATTTGACATTGACTGTTACATACAAATCGTGGCCATAAAATGATATTGACAGGGAAGTTTGACACAATACACATGGATCACATTTAAATTGATACAAATCGTCAATATTCTACCTTGCCTCACCAAAATTGGATATTATGCCAAGGAAGATGAAAACAAATTTGAGAAGTTTTGCTTTGATATTTTTTTTTGGCTTTTTTTTTTGTCTTATAGCTTTCACATATACCTTACTTCCGAAATACAAGACAATACGTGAACATCGAGATAAAACAACATAGATATAATTTCGATTTTACAAATTTAAAATAGAAATTCGATACTTTAATTGCACCAAAAAGAAACAAATCCCGTAGCAGAAACTATAGTAAAAGGAAAGGGAAACTACACACTCGATCACCTAAATGGCGTTAAACAGAATGGGATCAGTTGGTCCCAATATGACCAGGATTTGTACATTGACATGTTTTGTATAAAATATAAAAGATTTGTTATACTGTGAAAGAACTTTAATCGTGGGTATCAATTTTCGTGGTTCGAGCAACATTTACATGTTCGAAGGTTTTTAATTTCGTGGATCTAAGTTTTCTGAAAAAAAAAAAAACTAAATTGAAAAATTGAGCCATTATAAACGAAGGTTACAAGTTGTCTTGATTAAAAGAAATTACGTTTTGAGTAAACATTCAGAAACGTGTCCTTCCCCAAAAGTGTCCTTCCCCCAAACGTGTCCTTCCTTCAAACGTGTGCGATTTCCCCAAATGTGTCCATATCGACGTCAATGAACAGCAAAACATGTCTAGCACCAAAGTGTGTCATTTGTATAAACGCCAAAACGTGTCTATTCTCGCAAACGTGTCCATATCAAGCTTTTTTCTTTTACTGGGACTATCATTCGTGTCCACATTATAAATATGTAAGTTATTTGGTTATTGTTTTTTTTTATTATTGTAAACTCATTTTACGATCTATTACTATTTCATTAAAAAATAATTTCACTTTTTATAATATGCCATTAATTGTATTTTGGAAGGCAACATTTTTTTTAATTTCCGCAACTTTTTTTTAAAACAGCCTCTAGACCAGTAGTCAGCACTTTTTGTGCTGACATGAATTGTCATTGATATGGTTATATTTATAAATTTACTGTTTACAAATTTTTGAATTTTTTGAAATACTAAGTCTTTTCTACCTCAGGCATAGATTACCTTAGCTGTATTTGGCAAAACTTTTAGGAATTTTGGTCCTCAATGCTCTTCAACTTCGTACTTTATTTGGCCTTTTTAACTTTTTAGGATTCGAGCGTCACTGATGAGTCGTTTGTAGACGAAACGCGCGTCTGGCGTATATACTAAATTTAGTCCTGGTATCTATGATGAGTTTATTTACAACCACTTGGTCGATCCCACTGCTGGTGGAGATTTATTTCCCCGAGGGTATCACAAGCTCAGTATCAGCACTTTTTGTGCTGACATGAATTGTCATTGATATGGTTATATTTATAAATTTACTGTTTACAAATTTTTTAATTTTTTGAAATACTAAGGCTTTTCTACCTCAGGCATAGATTACCTTAGCTGTATTTGGCAAAACTTTTAGAAATTTTGGTCCTCAATGCTCTTCAACTTCGTACTTTGTTTGGCCTTTTTAACTTTTTTTGGATTCGAGCGTCACTGATGAGTCGTTTGTAGACGAAACGCGCGTATGGCGTATATACTAAATTTAGTCCTGGTATCTATGATGAGTTTATTTACAAACACTTGGTCGATCCCACCGCTGGTGGAGATTTATTTCCCCGCGGGTATCACAAGCCCAGTAGTCAGCATTTTTTGTGCTGACACGAATTGTCATTGATATGGTTATATTTATAAATTTACTGTTCACAAATTTTTGAATTTTTTGAAATACTAAGGCTTTTCTACCTCAGGCATAGATTACCTTAGCTGTATTTGGCAAAACTTTTAGGAATTTTGGTCTTCAATGCTCTTCAACTTCGTACTTTATTTGGCCTTTTGAACTTTTTTGGATTCGAGCGTCACTGATGAGTCTTTTGTAGACGAAACGCGCGTCTGGCGTATATACTAAATTTAGTCCTGGTATCTATGATGAGTTTATTTTAAATATTGTTGCCCTGATGAATCTATGAAACGATACGGTTCATCATCCTGAAGGATCTTGTACACTTCTGTCTGTAAACATGTCTAACACCAATAAATATAATAAACTCAATTGTGTTTGTCTTTCCATATTTATTTACATTACACAGTGAAGTTACCATCCCGACATGCCAATAGCATTCAATTGAATGCGTCACATATACCGCCATAATTATTTTAAGTAGTATATGCACTATTTGCGTTGCTGGTTTTGTTTAACATAACACATATTGGTATGATATTGTAACGTTTTTTGTTTATTACATGCATCATTGGGTTTTATTATCATGGTACATGCATAATCAGATTAACCGTTATCAAGTAATTTATTACAATCTATTTTTATCGCCTTTAATCAGATTTTACTTGTTAAATGTCAAATCAATCATGTTAATCAGCTAATGTCCCGTTACGATGTTTATGCAGGTGTCTCAGTTGACCTCAGTTTCGGTTGACCTTAGCTCCGGGCTCCGGGCTCCGGGCTCATGTAATATAGCTCCTATATAATAGAATATTTATTTGTTCAGAGTCATTTAACCATATTGTAATCAGGTTACTAGAGTAGTATAAAAGAGAGAAAAAGATAGTGAGAAAGGGGACGAGATACGATATACGAGGAGGAGAGACGATTTTGTGTACGAGAGGAGTGTATGTAGGAGATTTAGGATTATGCCACCGTATTTTTGTGCCTGCAATTTAGATGTTGTAAACTTGTATTACTGTAACATGTACATTGGATTTTGAATAATACAGTATTGAACTTTAAATTGACTTTGTGTTTATGTTAACTTGCAAGACTTCGTTCAGACTACACCAGGATCCATTTATTTATTCATGTGACCAGGATTCCCTTAATCACGCTACCAGAGATTTTAAGGGTTACCCTGTTAAAGAGTATACTTGGCATTTGTCGTCCGTGGACGTGTGAAACGTAGACACAAAGACGCAAACAACAAAGCACAAACACAAGAATACACACTTTAGTTTAATAACCCATACTTAAACACTTTTTCGTCACAATATATAATATATATTTCTTAAATTATCCACTGTAGTCACACATTATCATTAGTTAGATCATTAAGGCCAAGGTGAGTGTAGATTTGTTTTGGTTTCCTGTGGTCATATAGCTAGCACTTCACTTGTAAAGCTGTTTAAACACACACATGTGTAACAAGTTGAACTCATAATTGGTTCCTTATAATTATAATTATATTGTATTCCTTTCCATATGATAATTGTATAACAGCGTGACAGGTTTTCTTTAACGAATATAAGTAATAGTACATTCTTACTAACTATGGTGGTTGCTAATAGTATTGTAGTATCTTCAGGAGGTTCATAACACCAAAAATCGCTCGTAGTGTTTTGATTAGATTTTATTTATCACTCTTAGATATCCTATGTGTTGTTTTGAGGAATTGTGTGTCTCTTTATCACCCCCTTGGGTGACTTGGAATAGAAATGTGGTCTTTTTGCAACTGGCTGTAACATCGTTGTTTTTTGTCACGGCGTCGTCAGTATTCCCGCGATTCTCGAATGTCATCTTAGTATGTTAACTTTTTATCTATAGCTCACCGTTTAATAAGGATTTTCCTATCCCAGGAACAGATTACCTTAGTCGTATTTAGCGCATCTTTTTGGAATTTTGGGTCTTCAATGCTCTTCAACTTTATACTTGTTAAAACTATTTTGATCTGAGCATCACTGATGAGTCTTATGTAAATGAAACGCGCGTCTGGTGTATAAAATTATAATCCTTGTACCTAACTATTTATACCGTGTTTTAAATCCTAATTTGAGTAAGAATATAAATCATGGTAACAAACATAACTGAGCAAATTGTATAAACTGTAAGAAAAGTAAGATCTTCCTGACTGAATTGACACGGTAGGAGTCTCCAATTGTGTTTGTATCATCCACTGTAAGAAAGAGATCAGTTAAAATGTCCAAATTGTGAAAAGGATCACAGCACGTTATTTACAGATGTGACGACTTTCCATGCATCCAACGATCCAAGATTCCAAAAAGTGCAAACAAGTGTCGCTATAAAGTGTAGACATATACATGCCATATCGGTCAACCAAACTTGATGAGGACTGAAATGTATGAAGTCCCAAATGGCACTAAAAACCAGGGTAAACATTTATATAATTTTTAACAGGGGAATTAAACATAATTGAACACAAATTTCATTACTTTTTACAAAGAATTTAAAGTTATTTAGAACTGTCTTCAACAAACTGACACAGAGAAGATGAACAAAGAGAATAACAATAATTTCGGTTGTATTTTTCTTCACATCATGCCTTTTAATCATTTTAGGAAAACGTAATCATTTAGATTATGACAACTGAAATCAATCATTTATTTAAAACCCGATACCCTGTCTTATAATACAAAACACTGTATTAAGCGTATACAGCTTTGAAAGGTCGCTTTAATTAAATTTTCAAGCATTAAATAAGGGAAAACTAACTGCTTTACTTTAAGATAAAATATGAGTTATTGCTTCATACGTCCGGCTATCTCAGTGAAATCAACTGTTATAAGCAAAGGAGTAGGTTCGATAAGATCATAAAATGGCCCCTTTTATAGCGTAAATTTTAAATTAGGATTTATTGATCAACATCACAATAAATTATAGCTAATAAAGTTACAAGATAGGAAAACTATCCCTTGTGTTGAAAATTTAAGTTCCTGCAATTTATTATGACGTCACACAAGTTGTATACAAATTGATTTTCCACGATAAAATCAATGAAAATCGGAAAATTTCCATACATTATTGGACAGGAAATATAGGGTGCATACGTCTATAACAAAGATCTTTTATATAATGTTTGTGGAGACATTCCACATGTCTTATTTAAATATTTAGTTTGTCCACGCCTGCGATTTATGTTTCCTGGTCCTAAATTTGGTTGAAATCTTGCCGATGTTGTCAAATTTCACCAAAATCTCTTATTTTGACCTTTTTAGGATGTAAAAATCAACGTGTTAGAATTAAACTTTGACAACAATAGCCCCATATAACTAATCCGCATGAAGACCTATATGTATTAACTTCCTTGGAATGGGGTCTTTATTGGAGAGTTGTCTCATTGACAGTCATACCACATCTAATCATCGTTATATGATATATATTGCGTCGACGTCATTGTCAATGAAATGATTAATGTTAACAGCATTTCTCTGGAGAACTGTGTTAATTTCCTCGGTTTTTGTTTGTTATGTTGTCTTCTTATGAGACTTAAAAATCGGTGTGCGTTACGTTACAGTTTCTTTAATAAACCTATGGAGATTTTCCAAACTGAATTTAGGAAAATATTATTGTTTAATTGAAGAACACAAATGTTATATTTCTTCACTTCCCAGGCTATCAAAGAGAGAGCACATTTATATATGAGAACTAAATATCTGAAAAATATTTCAATTGAATTCCAATTCCAACATTCATTTATCTACATAATTCAGCTTATTTGCAAAAAATAGATTTAAATATTTATAAGTTGTTATTGGCTTTGATCTAGCTTTCAGTAGCAGCAAGTACTCTCAAATCTGTACTTGGTGTTGTTTGTGTTTGTATGTTGTTGTTTGTTTTTAGATTGCTGTACTTTGTAGCGATCAGATGAGTTTTTAGCTGATTTTTTTTATAGTTTGTTCTCATGTTGTAGTGTATCAAATTATTTATCCCCCACATTCTTTATATACCTGTCCAAAGTAAGGAGCCTGTGGGTCAGTGGTGGTTGTTTGTTTATCATACATGCTTTTCGTTTATTATTTTAGAAATCAGGTATATAGATGTTCTTCTGAATAATTGATCTTTGTAATTTCTGCGCTTTTATAATAGCTTATTATGCAGTATTATTTTTCTTTTTGTTGAAGGCCGTAACGTGACCTGTGGTTGTTAGCTTTAACGTCATCTGTGAGTCAATCATACCACATCTTCTTATCTTTATATAATTTATATTTTTACGTTATTGTGAATGACACAATCAACAATAACACCATCAATTGACTAACTGTGTTAATTTCGTCGGGTTTTGTTTGTTTTCTTATCTTTTTCACCGACTTATGAGACTTAAAAATCGGCAGTTACTGTTGCTTAAAAACAAAAGGCTGAGAAACCTTAATCAATAAATTGAAACACAACCCTTAAAACCTGTTTGATTGAGTTGATGATTTTCTCGTGCTATGAGATAAAAGCTATAATAAAATGTAGATGCTCTTTCAGAATGGGTTATGACCTAAGATCGCCGACACAAAGGAAATTAAAACAATTAATTGATGTATGAACATGAAAACTACATATTTTTAAAAAATCAAATCACCTGTGTTCCTTTTTATTTTCTTATCACGAATTGTCTTTTTAATTGAGATTTGAAAATTGGTATACTTCTATTGCCTTAGTTAAGCTACTTACATGGCAGATAAGTTCCCCCGTACAACGTTCATACATCATCGCCCCAATTATTTAATCACATTACATTAGTTGCTTGATAAAGGAATAATGTAGTGGTGTTTTACTCTGATTCCATAAATACACTACCACGATACCAGCAAAAACAAACTTGAACAATTAAAGGTACTTTAAATGTTTGGTTCCTTCAAAATTTCAATAACTGATTATCGTTACTTAACTAGATACTAAAAGTACATAAAAAGGGGAAAACAGTATTTCAGAGATATTTGAACTCATCAATTGAAAAAGAACTAATAATATCATGGATAAAACATGATAACACAAAACTCAACATGCAAAAAAAAAATGTGTGCAACACCAACCCTAACAAAAATAACCTTGTATGATTTTAGGTGCTTCAGAAAGGTACGCGAATCCTTTTGCACACGAATCACCGCTTGTTTCGCTCATGCATCTACAAGCCTTTTGGTGGGTAAAATATGATAGAACGGGGTTGTAGTTAAGACAGTTGGAACATAATTGTCGTCCTGTTTTAAACGCATCAACTTTAACGGTCAATCAAATCGTCATGGCGTCCTTTAGTTTATGTAGTGGTGAAATCAACTTTACCACTTAAAACTCTTGGTTGTATAGCTTCCTTGTAAGCAGGACCCTCTAATTAGGAAGTTATTATAGGAAATGCAAGTTACGGATATTTTATCACCTGTCAGAAATATACTTCATTTGCACATAACTTCACTAACGAACAGCGTCTGCGATACACTCCAATAAACCTTTTGTAATACATTTAAATCTCTTTATCAGAAGATTTGGTATAAGTGCCATTGATACAACTCTCCATCAAAGTCACGATTTGCAAAAGAAAACCATTATGGCTCAAAGTAAGGTCTCTATTGTGAACGTTGAATAACGCGGCAATACCTTTTTTTTTGTTAACATAACGTCGTTCCCGGCAAAATTGACAGTTGCCGATTTATCGTTACGAAAGTCCGCCAATATGTGGCGTTCGAATAGCATCATTCTTTTCTAGCTTGTTATGAATCTTACATTTCATTAGTTACTTGCATTTACATGCTTTATATTACTAAATCGGTGTCGAGACGTACAAAATCGTGCTTGCTTTCTTTATAATTCAATATATATGTACGTACTGATAGTGATTTACATGATAAACCTTGACCGGTAACGAACTATATTCTTACACGCAAGGATAAGGCGTGGTAAGACCTATAAAAACCGGATTTTTCCTATAGCAAAAAAATTTAAACTGATCTTCAAAGAATACAGGAGGTAATCAATACATACACAAAATTACATACAACCGTTTTAAAATATTTAAAATATTTTCTTGCATTCATTATTATTAATAATAATAATTTCTGATACCTTAAATAATTGTTTAGTTATTGTTTAATTTTGAAAAACCTGAGACTATTTAATATCTAGAGACCAAAGATATTGTTTCAAAATAAAGATTGACAATAATCTTTACAGTCTAGATTACGGGGCCTTAGCTCACACCGAATAACAAGTTATAAAGGGACCCTAAAATGTCTATGGAAAAACCAGCTAAAAGGAAAACCAATTGAGGAACCACATCAACGAACTGCAGATTTTGAAACAGAAAAATATTGAAAGTTCTGTTCGAGTACAAAAGATGAAAATCGCATACGTTTGCCAATATATCAAAATATTTTGAATAGAAATATGTAAACACAGTATGACTTTAGCAATATTCTAAAAACATTTTGAATTTAGCAATAAATACAAACGTTTGAGTTTACCAATAAATAAACACATGTTTACGTACTATACCTTTACAGAAGTATTTCTCATTCGTAACAGATTGAGAGAGTAAGTTTAAGAAAAAATGTAGATACAAACATTTTGTTAACGAAAAGATACATCTCAATTTATAAAACTGACATTGTCCAGATTCCTGGTGTATTTTAAGACAACAATCAATTGACGTTTCTAGAAGGGGTTACTGTGTTTCTTTCATGTTGACCTGTTCATTTATTCATATCATACAAACATTATATAATAGCAATCAATATTGTTAAAGCCTCATTCTACTTCTTAGAAAGAGTCCTCTCAGGTCATCTGCTGGTGGACGTTTCGTCCCCGAGGGTATTACCAACCCAACAGTCAAAGCTTCGGTGTTGACATGAATATCAATTATGTGGTCATTTTTATAAATTTCCTGTTTTAAAAAATTTTGAATTTTTCAAAAAACTAAGGATTTTCGTATCCCAGGCATAGATTACCTTAGCCGTATTTGGCATAACGTTTTGGAATTTTGGATCCTCAATGCTCTTCAACTTTGTACTTGTTTGGCTTTATAAATATATTGATATGAGCGTCACTGATAAGTCTAATGTAGACGAAACGCGCGTCTGGCGTACTAAATTATAATCCTGGTATCTTTGATAACTACTCTCACTAAATAAACATAAATGGTGACTAATTAAACGTATCTTTACCATCACACTGCAAATTAAAGAGAGTTCGTAAATACTGACACATTTAAAAATGCCGCATGTCTTAACTTACATGTTAAAATCGACTTGAAGGATTGGTCGAAAACAAGAAAAAAGATCTTATCTTTCAACTTTAGAATTTTCCGTTTATTTCATACATTTTCTACAAAATGAACTGAAAGTCGATCGTTTTGATCAATTGATCATTATTCAATGCATATTCATAACGAATTATACGAAATTAGGCTAAAAGAATTAACAAAATTATCGAGAAATAAGTACATTTTGAGTAATTATAAACAATAATTAAATGCAAATACTACAATGTATGTATGTAAACGTGTACATCAAAACTGTATTGCTCTTGTTGCTGATTCTGTTTATATTCATCATATTTGAAAAGTCCAAGTGTGAAACAACTAAAATGGCTGGTAAATAATTTGAATAAAAAAATAATATTTGCTTTTAACAGAAATATATCTCCATGTCTTTGATAGTAAATCTTACCCGTTCAAGTATTTAAGATATATTCAACATTCGTCAAACTTGAAGTATAAAGCAACTTAAATTTGATCATTCAGATATCATTATCTAATTATATTTTTGATGAAACAGAAAAACACATATGTAAAATCATAATTATTTACTTTATTCATAGGACTTACACCACTTGAATACGTTCCTTTTTATTGATTTTATTTCCATGAAGGTTTCTTAAAATTAATTGTAACATATCTGTTTGCCGTCTACAAAATGGAATTATCATGTTTTAAAATGTTTTTGACCGAAGTGTCACCTGCAAAGTGTTCCCACAAAAGCGGACAAATCATGAACAACATTTTCATCTAATTATAATTCTATTTTGAATATATTTTAAAACAAATTTTCTTTATTTCATATAGCAACTATACATCAGTTAGGCGTCCAAATTTCAAAATTGAAAAGGTTGAAAGATTTCAATGTACACCAGGTTCATATATACACAAATAGAAAGTATCTACAATTCACTTATATGTAGAATATTGTTAACGACTGTTATTAAAATGGGCAGCAATGATCCAATTATAAAAGTTGCCGTCATGATAAGGTTATATGGCCGGTGTGCAAGTGAGCAAAGTACTCCAAATGACAAAACTAACGGAGGCTTTGGGAGATTTTTGTTATTTTGAATACAAGAATATAAATTCTGTATCTGATATAAGTTCAATTTTTGACACAATATCAACAAAAAAAAATAAGAAAAACTCGAGAAAAACTTTTGAAAATACTGTTTCTTGAATCCTAAATCCCGGGCAATGCTAATGTCCTAGTGATGAGATTTTTTGTTTATTTTGAATGTCATTTTTTTTTACATTGAGTACATACATTGCGTCATAAGGAACAAATATAAAACAATGACAATCATAAAAAAAGCACCAAACAAACGAAAAAGCAATATAAATTAGAAAGAAATGTTAAAATCTAAAACAGACAAACAAATTAGCACTATATTACAAAACCAGCAGGTGATAGTTAAAATGTGACATATTAAAAGTAGAGATAACCTTAAGCAATCGTTCTAGTTAATTGGTGGTGTTTTGATGGTCCGCTGGAGGCAAATACGAAATATGACAGACTTAATAAAATTAAAGGTACCAATTATCTTGCACCAGATGCGCATTTCGACAATACATGTCTCTTCAGTGATGCTCGTGGCCAAAATATATGAAATCCAAAGCTTATATAAAAGATGAAGAGCTATAACCCGAAAGGTCCAAAAAGTATAGCCAAATCCGTGAAAGGAATCAGAGCTTTGCATGAAGGAGATAATTCCCTTAATTTATAATAATTTCTATCATTTTGTAACAGCAAATTTTAATAACACAAAAAATCCGTATTTTCATGCCTGTACCGAAGTACTGGCTACTGGGCTGGTGATACCCTCGGGGACTAATAGTCCACCAACAGAGGCATCGACCCATTGGTAGTAATAATTAGGAATAACCATGAGCAAAATATCAGTGGTTTATATATGTTTATCTATGGTCTGCTGAAGGTAAATAACAAATTTAACAGACTTACTGTAGGATTAATGTAATGCAAATCATAATTATTATCATATGTTCATTTTTTGCTCAACCAATATAAGCATATTTTATTTATAAGTGAAAAAGACAAATATCAGCAATTGTTTAAAAAGAATAATTTAAAAGTAAGAAATCCAGATATATCTCGCCTCAACTGTTACTCAATAAGAATGATAAAATCTCAAGTTTTGCAAACATATACCAGAATTTCTTGGCTGATTAAAAAAAATAAATTTATAACATCTAAACTTCAACAGTAAATGACAATTTTAATTTTCAGTTGGAACCTAAGGGTGACTTTTTTAAATTGAGTCTCACAGTATTTTTTCCCTACAGAACTGCATGATGCTTACATTCGTTTTTAAAACACCCCCATGTACGACTGACACAAATCAAGCATACATTAATTATGTTATGTACATATTCCTGTTAAAAATTCATTATGCTGCATATAAGTTGATGGATGGTCTGTTGTTGGCATATAACAACGCTAACAAGTTATAATATTGCAGACCTCATATTTGACAGTAAGTGTATCAATTTTATATCAAAAGGTACACATGTACAAGTAAACATGCACTACAATTATAAATTTTAATATATAATACATCTAAATAAACAACAGTGTTAGGAATAACAGTATGTACAATGAACCTGATACAGAAGTTCTTAAAATAAATTAGTGTGGTGTAATGGTGTATGGTGTATGGTGTAATGGTGTATGGTGTTAGTGGGAAGTTTACACCATCCAAAAACTGTACATGTATTAAAAAAATGAACTTATTGAAAAATAAGATAAATTTTACGTCAGCAAATATGTCAGAACTACACTTCTGGCTTTTGTACGAGTCACAATCTACCAAAATGAAGTCAAAATCAAATACTACCGCTAAACGCTATATTCAAAATTAAACAGACGCAAAGTATGTGTTCGACAAATGTATCAAAATGATGCATTGAAAAAATATATATAGAATATCAAACTTATACGGCTGTTTTTATCAATTGACTTCAAAAATTTTACATCATAATAATTGTTGAATGTTTTTTTTAAATTAATATATAGTATGCTTATATCAGTTGGAATTATTCTAGACATACATGTATAGCCTGGATTATCCACTAATGAACCAAATTTAGTCATTTTGAACTGAACAGATCTGAAAAACTTAACTAAAACTAAAAATTAATTTAATTTTTTTCGGTAAATTTGTACATCTATCTCCTACGAATAATTCAGTACTGTTCATATAATTTGATTGCAGTACATTAAGGTATTCAGTCTTATTTCAGATTGATTAGTAGTTGTTATTTACCTGTAAAGATCAACAATTTACTGAAAATTTCTGAAAAGCTTTGAACAGTAATGAATAGACTGCTTCAAAATTGTATGAACAATACTGAATTCAACGCAGTCGGTAGATCTGTAAATTGAGTAAAAGACTGCTAATGCATTATTAAATAATAATTTGGCTTTCACATGATATTTTGATCAAAATAAACGTTTCAGATTTCAATTTGTTTAATAGTGATCAAATCTTGTATAAGTTGTTTTTTTTTTTTTTTTGCCTTCAGCGGAGCATAAATAAAAATATAATATCTAGTCAAATCGACTAAGGTTATTCCTTCTTTTAGTCTGTCACATTTTGACTTTTCACCTGCTGATTTCGTCATACATTACTAATTTGTTTGTCTGTTTCAAATATTAACATTTCAGTGTAATTTCTATTCATTTTATGATTGTTATAGTTTTTTTCTTATTTATTTCATTTTGGGGCAACGTGTGTGATCTCATTGTCAGAAACATTGCAAGGTCATTATGATCACGAGGAACATTTCGTCGAGACGTCATCTTGGACACAATTTGTGGCTAACCACAGAGTGTGATAATTATATAACATTTTATTTAAAGCCTTCAAATTGCCTATGGTATATTTGAACCTTTTCTCCGTGAAATACTGGAAATGTAACCCTTCTTGAAAGTACAACATTTTTTAAACATTAATTCAACACATTGTAAAATTGTATTTTATTTGTTTTTCAGCTTTTTACCATTTGTAAGATTGGTTTGAGAATAAATTGTCAGCACCTGATATTCTTATTGCTTGAGACCAATCGTCGGTTATACTTAATGGTCAGGCCATTACAAATATAAAAAGAGTCCCACAAATTACTAGTTTAAAACCACTAATTTTATCGATAAATGAGTAAATTTGTGTTATTAAAAAAAAATCATGCGATTACTACAATGTATGTTGACCTGAACATTCATACTGTATAATCATAAATATTGATACTGTTACTTATTATGTTTATATTTATCATATCTCGAATGTGCAAATCTTAAAGAGAGGGACGTAAGATACCCGAGGGACAGTCACTACAAAAGTCAAAAAGTCTGAAAAGACCAGTTTTTGTCTGAATTAGCATGAATTTTTACTTGACATTCTAAATTTGCCTGAATAATTTTTAAAAAATCTTGACATAGTATGAATTTGTCTAATAAGGTTCTTGATTTTTCTTGACAAGTGTCTTGACAGTATGAACATTGTCTTAAAAATTCTCGACACTTCCTGTATCATCTGATAAGAGTCTGGATTAGTCTCGACCAATTCTTGTCTGTCTTAAATTTGTCTCGATATGTCTTGACATATTCTTGATATTCTTAATAATGTCTGAATTGTAACTTGAAACAACAGTATATCATATAAAGAGAAATAAAGATAAGGTTATATCATGTATATTGGTCATGATTTGTAGAGCTGAGAACTGTCAAGTAAATTTTAGACACAATTCAAAATGTTCAGAATATGTCAAGCCATACTGATAAAAAATAAGAATGTCAAGAATATGTTGAGAAATTTCAAGACAGTATTCAAAAGTCACGAATTTGTCAAGAAATGTTAAGACAATATTCAGAATGTCGAGAATATGTCGAGTAAATTTAATACAAATTTATTATAAATGAGAATTTGTCAAGAAAAATTAAGACACAAGTCATACTTTTGGAGAATGTCGAGTAAAATTTCATGCATTTTCACTGGTCTTTTCAGACTTTTAGACTTTTGTAGTGAGTTAAACTCATTGATTGAAAAAAAAACTGATAATGCCATGGCTAAAAATAAAAAGACAAACAAACAAATAATAGTACAGAAGACACAACATAGAAAACTAAAGACTAATTAGCAACATGAACCCCACCAAAAAATTTACATCAAAAATGGCTTGTAAATAATGACTAAGCATTGCTTCAATAGATAGATATCATATAATACTGAGACTTTAGGAGGACAGAAGACTTTCGGCATACAATTTTTGAAACGAAATTAGATTTGATCTTTCCAAGCAGTGGTATGATTTTACAATCTACCTATACACAAAGATTAGAAATTAAATGTAAAGACAAACTCGAGAAAAATATTTGAAAATATTGTTTTTACTGAATTCTAAATCCCGGGCAATTCTGATGTCTTAGTGAAAACTGCTGTGATTATTTGTTTATTTTGAGTGTCAAGTTTAATTACACTGAAAGTACACACATGGCGTCATAAGGAACTAATATAAAACAATGACAATCATAAAAAGCAAAACAAACGAAAAGCAATATAAATTACTGGAAAATGTTACAATCTTAAACAGACAAACAATTAAGCACTGTATTACAAAATCAGCAGGTGAAAGTCAAAATGTGACAGACTAAAAGTAAAGATAACATTAAGCAATCGTACTAGTTAATGGATGAATTGTTGATGGTCCGTTGGAGTCAAAAAACAAATATGACAGACTAAAAGTAGGAATGACCTTTAGCAAATAACAGCGGTTAATATATGTTTATCTATGGTACGCTGAAGGCAAATAGGAAATATAACATACTTATTGTAGGATTAACCTAATGCTAATTGTTATTATATCTTCATGTATGCTCCGCTTACCGCAAATACAAACTAACACAATGCATTAATATGTATGCCATGAATGTAACAATTATCATGTCAATTAAACATTGAAATATATATAGATAAGATGAAGGACACACTTGAATATAAGCACCCAACGACAAATGTTATCAATTGTTTCAAAATGAAATATAAAAAGTAAGAAATCCAGAGTTATCTTGCCTTCACTACAAATGTTTTAATCACTATAGATGACTCAGAGTATCTCATCTCACAATATGCAGATGATACCTCTCTTATACTTTATGGATCACCTGAATCTTTGGATACACCTCTCCGTACTCTAGATAAATGTGCAGATTTATCAGGTCTTAAAATAAACTTAGACAAGACCAAGATCGTTTGGATTGGGAAGAAAAAGTTTAGCCAAGAAACTATGTGTGTTAAGTGGGGATTAGAGTGGGGTTCCAGCAGATTTTCACTTCTTGGGATAAATTTCTCAGTGGATATTAGTGAAATTGAAAATTTAAACTATAACTCAAGGTTGAAAGAAATCGAAAACATTATAAAAACTTGGACTAATCAAATACTGTCACCAATTGGAAAAATAACAGTGATAAAAACACTTATAATATCAAAACTAAACCATCTATTCCTGTCATTATTATTGCCCTTTAATATAACAAAAAAATCAAAATTACAGTTGTTTCAATACAGAATAATACATCGGATTTTAGGCACGAATGAACTTCTCCTTAAAATAAAAATTAAAGATACAAATATTTGTAGTTGTGGATGCAGCGGGGTCGAAACAATAGAACATATATTCTGGACGTGTCCATATAAATCAAAATTATGGGAAGACCTTAACTCCTGGATATTTGAGAGGACAGAAATAGAACTAACTTTAAATATTGATTAGGTTTTATTTTTAACAAAAACATATAAAATCGATATAAGAAACTTAATACTTCTGTTAACAAAATTCTACATTAATAAAAGCAAACTATGTATAGAACAAACCAATATAATAGTACTAAAAAATTATAAAAAAGAAAACTTATTAATAGAAAAAAATATATTCTATAAAACCAAATTACTCAGTAGGGCAAAAAACTGCTGAAACCCCTGGACTCCTTTACTATAATAAAAACAATAAACAAAAAACAAATAGACTCCACATATAATGTATATATATTTCATATCCAAACAGCCTCTGTCTTAAAATCATTTTCTGCAATGTACCAAACTAAAACAGCTGTGTCCATCAAACATATTATAGATCTTCTGTTTAGTGTATATAACTATTATGCATACAAATGAGTATAACTTATTATGTTCATGTGCAAATAAAGAAAAAAAGGAAATTTAATATAAAAAACTATATATATATATATATATATATATATATATATATATATATATATATATATATATTTTCAAAACCTGTGCATTTGTTATATTAGATAATTATTCATATTGTAGGCATAATACTAACAAAAACTAACAACTGTATAAATATGTTATTTACTAATGCTAACGAGGCCGGGATAAGGTACCGGTACTTGATGTTTTAAACTACAAATGTACATATTTTAATAAAATACGATAAATTAAAAAAAAGCAATGTTTTGTTTTACAATACGATAAATTAAAAAAAAGCAATGTTTTGTTTTACAGTAAGAATGATAATTATATATCAACGTTTGCGAACATTTACCAGCATGTCTTGTCTGATAAAATTTTTTACTTCATATTATCTTAATTTCACGCATCAATGTCAATATAATGGAATTTGAAGAGAGGCTTAGCTAGCTATAAAACCAGGTTCAATACACCATTTTCTACATACGAAAAAGCCTGTTCTAAGTCAGGAATATGACAGTCGTTATCTATTCGTTTGATTTGTTTGAGCTTTTGATTTTGCCATTTGACTAGGGACTTTCCTTTTGCAATTTCCTCAGAGTACATTTTTTTTGTGATTTTATTGTTTTCAGCAGTAAATGAACATTTTAATTTTCAGTTGGAATGGAAGGGTGATTATTTTTTTTATAATGAGTGTCACTGTATGTGTTTCCCTATATAACTGCATGTATCTCTAATTTCGTGTAAACACCACCATGTAAGTCTGACTTTAATACAACATTAACATTTTGTCTTCATTTTCCATTATAAAATTCAATTATCCTACATATAAGTTGATGGATGGTCTGTTGGAGGCATATAACAACACAACAAGTTATAATGATGCAGACCACAAATGTGACAATTATTTTATCAATTCCATATCAATAGATGCTAATGTACAATTAAGCATGCACTAAAATTATGAATTATATTATACTTCTTGTACAATTGTAATCCATACAAGTAAGTGATGTCAAAGTAAAACAGACTAATATCACATATTATAAAAAGAATTTAGGCTCTACAGGTAATTAGCAGCACCCATCTAGAACGATTCTGCCAACACATCAATAGAAAACTGCGATCCCTTATAAGTACAACCTGACATTATGTTGCAAATACAAACAATGTCAATATATACTATCCCATTGACAAATTTAACAACCTTGTTATGAATGACACTATGTACCATGAACCTGATACAAAAGTACTAACAATGAACTAGTGTCCCTCAGTGATATTTATCATCACATTTTCACATGTATATGAAATATGAAATCTAATTTTGAAAGATACCAGAGGAAGAGTCACACACATCGATCGAACATAAACTGACAACACCATAGCTAAAAAGGAAAAAGACAAACAAGACACAACGTAGAAAACTAAAAAAAAAAAAGCAACACGAACCCAACCAAAAACTGAGGATGATCTCAAGTGCTTTGGAAGGGGAGGCATATCCGGATCCACTGATGTTGTTACAACCCCGGTTGTAATATCCTACTTTATCATTGTAAGAATTGAGTTATCTTTCTTGGGACACAGACCTATGTAGTTGTACTACATATCTGTTCCGTATCTGTTTTGTATAATACTATGATTATGCTACTTCCCTATTAAATCCATGTGCAAGTCCATTGTCTTTGTCTGAACGCCTAAACCTATAAACTACCAGAATATCACAATGGCGACGAGGTAAAACAAAGAACCTAAGCAAAAACCATGGCAGGATCACTCCCACCATATCCAACCTTTGATTATGCCAGTGACAAATCAAACGCAGGTCCCAGATGGGAAAGATGGGTATCACGACTGGAAAATTTGTTTGTTGGCCTTAAAATTGAAAATGAAGAACGCAAACGTGCCCTACTCCTTCACTACGCTGGGGAGTGTGTGTGACATTTATGATGCAGAAAAGGGGGAAACTGAAGCTTCGTATACTGCCACAAAGCAAGTGCTAACTACGTACTTTGAACCGAAGAAAAATACTCAAATGGAGGTATATAAATTCCGTACACATAAACAAAAAGAAGGACAATCACTTGACGAATTCGTAACAGAACTAAGAAAACTAGCAAAAACATGTGAGTTCACAAACGTTGATAAGGAAATCCTTTCACAAGTTATACAAAATTGCAAGTCTAACAGATTACGCAGGAGAGCTCTGCGAGAGCCAGACAAAACTCTGAATGATATATTAACACTTGGAAGAACTCTTGAAATGGCTGACACTCAAGCTACTGAAATGGAGAGAGAAACAACTGTAAACAAAATTACAAACACAAACAAGACATATCCAAAGACAAATTATAAACAACAAAGAGGTCAACAGGCATCATCATCATATCATAATCCAAATTACTCTAATCGCCCAACTAGACAGACACAATGCAGAAATTGTGGTGGCCAATTTCCTCATAAAAATGGACCGTGCCCAGCAAATGGCAAAACATGCAATGCATGTCACAAACAAAATCCCTTTGCTAAAGTATGTCGAGGTAAAAGCAAACAAAATAAATACACAAGAGACAGACGGGTACATGAAATACAGACAGAAACGTCCCAAAGAGAATCATATCAAGCAAGTCTGGATAGTTCAGATGA
The DNA here is from genome assembly GCF_965363235.1 of Mytilus galloprovincialis. Taxonomy (NCBI): domain Eukaryota; kingdom Metazoa; phylum Mollusca; class Bivalvia; order Mytilida; family Mytilidae; genus Mytilus; species Mytilus galloprovincialis. The sequence goes on from NC_134841.1 coordinate 4,255,475, forward strand.
AGAATATTCATATAGTATTAAAGAGGCAGTATGCTCAATAAAGAAATCACCCTTCACTATGATCAAAGTAAATAACACAACATGTTCAATGATGATAGACACTGGTGCGACAGTCAATATCTTGGATGATAAAACACATAAAAACATTGGCTCTCCAAAACTTAACAAAAATGACATAAAACTTTTGCCTTATGGAGGGGGCAAACCTCTTGAAGTCACAGGAGCATGTGAGCTAGGAGTAGAAACAAAACACAAATATGGTGTACACAAGTTTTACGTAGTGAGAGGCGGACACGGCGCATTGATTGGCTATCCTACTGCATCACAACTAGGACTTGTTAAAATAATTCAACCGATAAGTATACAAGCTCCCGAGAAGAGGTATCCTGATGTGTTCAGGGATGAAATTGGAAAATACACAGGTGGTTCAGTAAAACTACATATTGACACTGACATCAGACCGGTTGCGCAAAGAAACAGAAAAACAGCATTTCACATTAGACCAAAGGTAGAGAAGGAAATACAAAAATTACTAGATCAAGACATTATAGAGAAAATAGGGAATACCCCAACACCCTGGGTGTCACCGATTGTAACACCACCAAAGAAAAACCCTGAAGAGATACGTCTGTGTGTAGATATGCGTGAGGACAACAAGGCCATTATAAGAGAAAGACATTTATTACCGACAGTTGAGGAGCTCATTCATGATTTAAATCACGCTTCAGTCTTTAGTAAACTAGATTTGAGAGCAGGATATCACCAACTAGAACTACAAGAGCCCTCTAGATATATCACAACATTCAGTACACACATGGGATTATTTAGATATAAGAGACTTAATTTTGGCATCTCTTCAGCATCAGAAATTTTTCAAGAGACAATTAGGTGCGTAATACAAAACGTACAAAATGCAAAGAACATTTCAGACGATATCATTATATATGGAAAATCTCAAGAAGAGCACGACGAAGCTCTTAACGATACACTACAAGCTCTACAAAGAAACGGGTTAACAGTTAACAAAGCCAAATGCGAGTTTAACAAGAAACTATGCTTCTATTTGTGAACCATTAAGAAGGTTAACACGACACAACATGGACTGGGAATGGACACCTGAGCAACAAAACGCATTGACAATCTTAAAACTGAGCTATCTAGTGAGACAGTAATAACTTATTTCAATCCTTCTCTACAAACATACATATATGTTGACGCTAGTCCAGTTGGACTTGGAGCAATTATCTCTCAAAATCAAAAGACAATAGCATATGCAAGCAGAGCATTAACAGATGTAGAGTCCAGGTACAGTCAAACAGAAAGAGAGGCACTGGCCATAGTATGGGCCTGTGAACATTTTGACATTTTTATCCGTGGAGCTAAAAATGTAAATATCATAACTGATCATAAGCCGCTAGAGAGGATATGGCAAAAGGCCAAAATACCACTGAGAATAGAACGATGGGGTTTACGTCTGCAACCCTATAAGCTTACAATCAAGTATCAGCCAGGGCGTGATAATCCTGCAGATTACATGTCCCGTCATCCTATTGCTATGTGTAGCAAGACGCGATCACACGAGGAGAAGGTTGCTGAACAATATGTGAACTTTATTGCAAATCAGGCAATTCCAAAAGCAATGTCGCTAAGCGAAGTCAAAGGCGCAAGTTTGACCGATAGAACACTTCAAAAAGCTATTGAATTAACAAGAAATGGAAAGTGGTACGAGTTAAAGAAATTAGATGATCCCAATTTAGATATTCAAGAACTTCAAGTATATCGCAGCATTCAAGATGAACTTGTTGTTCATGATGAAAACATTTTACTTAGAGACAATAGAATTGTTATGCCAATGTCACTTCGTGACCGTGCAGTTAGTCTTGCACACGAAGGCCATCAAGGATTAACAAAGACAAAAGCGTTCATCAGATCAAAAGTTTCGTTTCCCGGCATCAACGACAGAGTAGATTCACTCATCAAAGATTGCATAGCATGTCAAGCTCTAACACGTTCTAAGCTAATGAAACCACTCAGAATGTCAGAAATGCCAGGAGAACCATGGACTGCACTAAGCGCAGATTTCTGTGGTCCACTACCGTCTGGAGACTACCTATTTGTGATAACAGACGAATATTCTAGATATCCTGTAGTTGAGATAATAAGATCCACATCAGGTCACACTGTCATACCAGTGTTGGACAAAGTGCTGGCGGCATATGGGATTCCAAAAATACTAAAGACCGACAATGGAAGTCCGTTTAATTCATATGAATTTAGAGAATATGCTGCCAGCATAGGATTTTCACACAGGAGAATCACGCCAAGATGGCCACGGGCTAATGCTCAATGCCAAGCAGAATCGTTTAACAAACCCATGATGAAAAACATAAAAGCAGCAGAGGTAGAGAGGAAAAGTTGGAAACAATCAATGTATAGATTTTTACGGCAATACCGCAATACTCCACATAGTTCAACAGGAGTAAATCCTTTCAAATTGCTGTTCGGAAGGGAAACAAACACAAAATTACCGAGCATACCAAAAGAAAAACGACCAGAACTAGATGAATATGCACGCCAAAACGATGAAAACGCAAAGACACGAATGAAACATTTAGCTGATCTGAAAAATAAAGCTAAGTCAAATGACATTGAAGAAGGAGACACTGTGTTAATTAGAAATGAAGTTAAGAAGAACAAATTAACACCGATATTTGATCCAAGACCTCAAACCGTCATCAAGAAGAAAGGAACCATGATAACTGTTTCGGACAGCGAAAAGCAAACAACACGCAATGCTTCATTCTTCAAAAGTACAAAACACAGTGCCAAATTCTCCGATCAATTGGATGAAGAAGAAGAACTCGATATTGAAATTCATCCGAAGGAGGAAAACAAATCTCCAATTCAAAGTCGTCCAACACGTATCCGCAAACCACCATCATATCTTCAAGATTATGAGTGTAAAGTGAGGGGCATAATAATCCCCTAAATATGCATTCAAAACAGGATATTGTGATGGGGCATAATAATCCCCTTTTAAAAGTGCATAATAGTTATTGTTCATTATAGAAATTTAGTATTAGTTTTTCAGAAATAGATTTGCAATGTGTGATGACCAAAACCTGATGAACATTTCAGATGAGATCTACAGAAAAAACTTTCAGACAAACAATACAAACTTGAACATTTGATTGCTTAACTTTTATATTGACATTTAATTATTTCAGTAATTACAAATACAACATTAATAGACAATCAATAATATAAATCCGTCCGATATTTATATTTGTTTATATGATCATAATACTCATTGTTTCATTTGCATAATATAGAAGTTCTCATCCATACATTTATTTAATCATTTTTTTTTTGTGAAAAAGATATATGTCAATCATTTTTCTATTTTTATTTTGTTAAATGATAATCTAGTCATAGAAAAGATTTTCTAGTCATTTTAGAATCTAGTCTTTATTTTTAAATTTTATAATTCTCTTTTGAAATTTATCTTATTATAGATTCATAAATTCAACAAAGGGAGGAATGTAATATCCTACTTTATCATTGTAAGAATTGAGTTATCTTTCTTGGGACACAGACCTATGTAGTTGTACTACATATCTGTTCCGTATCTGTTTTGTATAATACTATGATTATGCTACTTCCCTATTAAATCCATGTGCAAGTCCATTGTCTTTGTCTGAACGCCTAAACCTATAAACTACCAGAATATCACACCGGTAAATAGTCTTATTCGATAGATCACATTCGTGAAACGACATTATAGTTACGACATAAGGAACATATCCTAGATCATTTGTGAAACGGATATTCCATAACGGTCAACCAACTCGTGATAACACCGTAAAATCGAGGGATGATTTCAACTTCACCATTTGGAACTCTTGGTTTATTAGCTTCTTTGTGACCAGGAACCCTCTATCAAGAAAATCATGATAGGAAATACAATCCCGGGAATATCGTATTAATTGGGAGATATATACCCCTTATGCAGGGGCTGCTGGAGTGTTGCTACACACTAGTAGAAAGTTAGCAATTTGGAATTTTGTCGTAAAGGTTTGTTTTTAACCGACTCTCATTGTCCATATCTAGATGTTAATCAAGATATAAGCCAGAATTACCTGTATCTGTTGTATCCTTAGTGTTTAGTTGAAATGAGATGCGTTCAACATAGTCATCAAATTGTGATTGTTTTAGTAAGAAAACATCGTCTTTATAGCGGAACGTCAAGTTACAAGATATTGTTAACTTTTTTTTTGTTTTGTTTCCACGACGTTCCAGTATAAAGTCAGCCATAATAATAAAGGAACAAAAAGCCAGAACAGGAACACGATTTGTTCCTATTGGAATACCGACAGTCTGAAACGCGCGTGTGGCTTATATACTAAATTTAGTCCTGGTATCTATGATGAGTTTATTTGAAAAAAACACGTCATCCAAACGTAACACATATGTTGTTAATCAAGAAATCAAGCATCTGGGTAATATCAGTTTCAGCGATTGTTTTGTCTGAGTCAGAGTGATTCTATACAAGAGGGCGAAAGATACCAGAGGGACAGTCAAATTCATAGATTAAAAACAAATCTGACAACGTTATGGCTGAAAAATAATGATGCAGACCACAAATGTGACAGTTATCATATGAATTCCATATAAAAAGATACACATGTACAACTAACCTTGCAAAGTAGGATTAAGACAAGATACGTGTATCTACATTGGTCATTCAATTTTATGAAGACAAAGCAATGACAACTTTGTCATGTTTTTTCAGTTTGTAATGGACAATACTTGTGTAAAGTGTTGAAAAGTCAAATGTTTTAAACCTATGTGTACTCCACATCTGATTAATCTGTAACATACGACTACAGTTGCTGAATCAATTCTGTGTATCGTATGAGTCACAATTTACGCAAATTAAGTCAGAATGACATTCTACCGCTTGACACTATAAACATATCAATGTCACAAATTAAAAATTCAACAAATGGATCGAAATAATAAATTAAAAAATATATATTAGAAGTACAGAACTTACGAATAATGTGCTAACAAATGTATGCAATAGATACAACAAAATTCATATTTAGAAAAGTAACAATGTACAGACATTGTTTCCAACAAATTTTCCTAATGATACAGCGAAATTAACCATGAAAAGATTCAATATACAGACAGTGTTTCCAACCAATGTATCTTATTAATATTAAAAAAAAACAACAAATGTAACAATTTTTACGAAAACGATTATCAAATTAATGGACACAAACAAAAAAGAAAAATCTGTCCCTCAGAAAAAAGATGACAAAGTGACGGCTATGTTACGCTAATCTTGATTTGGGTTATATAGAATGTAGCATTGTTAAATTTGATAATGATTGCTGAACCCCTTCCAGAAAAGGTAACATGTGTATACACATCTGTAAAAGTTAGTTAAAAAGGAGCGGAATTCATCCGACTGGTAAATATTGATAGATACCTGAAAAAAACATCTATTAGTTTCAACAGTACCCGAAATCAAGTTTACAACTTAACTATAAATTATATCACATCAAACATATTTACGTTTGTATATTCAAATACATTTTTTGCCTGCAAGAACTATCTTGAAGAACAATGCATTATATGTATTGAAATATGAATGCTAATTAAAACTAATATGACAATATTTTAATTTAATTAATCTGGTTTTGCATTACAATTACAAAAGTAGTCATTTGATGCACTTTTACATATGTTTTATGTTCCAACGTTATTGTCAAAATCCAAACATAACATTTTCAAAAATGTCTTCTTTAGTATTAGAAATTACTGTAACCACTTGATACAATTTATTTTTTCTGGCATACTTTAAGGCTAGTTTTCCATACAGACCAGTGCCATTTAGAACTGTTTCCTCTTTATTAAGCAGGAATTTGACAAAACATAGTTTCTCATGTTCATTTATTTTGATAAGTCTGTATACCAACGGAGGTCTGCCAACAGTATCTGTACAGTTAGTTATCAAAAGTACCAGGATTATAATTTAGTACGCCAGACGCGCGTTTCGTCTACATAAGACTCATCAGTGGCGCTCATATCAAAACATTCGCTTTTTTCAGGGATTGCGGTAAAAACTTGTTGTACATCCTTATTTAACATGTATTTAGAATTTAAAGTTTTCTTTGTCTATCTTTTAACCATTGTTTTCAAGAAGTTCGTTGTAGACATGTTTAACTTGAAAAGATTAATATGTGTTGTATAGTAAACTGAATCAGCGATTTAAATCCATCTTAAAAGTTATAATTTGTCACACGATAATATTTCATCGCCACTCCTATTTGGTTGGTAAAACATGATCGTCGTCCTTAAATTTCATTCTACTCAGTCAATGAATAATTTAAAGTTGCAATGCCATACCACGAGTTAGTAAACCTGCGGCTGTTAAACAGTATGTAGATGGACAAGTAAGTGCTTACAAGCAACATTGGAATATTCATCATTTTGTCTATACTGCTATCCTGTATATGGATGTTGCTTTATTTGATAACAAAGCAAACATGTGTTCTCAATTTGTTGTAAAATACTTGCTTTTGTGCAATATCTACTTTTGCCTCGATTTTAGAAAAAAAAACAGTCTAACACACTTTTGTAATTGCAAGTTATTTAGACTATTATGATAAGTCATGTTAACATTAATATGAAATGTAAAAACTAACACCTTATCAAAGACGTCAAGTTGAATTGTATCAACATTGAAATGTCCTTGTTAATTTTTGTAATATGTTTGTTTGCATTTGTATCCAAATGAATATTTAATTTATTTTTTATCATTGTGCATCACATTTGTTTATCGATACCCTATTAAACCACACCATTTGAATTTTTAAATTTTAATGTATTTCCTGTATTAATTTGCCCACCAAATAAAAGATCGGTGTTATCAGGTTTTTGGAATACAGCTCCATTAACTTGACGATCTTTCAATATGCAAGGATCTGATAGACATCACAAATTTAGGATAATACAACAAAGAAATGCCCTAATATAGAAAATCTTCATAATTGCACTAGAATGCTAAACGGGCAAAATGTGGCATTTTAACTATTATGGGAAATCTATCTATTGAACATTTGATAAAGCCACATTCCTACATTGTATTATTCATATCAAGGGGCATATATTATTTTATCGAAAGGGCAGTAAGATTCAAAATAGCTCCGTCAAAAATGTCCATATGGACTGTTTTTATATGTATATATTGCTGTCAATGATGAAACATAGATCAATACTTGTAAAGAAAGAGACAAAAACGAAGTTTAGTATAACGTCCATTATCACTGTACTAGTGTACATATTTTTAAGGGACCAGCTGAAGGACATCTACGGGTGCGGGAGTTTCTCGCTACATTGAAGACCCATTAATGGCCTTCGACTGTTGTCTGCTCTATGGTCGGGTTGTTGTCGCTTTGACACATTCCCCATTTCGATCCTTTCTCAATTTTATATCATTATTGAATTGGCTCAAACGGAGCCAAAATAAATCACCTACTGATTCTGATAACACAAGTCATCTAGCAGCTACTGTTGAGTACAATATGATGTAGTCTTGTGTGCATTTGACGGAATGAAAAACGTGAATTATCTTTGATAGTGTGTGAGGACACAGACTCTGCTTGTCGGATTTTCCCTTCATCTCTGAAAACATTTCTTTAGATTCGTATTTCAGTCAAGCAAGTCGAATTGATTACTTTTTAATTAATAAAGATTTTGTGCACAATACAAAATCAAGCGACATAAGACCCGCATTAATAAAAGCACAGACCACCAAGGCGTGTCTCTTAAATTACAAAGCGTAACGGCCGAAAGTAGAGGTCCAGAATACTGGAAATTAAATAATTCTATTTTAGAAGAAAATGAATATTGTAAAGAAATAGAAATAATAATTGCTAAATACAAAACCATCATGCAAGACACAACTACAGATGTGCATCTTCTTTGGGACGCGATTAAACTTGATATTAAACTGTTTACAATAAATTATTGCAAAAGTAGAGCTTACAATAAAAATAATGAAATAAACCAAATGGAAAAAAAATTAACAATCTTAACTGAAAATTATCAGAAAAATGAAAACAACAATATTTTGCAAAAAATAAATCAAATTGAAAATCAGTTAGAAAAACATTATGAATATAAAGCTAAAGGCGCCCAATTAAGATCGAAACAAGATTGGGTAGAAAAAGGCGAAAAAAATACAGCTTACTTTTTAGGTCTAGAAAAAAATAAACAAACAAAACAAAAACAATAATAAAACTTAAAGATGACCAAGGAAATATTGTTACAGATCAAAGTGAAATACTTCAAATTGAAAAGAAATTTTACGAAAAACTATATTCAAAAGAAAATGAAAACATTGCCCAATCATGGGAATATATTAACAGTACCGAAGTAAAACATAAATTATCAAAACATGAAAGTCAGACGTGTGACGGATATGTTACAATAGAAGAATTAACACTAGCAGTAAATAATTTAAAACCAAATAAAAGCCCAGGTAAAGATGGTATCACAACAAATTTCTATAAAACGTTTTGGCAATCATTAGGCCCATTCCTTGTTAACATCTTTAATACAAGCTACGACAGGCAAAGTATTCTTAATCTTATATACAAAAAGAATGATCCATTATATCTTTCAAATTATAGGCCAATCTCCTTATTAAACTCAGACTATAAAATACTATCTTACACATTAGCTCAAAGAATAAAAAAATGTACTTAATTTAATAATAAATGCAGACCAAACAGGATATATAAAAAAACATATATTGGCTTCAATCTCAGACAAATACAAGACATCATAGATTATGCCGACAAATTTAATGTTGAAGGTGCAATTTTATTTCTAGACTTTTCAAAAGCATTTGATACGTTAAAATGGACCTTTATGTACCAAACTCTCAAACATTTCGGCTTTAATAGTTCATTTATTAACTGGATCAAGACGCTATATTCTGATATAAATAGCTCAGTGTTCAATAATGGATGGATTTCTGCACCAATTAGTCTAAAAAGGGGGGTGCGTCAAGGATGCCCCTGCTCTTCCATGATATTCGTGATCGCAGTTGAAATCATGGCATGTAAATTAAGGAATGATTATAACATTAAAGGTTTTGAAATCAAACTTGACCATTCAAAACATAATTTGAAAATTTCCCAGTTAGCAGATGATACCACTCTGTTTCTTAAATCAAAAAATGAAATTATAGCAGCATTAAACGTTATTGAAATATTTGGCACATTTTCTGGTCTTAAATTAAATAAAAACAAAACGGAAGACATTTGGATAGGAAAACTAAAAAATTGTAAAGATAAAGTAGATAATATAAAATTCACAGATAAACTCGTTAAAGTGTTAGGACTGTATTTCGGCACAAATAAAGCAGAATGCGCAAAACTGAATTGTGAAAATAAGTTTGAAAAAGCAAAAAAGCTCATGAAATCTTGGGAAAAAAGACATCTTACTATCATCGGTAAAATTCTTACAATCAAATCAATTATTATTCCACAATTCACATACTTAGCAAGTATGACAGGCATAAATAAAACGTATAGCGACAATCTAGAAAGAGAACTTTTTAATTTCATTTGGAACGGTAAACAAGACAAATTAAAAAGGTCAACTCTCATAGCAGATTACGGTACAGGAGGACTCAATATGATAGATATCGACAGCTACTTTAATATACTTAAAATTAAATGGGTATCAAGATTAATGGAGTCAAAACATGAAAATTGGTCAATTATTCGGAGATTCTTTTTTGATAAATACGGAAAAAACTTCCGTATCTTCAAAATGAATTTAGAACTTAAAAATTTAAAAAAAACACTTAAAATTACAACTGAATTACCAGAATTTTATCTGGATATTGTAAAATGCTGGATACGGAAAGGTGGAGGTCAAACTTAATCACCCACTAACTTCAGAGAAATACGCAAAGAAATTATATGGGGTAATAAAAATATAAAAATAAGAAATAAACCATTATTGATGCTAAATTGGATCAAAAGCAATATAATCCATATTAATTAAATTATTGACGAAAACGGTCAAATTAACGAAAAGACAATACTGCGTAAGTTAGAAATAAAACACAACTGGATAGTCGAACTATCAATACTAAAAAAAGCTATTCCAAAATGTTGGATAGATATCCTGAAAACAAATAAATCTGTTAAAACCCGAGTTAGTATTCACGAAAAAAAATCAGAATGAATGAAACAGAAATAAATTTAGCAGATCTTGATAACAAAATCGTCTATCAATATTTTATAAAAAACAAAATAACTCCAAACATTGGAATAATAAAATGGCAAAGAATATTAGGCGTAAAACCATTACAAATTAGACACTCCTTATCATTTACAAACAAAGAAATATACACAAACAAACTTAAAGTTTGTAAATGGAAATTATTTAGCTATATATTGCCGAACACAGAAAATCTTTTCAAATGGAAAATATCTAACACGTCAGAGTGTGCTTTATGCAAATGCACAGACAATTATCAACATTTTTTTCATCGATTGTGAATTTTTAAAAGACTTGTGGAATAAAATAACAGATAAAATGAATATCATAAACTTCTGTAAGAAGATAAACTAAATAGATATAGTCTTTGGATATAAAATAGGAAACCGACATTATAATGACATAAATCTTATTATATAACGTTGATAGGTTTCTCAATTTACAAATCATTTTACACGTCGGAACAAAGAACAAAATCCGCCGACATAAACAACATCTTCAAAAAAGAATTTGAATTATATTTTGAAGTTAATAGATGTGTTAAAAAACGTAAAAGTAATCTAATTCACAAATTTCAAAAATTTCTTTAAACTGTTAGATTATAAAATATGCAAACATAATATTCATATATAGTCTCGAAACATAACGTAGAAAATAATCACTCAAGTATCTTTAAAAAATGCAAAATAAAAATTGACACCTCAGCGGCCGTAAAGAAAAACCCTTAAATTACACCTATTCTAAAACTTTAAATCAAAACACAATAAGGTACATATTATGGGGAAAGACAATAAATTAATATTTCGATAATAATAAACATATTATATCTTACCTTTTGATAATAATCCAAAAGCGAAAAGATTAACACATGAACTATATTATCCTTCAATCGTGTCAGGTTACGATTATTTGATCACACTAAGACACATGCACGATTTTTCTAAACGAGCAATATGTGTCAGGTAGATTGTATCCAATAATGAGGATGTAAAAAGTATTTTTTTTATATTTGTAATTGACTAGACAATTAGTTGGATTATATCATAATTTATAAATGTATTTTTTACAGACAAATTAAAGTAACAAGTACTAACAAAATTTATTATATACTACTAACGGTTAACGAAGCCGGGATAAGGTGCCGGTATTTGATGTATCCACTAACAAATGTGAAAAACTATTAATAAAACATGATTAACTTTAAAAAAAAAAAAAAAGATTCATATTTCTTAATAATAACATAATCACCGGCTGGAATATTTGTTTTAAGTCTCATATTGTAATTCCCTCGAGAATCATGACTGTCAGCTTTTTAATTATCCGGAAACCTCCGCAAAACTGCCAATCTGTTTAACCTTATTCTGTAAAGACTTCCTAATAAGTCTCAGGTGAATTTATGAATTATTTAGTTAAGAATATACCTGTATAGACGCACTGTCTACTTACCTATATCTATTCTAAATACCGTTACAATTTTACAAAAAACTACTTTTCCCCTATGGGCAAATGTATTTGATAATGACTTCGGGGTTCTTTCCTGTGACAAAATATCGACTATGCAATTAACATTTGCAATATTTGAAGAGTTAGTATTTGCCTCAAACATGCAGCTTCTTTAAACTATGATATCGTATATAAAACCGCTAAACGCTCCTCGATAAGACAACCTTACTACCCGTGGTCTTGTGTACTATTTTTGTCTGTTTATCTTTTTTTCTTTTTCAACCATGTTACATATAACCTATGTAAAAGTGCATCAAACGACTACTTTTGTAATTGTAATACAATGTTTGGCTTTATAAATATTTTGATATGAGCGTCACTGATGAGTCTTATGTAGACGAAACGCGCGTCTGGTGTACTAAATTAAAAGCCTGGTACCTTTGATAACTATTTACAAAGGACAATCAGACGATAAGGTTTATCAATGATAGCAAGGTTAACATTAATATCTCACTAAGTACCAGCTTCTGTACCATAAATCTTTGTTCTGGGCATTTATAATCAAACTTGTAATGTATTTATGCTGAACAGTCGTCTTCGGATCCACGTATTCATTTATCTTTATTTTTGTTTTACAATCACATGTTCCATCTTCTACTAAATAAATAATACAGGAACGTAATTGAACATATCTTACTATTTAGACATTCATTTTTTTTTCTTGACAAAGGATATAAGCTCATATTCCCCGTCAAGGTAATCTATCGTTTGTCATTAATACCTAGGATCTTATATTATTTCATCGAGTTTGAAAAATTTATTCCTCATTCCTATTTGATTAAAACCATATGAATCATAAACAACATTTAATCAATTCAAAATGGAAAAAACAAGAAAATTTCTTATGATCATTATGAATCGTTGTTATAAATATTTAAATAAAAATAAGTATTTAAGAAATTTGCTGCAATTTACTCTTATATTAAAAATCAAGTCAATGAGATCCCGCAAAACTACCATTAGTTAACATCAATTGCGTCAATTTAAACATCATCATTTTCATTGTTATACTGACTTTAATACTAAATTAGCACATGAGATGTTTACAAACATTCATAGTATTTACAAGGTTAACTTTACAATTACTGTTTACTTTACATATTCAAACTTGTCACTATTTAACATGGCATTTAACGAAATGTAAAACATACCGGGATTCCTGTTATTAATCGATCACACATTTGTTTTCTTCACACGAAATATTTTGAATGTGTCAAATTCATCATCAAATTTGCTATGTATGGTATTAGGCATTTCATTAAAAAAAATTGTTTCTAATTGCGGTCAATCACTATTCGCACCTTTTTGTTGGTTATTTTTCGAACTTTTAATGCAAAATAAATATATCTGTACATTACAGTTCCTAACCCTTATAATATTAATCATTCCAATAATATTTTTATGATATGCAGAGTGAATTTATAAGCATTTCAAAAATGAGGTATTTGATGTAAAGTTTGATAATTAAGAATGTTTGCTCCTCTAATTCAAAAATATCAATTTTAACAGACTGTTATAAATTGATATGACATAAACAAAGAAAAAAGATGCTTTTCTGGCATTGTTTTGAATCATTTTTATTGCATTAATAATGTGTCATAGATCAAGTTTATTCGTTCAATCAATTTTGCGTACTTTTTGTCTATATTTTCTTTGATCAAGTTAAATTTAAGGTGAAGTAACAGTAAATGATCGCCGTCTAGCGGATTCTGCGAAATGTTGCGACGTTTTGTACGAGTTACGTCCCTTTGACAAGATTTAACAATGTTGCAACCGGCGACTGTTCGACGGACAACGGTAAATTTAATGAGAGTATGTAACTTGTAGGAGAATTACATTGTTTGCTAAAATTGAAGAATTTAAAGGATTTTTAACAAGAATATGAAAAAAGTCATGAAGACAATCTATAAAATGAAAATCGTGAACTTGACTGGCGTCAAGGACTGGCTACGGGTGGTTGAGCTTACATATCTCGGCGACCAAAGAGTGTAAAAACTGTAGCTAACCACTATTTCTATATAGGTTTGATGAGGAAACACAGTGCTATCTCGGAAGTATTCTATATGTAGTATGTCAAAACTGTCCCATAAAATTCTCAGCTGCGTCAGTCAGTCTTGAAACAAATGACACAATGGTTTTATATTTACATTAACCTTCTTCACGGTTGCAACAATCATTTAAAATGTATAAATCATAAGTTTTTAGACTATAACAAATAAATAATAAATACAACTGATGTTTCACAATTATTCAGATCTATCGCTACATTTTGTTTTCTAACGTTTTTGTAATGGTGCTTTCTTTCACGTCCATAATTTTGTGGAAAATTTATATATAGTACAGTATAGGCCTATGGTTTGAAGAGTATGGTATAATCTCCTGATAAAAGAACATTCAGTGGATCCCTAAAATAATTTTCTTAATGTTAATTCGTATGGTTGTCGCCTGAAAGGAAATTGCTAAACATAGGGTAAAAAAATAACTGAATTAATAATACAATTTGTAGCTATAGACTGGCAGTTGCATCTCAAATATAGAATAGAACTGTTCTCAATTATATTTCACTCATAAAACTTGAAGGTTGAGAACGAGATTCTATCATTCATGCCTGTATCCTACTACTACTACTAGATGTATATTAAAATGAAATATGTACACACACTTTCAGTGCCTAAAGTAGAATGAAAATCCCTTAACTAGTCAGTACTTCAATAAGACAGCAACCGGACAACAACACCAGGCCAAACAACATGGAAAACGAGACGAAATCTAATGATAAGTGTTTGTGCAGATGGACTTTGACAAGAGTCAAAATTTCCAGTCATGTCTCAGCCTGTCTCAGCCTGTGTGCGTTTGTTGATTTTTTTTTATCAAAGTAAAGTGATCAGGGGCGTATCCAGCCGTTTCTAAATGTGGGGTCCCGACCCAAGATAAAAAGGGTGTGTTCCAACTATAAGTCCCCATTAAAAATGCATTTATCGTAAAAATAAATAAGGGTTACAACCCCCGGAACCCTTCTAGATCCGCCAATGTTATCATTACATGACTTACAAAATACGAACTTCAACAGAAATATGGGGTTAACGCTTGCATAGGGCATTTGATCGGGGGATGCAAATAGGGTCATCACTGGACATTTTAGCTCTGCAATATTAGCCTCATCTGGATTTTCAATTATGACATTTTGTGAAATTTTCTTTGTTACAACCGACAAACTTGACCTGTTCTATTTATAGTAGTAATGGTAGTGTAGCCCTGGGTTAATCTCTTCGTACCTATCAATCGGAATAAGCGCAAAACGTAAAGCCGATGATGGAATGTTCAACGTCCTTCGCAAATTAGTCCGTACCGAAGTACAGAAGTTGATGTGGCAAACCTTAAAAATGAAGGCATTAACAGCGTTGTAAAGCCTATGTATAGAAAAAGACATAACTCTCACCCTTTACTTGGAAAATCTAGAGGGGAAACACACGAATCGGTGACAGTAGGAATTAGCGTGGGACTGATATGTAAATAATGCCATTGTCGAGTTTTGATTTTATGACTTCGTTTTTTTGTTACAAAAAGAAGATGTGATATGATTGCCAATAAGATATACAAGAGACCAAATGATACAGATATAAACAACTATAGGTTACCGTATGACCTTCAACAATTAGCAAAACCGATACCGAATAGTCAGCTTATTTTTACATTGAAATGTTCTACACTTTTGCGCTCAAAGCCCCAATTTCACGGTCTACGGAACATACTGGGACATCCGTGTACTATGGACACATTCTGGTAAATTGTCTAAATTACAGCAGCATATTGACAGAATATTGATAATGAACAAATCGTATGTTTTACAACTTATAATTTCATTTAAAATACGTGTCTATAAAAAAAAAGGGTCTGATTGTGGTTTGAGGAATGTAGAATAATGGGCAAAAATTGCAGAACAAAAGGCAAAAAAAATATAGAGAATATTGGGGTGTTAAAATATAAATAATAAAAAAATACTGGTAATACAAAGTAAAAATCAATAAATGAAGAACCTTCTATCCAGACGCTTCTAATAAAAAATGAACCTATCAATAGAAACACATAATCATCATGCAAATAGAATGTTGGAAAATCATAGCATGATAACTTGCCGTTATGTAATAAAAATGACGACGTCACGATTTTTGATGTTTGTTTTGGCCAAAATGTTTAGGTTGCGTCGCTTCTACAGGAAATAAAAAGTCGGTGACCAAATTATTATTTTTACATAATCTAATTTGTTAAACAAAGAGGAACAAAATATTAATTTAAAAAAATCTATGGAGTGAATATCGTGATTTATACTGCAAACCGAAAATTGTAGAAGAAAAATAAGGATTTTCCCTACATATTCAATGTAATTTGGTACCCTCTCGAACAATTTAAAAATACCTTTTTCTCGAAAACGAAGTCGGTGACCTATACTTTTTTTTTACATCTTCTGATGTTTATTTACAATATCTAGTTGAGTTCTAAATTTTACAAAAATCTATGGACTAGTTCATTTACTGATCATTGACCTTAACCCTTTAACCCCCAATCCCGCCTGTAGGCGTGATGGCGACAACCATTCTTTGATGGCCCGTATGACCCTCCATACTTTTTTTGAACTGCCCCAGCTGAACTGTCATGATAGCAGGGACTTTCACCAAGCAGTTCATGGTCCATCAACTCTACTAAGATGTCTGTTCATGAAAATATGGCACTTTGAAAGCCGTTTAAGAGTTCAAAGTCGGAAAAACATGAAAAGTAGCCAAACTCAGGTGGGGGTGGGCATCTTTTGATGGCCACTACGTAACTGGAAGTGGCTGTTGGTAAAATCTATTATCATATATGCATGCATAGGTGGTATAGGAACACAACGAGGTATAATATGGCCAATAGGAATCTAGTCTGTAAAATCTAGGTCACCGTTTTGTCAGAAATCCATAAAAACGGACATTTAGGCATACCTGACTTGACAATAATAATTCCCAAGCAAGACACTGAAGTCCAATATACTCCCAGCTAGCATGAATGGACTACTTTAACTATGGGGTAATACTTGAATGACAAAAAAATACAGTCTTGTCAGTGTTCACCTCTCAAGGTCGTTTTAAAATCGGAAAATAGACGGAAAATTACCATTTTTCACTGGGGGTGGGTTCAAACCCACGAGCAAATATTCCACCTCCCACCCCACCCCCCACCCATGCCATGCGCCCCCAAATCCCAATACGTTGTCTAATAGATGAGCATCAGTTACAGCATCAGGAGTCTGCTCATTTGCATATAATTTGCATATGTTTGCAAATTTTCGAAAATGCCTGATTTTCCAAAAATGTCTTGGGGGCGAATGAGTTAATTTATTGTTTTAACCCCAAATATTCCTTAATTCGTGTTTACCTGGTTGTTTTTAGCAAAAGTAAATTCGTTGTATGTAAATAAAAAAAATATGTTTTAAGCTATCACAATGCATCTTATATATGTTTTATATCTATAGCAAAAGATTATTCAATACCATAGAAAATGTATTTTAATGAAAAAGTGCTTTAAAGGGTATGTCATTTTGAGAAGATTATGAATTTTCAACATTTCTCGAAAATGTTACGGAAATAACGGTAGAATTTGTTTGTATCCAGTTTGATAGAAGTAACGTGTGTTTGATAACACTTGTTTTGATTTCTTTCTAATTAATTGATTTATCTTCGATTAATATTATGAAGGTTTATTTGTGTGAAATCTTTAACATATCTATAAATTTAAAAACGTTACTGAGAAAAAAAAAAACCGCAAATCATAGATCATAATATGCCTTCGTTTCGTTGGTTGATTTACTCGAACGTTTGTTTTTGTCGGGTTTCAATGGAAATCCCCGTTATTGGCCTATCCCCACAGTTTTGTATTTTGTTAATTTGGTAATACTTTATTCGTGTTATAATTCCTCATAAACACACAGACTATAATTAATATTTTCAGAATAAGTTGATGAGATCCTTCGAAAACCGGTCCTAAGATTTAAGATTGTGTATATGGGGTCAATCGACAACATAAGTCAAGTGGTAGTATGAAGACAAAATGTAAGTTCAATTCAAGTTCTGGACTTAAGAAATTTGACTTTTCATCGGATTATTTATCTTTATGACGCAAGCAAAACATTTTCTAACTTGCCTATCATTCTTCCAATTAGAATTCGTTTTTCTTGTAACCACGTGTAATAATATAATCTTGAGATGTATTTAAATCACAAAGCAAACTTAATTTTTAACATATACAAAACGTCACCTTTATAAACAACATGTCTTCAAGGAACTGCCTTAAATCTATGGTGAAAAGATGGAAGAAGAAAGCTTTAACTACTAAATGTGTTTTGAATGATGATGTGCAGCTAGTATTTAAAGCAATTTTCGAAGGAAAATTTAAACTGACCAGAATACTTATTGAAAGAAACGTTAATGTAAACTGTACAGATAATGTAGGGAGAACTCCGTTGATTGCTATATGTAGACTTAAAAATATCCGATTAAACGAAAAAGACAGATTACGTTTTGTTAAGTTTCTACTTAATGAAGAGGATGTAATTCTAAATAGTACTGATAAGTTTGGATTATGCCAGTGAAAATGAATTGCAACCAGTGATCAATGTTATTGTTGATTCTATGGAGAACATTTTTGATAATGTGCTGTTCGGATTTTGACAGTGCACATAAGCTTGAACAATCATGAATTTCGTATTTATAAATATATACAATAGTTGAATAAAATGAAATAATATCAGATTACTTTTGTTATGAATCCATATTGTTGTTACTTACTAAATTTTTAGCTAGATACTAATCGCGTACTTAAACGAACAAAAACGTTCTCAATCACTTCTTAATCTTTGCACCGATTTTTATCATTCTAAGGTTTAACATTTTTAAAGGTCAAGTAACAAAATCCTTTAGATTATTCTTTAATTCTAGCAATAGCAAAACACCTACATATGCAATAAACGTCAGCACTTTATAACACCAACATCATAAAAAAAACACAAAATAATAATAATTCAGAAACAAGAAGAGGATTTGAAAATAGTGTTGAGTCCTAAAAAACATTTACGTTTTTCCTTTGTAGAAAATATTGAAGATGTCGTATTACTCAATCACAATGAAATGCCTAACAATGTAGATAATGTCAGACAATCGCAGTTATTTAAGATTGGAGTCAAATATTACTTCCAAGTTTATTGTTTTAACTCATAATCTCAGAGTTTACAGACCAAAGATGCAGTTGGTTGACTAGTTAGACCACTCTGCCACCTATATATAAAAATAAAAGATGTGATATGATTACCAATGAGACAACAGCTGTCCACAAGAAACTAAATGACACATAAATTAAAAACTATAGGTCACCGTACGGTCTTCAACAATGAGCAAAGTCCATATCTCATAGTCAGCTGTAAAAGGCAGTGAAAGGACAATTGTAAAACAATTCAAACGAGATAACTTACGGCTTAATTTATGTACAAAAAATGAACGAAAAACAAGTATGTTACATATCAACAAAGAACAACCTCTGAATTACAGGCTGCTGACTTGGGACAGGCACATATATATCGAATTTGGCGAGTTTAAACACATAAGCGGGATCCAAACCCTCCCCTAACCTGGGACAGTGGTTTAAAAGAACAACATATTTCTTGTAACAAAGGATACATACATTTTATTTGTTTCGAGATGGTGGCTAATGTCATTTTAGGTTATCTAATGAACATTTATAATGTCATCACTTTTCTTCTTCAACTATAATATTGAAACAAATGAAACATTCCGTAAACTAATTTTCCTTTAACACTTCAACGTAAACAGACTTACCATATTGGTTATGTTTGCACAAATGCAATATCTTTCACATTAAAACTGACAGTTTAAGTGATAGCCAAAAATGGCCGAAAGATACATGCAGTTTTAGAAACTAG
Organism: Mytilus galloprovincialis; assembly: GCF_965363235.1. Taxonomy (NCBI): domain Eukaryota; kingdom Metazoa; phylum Mollusca; class Bivalvia; order Mytilida; family Mytilidae; genus Mytilus; species Mytilus galloprovincialis. The sequence goes on from NC_134841.1 coordinate 4,275,255, forward strand.
GTAGTTATATACTTCTGGAATGTTTAATATCAAGCTTAAGATAATGATTATCAATTAAACTACCAAGGTTCAAATAAGTGGATTTAAGAAATTATAGGAAACCGAACGGCCTTCGACTATAAGAAAAACCCATGTCGTAAAGTCTGCCAAAAAAGGTTTTGACATGAACGATACAAACAATTCAATTGGGAAAAACCAACAGCCCAAATATTCTTGAAGGTGGATGGAATGGACACATTACCTGTTATCTCTGTTTATTACGTTCACATGTCGTAGTCAATATAATGGAACTCTATGCGGCTGTCATAAAAGTGAGAGGTTTAGCTAGCTTTAAAACAAGATTTAATCAGCCATTTTCTACTTAAGAAAATGCCTGTACCCAGACAGGAATATGACAGTTGTTGTCCATTCGTTTGATGAGTTTGAGCTAATGATTTTTTTTGTGACATTATCTACATTGTTAGACATTTCATTGTGATTGAGTAATACGACATCTTTAATATTTTCGACAAAGGAAAAACGTAAATGTTTTTAGGACTCAACACTATTTTCAAATCCTCTACTTGTATGGCTGGACCATCTACTCGTTGTTTCTGAATTATTATTATTTTGTGTTTTTTTTATGATGTTGATGTTAATAAGTGCTGACGTTTATTGCATATGTAGGTGTTTTGCTATTGCTAGAATTAAAGAATAATCTAAAACATTTTGTTACTTGACCTTTGAAAATGTAAAACCTTAGAATGATAAAAATCGGTGCAAAGATTAAGAAGTGATCGAGAACGTTTTTGTTCGTTTAAGTACGCGATTAGTATCTAGCTAATAATTTAGTAAGTCACAACAGTGGTTATCAAATACACACAGTTAGAAAACAATAAAATATGAAATTAAACAGCTTTGAAAGTTAAACCAAAGTGCGCTAAAAGGTCATCGCCTTTACAGAAAACTAAATGATTTGCCTGATTTAAACATTTTTGAACAGAAAATGATCGGATCCTTTATATGTTCGTTCATCTTGATGTTAAAAAGAACAGTAAAAGCCTTTGATAGGAAATGCGTGATTAGTTTTAATATGACTTGTTAATGCTTCATGATAAAAACTAAAAATATACTCTCAAAAATTATTTGATTAGAAAAACTAGAGGCTCTAAAGAGCCTGTGTCGGTCACCTTGGTCTATGGGCATATTAAGCAACAGATACAGATGGATTTGTGACAAAATTGTGTTTTGGTGATGGTGATGTGTTTGAATATCTTACTTTACTGAACATTCTTGCTACTTATAATTATCTCTATCTAAAATAAACTTAGCCAATAAGTTACAGAGGAAAATATTTGCAAAAATTTATTTGAAAATTGTTAAAATTTGACTTTAAAGGGCAACAATTCCTTAAGGGGTCAACTGACTATTTTGATCATGTTGACTTATTTGTAGATCTTAATTTGCTGAACATTATTGTTGTTTACAGTTTATCTGTATCTATAATAATATTCAAGATAATGACCAAAAATAGCAAAATTTTCTCAAAATTACCATTTCAGGGGCAGCAACCTAACAACCAGTTGTCCGATTCTTCTGCCAATTTCAGGGCAGATAGATCTTAACTTAATTAACAAATTAACCCAATCAATTTTGCTTTAAATGCTTTGGTTTCAAAGTTA